>NC_092171.1:8408920-9144545 GCF_045791955.1 Oncorhynchus clarkii lewisi | reverse complement strand
TCATTGTTGTGTTAGAGAAAGAGAAAGGGGAATCAGATTGGTGTGTGGGTGTGTACAATTACCTGAGAAGGAAAAGCAGAGCCCAAGGTTTTTAGAAGTTGGTGAAGTTATTAGCCACTTATGTGTTACTACACTGGAAAAAAATGATGATTCTTAAATGGTTCTTCCTCAGCTCTGAAGGTTCCTTGGAGAACTCTTCCCCGATAAAGAACCTTTGAGTTAAGTGTGGGTTTCGTGACGTGGCATCTACGGTTCTTCAGAATTCTAAAAGTTTATTGAAATGTATGGAACCCTGCAAATGTGTCCCTTTCATAGCACACAGCAAATTGGCCAGTGTTAACTAGTGTTGATTTTTCACTATAGAACTTCTAGTGTTGATTCAAGATTTAAATGAATTCTTAGGTGCTAGCATGCAAATACCCATAGACTTCCAGTCATTGCACTAATCCTAGTTAGCATTGGCTCACAAAACTACCTCTAACTTCCTTCACACTCGACACAGAGACAGACAAATTCACAGGTTCATATGACTCTGGGAAAGTAGATTGCCAAAATCCTGAAGTATCGCTTTAATAACCCGAGCTTGAATTGTTTGTTTCAATATCTATGTTTTTGCGTGCACATTGTTTGTAACATTCTCTGTTGCACAGAAACATGGCTCACTCCGGATATGGCGTCAGAGTCGGTACAGCCACCTGGTTTCTTCATGCTTCGCACCGACAGAAACAAACATCTCTCTGGTACGAAGAAGGGCGGGTGTCACGTTCTGACCATAGTTATTTTGTGTTTTCTTTGTTGTAGTGTTGGTCAGGACATGAGCTGAGTGGGCATTCTATGTTGTGTGACTAGTTTTCCCGTTTCTATGTTTGGCCTGATATGGTTCTCAATCAGAGGCAGGTGTTAGTCATTGTCTCTGATTGGGAACCATATTTAGGTAGCCTGTTTTGTGTTGGGTTTTGTGGGTGGTTGTTTCCTGTCTTCTGTCTTTGTGTCTATGCACCAGATAGGACTGTTTCGGTTTTTCACATTTGTTGTTTTGTATTTTGTAGTGTTCACGTTTATCGTCTTTATTAAACATGTTGAACACTAACCACGCTGTGCTTTGGTCCGATCCTTCGTCCACAGAAGAAAGCCGTTACAGCGGGGGTGTATGCCTTATGATTAACGACTCATGGTGTAATCATAACAACATACAGGAACTCAAGTCCTTTTGTTCACCTGACCTAGATTTCCTTACAATCAAATGCCGACAGCATTATCTTCCTAGAGAACTCTCTTCGATTATAGTCACAGCTATCCACCCCAAGCAGATACTGCGACAGCCCTGAAAGAACTTCACTGGACTCTATGGAAACTGGAAACAATAGAAGCTGAGGCTGCATTTATTGTAGCTGGGGATTTTAGCAAAGCTAATCTGAGAACAATTCTTCCTAAATTCTATCAGCATATCGAATGCGCAACACGATTTGGTAGCACTCTGGATCACTGCTACTCTAACTTCCGCAATGCATACAAATCCGTCCACCATCTCCCATTTTGCAAATCTGATCATGGCTCCATTTATTTCTCCCCTGCTATAAGCAAAAGCTAAAAGAGGAAATGCCTGTGCTCAGGTCCATCCAACGCTGGTTTGACCAAATGGATTCCACGCTATACCAGTCAAGCGGGCTGGTATATGTTCTGCATAGCCTTGGAAAATAATATTGATGTGTGTACTGACTCGGTGAGCGAGTTTATTAGCAAGTGCATCAGAGATGTGGTACCCACTCTGACTATTAAAATGTTTCCTAACCAGAAACCGTGGATTGATGACAGCATTTGCGCTAAACTGAAAGCGCGAACCACCGCTTTTAAACATGGCAAGGCGACTGGAAACATGATTGAATACAAAGAGTGTAGCTATTCCCTTCGCAAGGCAATCAAACAAGCAAAGCGTCAGTATAGTCAATGTAGAGTCGCAATTCAACGGCTCAAATACGAGACGTACGTGGCAAGGTCTACAGTCAATCACGGATTACAAAAAGATAAACAGCCCTGCCATGGACACCAACGTCTTGCCCCCAGACAAATTAAACAACATCTTTGCTCGCTTTGAGGACAATACAGTGCCACTGACACGGCCTGCTACCAAAGCCTGTGGGCTCTCCTTCTCCGTGGCCAATGTGAGTAAAACATTTAAACGAGTTAACCCTCACAAGGCCGCCAGACCAGACGGCATCCCTAGCCGCGTCCTCAAAGCATGTGCAGACCAGCTGGCTGATGTGTTTCAGGACATATTCAACCAATCCCTATCCCAGTCTACTGTCCCCACATGCTTCAAGATGGCCACCATTGTTACTGTTCCCAATAAAGCTAAGGTAACTGATCTAAATGATAATCGCCCCGTTGCACTCACCTCTGTCATCATGAAGTGCTTCGAGAGACTTGTCATCGCGGACAAATTGAAATGGTCCACCCTCATAGACAGCGTGGTGAGGAAGGCGCAACAGCGCCTATTCAACCTCAGGAGGCTGAAGAAATTTGTCTTGTCATTTAAATCACTCCCAAACTTTTACAGATGCACAATTGAGAGCATCCTGTCGGGCTGTATCACCACCTGGAATGGCATCTGCACTGCCCTTAACTGCAAGGCTCTCCAGAGGGTAGTGCGGTCTGCACAACGCATCACCGGGGGCAAACTACCTGCCCTCCAGGAAATCTACAGCACCCGATGTCACAGGAAGGCCAAAAAAGATCATCAAGGACATCAACCACCCGAGCCACTGCCTGTTCACCCCGCTATCACCCAGAAGGCGAGGTCAGTGCAGGTGCATCAAAGCTGAGAGACTGAAAAGACTGAAAAACAGCTTCTATCTCAAGGCCATCAGACTGTTAAACAGCCACATAGAGGCTGCTGCCAACATACAGACTCAAATCTCTGGCCACTTTAATAAATTAACTTAATAATGGTTCTTTAAATGACGCCACTTCAATAACGTGTACATATCCTACATTACTCATCTCATATGTATATACTGTATTCTACACCATCTACTGCTTCTTGCCTATGCCGCATGGCCATCGCTCATCCATATATTTATATGTACATATTCTTATTCATCCCTTTACAATTGTGTGTATAAGGTAGTTGTTCTGAATTTGTTTGATTACTTGTTAGATATTACTGCATTGTTGGAACCAGAAGCACAAGCATTTCGCTGCACTCACATTAACATCTGCTAACCATGTGTATGTGACCAATAACATTTGATTTGATTTGATTGATTCATCTAATGCTACTCAAATATAAATAATATACATTTTTCTAAACTATTCCAATTTGTTACTTGGACTTATTGCAACCGGTCCTGAAATGGTTGTTCCAGTTTAGATGTTTAAGTTAGTTTCAGTTACTGAATTGGTTGTTCCAGTTTAGATGTTTAAGGTAGTCTCATATTTCAGTCTTCCCAACCATGGCAGTCACTCTAAATGCAGGTTGCCGTGAATAAGAATTCAAAATGTTGGATATACTCACTCTGTCTGAATTCTTATAAGAATTTCACATCACTTTGCAAGGCAGCACAATGTAACTCGCAGGCCTGAAGCCACTGTATTAGGGTAAAACTAGACCCTCAAAAGAAGGCCTTATGAAATATGTACACTGAATGTACAAAACATTAAGACCAACTGCTCTTTACATGACATAGACTGACCAGGTAAATCCAGGTGAAAGCTATGATCCCTTATTGATGTCAGTCAGTGTAGATGAAGGGGGAGACAGGTTAAATAAGGATTTTTAAGCTTTGAGAAAACTGAGACATGGATTGTTTGTGTGCCATTCAGAGGGTGAATGTGCAAGACAAAATATTTAAGTGCCTTTGAACGGGGTATGGTAGTAAGTCTGTGGCCGTCACCAAGTGAGACCCTAATTGAATATTTTATACAATACACTGAGTGTACGAAACACTAAGAACCCCACCCCATTTGTCAGGGCATGGACTTGTCAGGGTAAGGTGTCGAAAGCATTCCACAGGGATGCTGGCCCATGTTTTTGACACAAGGCACCGGTTTGTGTCAAAAACTGAAAAGCAGCTGGGTTTTTCCCTGTGTGTATCAAGAATGGTCCAGCGTCCATCAAGGACATCCAGTCAACTTGACACAACTGCGGGATGCATTAGAGTCAACGTGGGCCAGCATCCCCGTGGAACGCTTTCCACAACGGTTCTATTTCTAAATCCTAGTTATTGTTCTTCAGAGACCCTAAAATGATTCCTCAATGGCGTCGCTCTCAAGAACCTTATTTGGTTCCAACTTGCACCTTTATTTAAAAAAATGCACGTGGACTGTGTGAGTAACCCAGTGGTAATGATGTTAAACGGGCTTTGCACACACTCTACTCACCCCCGTGGGTGTACACTTCCTCATGTCATTTAAAAGAACCTGCAAGCATAGCAATAGAAGAACAAATAAACAGCCAATGGAAGATGATCTCCTATTTTAATGACTTGTTGTTTTGAAATGTTTTAAGGGTATTTGTGGAGGGGTAATTCAAATACTGAGATAACGTTTGCCTCCAAACTGAGAATGACATGCATTTGCATGGTGCACAGTAATAGCAGTATAATGGCGATTTGATAAGCTTGAAAAAGTTGGAATTTGTTTTTATGATTTGATTCAAACCCCAATGACAAAGGGACTTTGCAGTTTGTCTCGAAAATTGCTTTTTGACTTTGATTTACCTTTATGTTCGGAAGCATGACATGAGAATATATTGTCTGAACGACGTGGACACAATCTTGAACATTCCATATACTTTACATCCTGTTGAGATAACTATAATCAACCATTCATTCACAGTATTTCTCAACTGATACGTTCACAGACACTCTCCCCCCAAAAAGAGACACCCCAACTGGCAAATCTCAAAAACACCTGACAAACTGTGACCCATAGATACCCTCCTTAAGAAGAATAGGAGACAAAAGCTGCAAATGTAATTACAAGGTTATCCTACACAGCACTTATGAGTCAGTGGGAGCCCCACACAAACCATGACATCAATAACATTCTGGAGACTGAGTGAGGAGGTAAAGAAGTACAAAGTCAATATAAGAGCTGAGCTCCCCAAACACAAGCGCCACTTGAGTGGAATAGTTGGCTGACTTGTGTGATGAATATGTGCAGTGTAACATTGTAATGTGAAAAGTCAACTCGGCTCTACCTACGGCACGCTGTTCTGTTGGCCTATCTCTGTTACACTGACTGACTTTTCCAGGGACAACACTGCTCTCAGAGAATCTGCCACTGCATTTCTGGCCAAGACACGCTGTGGCTCTCTCTCTCTTCTCTCTTTTCCCTTTTTTTCAAAACTCTGTCTCTTCTCTCCTTTTCACCTTTTCTCTATTCTCTCTCCTTTTTCTCTCTCTGTCTTTAATTGTCTCCTATTCCCCTCCCTCTCCTCTTTTCTCTCCTCTCTCTCTCCGCTGTGCTAGCTCGTGAAGGTGTCAGCAGGAACACCCAGCCAAAAGAAAGTGGATTTACTGCCTGCCCCGGCTTGGCCAAAGCGCTGAGAGAGAAACGAGAGACGAGAAGACGAGTGTGGCCACACGGACAGGGAGGACAGGTTGGCTGAGACCACCCCTCTGTCTCTTTTTTTCTTTATTTTCCCTCTCTCTCTCTCTCTCTCTCTCTCTCTCCCTAAGTCTTGTCCCTACGCCATGTCATGCGCTGACTACTTCAGCCACTCTTCCTCTCACTGAGTTCTTCTAACTAGAGTGACAGCTCAGGAAATCACCTAGGAAATGAGAAAGAGTGGATGGACATCCAAAGTGGATGGATGGAATGGGAGACTGTAGCCTGCCCCCTGTCACCCACCAAGGATTCATGGCAGCACTTCCTACAAATACCATCTTCATAATGGGATATAAGCACATTATAACACCCTATGAGCTGTGACATAGGCAAACTATGACATAGGCGAATTGTGGATACATTTTAAATGGTCTTACAGATCACTTGGATGCATCAGGTGATATTCAAGTTGTTATGACAATGTAGGGTAATGTAGACCACAAGTTGGTAAGATAATGTAGGGTTGAAGCAGAGCAGCAATGTGTTATATTTTACACACGAAGGCTGCAGCAGAAGCAAACAACAACAAAAATGTCGGTGACTCTTTCATCCGCTGGAGTTCAGGCTGGTGGGGGAGGACTTTGAGGCGGGCGCGTGTCTAAAAACCTTAGATTGGTCACTTACACTTGAGTGATGGATGAACTAACAAATGCTTTCCCTTGGCCAGTCCAGTGTTGTGTGATTGGTTGAGCCTTCTTGGGTGCCCGACATCAAACTTGCTACCCGGCTTGAACAGGAAGCGCCACATGACTTGAGAAACGCAGCTTTAACTTGATACATAAGCATATACCTTGAGTTGAGTGGAATCTACTTGCTAAAGTTAGCGCTGCTAATTACTTGTTAGCCAGCAACATTTGTTTGTCTGTAAGATGACAAGCAGACAGTCAGCTATAGCTAAGTAACACCACAGACCACCACTAGCTATTTGTTTTTCTTCACCTTTCCACAAAGTGTCTGGTATGCCTTTGCATGATTATGAGGGAGTTCACCCCAATGTATCAAAGAATAGGTGGATTGTGGACATAATGTGGTTGTGATCTAACAAGTTCATTCATCATACACTAGGTACTGTACATCATTTAATATAGCTAAATATAATGACTCCATTGTTGGCCAGTGGGCTAGTTAAGAGTTAAGAGAACGCGCAAGAATTGAGACGAAGGCAGGATCCAATATTTAGGATATTTATTAAGTTCAAGGGCATACACACACAGCATTATGGGGAATTTGAATTATATGGAGAAACTGAAGGGGAGAACCTAATGTAAACTGACATTAATATGATTAACCAGCTAAATTCAGGTTAACGTGTCATCATGGTATACACGCATTCAAAGAAGGACTAAGGACAAAGCAATGGCATGCATTCAACAAACATTTAACTGAGAAAAACAGATTTGTTTCTATCGTAATTTATCAAGGCACAAGACGAGACCCAGATGCAGACACAGGAGGGGGATGGTTGGAGGCTTACAATGTTTATTCATCCAAAAAGGCAAGAGAATGGTTGTGTACAGGCAAAAAGGTCAAAACCAGTTCAATAGGTCCAATAGGTACCGAAGGGCAGGAAGAATCAAGGTCAGGTCAGGCAGGATGATCAGGCAGGAGGGAAAGTAGTCCAGAGTCAGGCAGTGGTTAAAACCGGGAAGACTAGCAAAAGGAGTACAGGGAAAAACACGCTGGTTGACTTGACTAAACGTACAAGACTAACGGCCACAGAGAGACAGGAAACACAGGGATAAATACACTGTGGAAAATAAGCTACACCTGGGGGGGTGGAGACAATAACAGGAACAGGTGAAACAAATCAGGGCGTGACAGTAATTGTCTGATTGGGAAATACCATTGTTTATGAAATTACAGTCCCAATTTATTTCAATTTGGCATTGGACATTTTTTTGAGTACAGGCAGTAATAAAGTCGTATAGGGAGTCTCATCAGATCAGATGTTATGAGCAAGCCAGAGCCATCTGTGGAAAGAGCACAAGTAGAACAAAGATATACAGTACCAGTTAACAGTTTGGACACACCTTCTCATTTAAGGGTTTTTCTTTATCCTACACAATCACCCAACCTCAACCCGATTTAGATGAGTTGGACCGCAGAGTGAAGGAAAAGCAGCAAACAAGTGCTCAGCATATGTGGGAACTCTTTCAAGACCGTTGAAAAAGCATTCCAGGTGAAGCTGGTTGAGAGAATGCTAAGAGTGTGCGAAGCTGTCCTCAAGGCAAAGGGTGGCTAACTTGAAGAATCTAACATCTAAAATATATTTTGATTTGTTTAACACTTTTTGGGTTATTTCATAGTTTTGATGTACTCATAATTATTCCACAATGTAGAAAATAGTACAAATAATGAAAAACCCTTGAAGGAGGAGGTGAGTCCAAACTTTTGACTGGTGATGTATGTGCAAACAGATTAAATGTATCAATCAACAACATAAGATTCCAACTAAAACAATGACATGAGCTCTGTCCCAGTTAATCTCAGCTGAACTTCTCACTTCCCTTCTACTCGCATCCTTCTCAAAGCCCATTGGAGGTCTAAGGGGAGGAACCTTGAGCCATCCACTCTGATAGAGTTTTAGAAGGAGGCACAGATAAAGGGTGCAAGGAATTGAGGAAAGGTAAAAGGGAACGGAGCTGTTGCATGTTTGCCTCAATATGAAATGGGTTTGAGCAGAGGTATACAAATCCACACCGTTCGTATAATTGAGCCATAAGAAACCTTCCTTAGACCTTTAGTTAAGAAACACATACATGAGCATACAGTATGTTGAAAGATGTTAAGCAGTCATACATGACTTCTGGGAGTGCTGTTGAATCAGAACTGACAAGCTAAAGATGAAGTTACAGCAGTTGTCTGTGGAGACGGTCTGGCTGTTCTCCAAACAGCTGTAATGCTGGAACGTTTCCCAGGCACTGTTGGTGGCCACGTCACCTCCCTCAGAACCAGCAAAGATCTTCAGGTTCTTACAGTGGGGCATCAGCACAATCTATAGACAGGACAGAAAGATACAGAGGATGGAACTAGATTGAGTAGAGTAGAATGCTGAATCCCGACTTAAAATCCTTGTAGCTCCAATTTTTATGCAGGTGACGTCAATGCACGATTTGCGCAAACGACCCAGTTGTGTCTCGGTGTCAAACAGTGTGTGTGGGTGGGAACTAACTGACTTGATGAGTGTGTATGGGGACTGGACATCACGGAGTGCAGAGTGGAGGGGCAATCTCAGATGAACAGTGTAGTCCATCCTGCCTCAAAACACTGGTCTGGGGAGCACCACATATCTAAGGAGACGAGCGAGAGAGGGATGTCACAAAACACACAGCAAAATCACACACAAGAAAAGTGTGTGAAAACAAAACGCAGGCATGTAATAGAGGGTGTATCCGGACTGCACAAAACGTATATATGCACAAAACATATATCCTACACTATACACACACACACTTGCAAACACAGACCCATTATCTCACTCGCTCACGTGCAGAAAACATACACAGAGAGAGAGGCTGGGTGTGTGTTTACAGTGATCCAGGGTGAAGGAATATTATCTGGTTGTCATCGTCAGGCATGGTGTTGGCACAGCGGCTGTTTGTTGAGATCACACCGGGACGCATCACTGTCATCAACAACTCCTCCCACTGGTACGGTAACTACGCCAACAGAACAGGTACATCCTGTTCACATTGGAGTTTGATACCCCTGGTCAGGACTCCGCTGAGGAAGGTGGCGTGATACATATTGTAAATGTAAAAGTGTTAACCAGATAGACGACTCATCTTTATGTCTGGGCCATAATAGTGTCTGTGACAGCATGGGCAGCGCCGTTGAGGCTACAACCCATAGGAATTCCCACCCAGTTGACGATCAGCGAGAAGTCATTTAAAAAAAACAAAAGTTGATATTGATACACTCTTTCATAGGGTTCGGGTTAGTGTTCCCACGTGGCCGTATCTTCATATTCCAGTTTACGGGAAAAAGACGAAAGACAGAGGCGAACAACTGTGCTCCAAACACCTGTGTGTAAGCGGAAGGGTAAGGATACTGTAGGGTAGAGAAGACCATCACTAGTTGGTAGGATACTGTAGGGTAGGATAAGACCATCACTAGTTGTTATGATACTGTAAGGTAGGTTAGACCATCACTAGTTGTTATGATACTGTAGGGTAGAGAAGACCATCACTAGTTGTTAAGATACTGTTGGGTAGAGTAGACCATCACTAGTTATGAAACTGTAGGGTAGAGAAGACCATCACTAGTTGTTATGATACTGTAGGGTAGAGTAGACCATCACTAGTTGTTATGATATTGTAGGTTAGATTAGACCATCGCTAGTTGTTATGATAATGTAGGGCAGAGTAGATCATCGCTAGTTGTTATGATACTGTAGGGTAGAGAAGACCATCACTAGTTGTTAAGATACTGTAGGGTAGAGAAGACCATCACTAGTTGTTATGATACTGTAGGGTAGAGTAGACCATCACTAGTTGTTATGATATTGTAGGTTAGATTAGACCATCGCTAGTTGTTATGATAATGTAGGGCAGAGTAGATCATCGCTAGTTGTTATGATACTGTAGGGTAGAGAAGACCATCACTAGTTGTTAAGATACTGTAGGGTAGAGAAGACCATCACTAGTTGGTAGGATACTGGAGGGTAGAGAAGACCATCACTAGTTGTTATGATATTGTAGTTTAGATTAGACCATCACTAGTTGTTATGATAATGTAGGGCAGAGTAGATCATCGCTAGTTGTTATGATACTGTAGGGTAGAGAAGACCATCACTAGTTGTTAAGATACTGTTGGGTAGAGTAGACCATCACTAGTTATGAAACTGTAGGGTAGAGAAGACCATCACTAGTTGGTAGGATACTGGAGGGTAGAGAAGACCATCACTAGTTGTTATGATACTGTATGGTAGAGAAGACCATCACTAGTTGTTATGATACTGTAGGGTAGAGAAGACCATCACTAGTTGTTATGATAATGTAGGCTAGAGTAGACCATCACTATTTGTTATGACACTGTAGGGTAGTTAAGACCATCACTAGTTGTTATGATAATGTAGGGCAGAGTAGACCATCACTAGTTGTGATGATACTGTGGGGTAGAGTAGACCATCACTAGTTGTTATGATAATGTAGGGCAGAGTAGACCATCACTAGTTGTTATGACACTGTAGGGTAGAGTAGACCATCACTAGTTGTTAGGATACTGTAGGGTAGAGTAGACCATCACTAGTTGTTATGATACTGTAGGGTAGAGAAGACCATCACTAGTTGTTATGATACTGTAGGGTAGAGTAGACCATCACTAGTTGTTATGACACTGTAGGGTAGAGAAGACCATCACTAGTTGTTAAGATAATGTAGGGTAGAGTAGACCATCACTAGTTGTTATGATACTCTATGGTAGAGAAACCATCACTAGTTGTTATGATACTGTAGGGTAGAGAAGACCATCACCAGTTGTTATGATAATGTAGGGTAGAGTAGACCATCACTAGTTGTTATGATACTGTAGGGTAGATAAGACCATCACTAGTTGTTATGATACTGTAGGTTAGATTAGACCATCACTAGTTGTTATGATAATGTAGGGCAGAGTAGACCATCACTAGTTGTTATGACACTGTAGGGTAGAGTAGACCATCACTAGTTGTTAGGATACTGTAGGGTAGGATAAGACCATCACTTGTTGTTATGATACTGCAAGGTAGGTTAGACCATCACTAGTTGTTATGATACTGTATGGTAGAGAAGACCATCACTAGTTGTTATGATACTGTAGGGTAGAGAAGACCATCCCCAGTTGTTATGATAATGTAGGGTAGAGTAGACCATCACTAGTTGTTATGATACTGTAGGGTAGAGAAGACCATCACTAGTTGTTATGATACTGTAGGGTAGAGTAGACCATCACTAGTTGTTATGATACTGTAGGGTAGAGTAGACCATCACTAGTTGTTATGACACTGTAGGGTAGAGAAGACCATCACTAGTTGTTATGATAATGTAGGGCAGAGTAGACCATCACTAGTTGTTATGATACTGTATGGTAGAGAAGACCATCACTAGTTGTTATGATACTGTAGGGTAGAGAAGACCATCACCAGTTGTTATGATAATCTAGGGTAGAGTAGACCATCACTAGTTGTTATGATACTGTAGGGTAGAGAAGACCATCACTAGTTGTTATGATACTGTAGGGTAGAGTAGTCCATCACTAGTTGTTATGATATTGTAGGTTAGATTAGACCATCACTAGTTGTTATGATAATGTAGGGCAGAGTAGATCATCGCTAGTTGTTATGATACTGTAGGGTAGAGAAGACCATCACTAGTTGTTAAGATACTGTAGGGTAGAGTAGACCATCACTAGTTGTTATGATACTGTAGGGTAGTGAAGACCATCACTAGTTGGTAGGATACTGTAGGGTAGGATTAGACCATCACTAGTTGTTATGATACTGTAAGGTAGGTTAGACCATCACTAGTTGTTATGATACTGTATGGTAGAGAAGACCATCACTAGTTGTTATGATATTGTAGGTTAGATTAGACCATCGCTAGTTGTTAAGATAATGTAGGGCAGAGTAGATCATCGCTAGTTGTTATGATACTGTAGGGTAGAGAAGACCATCACTAGTTGTTAAGATACTGTAGGGTAGAGAAGACCATCACTAGTTGGTAGGATACTGGAGGGTAGAGAAGACCATCACTAGTTGTTATGATATTGTAGTTTAGATTAGACCATCACTAGTTGTTATGATAATGTAGGGCAGAGTAGATCATCGCTAGTTGTTATGATACTGTAGGGTAGAGAAGACCATCACTAGTTGTTAAGATACTGTTGGGTAGAGTAGACCATCACTAGTTATGAAACTGTAGGGTAGAGAAGACCATCACTAGTTGGTAGGATACTGGAGGGTAGAGAAGACCATCACTAGTTGTTATGATACTGTATGGTAGAGAAGACCATCACTAGTTGTTATGATACTGTAGGGTAGAGAAGACCATCACTAGTTGTTATGATAATGTAGGCTAGAGTAGACCATCACTATTTGTTATGACACTGTAGGGTAGTTAAGACCATCACTAGTTGTTATGATAATGTAGGGCAGAGTAGACCATCACTAGTTGTGATGATACTGTGGGGTAGAGTAGACCATCACTAGTTGTTATGATAATGTAGGGCAGAGTAGACCATCACTAGTTGTTATGACACTGTAGGGTAGAGTAGACCATCACTAGTTGTTAGGATACTGTAGGGTAGAGTAGACCATCACTAGTTGTTATGATACTGTAGGGTAGAGAAGACCATCACTAGTTGTTATGATACTGTAGGGTAGAGTAGACCATCACTAGTTGTTATGACACTGTAGGGTAGAGAAGACCATCACTAGTTGTTAAGATAATGTAGGGTAGAGTAGACCATCACTAGTTGTTATGATACTCTATGGTAGAGAAACCATCACTAGTTGTTATGATACTGTAGGGTAGAGAAGACCATCACCAGTTGTTATGATAATGTAGGGTAGAGTAGACCATCACTAGTTGTTATGATACTGTAGGGTAGATAAGACCATCACTAGTTGTTATGATACTGTAGGTTAGATTAGACCATCACTAGTTGTTATGATAATGTAGGGCAGAGTAGACCATCACTAGTTGTTATGACACTGTAGGGTAGAGTAGACCATCACTAGTTGTTAGGATACTGTAGGGTAGGATAAGACCATCACTTGTTGTTATGATACTGCAAGGTAGGTTAGACCATCACTAGTTGTTATGATACTGTATGGTAGAGAAGACCATCACTAGTTGTTATGATACTGTAGGGTAGAGAAGACCATCCCCAGTTGTTATGATAATGTAGGGTAGAGTAGACCATCACTAGTTGTTATGATACTGTAGGGTAGAGAAGACCATCACTAGTTGTTATGATACTGTAGGGTAGAGTAGACCATCACTAGTTGTTATGATACTGTAGGGTAGAGTAGACCATCACTAGTTGTTATGACACTGTAGGGTAGAGAAGACCATCACTAGTTGTTATGATAATGTAGGGCAGAGTAGACCATCACTAGTTGTTATGATACTGTATGGTAGAGAAGACCATCACTAGTTGTTATGATACTGTAGGGTAGAGAAGACCATCACCAGTTGTTATGATAATCTAGGGTAGAGTAGACCATCACTAGTTGTTATGATACTGTAGGGTAGAGAAGACCATCACTAGTTGTTATGATACTGTAGGGTAGAGTAGACCATCACTAGTTGTTATGATATTGTAGGTTAGATTAGACCATCACTAGTTGTTATGATAATGTAGGGCAGAGTAGATCATCGCTAGTTGTTATGATACTGTAGGGTAGAGAAGACCATCACTAGTTGTTAAGATACTGTAGGGTAGAGTAGACCATCACTAGTTGTTATGATACTGTAGGGTAGAGAAGACCATCACTAGTTGGTAGGATACTGTAGGGTAGGATTAGACCATCACTAGTTGTTATGATACTGTAAGGTAGGTTAGACCATCACTAGTTGTTATGATACTGTATGGTAGAGAAGACCATCACTAGTTGTTATGATATTGTAGTTTAGATTAGACCATCACTAGTTGTTATGATAATGTAGGGCAGAGTAGATCATCGCTAGTTGTTATGATACTGTAGGGTAGAGAAGACCATCACTAGTTGTTAAGATACTGTTGGGTAGAGTAGACCATCACTAGTTATGAAACTGTAGGGTAGAGAAGACCATCACTAGTTGGTAGGATACTGGAGGGTAGGAAAAGACCATCACTAGTTGTTATGATACTGTAAGGTAGGTTAGAACCTTCACTAGTTGTTATGATACTGTATGGTAGAGAAGACCATCACTAGTTGTTATGATACTGTAGGGTAGAGAAGACCATCACTAGTTGTTATGATAATGTAGGCTAGAGTAGACCATCACTATTTGTTATGACACTGTAGGGTAGTTAAGACCATCACTAGTTGTTATGATAATGTAGGGCAGAGTAGACCATCACTAGTTGTGATGATACTGTGGGGTAGAGTAGACCATCACTAGTTGTTATGATAATGTAGGGCAGAGTAGACCATCACTAGTTGTTATGACACTGTAGGGTAGAGTAGACCATCACTAGTTGTTATGACACTGTAGGGTAGAGAAGACCATCACTAGTTGTTATGATAATGTAGGGCAGAGTAGACCATCACTAGTTGTTATGATACTGTATGGTAGAGAAGACCATCACTAGTTGTTATGATACTGTAGGGTAGAGAAGACCATCACCAGTTGTTATGATAATCTAGGGTAGAGTAGACCATCACTAGTTGTTATGATACTGTAGGGTAGAGAAGACCATCACTAGTTGTTATGATACTGTAGGGTAGAGTAGACCATCACTAGTTGTTATGATATTGTAGGTTAGATTAGACCATCACTAGTTGTTATGATAATGTAGGGCAGAGTAGATCATCGCTAGTTGTTATGATACTGTAGGGTAGAGAAGACCATCACTAGTTGTTAAGATACTGTAGGGTAGAGTAGACCATCACTAGTTGTTATGATACTGTAGGGTAGAGAAGACCATCACTAGTTGGTAGGATACTGTAGGGTAGGATTAGACCATCACTAGTTGTTATGATACTGTAAGGTAGGTTAGACCATCACTAGTTGTTATGATACTGTATGGTAGAGAAGACCATCACTAGTTGTTATGATATTGTAGTTTAGATTAGACCATCACTAGTTGTTATGATAATGTAGGGCAGAGTAGATCATCGCTAGTTGTTATGATACTGTAGGGTAGAGAAGACCATCACTAGTTGTTAAGATACTGTTGGGTAGAGTAGACCATCACTAGTTATGAAACTGTAGGGTAGAGAAGACCATCACTAGTTGGTAGGATACTGGAGGGTAGGAAAAGACCATCACTAGTTGTTATGATACTGTAAGGTAGGTTAGAACCTTCACTAGTTGTTATGATACTGTATGGTAGAGAAGACCATCACTAGTTGTTATGATACTGTAGGGTAGAGAAGACCATCACTAGTTGTTATGATAATGTAGGCTAGAGTAGACCATCACTATTTGTTATGACACTGTAGGGTAGTTAAGACCATCACTAGTTGTTATGATAATGTAGGGCAGAGTAGACCATCACTAGTTGTGATGATACTGTGGGGTAGAGTAGACCATCACTAGTTGTTATGATAATGTAGGGCAGAGTAGACCATCACTAGTTGTTATGACACTGTAGGGTAGAGTAGACCATCACTAGTTGTTAGGATACTGTAGGGTAGAGTAGACCATCACTAGTTGTTATGATACTGTAGGGTAGAGAAGACCATCACTAGTTGTTATGATACTGTAGGGTAGAGTAGACCATCACTAGTTGTTATGACACTGTAGGGTAGAGAAGACCATCACTAGTTGTTAAGATAATGTTGGGTAGAGTAGACCATCACTAGTTGTTATGATACTCTATGGTAGAGAAACCATCACTAGTTGTTATTATACTGTAGGGTAGAGAAGACCATCACCAGTTGTTATGATAATGTAGGGTAGAGTAGACCATCACTAGTTGTTATGATACTGTAGGGTAGATAAGACCATCACTAGTTGTTATGATACTGTAGGTTACATTAGACCATCACTAGTTGTTATGATAATGTAGGGCAGAGTAGACCATCACTAGTTGTTATGACACTGTAGGGTAGATTAGACCATACCTAGTTTTTACGATACTGTGGGGTAAAGTAGACCATCACTAGTTGTTATGATACTGTAGGGTAGAGAAGACCATCACTAGTTGTTATGATACTGTAGGGTAGAGTAGACCAGCACTAGTTGTTATGATACTGTAGGGTAGAGAAGACCATCACTAGTTGGTAGGATACTGTAGGGTAGGATTAGACCATCACTAGTTGTTATGATACTGTAAGGTAGGTTAGACCATCACTAGTTGTTATGATACTGTATGGTAGAGAAGACCATCACTAGTTGTTATGATATTGTAGTTTAGATTAGACCATCACTAGTTGTTATGATAATGTAGGGCAGAGTAGATCATCGCTAGTTGTTATGATACTGTAGGGTAGAGAAGACCATCACTAGTTGTTAAGATACTGTTGGGTAGAGTAGACCATCACTAGTTATGAAACTGTAGGGTAGAGAAGACCATCACTAGTTGGTAGGATACTGGAGGGTAGGAAAAGACCATCACTAGTTGTTATGATACTGTAAGGTAGGTTAGAACCTTCACTAGTTGTTATGATACTGTATGGTAGAGAAGACCATCACTAGTTGTTATGATACTGTAGGGTAGAGAAGACCATCACTAGTTGTTATGATAATGTAGGCTAGAGTAGACCATCACTATTTGTTATGACACTGTAGGGTAGTTAAGACCATCACTAGTTGTTATGATAATGTAGGGCAGAGTAGACCATCACTAGTTGTGATGATACTGTGGGGTAGAGTAGACCATCACTAGTTGTTATGATAATGTAGGGCAGAGTAGACCATCACTAGTTGTTATGACACTGTAGGGTAGAGTAGACCATCACTAGTTGTTATGACACTGTAGGGTAGAGAAGACCATCACTAGTTGTTATGATAATGTAGGGCAGAGTAGACCATCACTAGTTGTTATGATACTGTATGGTAGAGAAGACCATCACTAGTTGTTATGATACTGTAGGGTAGAGAAGACCATCCCCAGTTGTTATGATAATGTAGGGTAGAGTAGACCATCACTAGTTGTTATGACACTGTAGGGTAGAGAAGACCATCACTAGTTGTTATGATAATGTAGGGCAGAGTAGACCATCACTAGTTGTTATGATACTGTATGGTAGAGAAGACCATCACTAGTTGTTATGATACTGTAGGGTAGAGAAGACCATCACCAGTTGTTATGATAATCTAGGGTAGAGTAGACCATCACTAGTTGTTATGATACTGTAGGGTAGAGAAGACCATCACTAGTTGTTATGATACTGTAGGGTAGAGTAGACCATCACTAGTTGTTATGATATTGTAGGTTAGATTAGACCATCACTAGTTGTTATGATAATGTAGGGCAGAGTAGATCATCGCTAGTTGTTATGATACTGTAGGGTAGAGAAGACCATCACTAGTTGTTAAGATACTGTAGGGTAGAGTAGACCATCACTAGTTGTTATGATACTGTAGGGTAGAGAAGACCATCACTAGTTGGTAGGATACTGTAGGGTAGGATTAGACCATCACTAGTTGTTATGATACTGTAAGGTAGGTTAGACCATCACTAGTTGTTATGATACTGTATGGTAGAGAAGACCATCACTAGTTGTTATGATATTGTAGTTTAGATTAGACCATCACTAGTTGTTATGATAATGTAGGGCAGAGTAGATCATCGCTAGTTGTTATGATACTGTAGGGTAGAGAAGACCATCACTAGTTGTTAAGATACTGTTGGGTAGAGTAGACCATCACTAGTTATGAAACTGTAGGGTAGAGAAGACCATCACTAGTTGGTAGGATACTGGAGGGTAGGAAAAGACCATCACTAGTTGTTATGATACTGTAAGGTAGGTTAGAACCTTCACTAGTTGTTATGATACTGTATGGTAGAGAAGACCATCACTAGTTGTTATGATACTGTAGGGTAGAGAAGACCATCACTAGTTGTTATGATAATGTAGGCTAGAGTAGACCATCACTATTTGTTATGACACTGTAGGGTAGTTAAGACCATCACTAGTTGTTATGATAATGTAGGGCAGAGTAGACCATCACTAGTTGTGATGATACTGTGGGGTAGAGTAGACCATCACTAGTTGTTATGATAATGTAGGGCAGAGTAGACCATCACTAGTTGTTATGACACTGTAGGGTAGAGTAGACCATCACTAGTTGTTATGACACTGTAGGGTAGAGAAGACCATCACTAGTTGTTATGATAATGTAGGGCAGAGTAGACCATCACTAGTTGTTATGATACTGTATGGTAGAGAAGACCATCACTAGTTGTTATGATACTGCATGGTAGAGAAGACCATCACCAGTTGTTATGATAATCTAGGGTAGAGTAGACCATCACTAGTTGTTATGATACTGTAGGGTAGAGAAGACCATCACTAGTTGTTATGATACTGTAGGGTAGAGTAGACCATCACTAGTTGTTATGATATTGTAGGTTAGATTAGACCATCACTAGTTGTTATGATAATGTAGGGCAGAGTAGATCATCGCTAGTTGTTATGATACTGTAGGGTAGAGAAGACCATCACTAGTTGTTAAGATACTGTAGGGTAGAGTAGACCATCACTAGTTGTTATGATACTGTAGGGTAGAGAAGACCATCACTAGTTGGTAGGATACTGTAGGGTAGGATTAGACCATCACTAGTTGTTATGATACTGTAAGGTAGGTTAGACCATCACTAGTTGTTATGATACTGTATGGTAGAGAAGACCATCACTAGTTGTTATGATATTGTAGTTTAGATTAGACCATCACTAGTTGTTATGATAATGTAGGGCAGAGTAGATCATCGCTAGTTGTTATGATACTGTAGGGTAGAGAAGACCATCACTAGTTGTTAAGATACTGTTGGGTAGAGTAGACCATCACTAGTTATGAAACTGTAGGGTAGAGAAGACCATCACTAGTTGGTAGGATACTGGAGGGTAGGAAAAGACCATCACTAGTTGTTATGATACTGTAAGGTAGGTTAGAACCTTCACTAGTTGTTATGATACTGTATGGTAGAGAAGACCATCACTAGTTGTTATGATACTGTAGGGTAGAGAAGACCATCACTAGTTGTTATGATAATGTAGGCTAGAGTAGACCATCACTATTTGTTATGACACTGTAGGGTAGTTAAGACCATCACTAGTTGTTATGATAATGTAGGGCAGAGTAGACCATCACTAGTTGTGATGATACTGTGGGGTAGAGTAGACCATCACTAGTTGTTATGATAATGTAGGGCAGAGTAGACCATCACTAGTTGTTATGACACTGTAGGGTAGAGTAGACCATCACTAGTTGTTAGGATACTGTAGGGTAGAGTAGACCATCACTAGTTGTTATGATACTGTAGGGTAGAGAAGACCATCACTAGTTGTTATGATACTGTAGGGTAGAGTAGACCATCACTAGTTGTTATGACACTTTAGGGTAGAGAAGACCATCACTAGTTGTTAAGATAATGTTGGGTAGAGTAGACCATCACTAGTTGTTATGATACTCTATGGTAGAGAAACCATCACTAGTTGTTATGATACTGTAGGGTAGAGAAGACCATCACCAGTTGTTATGATAATGTAGGGTAGAGTAGACCATCACTAGTTGTTATGATACTGTAGGGTAGATAAGACCATCACTAGTTGTTATGATACTGTAGGTTACATTAGACCATCACTAGTTGTTATGATAATGTAGGGCAGAGTAGACCATCACTAGTTGTTATGACACTGTAGGGTAGATTAGACCATACCTAGTTTTTACGATACTGTGGGGTAAAGTAGACCATCACTAGTTGTTATGATACTGTAGGGTAGAGAAGACCATCACTAGTTGTTATGATACTGTAGGGTAGAGTAGACCAGCACTAGTTGTTATGATACTGTAGGGTAGAGAAGACCATCACTAGTTGGTAGGATACTGTAGGGTAGGATTAGACCATCACTAGTTGTTATGATACTGTAAGGTAGGTTAGACCATCACTAGTTGTTATGATACTGTATGGTAGAGAAGACCATCACTAGTTGTTATGATATTGTAGTTTAGATTAGACCATCACTAGTTGTTATGATAATGTAGGGCAGAGTAGATCATCGCTAGTTGTTATGATACTGTAGGGTAGAGAAGACCATCACTAGTTGTTAAGATACTGTTGGGTAGAGTAGACCATCACTAGTTATGAAACTGTAGGGTAGAGAAGACCATCACTAGTTGGTAGGATACTGGAGGGTAGGAAAAGACCATCACTAGTTGTTATGATACTGTAAGGTAGGTTAGAACCTTCACTAGTTGTTATGATACTGTATGGTAGAGAAGACCATCACTAGTTGTTATGATACTGTAGGGTAGAGAAGACCATCACTAGTTGTTATGATAATGTAGGCTAGAGTAGACCATCACTATTTGTTATGACACTGTAGGGTAGTTAAGACCATCACTAGTTGTTATGATAATGTAGGGCAGAGTAGACCATCACTAGTTGTGATGATACTGTGGGGTAGAGTAGACCATCACTAGTTGTTATGATAATGTAGGGCAGAGTAGACCATCACTAGTTGTTATGACACTGTAGGGTAGAGTAGACCATCACTAGTTGTTATGACACTGTAGGGTAGAGAAGACCATCACTAGTTGTTATGATAATGTATGGCAGAGTAGACCATCACTAGTTGTTATGATACTGTATGGTAGAGAAGACCATCACTAGTTGTTATGATACTGTAGGGTAGAGAAGACCATCACCAGTTGTTATGATAATCTAGGGTAGAGTAGACCATCACTAGTTGTTATGATACTGTAGGGTAGAGAAGACCATCACTAGTTGTTATGATACTGTAGGGTAGAGTAGACCATCACTAGTTGTTATGATATTGTAGGTTAGATTAGACCATCACTAGTTGTTATGATAATGTAGGGCAGAGTAGATCATCGCTAGTTGTTATGATACTGTAGGGTAGAGAAGACCATCACTAGTTGTTAAGATACTGTAGGGTAGAGTAGACCATCACTAGTTGTTATGATACTGTAGGGTAGAGAAGACCATCACTAGTTGGTAGGATACTGTAGGGTAGGATTAGACCATCACTAGTTGTTATGATACTGTAAGGTAGGTTAGACCATCACTAGTTGTTATGATACTGTATGGTAGAGAAGACCATCACTAGTTGTTATGATATTGTAGTTTAGATTAGACCATCACTAGTTGTTATGATAATGTAGGGCAGAGTAGATCATCGCTAGTTGTTATGATACTGTAGGGTAGAGAAGACCATCACTAGTTGTTAAGATACTGTTGGGTAGAGTAGACCATCACTAGTTATGAAACTGTAGGGTAGAGAAGACCATCACTAGTTGGTAGGATACTGGAGGGTAGGAAAAGACCATCACTAGTTGTTATGATACTGTAAGGTAGGTTAGAACCTTCACTAGTTGTTATGATACTGTATGGTAGAGAAGACCATCACTAGTTGTTATGATACTGTAGGGTAGAGAAGACCATCACTAGTTGTTATGATAATGTAGGCTAGAGTAGACCATCACTATTTGTTATGACACTGTAGGGTAGTTAAGACCATCACTAGTTGTTATGATAATGTAGGGCAGAGTAGACCATCACTAGTTGTGATGATACTGTGGGGTAGAGTAGACCATCACTAGTTGTTATGATAATGTAGGGCAGAGTAGACCATCACTAGTTGTTATGACACTGTAGGGTAGAGTAGACCATCACTAGTTGTTAGGATACTGTAGGGTAGAGTAGACCATCACTAGTTGTTATGATACTGTAGGGTAGAGAAGACCATCACTAGTTGTTATGATACTGTAGGGTAGAGTAGACCATCACTAGTTGTTATGACACTGTAGGGTAGAGAAGACCATCACTAGTTGTTAAGATAATGTTGGGTAGAGTAGACCATCACTAGTTGTTATGATACTCTATGGTAGAGAAACCATCACTAGTTGTTATGATACTGTAGGGTAGAGAAGACCATCACCAGTTGTTATGATAATGTAGGGTAGAGTAGACCATCACTAGTTGTTATGATACTGTAGGGTAGATAAGACCATCACTAGTTGTTATGATACTGTAGGTTACATTAGACCATCACTAGTTGTTATGATAATGTAGGGCAGAGTAGACCATCACTAGTTGTTATGACACTGTAGGGTAGAGTAGACCATCACTAGTTGTTAGGATACTGTAGGGTAGGATAAGACCATCACTAGTTGTTATGATACTGCAAGGTAGGTTAGACCATCACTAGTTGTTATGATACTGTATGGTAGAGAAGACCATCACTAGTTGTTATGATACTGTAGGGTAGAGAAGACCATCACTAGTTGTTATGATAATGTAGGGCAGAGTAGACCATCACTATTTGTTATGACACTGTAGGGTAGAGAAGACCATCACTAGTTGTTATGATAATGTAGGGCAGAGTAGACCATCACTAGTTGTGATGATACTGTGGGGTAGAGTAGACCATCACTAGTTGTTATGATAATGTAGGGCAGAGTAGACCATCACTAGTTGTTATGACACTGTAGGGTAGAGTAGACCATCACTAGTTGTTATGATAATGTAGGGCAGAGTAGATCATCGCTAGTTGTTATGATACTGTAGGGTAGAGAAGACCATCACTAGTTGTTAAGATACTGTAGGGTAGAGTAGACCATCACTAGTTGTTATGATACTGTAGGGTAGAGAAGACCATCACTAGTTGGTAGGATACTGTAGGGTAGGATAAGACCATCACTAGTTGTTATGATACTGTAAGGTAGGTTAGACCATCACTAGTTGTTATGATACTGTATGGTAGAGAAGACCATCACTAGTTGTTATGATATTGTAGTTTAGATTAGACCATCACTAGTTGTTATGATAATGTAGGGCAGAGTAGATCATCGCTAGTTGTTATGATACTGTAGGGTAGAGAAGACCATCACTAGTTGTTAAGATACTGTTGGGTAGAGTAGACCATCACTAGTTATGAAACTGTAGGGTAGAGAAGACCATCACTAGTTGGTAGGATACTGGAGGGTAGGAAAAGACCATCACTAGTTGTTATGATACTGTAAGGTAGGTTAGAACCTTCACTAGTTGTTATGATACTGTATGGTAGAGAAGACCATCACTAGTTGTTATGATACTGTAGGGTAGAGAAGACCATCACTAGTTGTTATGATAATGTAGGCTAGAGTAGACCATCACTATTTGTTATGACACTGTAGGGTAGTTAAGACCATCACTAGTTGTTATGATAATGTAGGGCAGAGTAGACCATCACTAGTTGTGATGATACTGTGGGGTAGAGTAGACCATCACTAGTTGTTATGATAATGTAGGGCAGAGTAGACCATCACTAGTTGTTATGACACTGTAGGGTAGAGTAGACCATCACTAGTTGTTAGGATACTGTAGGGTAGAGTAGACCATCACTAGTTGTTATGATACTGTAGGGTAGAGAAGACCATCACTAGTTGTTATGATACTGTAGGGTAGAGAAGACCATCACTAGTTGTTAAGATAATGTTGGGTAGAGTAGACCATCACTAGTTGTTATGATACTCTATGGTAGAGAAACCATCACTAGTTGTTATGATACTGTAGGGTAGAGAAGACCATCACCAGTTGTTATGATAATGTAGGGTAGAGTAGACCATCACTAGTTGTTATGATACTGTAGGGTAGATAAGACCATCACTAGTTGTTATGATACTGTAGGTCAGATTAGACCATCACTAGTTGTTATGATACTCTATGGTAGAGAAACCATCACTAGTTGTTATGATACTGTAGGGCAGAGTAGACCATCACTAGTTGTTATGACACTGTAGGGTAGAGTAGACCATCACTAGTTGTTAGGATACTGTAGGGTAGGATAAGACCATCACTAGTTGTTATGATACTGCAAGGTAGGTTAGACCATCACTAGTTGTTATGATACTGTATGGTAGAGTAGACCATCACTAGTTGTTATGACACTGTAGGGTAGAGTAGACCATCACTAGTTGTTATGATAATGTAGGGCAGAGTAGATCATCGCTAGTTGTTATGATACTGTAGGGTAGAGAAGACCATCACTAGTTGTTAAGATACTGTAGGGTAGAGTAGACCATCACTAGTTGTTATGATACTGTAGGGTAGAGAAGACCATCACTAGTTGGTAGGATACTGTAGGGTAGGATAAGACCATCACTAGTTGTTATGATACTGTAAGGTAGGTTAGACCATCACTAGTTGTTATGATACTGTATGGTAGAGAAGACCATCACTAGTTGTTATGATATTGTAGTTTAGATTAGACCATCACTAGTTGTTATGATAATGTAGGGCAGAGTAGATCATCGCTAGTTGTTATGATACTGTAGGGTAGAGAAGACCATCACTAGTTGTTAAGATACTGTTGGGTAGAGTAGACCATCACTAGTTATGAAACTGTAGGGTAGAGAAGACCATCACTAGTTGGTAGGATACTGGAGGGTAGGAAAAGACCATCACTAGTTGTTATGATACTGTAAGGTAGGTTAGAACCTTCACTAGTTGTTATGATACTGTATGGTAGAGAAGACCATCACTAGTTGTTATGATACTGTAGGGTAGAGAAGACCATCACTAGTTGTTATGATAATGTAGGCTAGAGTAGACCATCACTATTTGTTATGACACTGTAGGGTAGTTAAGACCATCACTAGTTGTTATGATAATGTAGGGCAGAGTAGACCATCACTAGTTGTGATGATACTGTGGGGTAGAGTAGACCATCACTAGTTGTTATGATAATGTAGGGCAGAGTAGACCATCACTAGTTGTTATGACACTGTAGGGTAGAGTAGACCATCACTAGTTGTTAGGATACTGTAGGGTAGAGTAGACCATCACTAGTTGTTATGATACTGTAGGGTAGAGAAGACCATCACTAGTTGTTATGATACTGTAGGGTAGAGAAGACCATCACTAGTTGTTAAGATAATGTTGGGTAGAGTAGACCATCACTAGTTGTTATGATACTCTATGGTAGAGAAACCATCACTAGTTGTTATGATACTGTAGGGTAGAGAAGACCATCACCAGTTGTTATGATAATTTAGGGTAGAGTAGACCATCACTAGTTGTTATGATACTGTAGGGTAGATAAGACCATCACTAGTTGTTATGATACTGTAGGTTAGATTAGACCATCACTAGTTGTTATGATAATGTAGGGCAGAGTAGACCATCACTAGTTGTTATGACACTGTAGGGTAGAGTAGACCATCACTAGTTGTTAGGATACTGTAGGGTAGGATAAGACCATCACTAGTTGTTATGATACTGCAAGGTAGGTTAGACCATCACTAGTTGTTATGATACTGTATGGTAGAGAAGACCATCACTAGTTGTTATGATACTGTAGGGTAGAGAAGACCATCACTAGTTGTTATGATAATTCAGGGCAGAGTAGACCATCACTATTTGTTATGACACTGTAGGGTAGAGAAGACCATCACTAGTTGTTATGATAATGTAGGGCAGAGTAGACCATCACTAGTTGTGATGATACTGTGGGGTAGAGTAGACCATCACTAGTTGTTATGATAATGTAGGGCAGAGTAGACCATCACTAGTTGTTATGACACTGTAGGGTAGAGTAGACCATCACTAGTTGTTAGGATACTGTAGGGTAGGATAAGACCATCACTAGTTGTGATGATACTGTGGGGTAGAGTAGACCATCACTAGTTGTTATGATACTGTAGGGTAGAGTAGACCATCACTAGTTGTTATGATACTGTAGGGTAGAGAAGACCATCACTAGTTGTTATGATACTGTAGGGTAGAGTAGACCATCACTAGTTGTTATGATACTGTAGGGTAGAGTAGACCATCACTAGTTGTTATGACACTGTAGGGTAGAGAAGACCATCACTAGTTGTTAAGATAATGTAGGGTAGAGTAGACCATCACTAGTTGTTATGATACTCTATGGTAGAGAAACCATCACTAGTTGTTATGATACTGTAGGGTAGAGAAGACCATCACCAGTTGTTATGATAATGTAGGGTAGAGTAGACCATCACTAGTTGTTATGATACTGTAGGGTAGATAAGACAATCACTAGTTGTTATGATACTGTAGGTTAGATTAGACCATCACTAGTTGTTATGATAATGTAGGGCAGAGTAGACCATCACTAGTTGTTATGACAGTGTAGGGTAGAGTAGACAATCACTAGTTGTTAGGATACTGTAGGGTAGGATAAGACCATCACTAGTTGTTATGATACTGTAGGGTAGAGAAGACCATCACTAGTTGTTATGATACTGTAGGGTAGAGTAGACCATCACTAGTTGTTATGATACTGTAGGGTAGAGTAGACCATCACTAGTTGTTATGACACTGTAGGGTAGAGAAGACCATCACTAGTTGTTATGATAATGTAGGGTAGAGTAGACCATCACTAGTTGTGATGATACTGTGGGGTAGAGTAGACCATCACTAGTTGTTAAGATAATGTAGGGTAGAGTAGACCATCACTAGTTGTTATGATACTCTATGGTAGAGAAACCATCACTAGTTGTTATGATACTGTAGGGTAGAGAAGACCATCACCAGTTGTTATGATAATGTAGGGTAGAGTAGACCATCACTAGTTGTTATGATACTGTAGGGTAGATAAGACCATCACTAGTTGTTATGATACTGTAGGTTAGATTAGACCATCACTAGTTGTTATGATAATGTAGGGCAGAGTAGACCATCACTAGTTGTTATGACACTGTAGGGTAGAGTAGACCATCACTAGTTGTTAGGATACTGTAGGGTAGGATAAGACCATCACTAGTTGTTATGATACTGCACGGTAGGTTAGACCATCACTAGTTGTTATGATACTGTAGGTTAGAGAAGACCATCACTAGTTGTTATGATACTGTAGGGTAGAGAAGACCATCACTAGTTGTTATGATAATGTAGGGCAGAGTAGACCATCACTATTTGTTATGACACTGTAGGGTAGAGAAGACCATCACTAGTTGTTATGATAATGTAGGGCAGAGTAGACCATCACTAGTTGTGATGATACTGTGGGGTAGAGTAGACCATCACTAGTTGTGATGATACTGTGGGGTAGAGTAGACCATCACTAGTTGTTATGATACTGTAGGGTAGAGTAGACCATCACTAGTTGTTATGATACTGTAGGGTAGAGAAGACCATCACTAGTTGTTATGATACTGTAGGGTAGAGTAGACCATCACTAGTTGTTATGATACTGTAGGGTAGAGTAGACCATCACTAGTTGTTATGACACTGTAGGGTAGAGAAGACCATCACTAGTTGTTATGATAATGTAGGGTAGAGTAGACCATCACTAGTTGTTATGATACTGTATGGTAGAGAAGACCATCACTAGTTGTTATGATACTGTAGGGTAGAGAAGACCATCACCAGTTGTTATGATAATGTAGGGTAGAGTAGACCATCACTAGTTGTTATGATACTGTAGGGTAGAGAAGACCATCACTAGTTGTTATGATACTGTAGGGTAGAGTAGACCATCACTAGTTGTTATGATACTGTAGGTTAGATTAGACCATCACTAGTTGTTATGATAATGTTGGGCAGAGTAGATCATCGCTAGATGTTATGATACTGTAGGGTAGAGAAGACCATGACTAGTTGTTAAGATACTGTAGGGTAGAGAAGACCATCACCAGTTGTTATGATAATGTAGGGTAGAGTAGACCATCACTAGTTGTTATGATACTGTAGGGTAGAGAAGACCATCACTAGTTGGTAGGATACTGTAGGGTAGGAAAAGACCATCACTAGTTGTTATGATACTGTAGGGTAGAGAAGACCATCACTAGTTGTTATGATAATGTAGGGCAGAGTAGACCATCACTATTTGTTATGACACTGTAGGGTAGAGAAGACCATCACTAGTTGTTATGATAATGTAGGGCAGAGTAGACCATCACTAGTTGTGATGATACTGTGGGGTAGAGTAGACCATCACTAGTTGTTATGATAATGTAGGGCAGAGTAGACCATCACTAGTTGTTATGACACTGTAGGGTAGAGTAGACCATCACTAGTTGTTAGGATACTGTAGGGTAGGATAAGACCATCACTAGTTGTGATGATACTGTGGGGTAGAGTAGACCATCACTAGTTGTTATGATACTGTAGGGTAGAGTAGACCATCACTATTTGTTATGACACTGTAGGGTAGAGAAGACCATCACTAGTTGTTATGATAATGTAGGGCAGAGTAGACCATCACTAGTTGTGATGATACTGTGGGGTAGAGTAGACCATCACTAGTTGTGATGATACTGTGGGGTAGAGTAGACCATCACTAGTTGTTATGATACTGTAGGGTAGAGTAGACCATCACTAGTTGTTATGATACTGTAGGGTAGAGAAGACCATCACTAGTTGTTATGATACTGTAGGGTAGAGTAGACCATCACTAGTTGTTGTGATACTGTAGGGTAGAGTAGACCATCACTAGTTGTTATGACACTGTAGGGTAGAGAAGACCATCACTAGTTGTTATGATAATGTAGGGTAGAGTAGACCATCACTAGTTGTTATGATACTGTATGGTAGAGAAGACCATCACTAGTTGTTATGATACTGTAGGGTAGAGAAGACCATCACCAGTTGTTATGATAATGTAGGGTAGAGTAGACCATCACTAGTTGTTATGATACTGTAGGGTAGAGAAGACCATCACTAGTTGTTATGATACTGTAGGGTAGAGTAGACCATCACTAGTTGTTATGATACTGTAGGTTAGATTAGACCATCACTAGTTGTTATGATAATGTAGGGCAGAGTAGATCATCGCTAGATGTTATGATACTGTAGGGTAGAGAAGACCATCACTAGTTGTTAAGATACTGTAAGGTAGAGTAGACCATCACTAGTTGTTATGATACTGTAGGGTAGAGGAGACCATCACTAGTTGGTAGGATACTGTAGGGTAGGAAAAGACCATCACTAGTTGTTATGATACTGTAAGGTAGGTTAGACCATCACTAGTTGTTATGATACTGTATGGTAGAGAAGACCATCACTAGTTGTTATGATACTGTAGGGTAGAGAAGACCATCACTAGTTGTTATGATAATGTAGGGCAGAGTAGACCATCACTATTTGTTATGACACTGTAGGGTAGAGAAGACCATCACTAGTTGTTATGATAATGTAGGGCAGAGTAGACCATCACTAGTTGTGATGATACTGTGGGGTAGAGTAGACCATCACTAGTTGTTATGATAATGTAGGGCAGAGTAGACCATCACTAGTTGTTATGACACTGTAGGGTAGAGTAGACCATCACTAGTTGTTAGGATACTGTAGGGTAGGATAAGACCATCACTAGTTGTGATGATACTGTGGGGTAGAGTAGACCATCACTAGTTGTTATGATACTGTAGGGTAGAGTAGACCATTACTAGTTGTTATGATACTGTAGGGTAGAGAAGACCATCACTAGTTGTTATGATACTGTAGGGTAGAGTAGACCATCACTAGTTAATATGATACTGTAGGGTAGAGTAGACCATCACTAGTTGTTATGACACTGTAGGGTAGAGAAGACCATCACTAGTTGTTAAGATAATGTAGGGTAGAGTAGACCATCACTAGTTGTGATGATACTGTGGGGTAGAGTAGACCATCACTAGTTGTTATGATACTGTAGGGTAGAGTAGACCATTACTAGTTGTTATGATACTGTAGGGTAGAGAAGACCATCACTAGTTGTTATGATACTGTAGGGTAGAGTAGACCATCACTAGTTGTTATGATACTGTAGGGTAGAGTAGACCATCACTAGTTGTTATGACACTGTAGGGTAGAGAAGACCATCACTAGTTGTTATGATAATGTAGGGTAGAGTAGACCATCACTAGTTGTTATGATACTGTATGGTAGAGAAGACCATCACTAGTTGTTATGATACTGTAGGGTAGAGAAGACCATCACCAGTTGTTATGATAATACAGGGTAGAGTAGACCATCACTAGTTGTTATGATACTGTAGGGTAGAGAAGACCATCACTAGTTGTTATGATACTGTAGGGTAGAGTACACCATCACTAGTTGTTATGATACTGTAGGTTAGATTAGACCATCACTAGTTGTTATGATAATGTAGGGCAGAGTAGATCATCGCTAGTTGTTATGATACTGTAGGGTAGAGAAGACCATCACTAGTTGTTAAGATACTGTAGGGTAGAGTAGACCATCACTAGTTGTTATGATACTGTAGGGTAGAGAAGAAAATCACCAGTTGTTATGATACTGTAGAGTAGAGTAGACCATCACAAGTTGTTATGATACTGTAGGGTAGAGTAGACTATCACTAGTTGTTATGATAATGTAGGGCAGAGAAGACCATCACTAGTTGTTATGATACTGTAGGGTAGAGAAGACCATCACCAGTTGTTATGATAATCTAGGGTAGAGTAGACCATCACTAGTTGTTATGATACTGTAGGGTAGAGAAGACCATCACTAGTTGTTATGATACTGTAGGGTAGAGTAGACCATCACTAGTTGTTATGATATTGTAGGTTAGATTAGACCATCACTAGTTGTTATGATAATGTAGGGCAGAGTAGATCATCGCTAGTTGTTATGATACTGTAGGGTAGAGAAGACCATCACTAGTTGTTAAGATACTGTAGGGTAGAGTAGACCATCACTAGTTGTTATGATACTGTAGGGTAGAGAAGACAATCACTAGTTGGTAGGATACTGTAGGGTAGGATAAGACCATCACTAGATGTTATGATACTGTAAGGTAGGTTAGACCATCACTAGTTGTTATGATACTGTATGGTAGAGAAGACCATCACTAGTTGTTATGATATTGTAGTTTAGATTAGACCATCACTAGTTGTTATGATAATGTAGGGCAGAGTAGATCATCGCTAGTTGTTATGATACTGTAGGGTAGAGAAGACCATCACTAGTTGTTAAGATACTGTTGGGTAGAGTAGACCATCACTAGTTATGAAACTGTAGGGTAGAGAAGACCATCACTAGTTGGTAGGATACTGGAGGGTAGGAAAAGACCATCACTAGTTGTTATGATACTGTAAGGTAGGTTAGAACCTTCACTAGTTGTTATGATACTGTATGGTAGAGAAGACCATCACTAGTTGTTATGATACTGTAGGGTAGAGAAGACCATCACTAGTTGTTATGATAATGTAGGCTAGAGTAGACCATCACTATTTGTTATGACACTGTAGGGTAGTTAAGACCATCACTAGTTGTTATGATAATGTAGGGCAGAGTAGACCATCACTAGTTGTGATGATACTGTGGGGTAGAGTAGAACATCACTAGTTGTTATGATAATGTAGGGCAGAGTAGACCATCACTAGTTGTTATGACACTGTAGGGTAGAGTAGACCATCACTAGTTGTTAGGATACTGTAGGGTAGAGTAGACCATCACTAGTTGTTATGATACTGTTGGGTAGAGAAGACCATCACTAGTTGTTATGATAATGTAGGGTAGAGTAGACCAACACTAGTTGTTATGACACTGTAGGGTAGAGAAGACCATCACTAGTTGTTAAGATAATGTAGGGTAGAGTAGACCATCACTAGTTGTTATGATACTCTATGGTAGAGAAACCATCACTAGTTGTTATGATACTGTAGGGTAGAGAAGACCATCACCAGTTGTTATGATAATGTAGGGTAGAGTAGACCATCACTAGTTGTTATGATACTGTAGGGTAGATAAGACCATCACTAGTTGTTATGATACTGTAGGTTAGATTAGACCATCACTAGTTGTTATGATAATGTAGGGCAGAGTAGACCATCACTAGTTGTTATGACACTGTAGGGTAGGATAAGACCATCACTAGTTGTTATGATACTGCTAGGTAGGTTAGACCATCACTAGTTGTTATGATACTGTATGGTAGAGAAGACCATCACTAGTTGTTATGATACTGTAGGGTAGAGAAGACCATCCCCAGTTGTTATGATAATGTAGGGTAGAGTAGACCATCACTAGTTGTTATGATACTGTAGGGTAGAGAAGACCATCACTAGTTGTTATGACACTGTAGGGTAGAGTAGACCATCACTAGTTGTTATGATACTGTAGGGTAGAGTAGACCATCACTAGTTGTTATGACACTGTAGGGTAGAGAAGACCATCACTAGTTGTTATGATAATGTAGGGTAGAGTAGACCATCACTAGTTGTTATGATACTGTATGGTAGAGAAGACCATCACTAGTTGTTATGATACTGTAGGGTAGAGAAGACCATCACCAGTTGTTATGATAATCTAGGGTAGAGTAGACCATCACTAGTTGTTATGATACTGTAGGGTAGAGAAGACCATCACTAGTTGTTATGATACTGTAGGGTAGAGTAGACCATCACTAGTTGTTATGATATTGTAGGTTAGATTAGACCATCACTAGTTGTTATGATAATGTAGGGCAGAGTAGATCATCGCTAGTTGTTATGATACTGTAGGGTAGAGAAGACCATCACTAGTTGTTAAGATACTGTAGGGTAGAGTAGACCATCACTAGTTGTTATGATACTGTAGGGTAGGATAAGACCATCACTAGTTGTTATGATACTGTAAGGTAGGTCAGACCATCACTAGTTGTTATGATACTGTATGGTAGAGAAGACCATCACCAGTTGTTATGATATTGTAGTTTAGATTAGACCATCACTAGTTGTTATGATAATGTAGGGCAGAGTAGATCATCGCTAGTTGTTATGATACTGTAGGGTAGAGAAGACCATCACTAGTTGTTAAGATACTGTTGGGTAGAGTAGAACATCACTAGTTATGAAACTGTAGGGTAGAGAAGACCATCACTAGTTGGTAGGATACTGGAGGGTAGGAAAAGACCATCACTAGTTGTTATGATACTGTAAGGTAGGTTAGAACCTTCACTAGTTGTTATGATACTGTATGGTAGAGAAGACCATCACTAGTTGTTATGATACTGTAGGGTAGAGAAGACCATCACTAGTTGTTATGATAATGTAGGCTAGAGTAGACCATCACTATTTGTTATGACACTGTAGGGTAGTTAAGACCATCACTAGTTGTTATGATAATGTAGGGCAGAGTAGACCATCACTAGTTGTGATGATACTGTGGGGTAGAGTAGACCATCACTAGTTGTTATGATAATGTAGGGCAGAGTAGACCATCACTAGTTGTTATGACACTGTAGGGTAGAGTAGACCATCACTAGTTGTTAGGATACTGTAGGGTAGAGTAGACCATCACTAGTTGTTATGATACTGTAGGGTAGAGAAGACCATCACTAGTTGTTATGATACTGTAGGGTAGAGTAGACCATCACTAGTTGTTATGACACTGTAGGGTAGAGAAGACCATCACTAGTTGTTAAGATAATGTAGGGTAGAGTAGACCATCACTAGTTGTTATGATACTCTATGGTAGAGAAACCATCACTAGTTGTTATGATACTGTAGGGTAGAGAAGACCATCACCAGTTGTTATGATAATGTAGGGTAGAGTAGACCATCACTAGTTGTTATGATACTGTAGGGTAGATAAGACCATCACTAGTTGTTATGATACTGTAGGTTAGATTAGACCATCACTAGTTGTTATGATAATGTAGGGCAGAGTAGACCATCACTAGTTGTTATGACACTGTAGGGTAGAGTAGACCATCACTAGTTGTTAGGATACTGTAGGGTAGGATAAGACCATCACTAGTTGTTATGATACTGCAAGGTAGGTTAGACATTCACTAGTTGTTATGATACTGTATGGCAGAGTAGACCATCACTAGTTGTGATGATACTGTGGGGTAGAGTAGACCATCACTAGTTGTTATGATAATGTAGGGCAGAGTAGACCATCACTAGTTGTTATGACACTGTAGGGTAGAGTAGACCATCACTAGTTGTTAGGATACTGTAGGGTAGAGTAGACCATCACTAGTTGTTATGATACTGTAGGGTAGAGAAGACCATCACTAGTTGTTATGATACTGTAGGGTAGAGTAGACCATCACTAGTTGTTATGACACTGTAGGGTAGAGAAGACCATCACTAGTTGTTAAGATAATGTAGGGTAGAGTAGACCATCACTAGTTGTTATGATACTCTATGGTAGAGAAACCATCACTAGTTGTTATGATACTGTAGGGTAGAGAAGACCATCACCAGTTGTTATGATAATGTAGGGTAGAGTAGACCATCACTAGTTGTTATGATACTGTAGGGTAGATAAGACCATCACTAGTTGTTATGATACTGTAGGTTAGATTAGACCATCACTAGTTGTTATGATAATGTAGGGCAGAGTAGACCATCACTAGTTGTTATGACACTGTAGGGTAGAGTAGACCATCACTAGTTGTTAGGATACTGTAGGGTAGGATAAGACCATCACTAGTTGTTATGATACTGTAGGGTAGAGAAGACCATCACTAGTTGTTATGATAATGTAGGGCAGAGTAGATCATCGCTAGTTGTTATGATACTGTAGGGTAGAGAAGACCATCACTAGTTGTTAAGATACTGTTGGGTAGAGTAGAACATCACTAGTTATGAAACTGTAGGGTAGAGAAGACCATCACTAGTTGGTAGGATACTGGAGGGTAGGAAAAGACCATCACTAGTTGTTATGATAATGTAGGCTAGAGTAGACCATCACTATTTGTTATGACACTGTAGGGTAGTTAAGACCATCACTAGTTGTTATGATAATGTAGGGCAGAGTAGACCATCACTAGTTGTGATGATACTGTGGGGTAGAGTAGACAATCACTAGTTGTTATGATAATGTAGGGCAGAGTAGACCATCACTAGTTGTTATGACACTGTAGGGTAGAGTAGACCATCACTAGTTGTTAGGATACTGTAGGGTAGAGTAGACCATCACTAGTTGTTATGATACTGTAGGGTAGAGAAGACCATGACTAGTTGTTAAGATACTGTAGGGTAGAGAAGACCATCACCAGTTGTTATGATAATGTAGGGTAGAGTAGACCATCACTAGTTGTTATGATACTGTAGGGTAGAGAAGACCATCACTAGTTGGTAGGATACTGTAGGGTAGGAAAAGACCATCACTAGTTGTTATGATACTGTAGGGTAGAGAAGACCATCACTAGTTGTTATGATAATGTAGGGCAGAGTAGACCATCACTATTTGTTATGACACTGTAGGGTAGAGAAGACCATCACTAGTTGTTATGATAATGTAGGGCAGAGTAGACCATCACTAGTTGTGATGATACTGTGGGGTAGAGTAGACCATCACTAGTTGTTATGATAATGTAGGGCAGAGTAGACCATCACTAGTTGTTATGACACTGTAGGGTAGAGTAGACCATCACTAGTTGTTAGGATACTGTAGGGTAGGATAAGACCATCACTAGTTGTGATGATACTGTGGGGTAGAGTAGACCATCACTAGTTGTTATGATACTGTAGGGTAGAGTAGACCATCACTATTTGTTATGACACTGTAGGGTAGAGAAGACCATCACTAGTTGTTATGATAATGTAGGGCAGAGTAGACCATCACTAGTTGTGATGATACTGTGGGGTAGAGTAGACCATCACTAGTTGTGATGATACTGTGGGGTAGAGTAGACCATCACTAGTTGTTATGATACTGTAGGGTAGAGTAGACCATCACTAGTTGTTATGATACTGTAGGGTAGAGAAGACCATCACTAGTTGTTATGATACTGTAGGGTAGAGTAGACCATCACTAGTTGTTGTGATACTGTAGGGTAGAGTAGACCATCACTAGTTGTTATGACACTGTAGGGTAGAGAAGACCATCACTAGTTGTTATGATAATGTAGGGTAGAGTAGACCATCACTAGTTGTTATGATACTGTATGGTAGAGAAGACCATCACTAGTTGTTATGATACTGTAGGGTAGAGAAGACCATCACCAGTTGTTATGATAATGTAGGGTAGAGTAGACCATCACTAGTTGTTATGATACTGTAGGGTAGAGAAGACCATCACTAGTTGTTATGATACTGTAGGGTAGAGTAGACCATCACTAGTTGTTATGATACTGTAGGTTAGATTAGACCATCACTAGTTGTTATGATAATGTAGGGCAGAGTAGATCATCGCTAGATGTTATGATACTGTAGGGTAGAGAAGACCATCACTAGTTGTTAAGATACTGTAAGGTAGAGTAGACCATCACTAGTTGTTATGATACTGTAGGGTAGAGGAGACCATCACTAGTTGGTAGGATACTGTAGGGTAGGAAAAGACCATCACTAGTTGTTATGATACTGTAAGGTAGGTTAGACCATCACTAGTTGTTATGATACTGTATGGTAGAGAAGACCATCACTAGTTGTTATGATACTGTAGGGTAGAGAAGACCATCACTAGTTGTTATGATAATGTAGGGCAGAGTAGACCATCACTATTTGTTATGACACTGTAGGGTAGAGAAGACCATCACTAGTTGTTATGATAATGTAGGGCAGAGTAGACCATCACTAGTTGTGATGATACTGTGGGGTAGAGTAGACCATCACTAGTTGTTATGATAATGTAGGGCAGAGTAGACCATCACTAGTTGTTATGACACTGTAGGGTAGAGTAGACCATCACTAGTTGTTAGGATACTGTAGGGTAGGATAAGACCATCACTAGTTGTGATGATACTGTGGGGTAGAGTAGACCATCACTAGTTGTTATGATACTGTAGGGTAGAGTAGACCATTACTAGTTGTTATGATACTGTAGGGTAGAGAAGACCATCACTAGTTGTTATGATACTGTAGGGTAGAGTAGACCATCACTAGTTAATATGATACTGTAGGGTAGAGTAGACCATCACTAGTTGTTATGACACTGTAGGGTAGAGAAGACCATCACTAGTTGTTAAGATAATGTAGGGTAGAGTAGACCATCACTAGTTGTGATGATACTGTGGGGTAGAGTAGACCATCACTAGTTGTTATGATACTGTAGGGTAGAGTAGACCATTACTAGTTGTTATGATACTGTAGGGTAGAGAAGACCATCACTAGTTGTTATGATACTGTAGGGTAGAGTAGACCATCACTAGTTGTTATGATACTGTAGGGTAGAGTAGACCATCACTAGTTGTTATGACACTGTAGGGTAGAGAAGACCATCACTAGTTGTTATGATAATGTAGGGTAGAGTAGACCATCACTAGTTGTTATGATACTGTATGGTAGAGAAGACCATCACTAGTTGTTATGATACTGTAGGGTAGAGAAGACCATCACCAGTTGTTATGATAATACAGGGTAGAGTAGACCATCACTAGTTGTTATGATACTGTAGGGTAGAGAAGACCATCACTAGTTGTTATGATACTGTAGGGTAGAGTACACCATCACTAGTTGTTATGATACTGTAGGTTAGATTAGACCATCACTAGTTGTTATGATAATGTAGGGCAGAGTAGATCATCGCTAGTTGTTATGATACTGTAGGGTAGAGAAGACCATCACTAGTTGTTAAGATACTGTAGGGTAGAGTAGACCATCACTAGTTGTTATGATACTGTAGGGTAGAGAAGAAAATCACCAGTTGTTATGATACTGTAGAGTAGAGTAGACCATCACAAGTTGTTATGATACTGTAGGGTAGAGTAGACTATCACTAGTTGTTATGATAATGTAGGGCAGAGAAGACCATCACTAGTTGTTATGATACTGTAGGGTAGAGAAGACCATCACCAGTTGTTATGATAATCTAGGGTAGAGTAGACCATCACTAGTTGTTATGATACTGTAGGGTAGAGAAGACCATCACTAGTTGTTATGATACTGTAGGGTAGAGTAGACCATCACTAGTTGTTATGATATTGTAGGTTAGATTAGACCATCACTAGTTGTTATGATAATGTAGGGCAGAGTAGATCATCGCTAGTTGTTATGATACTGTAGGGTAGAGAAGACCATCACTAGTTGTTAAGATACTGTAGGGTAGAGTAGACCATCACTAGTTGTTATGATACTGTAGGGTAGAGAAGACAATCACTAGTTGGTAGGATACTGTAGGGTAGGATAAGACCATCACTAGATGTTATGATACTGTAAGGTAGGTTAGACCATCACTAGTTGTTATGATACTGTATGGTAGAGAAGACCATCACTAGTTGTTATGATATTGTAGTTTAGATTAGACCATCACTAGTTGTTATGATAATGTAGGGCAGAGTAGATCATCGCTAGTTGTTATGATACTGTAGGGTAGAGAAGACCATCACTAGTTGTTAAGATACTGTTGGGTAGAGTACCATCACTAGTTATGAAACTGTAGGGTAGAGAAGACCATCACTAGTTGGTAGGATACTGAGGGTAGGAAAAGACCATCACTAGTTGTTATGATACTGTAAGGTAGGTTAGAACCTTCACTAGTTGTTATGATACTGTATGGTAGAGAAGACATCACTAGTTGTTATGATACTGTAGGGTAGAGAAGACCATCACTAGTTGTTATGATAATGTAGGCTAGAGTAGACCATCACTATTTGTTATGACACTGTAGGGTAGTAAGACCATCACTAGTTGTTATGATAATGTAGGGCAGAGTAGACCATCACTAGTTGTGATGATACTGTGGGGTAGAGTAGAACATCACTAGTTGTTATGATAATGTAGGGCAGAGTAGACCATCACTAGTTGTTATGACACTGTAGGGTAGAGTAGACCATCACTAGTTGTTAGGATACTGTAGGGTAGAGTAGACCATCACTAGTTGTTATGATACTGTAGGGTAGAGAAGACCATCACTAGTTGTTATGATAATGTAGGGTAGAGTAGACCATCACTAGTTGTTATGACACTGTAGGGTAGAGAAGACCATCACTAGTTGTTAAGATAATGTAGGGTAGAGTAGACCATCACTAGTTGTTATGATACTCTATGGTAGAGAAACCATCACTAGTTGTTATGATACTGTAGGGTAGAGAAGACCATCACCAGTTGTTATGATAATGTAGGGTAGAGTAGACCATCACTAGTTGTTATGATACTGTAGGGTAGATAAGACCATCACTAGTTGTTATGATACTGTAGGTTAGATTAGACCATCACTAGTTGTTATGATAATGTAGGGCAGAGTAGACCATCACTAGTTGTTATGACACTGTAGGGTAGAGTAGACCATCACTAGTTGTTAGGATACTGTAGGGTAGGATAAGACCATCACTAGTTGTTATGATACTGCTAGGTAGGTTAGACCATCACTAGTTGTTATGATACTGTATGGTAGAGAAGACCATCACTAGTTGTTATGATACTGTAGGGTAGAGAAGACCATCCCCAGTTGTTATGATAATGTAGGGTAGAGTAGACCATCACTAGTTGTTATGATACTGTAGGGTAGAGAAGACCATCACTAGTTGTTATGACACTGTAGGGTAGAGTAGACCATCACTAGTTGTTATGATACTGTAGGGTAGAGTAGACCATCACTAGTTGTTATGACACTGTAGGGTAGAGAAGACCATCACTAGTTGTTATGATAATGTAGGGTAGAGTAGACCATCACTAGTTGTTATGATACTGTATGGTAGAGAAGACCATCACTAGTTGTTATGATACTGTAGGGTAGAGAAGACCATCACCAGTTGTTATGATAATGTAGGGTAGAGTAGACCATCACTAGTTGTTATGATACTGTAGGGTAGAGAAGACCATCACTAGTTGTTATGATACTGTAGGGTAGAGTAGACCATCACTAGTTGTTATGATACTGTAGGTTAGATTAGACCATCACTAGTTGTTATGATAATGTAGGGCAGAGTAGATCATCGCTAGTTGTTATGATACTGTAGGGTAGAGAAGACCATCACTAGTTGTTAAGATACTGTAGGGTAGAGTAGACCATCACTAGTTGTTATGATACTGTAGGGTAGAGAAGACCATCACTAGTTGTTATGATACTGTAAGGTAGTAGACCATCACTAGTTGTTATGATACTGTAGGTAGAGAAGACCATCACTAGTTGTTATGATACTGTAGTTTAGATTAGACCATCACTAGTTGTTATGATAATGTAGGGCAGAGTAGACCATCACTAGTTGTTATGATACTGTAGGGTAGAGAAGACCATCACTAGTTGTTATACTGAGAGTAGAACATCACTAGTTATGAAACTGTAGGGTAGAGAAGACCATCACTAGTTGGTAGGATACTGGAGGGTAGGAAAAGACCATCACTAGTTGTTATGATACTGTAAGGTAGGTTAGAACCTTCACTAGTTGTTATGATACTGTATGGTAGAGAAGACCATCACTAGTTGTTATGATACTGTAGGGTAGAGAAGACCATCACTAGTTGTTATGATAATGTAGGGTAGAGTAGACCATCACTATTTGTTATGACACTGTAGGGTAGAGAAGACCATCACTAGTTGTTATGATAATGTAGGGCAGAGTAGACCATCACTAGTTGTGATGATACTGTGGGGTAGAGTAGACCATCACTAGTTGTTATGATAATGTAGGGCAGAGTAGACCATCACTAGTTGTTATGACACTGTAGGGTAGAGTAGACCATCACTAGTTGTTAGGATACTGTAGGGTAGAGTAGACCATCACTAGTTGTTATGATACTGTAGGGTAGAGAAGACCATCACTAGTTGTTATGATACTGTAGGGTAGAGTAGACCATCACTAGTTGTTATGACACTGTAGGGTAGAGAAGACCATCACTAGTTGTTAAGATAATGTAGGGTAGAGTAGACCATCACTAGTTGTTATGATACTCTATGGTAGAGAAACCATCACTAGTTGTTATGATACTGTAGGGTAGAGAAGACCATCACTAGTTGTTAAGATAATGTAGGGTAGAGTAGACCATCACTAGTTGTTATGATACTGTAGGGTAGATAAGACCATCACTAGTTGTTATGATACTGTAGGTTAGATTAGACCATCACTAGTTGTTATGATAATGTAGGGCAGAGTAGACCATCACTAGTTGTTATGACACTGTAGGGTAGAGTAGACCATCACTAGTTGTTAGGATACTGTAGGGTAGGATAAGACCATCACTAGTTGTTATGATACTGCAAGTAGGTTAGACATTCACTAGTTGTTATGATACTGTAGGCAGAGTAGACCATCACTAGTTGTTATGATACTGTAGGGTAGAGTAGACCATCACTAGTTGTTATGATAATGTAGGGCAGAGTAGACCATCACTAGTTGTTATGACACTGTAGGGTAGAGTAGACCATCACTAGTTGTTAAGATACTGTAGGGTAGAGTAGACCATCACTAGTTGTTATGATACTGTAGGGTAGAGTAGACCATCACTAGTTGTTATGATACTGTAGGGTAGAGTAGACCATCACTAGTTGTTATGACACTGTAGGGTAGAGAAGACCATCACTAGTTGTTAAGATAATGTAGGGTAGAGTAGACCATCACTAGTTGTTATGATACTGTATGGTAGAGAAGACCATCACTAGTTGTTATGATACTGTAGGGTAGAGAAGACCATCACCAGTTGTTATGATAATGTAGGGTAGAGTAGACCATCACTAGTTGTTATGATACTGTAGGGTAGAGAAGACCATCACTAGTTGTTATGATACTGTAGGTTAGATTAGACCATCACTAGTTGTTATGATAATGTAGGGCAGAGTAGACCATCACTAGTTGTTATGACACTGTAGGGTAGAGTAGACCATCACTAGTTGTTATGGATACTGTAGGGTAGGATAAGACCATCACTAGTTGTTATGATACTGTAGGGTAGAGTAAGACCATCACTAGTTGTTATGATAATGTAGGGCAGAGTAGATCATCGCTAGTTGTTATGATACTGTAGGGTAGAGAAGACCATCACTAGTTGTTAAGATACTGTTGGGTAGAGTAGAACATCACTAGTTATGAAACTGTAGGGTAGAGAAGACCATCACTAGTTGGTAGGATACTGGAGGGTAGGAAAAGACCATCACTAGTTGTTATGATAATGTAGGCTAGAGTAGACCATCACTATTTGTTATGACACTGTAGGGTAGTTAAGACCATCACTAGTTGTTATGATAATGTAGGGCAGAGTAGACCATCACTAGTTGTGATGATACTGTGGGGTAGAGTAGACTATCACTAGTTGTTATGATAATGTAGGGCAGAGTAGACCATCACTAGTTGTTATGACACTGTAGGGTAGAGTAGACCATCACTAGTTGTTAGGATACTGTAGGGTAGAGTAGACCATCACTAGTTGTTATGATACTGTAGGGTAGAGAAGACCATCACTAGTTGTTATGATACTGTAGGGTAGAGTAGACCATCACTAGTTGTTATGATACTGTAGGGTAGAGAAGACCATCACTAGTTGTTAAGATAATGTAGGGTAGAGTAGACCATCACTAGTTGTTATGATACTCTATGGTAGAGAAACCATCACTAGTTGTTATGATACTGTAGGGTAGAGAAGACCATCACCAGTTGTTATGATAATGTAGGGTAGAGTAGACCATCACTAGTTGTTATGATACTGTAGGGTAGATACTAGACCATCACTAGTTGTTATGATACTGTAGGTTAGATTAGACCATCACTAGTTGTTATGATAATGTAGGGCAGAGTAGACCATCACTAGTTGTTATGACACTGTATGGTAGAGTAGACCATCACTAGTTGTTAGGATACTGTAGGGTAGGATAAGACCATCACTAGTTGTTATGATACTGTAGGTTAGACATCACTAGTTGTTATGATACTGTATGGCAGAGTAGACCATCACTAGTTGTTATGATACTGTAGGGTAGAGTAGACCATCACTAGTTGTTATGATACTGTAGGGTAGAGTAGACCATCACTAGTTGTTATGATACTGTAGGGTAGAGAAGACCATCACTAGTTGTTATGATACTGTAGGGTAGAGAAGACCATCACTAGTTGTTATGATACTGTAGGGTAGAGTAGACCATCACTAGTTGTTATGATACTGTAGGGTAGAGAAGACCATCACTAGTTGTTAAGATGAGGGTAGAGTAGACCATCACTAGTTGTTATGATACTCTATGGTACTAGTTGTTATGATGTATAGAGTAGACCATCACTAGTTGTTATGATACTGTAGGTTAGATTAGACCATCACTAGTTGTTATGATAATGTAGGGCAGAGTAGATCATCGCTAGTTGTTATGATACCATTGTTACATGATACTGTAGGGTAGAGAAGACACCAGTTGTTATGATACTGTACCATCACTAGTTGTTATGATACTGTATGGTAGAGAAACCATCACTAGTTGTTATGATACTGTAGGGAGAAGACCATCACCAGTTGTTATGATAATGTAGGGTAGAGTAGACCATCACTAGTTGTTATGATACTGTAGGGTAGATAAGACCCATCACTAGTTGTTATGATAATGTAGGGCAGAGTAGACCATCACTAGTTGTTAGATACTGTAGGGTAGAGTAGACCATCACTAGTTGTTATGATACTGTAGGGTAGAGCAGACCATCACTAGTTGTTATGATACTGTAGTAGGTGACCATCACTATTGTTATGATACTGTAGGGTCACTAGTTGTTATGATACAGGGTAGAGTAGACCATCACTAGTTGTTATGATACTGTAGGGTAGAGTAGACCATCACTAGTTGTTATGATACTGTAGGGTAGAGTAGACCATCACTAGTTGTTATGATACTGTAGGGCAGAGTAGACCATCACTAGTTGTGATGATACTGTGGGGTAGAGTAGACCATCACTAGTTGTTATGATAATGTAGGGCAGAGTAGACCATCACTAGTTGTTATGACACTGTAGGGTAGAGTAGACCATCACTAGTTGTTATGATACTGTAGGGTAGGATAAGACCATCACTAGTTGTGATGATACTGTGGGGTAGAGTAGACCATCACTAGTTGTTATGATACTGTAGGGTAGAGTAGACCATCACTAGTTGTTATGATACTGTAGGGTAGAGAAGACCATCACTAGTTGTTATGATACTGTAGGGTAGAGTAGACCATCACTAGTTGTTATGATACTGTAGGGTAGAGTAGACCATCACTAGTTGTTATGACACTGTAGGGTAGAGAAGACCATCACTAGTTGTTAAGATAATGTAGGGTAGAGTAGACCATCACTAGTTGTTATGATACTCTATGGTAGAGAAACCATCACTAGTTGTTATGATACTGTATGATAATGTAGGGTAGAGTAGATACTGTAGGGTAGAGAAGACCATCACTAGTTGTTATGATACTGTAGGGTAGAGTAAGACCATCACTAGTTGTTATGATACTGTAGGTTAGATTAGACCATCACTAGTTGTTATGATAATGTAGGGCAGAGTAGACCATCACTAGTTGTTATGACAGTGTAGGGTAGAGTAGACAATCACTAGTTGTTAGGATACTGTAGGGTAGGATAAGACCATCACTAGTTGTTATGATACTGTAGGGTAGAGAAGACCATCACTAGTTGTTATGATACTGTAGGGTACAGTAGACCATCACTAGTTGTTATGATACTGTAGGGTAGAGTAGACCATCACTAGTTGTTATGACACTGTAGGGTAGAGAAGACCACTTGTTATGATACTGTAGGGTAGAGTGATGATATTGTAGGGACAATCATAGTTGTTAGGATACTGTAGGGTAGGATAAGACTCACTAGTTGTTATGATACTGTAGGGTAGAGAAGACCATCACTAGTTGTTATGATACTGTAGGGTACCATCACTAGTTGTTATGATACTGTAGGGTAGAGAAGACCATCACAAGTTGTTATGATACTGTAGGGTAGAGAAGATCATCACTAGTTGTTATGATACTGTATGGTAGAGAAGACCATCACTAGTTGTTATGATACTGTAGGGTAGAGAAGACCATCACCAGTTGTTATGATAATGTAGGGTAGAGTAGACCATCACTAGTTGTTATGATACTGTAGGGTAGAGAAGACCATCACTAGTTGTTATGATACTGTAGGGTAGAGTAGACCATCACTAGTTGTTATGATATGATAATGTAGGGCAGAGTAGACCATCACTAGTTGTTATGACACTGTATGGTAGAGTAGACCATCACTAGTTGTTAGGATACTGTAGGGTAGGATAAGACCATCACTAGTTGTGATGATACAGTGGGGTAGAGTAGACTGTAGGTTAGATTAGACCATCACTAGTTGTTATTATAATGTAGGGCAGAGTAGACCATCACTAGTTGTTATGACACTGTAGGGTAGAGTAGACCATCACTAGTTGTTAGGATACTGTAGGGTAGGATAAGACCATCACTAGTTGTGATGATACAGTGGGGTAGAGTAGACCATCACTAGTTGTTATGATACTGTAGGGTAGAAAAGACCACCACTAGTTGGTATGATACTGTAGGGTAGAGCAGACCATCACTAGTTGTTATGATACTGTAGGGTAGAGTAGACCATCACTAGTTGTTATGATACTGTATGATAGAGAAGACCATCACTAGTTGTTATGATACTGTAGGGTAGAGAAGACCATCACCAGTTGTTATGATACTGTAGGGTAGAGAAGATCATCACTAGTTGTTATGATACTGTATGGTAGAGAAGACCATCACTAGTTGTTATGATATTGTAGGGTAGAGAAGACCATCACCAGTTGTTATGATACTGTAGGGTAGAGAAGACCATCACTAGTTGTTATGATACTGTATGGTAGGTAGTTGTTATGATACTGTAGGTTAGATTAGACCATCACTAGTTGTTATGATACTGTAGGGCAGAGTAGACCATCACTAGTAGATGATACTGTAGGGTAGAGCCATCACTAGTTGTTATGATACTGTATGATACTGTAGGGTAGAGTAGACCATCACTAGTTGTTATGATAGAGAAGACCATCACTAGTTGTTATGATACTGTAGGTTAGAGTAGAGTTGTTATGATACTGACCATCACTAGTTGTTATGATACTGTATGGTAGAGAAGACCATCACTAGTTGTTATGATACTGTAGGTTAGAGTAGACCATCACCAGTTGTTATGATACTGTAGGGTAGAGCAGACCATCACTAGTTGTTATGATAATGTAGGGTAGAGTAGACCATCACCAGTTGTTATGATACTGTAGGGTAGAGTAGACCATCACTAGTTGTTATGATCCCATCACTAGTTGTTATGATACTGTAGGTTAGATTAGACCATCACTATTTGTTATGATACTGTAGGGTAGAGTAGACCAGCACTAGTTGTTATGATACTGTAGGGTAGAGAAGACCATCACTAGTTGTTATGATACTGTATGGTAGAGAAGACCATCACTAGTTGTTATGATACTGTAGGGTAGATTAGACCATCACTAGTTGTTATGATACTGTCGGGTAGATTAGACCATCACTAGTTGTTATGATACTGTCGGGTAGAGTAGACCATCACTATTTGTTATGATCCTGTAGGGTAGAGTAGACCATCACTAGTTGTTATGATACTGTCGGGTAGAGTAGACCATCACTAGTTGTTATGATAATGTAGGGCAGAGTAGACCATCACTAGTTGTTATGATACTGTAGGGTAGACTAGACCATCACTAGTTGTTATGGTACTGTCGGGTAGACCATCACTAGTTGTTATGATACTGTAGGGCAAAGTACACCAGCACTAGGTTTTTTGATACTGTAGGGTAGACTAGACCAGCACTAGTTGTTATGATACTGTAGGGTAGAGTACCAGCACTAGTTGTTATGATACTGTAGGGTAGACTAGACCATCACTAGTTGTTATGATACTGTCGGGTAGAGTAGACCATCACTAGTTGTTTTGATACTGTAAGGTAGGTTAGACAATCACTAGTTGGTATGATACTGTAGGGTAGATTAGACCATACCTAGTTTTTACGATACTGTGGGGTAAAGTAGACCATCATTAGTTGTTATGAAACTGTAGAGTAGATTAGACCATACCTAGTTTTTACGATACTGTGGGGTAAAGTAGACCATCACTAGTTGTTATGATACTGTAGGGTAGAGAAGACCATCACTAGTTGTTATGATACTGTAGGGTAGAGTAGACCAGCACTAGTTGTTATGATACTGTAGGGTAGAGAAGACCATCACTAGTTGTTATGATGCTGTAGGGTAGACGAGACCATCACTAGTTGTTATGATACTGTAGGGTAGAGAAGACCATCACTAGTTGTTATGATACTGTAGGGTAGAGAAGACCATCACTAGTTGTTATGATACTGTATAGTAGAGAAGACCATCACTAGTTGTTATGATACTGTAGGTTAGATTAGACCATCACTTTTTGTTATGATACTGTAGGGTAGAGTAGACCAGCACTAAATCAAATCAAATCAAATCAAATTTATTTATATAGCCCTTCGTACATCAGCTGATATCTCAAAGTGCTGTACAGAAGCCCAGCCTAAAACCCCAAACAGCAAGCAATGCAGGTGTAGAAGCACGGTGGCTAGGAAAAACTCCCTAGAAAGGCCAAAACCTAGGAAGAAACCTAGAGAGGAACCAGGCTATGTGGGGTGGCCAGTCCTCTTCTGGCTGTGCCGGGTGGAGATTATAACAAAGTTGACCATCACTAGTTGTTATGATACTGTAGGGTAGAGTAGACCATCGCTAGTTGTTATGATACTGTAGGGTAGATTAGACCATCACTAGTTGTTATGATACTGTCGGGTAGATTAGACCATCACTATTTGTTATGATCCTGTAGGGTAGAGTAGACCATCACTAGTTGTTATGATACTGTCGGGTAGAGTAGACCATCACTAGTTGTTATGATAATGTAGGGCAGAGTAGACCATCACTAGTTGTTATGATACTGTAGGGTAGACTAGACCATCACTAGTTGTTATGGTACTGTCGGGTAGACCATCACTAGTTGTTATGATACTGTAGGGCAAAGTACACCAGCACTAGGTTTTTTGATACTGTAGGGTAGACTAGACCAGCGCTAGTTGTTATGATACTGTAGGGTAGAGTAGACCAGCACTAGTTGTTATGATACTGTAGGGTAGACTAGACCATCACTAGTTGTTATGATACTGTCGGGTAGAGTAGACCATCACTAGTTGTTTTGATACTGTAAGGTAGGTTAGACAATCACTAGTTGGTATGATACTGTAGGGTAGATTAGACCATACCTAGTTTTTACGATACTGTGGGGTAAAGTAGACCATCATTAGTTGTTATGAAACTGTAGAGTAGATTAGACCATACCTAGTTTTTACGATACTGTGGGGTAAAGTAGACCATCACTAGTTGTTATGATACTGTAGGGTAGAGAAGACCATCACTAGTTGTTATGATACTGTTGGGTAGATTAGACCATCACTAGTTGTTATGATACTTTTGGGTAGAGTAGACCATCACTAGTTGTTATGATACTGTTGGGTAGATAGACCAGAGGTTCCCAAACTTTTTCACTCAGGTCCCCTTTCAAGCACTGGGGAACATTCCGCCATCGCAATGGGCACAAGCACTGTTCATGACATAAACCTGTTTTTGGAGAGGTTTAAAGCTTATTTCCTGCAATTCTATACATTTTGTCATGTCTAATGTGTCGTCATGGGATATTTGAGTGACTCAATCACTCAAAAAAATCCTAGCTAGAAAATGTTAGCTGAAATTGGCTAGATAATCTGGACATTTCTGACCATCACCAGTTGTGGTAGATCATCACCGATTATTATACTGTAGTCTAGAATAGACCATTTCCTGCATCATTTTGATGCACTATGAAGAGCATATGTTTCTCTGCCCTACATATGAATTCCAAACTCACTGGTTCTTATTATCTAGCCATTGTTAGTGAGCACCTCAACTGAGATGGCACCTGTTAATACAGCATTAAAACCTTCTTGGAGGGTAATTGGAGCTTGATAATCATGAACTACCTGCATTGTATAGGGAATAGGGTGCATTTGAGACACAACCCCACCATTGAGTGTATGAGAATAGGAACCTAGGTGCAATTACATAGGCGGAGTACCTCAACCTTGCTGGAAAAGAAATCTGTCCGCTGAAAAGGCAGAGATACCGTAGCATTGAAAACCTAAAAGAAATCATTCATCAGAAACCCAATCTAAATTGTATCTCCCTTTGCTGATTTCATCTGTGGTACGCGGAATGACAAACAACGGTGAGTCCTTGTGAGTTACTGCATGATTATGGGTCATAGCCACAACACTGATACGCCGGTCTGTCTGGGCCCCAGCACTTGAATACAGCGCTGAACAATGAAGCTGTCAGGCAGGTCTGATATTACCCGCTGTATGATATGTGGTGGTGGCATATCTCATGTAGCAACCACAAGTCATATGGAGGCATGTTATTTTACACTGCACTGTCTCCAGCTAGTCTGCATGGGCCAGCTTACAGTAATCAGATAAGATAATGTAGTGTGGAGCACTTTGGGGTTGACTGGGTGTACCATTCTGGGTGGTGGGAGAGAGGGTTGGCGTCGGGGTGTGTGTTTCTACACGCGTTTCTTGTTTCTCTGTATGTGTGTGTGTGTGTGGCGGTATGCGTGTGTGTATGCCTAACCGTACACGTGTGTGTGTGTGTGTTTAAGAACCTGACCCACTCACTGTGCATGATCTAACTCACAGTGTAGAGCAGCAGAGCCTGGTGTCTGATCTGGAGACACGGCGGATGTTTATAAAGCTGCCAGACGCAGTGCATCATTCAGGGTTTATTATCGGAACTATTTAATTGGCTAGGAGGTGGGCCTCAGAGAAGGTTCACTGAGAGGCTAGCAGTCTCCAGTATTGTACCAGCTTCTATTTCACTGCAGTCTGATGAGGGGGGCAGTCTACAGTACCTCCCTGCTGCCTGTCACTCTATAAGACACACACACGCACATGCACACGCACGCGCATACATGCAAGCACGCACACAAGCATAATCACATGCCGGTACACACAATTGCATAAACCTGCATGCAAAAGCAAGCGCACGAACTGACACTCGAGCACACACAAACACATACACACACACACACTGGCTCAACACACACACACACATACACAGCTTTTCTATCCTTCCAGAGCATTGTCTTTTATTACTTAGTAACCACATGCTGGTGCTGCGTTTTCCCATGCTGTCATGCTTCACTCCCTAATTACTTTATCTGGTTACGCAACACGCTTCATAATGTTTGTAAGTTTCATTCATCTGCGATCTTGGCTTAGCTACTGTATATGTTACTATGGAGACCAATGCTAATTGTAACAGTAATTCATATAACTGCATTGGATAAAACAGGAAAGAAAACAATTACAATCTGAGTCATACTTATGACCTACAGATTTATTCAATATCATTATCTATCATACAGTCTCTTCCAACATTTCAAAAAGCAACCTCAGAGGACATAAGGTACTACAGAGGACATACGATTGGTGAAAACTCTAAATCATCTCTCATCTTTTGTAGGTTGTGATTCCTGGGGCCTAAGGAGGGGCGAACCCAACCCCACGCTATCCCAGAGGTAGAGGAATATTTTGGGGCACACGTCTCCCAGCTGCAGGCAAGAACCATGTCCAGTCCTCCCCTCCCTTCCCTTCCGCTCCACTCCAAACAACTGTCTTAGGGACACCAGCACCCGAAGGAGCCCGAGCCGTCTATATGTTCACACATACATCCCCTTCACCTCCTCCACTCTACTAACGCCTTCCTCTCTCCCCCTTTCAACTTTCAACCAATGTGTTTAATTTCTGATGTCAGATATCCCTCCTTGCCTGGTCCTCTATGTAACTACTAGCCAGCTACCTGATCTCTCCGCCTTCTCTGTCCCAGTAAGAGGGACTAGAGGGACACACTGTGTGATTAAGCAAGCCATGTTTTCTACAAGAGAAGCGGGGTAGCAGATGTTCTCATAAAAAAATGCAGCAGCGTTTGCAGCGAGACTCGTTTTCAGCCAGAGAGCCGGGGCCTACTCTTTAAAGCTTTTCATTTTCGAGAGAGTGGAGAGTTAAGTCACCCCCACGAGCCAAGCAAAGTTGCAATGGTTACCACTTCTGAAAGAAAGACCAAGAAATTGAATTACTGAGACAACATTTCCTCTAATCTTGACATATTCCGTTTTTTCCATGGCAAAACCAATGACAAAGATCTCCCTAACCTCGGTGTTAAGAATTTTGCAGTATAAACTTGTGAATTGCTAGTTTTTCAGTGTTTGGTAATTACTTTGAAAAAGTATCCACGGGACGACAGAGCTAGAATATCACAGTTTGTTAGGGACCTCACGGAATATGAGTTTATAGCATGGATCCTCAACTAGATTCACCCGCGGGACGATTCTTTCTTGAACGAAAGGTCAGGGGGCCGGAACATAATTACAAAAAATGTTTATACTGCAAATTGACAGCAAGAATCCCAAACAGATATAGCTTGCTCACGATCACATATATATCGATATTATGTGTGGGAATACTTAGGAACAGATTTCCAAAATGAAAATCACTTGGAGCTGATTTTCGGGTGTTTTTTCTGTCTTTTACGTCCACCAATAAAAATATAGGAAAAACTTGGGGCACCAAATAAAATCACCAGCGGGCCAGTTGGTGAACCCTGGCTTATAGGAGCAGTGGTAAAGAGCACACGCCTGCCTTGGAGCCTTCTGGCCTTTTCTGATAAAATATACAGTGCCAGTCAAAAGTGTGGACACAGCTACTCATTCCAGGGTTTTTCTTAATTTGTACTATCTTCTGTAAAAAAAAAAAAAAAGTGTAGTAATAGTGAAATCATCAAAACTATGAAATAAAACACATGGAATCATGTAGTACCCCCAAAAAATCTATTTTATATTTGAGATTCTTCAAAGTAGTCACCCTTTGCCTTGATGACAGCTTTGCGAACTCTTGGAATTCTCTCATGCAGGTTCATGAGGTAGTCACCTGGAATGCATTTCAATTAAGTCCATATTATGACAAGAACAGCTCAAATAAGCAAAGAGAAACAAAAGTCCACCATTACTTTAAGACATGAAGGTCAGTCAATCCGGAACATTTCAAGAACTTTGAACGTTTCTTAAAGTTCAGTCACTAAAACTATCAAGAGCTATGATGAAACTGTCTCTCAGGAGGATTGCCAAAGGAAAGGAAGACCCAGAGTTACCTCTGCTGCAGAGTTCATTAGATTTACCAGCCAGAAATTGCAGCCCAAATAAATGTTTCACAGAGTTCAAGCAACAGATACATCTCAAATCAACTATTCAGAGGAGACTGTGTGAATCAGGCCTTCATAGTCGAATTGCTGCAAAGAAACCACTACAAATGACACCAAGAAACATGGGCTTGGGCCAAGAAACACATTAGCAATGGACATTAGAGCAATGGACATTAGACCAGTGAAATCTGAAATTAGTCAAAATTTGAGATTTTTGGCTCCAACCACCATCTTTGTGAGACGCAGAGTGTAGTTCCCACCATGAAGCACAGAGGAGGAGGTGTGATGGTGTGCAAGCCCCCCGAACCTAGCATTGAGGAGCCCATGCAGCTGGGATGCACACGTCTGAGCCCACAGGTGCGTGACAGACGCATTCGCGAACGCTGCTGCCTCTGCTGCGGAGGTATCGGCCATCTCCGTGCTACATGCCCAGAGCTGACAGGAAATGCCAGGGCTCGCCAGGACACGGTGAGATCCTGACGGGCTGTGCAGTGGAATATCAGACCAAGCCCCTTCTACTGCAGGTTGGGGTGATTCACTCAGAGACTTTTAGTTTCTTTTGATCACTGCTCCCCCCAAAAAAACGTATCCTAGGGTACCCTTGGTTAGCGGTACATAACCTACTATTCTCCTGGTCCATGGACACCTATTAGACTGGAGTAAGGACTGCCAGAATAAATGTCTAAGACCCCCACCAAGAGCCTCACCTTGTTTTCTTCCCGAATACTTCACCCTCCGGGAGACCTCCACCCTTCACCCCATCATCAATACAACTGTGCCATAGAACTCCTACCCGGATCCACAACTCCCCAGGGCCATCTGTACTCCTTCTAGACCCCTGAAGAAGCGGTCATGGATAATTACATCTGAAAGTCGCTGGAGGCAGGTTTCATTCCTCCTTCTACATCCCCAGCTGGTGCAGGCTTCTTCTTCATGGGTAAGAAGGATGGAGGCCTGCGTCCTTGCATCGATTACAGAGGGCTGAACCGGATGACGATCAAGAATCGTTATGTCCTATCCCTGATATCCGCCGCCTTGGAGATGGCCAATGTGGCCCAATTCTTCACCAAACTGGACCTCAGCAAAGCTTACAATCTGGTGAGAATCAGGGAGGGAGATGAGTGGAAAACTGCCTTTAACACCCCTGTGGTCACTATTGAGTATTTAGTCATGCCCTTCGGATTATTGAACTCACTGGCAAGAATTGGTCATTGACACTCTTAGGGATATTTTGAATCTGTTCATCTTTGTTTACCTCGACGACGTCCTGATCTTCACAAAACCCTTCCGGAATCAGAAAGCAGACACCCTGTCCCGCCAACACAATGTCTCTAACGAGGATAGGCACTCCGAGCCCATCATCTCCAGCTCTGGCATTGTGGCCCCTGTGATATGGAGTATTGTGACCTTGGTCCGACAAGCTCAGATCCGAGAACCTGACCCCAGCTGGGGACCTACTAAGAGACTTTACGTTCCACGATCAGCCTGTTCCCAAGTACTACAATGGGGTAACTCCTCTAAGTTAACTGGGCATCCAGGGGTTAATCAGAAACTGGAGTTCCTGAGGCGGAGATTCTGGTTGCAAAACATGATTGAGGATGTGAGATCATTTGTTGCGGCCTGTTCCACCTGTGCCCAAAGCAAGTCCTCATGATAGCGACCGGCTGGGTTGCTCCAACCTCTGCCCATCCCCAGCAGGCTCTGGTCCCACCTGTCCGTAGACTTTATCACAGGGTTACCTCCATCCCAGCCCATTTCTCCAAGGCAGTCCAATTCATTGCCTTACCCAAGATGCCCTCTGCGAGGGGGCCGCTGATCTCATGATTATTCATGTCTTTCGACTACACGGACTGCCCCAGGACATTGTCTCGGATCGTGGGCCCCAGTTCGTCGCACGCTATTGGAAAGCCTTGTGCTCCCTGTTGGGGGCGTCAGTGAGTCTCTCCTCGGGATTCCACCCACAGTCGAATGGGAAAACTAAGCTGTTTCGTCTCCACCCAGGCCAGCAAATGGAGCAAGTACTCACAACACACTGCTAAACTCGTCCCCCCTTGTTTACTGAACGAGTGCCGAAGTGGGGTTGCCATCAGCTGAGGCTTTCATTCAACAATGTCTCCGCACTTGGATCAGAGCTTGATCCTTCTTGCTCTACTCCTCTGCCCAAAACCAACACCAGGCAAACCCGCACCGACGTCTTCTTCGGTTTCTCAGTTAAGCATTATGTTTATCCTTAACCTCTGATTCCTTGTCTGGTATCTTCTCTGCACTTTGGTCCAACCTTACCACGTCACAATCTGGTTTGCGCTTAGTGGGACTATCATTTGTTTTTCAACAGGACAATGACCTCCAGGCTGTGTAAGGGCTATTTGACCAAGAAGGATAGTGATGGAGTGCTATATCAGATGACCACGATCACCTGACCTCAAACCAATTGAGATGGTTTGGGAGGAGTTAGACCGTAGAGTGAAGGAAAAGCAGCCAACAAGTGCTCAGCATATGTGGGAACTCCTTCAAGACTGTTGGAAAAGCATTCCTCATGAAGCTGGTTGAGAGAATGCCAAGAGTGTGCAAAGCTGTCATCAAGGCCAAGGTTGGCTACTTTGAAGAATCTAAAATCAAAAATTTATTTTGATTTGTTTAACACTTTTTTTGGTTACATCATGATTCCATATGTGCTATTTCATAGTTTTGATGTCTTCACTATTATTCTACAGTGTAGAAATAGCAAAAATAAAAATAAAACCTTGAATGAGAGGGTCCAAACTTCTGACTGGTACTGTATATTTAGAAATGTATGCAGATATGAATACTTTCCTTTTTCTAGAATAGCCTCGTCACAACATGAAATGTCCTAGGCTAGGTTTTTCTGCTGAATTCTCAAGTCCCCCAATTGAGCACCTTTCCATCCTTTTATTCAAACTAAGCTGAAGTGCCTTTGAATTCCTATCTAACATGTACATAATAAGGCAGAATAGAAGTCACATGTAGCCCTTAATTCTGAGGACAGATGCACCAATGAACCGCTCTGGAGGACAACTGGCTAATAGAACTGGATGTATCCATCACAGACTAGTCTAAACGCTTACTGGACTAAAACCTCGGCTAAACCAGGGGAGCTGCAGGGGTATAAGCGCAGGCATTACATATTGTCAACAAAAGATACAGTTTTGCTCATAATACCTTAGTGTCTTCCATGTCTTAGAGGAGTTAAAGGGGGATTTGGAGGGCTGAATGAACACTCTCTGTCTTTCCTCAAGCGGACGCTGGACTGGGGGTGTGGGAGGGTGTGTTTGGGGGGGACTGATAGATTGCAGTCCTCACCTCTGGAGTTGACCCCCCCCCCCCCAAACACACTACTCTTCCAACGAGGAAGTGAAACCTGCCATAACCCATATCGCCCCCCTCTGTCTCTCTGTCTACCACACACACATAACATGAAGGCAGACACGTACAAGCACATACACACACGTACTCACACGCACACACAAGCGCATACAGGCCCACACACACAAACACACACACCCCCACAAACACAGGCACACACAAACACCCCACCCCCACACACATAGAGGTGATTTAACATGACAAATGTGCATAACAGGGCTCCCTTCTCATAACAGGGTTTCCTTCTCCTCTCTGGTGGCCGTACACCAGAGAGGGTCAGAAATGTTTTTTTTTATTTATTTGTGTCAGAACATTTCCTGAGATGTTCGAGCAGGGAAAACAAACCGTGCATTATGCCAATGTCTCGCCCTTACACATACTGTAGTTGGCAGATAATGAGAGGGACCGACTGCGCTGGGACACCATGTTAAAGTTCCAAACACTTCATTCTTGGCAACTCAAACTGTTCAGATAGGAGCTTCCTGTTGTTCTAATGAAAAATGCCATGATTATAGAGAAGCCTATGTCATTTCTATGCATTTGTTATTAGTTTTCTTTTCATATCTTTCTTTTTTTCTTTTTTTTGTCTCTGTGGCAGATTTGAGCACTTGCCTAAAAAAGGACACAGTTATCTTCATAAAGCCATGCTCATTTCACACTAATAGCAAAAAATTGCTGGTTACTGTTGCGAAACGCCCGATAACTCATCAACTTTTGGAGTAAACAAAAAGCGTAATGACTACACAGATGTGTTAATGAGTTGGTGTGCGACTTTCCCGCACACGATGAAGATGCATCAGTGTCATTACCACATGAGTCTCGGGGAGCAGGCCACACCGAGATCTCCCCTAACGATCACTTCTTATCAGGAAGAGTGTGTACCATGCACACACACACACACAAACACACACACTGAGATTTATGAAATATCCCACACACAAGCACATTTCCCATGATGCTCTCTAATGATTTACTACAGCAATATGTGGCGGGAAATATTGCCAGGCGTTTTACATAATTGACTCTATTGCTCTTAAAAATGGGTGTTGATGTCAACAGGTAGATTATTGGAGAGGAGGTAGTTAATTAGGCTTAACCTTCGCTCTGTTGCTCTCGATCTCTGAAACGTATATAGTCTATTAAACAAATGGCTGTTGTTAAGAACAGATTGCATTGGTAAACCAAACGTTGTTTGTAACACTCGGAGGCAAGCAGAATTCCGACATAAAAAGAGCAATAACCCGCATGTTACAGAGATTTATGCATCCTTGCTGTTTCGGCTTTGTACATTCTGGATATTGCCAGGTAGTAAATTAAAGGAATGCCATTTGGCAAAGATTGTGCCTCCTTCTGCCATATGCACACAGAGAAATGCATGTGTGCATGGCCTCTCGCTCTCCCTCTCACTTTGCACAAACGCACGCACACACGCACGCCACAAAAAAATACAGAAACTCTCACACCCACACCCACCACTCTCTTCTACCCCTTACCACAATATTCTTATTTTGTTATGGGCAAAACCTGTGAATCCAGTTTGGGACTCTTCTTTTTCACAATCCAGAGTTCAGTCTCTTTAATAATGACATCACAAAGATTGGTTTTACTTTCACACAACCTGGAAAACTATTCATCGCTCACGCAAGCCTGGGAGAGAAACAATGAATGAATGACAGTCTTCTGACTAGGTTTTAGGGGGTTAGCGTAATGCTCTGACTAGGTTTCAGGGGGTCAACATAATGAGAGAAGTGTTGTCTCTTCAGCCCCCCCTCAGGTGACTGTGCTTTACTGATGGAGTGATACGCCTGAATAACTAATGGCAGGAGAGAGTGAGTTAGAGTGAAGTGCAGGCACACTGTGATCCATTTATATGCATGTTAATAATGGATCCTTGTCAGGTTTCAGGACGGGAAGAACTCTCTTTCTCCTCCATCCATCATTAAGATGTGACTTTCCTGTCCTGCTCATCACTGCATCATTACTCTTTATGCACTATTGTGGAGGCCCAAAATACTATCTCCAATCATTTAAAATCAAGTCAAATAATTTCCTTTTATCTGTTTTTTTCCCCCCCGTATCCTTCTTCATATTCTGGACCTATATCAACCGGAACAAAGTAGGACGTGTGTTTTGAAAGTCAGCAAACTTTATCGACAGTATAACTCAGATCAGGAATGGCTTTGAGAATGACTTTTCTTCCACAGTAATGAGACTTGAAACGCCACAACAGAGTATGAGATCACTGATGTTGCTCTGGGCTCCCACTGTACAGTAAAGGTCAGGCACGTGTTTCGCCGAGGTTGGCCCCCCCTTAGAGTAGTTCGGTGGTTGTGGATTGTGGAGTTGGGGTTGAGGTTAAGGTTGCAGGTCTCCAGTGGCTCTCAAGGCCGTGTCAAAACCTCAGACCTTGGCTACAGAACACTGTGGAAGGGGGTCTGGCCTCTGACCAATGAGTGAGTGCACTGAGGCCCCTTTACTTTATAGAATGCCACATTTCAAACCGACACAGCATAACCACACCAGACCCTCTCCAATTGAAGAAAGTAAAGCTTGACCCCTCTAGATGGAATGGGCATAGTTTGCGGGTGACTTCACTTTTTATGTTTGATACCCAATATGGAGCGTCTATATTGTTTTATAAACCTGGGCTATGGGCATATACATTATACTGTACATGCATGGGCATGCACGCACACACACTCACCTATACACTCCTCACACACATGCCCACACACCAACACATACACAAAGCAGACTGTGCAGGGCTGGCTGGGCAGCTGGCCGGTATTAAATTGGATCCCTGGGTTCCCCACTGTTCAATGGGAGTTAAAGCCATATTAAAGGGATCTCTTGCAGTCCCACAGCAGTGGGAGAGCATGGACAGAGGCCAAGGTAAGCAGTAATGTGCCAGCCACACCCCTGGAGGGCCGCATCTGCTCATGCTCTTCACCATGGTTCCTTTATGTTAACATGACATATACGGACCCGGTACATACGCACACGCGCATGCCCAGGTTATATGCGCCAATACCCACATAGCAATAGCGCTCTAGCGGTTTTACCTCAGTAGGATCATTAAAGTTAACTAAGTACATGTCCTATTACCTGCATCAGTGGGCAGAGAGAGGCCCTTCTTTGAGTTATATGTCTGCAGATAAACGTTTGGGTTGCATTGTTTGTTTCGATTTGATTCCAGTTTGGAGTTGTCCTCCTTTCTCCTTGAATTTATGTCGGACGTTACTCTCTCTGCGCGTGTGTGTGTGTGTGTGCCTTACGAAAGAGAAAAAACGCATGTCAAATGTGCATTTTCACATGTGAAATAGCTGTGTTCACATGTTGAGCTTAAATTTCACATTTGAAACCATAGAGTTCACGCGTTAACACCACTTTTGCACATGTGAGGAGAAAAAACATGCTTTCAACTCACGCCAATTGCAGTTTCACATGTGCTGTATGAATCGGATATGCAGTTTCACATGTGAAAAACACAGCACCCTGCATCCCACTGCTGGTTTGCCTTTGAAGCTAAGCATGGTCGGTCCCTGGATGGGAGACCAGATGTAGCAGAAAGTGGTAAAAAAAATAAAAATCTGAAGGAAAAACACGTGAAAAATTATGTGATACTTCACACGTTTCGGATAACCACATGTTTTTACATGTGATTTTTTAATGTTTTTTTTTGTAAGGGTGTGTGTGTGTGTGTGTATGTGAATGTCTGTGTCTGTGTGTGTGTGTGTGTGTGTGTGTGTGTGTGTGTGTGTGTGTGTGTGTGTGTGTGTGTGTGCGTGCGCGTGTATGTGAATGTATGGGAATGTGTGTGTGTGTGTGTGTGTGTGTGTGTGTGTGTGCGTGTGTGTGTGTGTGCGCGTGTATGTGAATGTATGGGAATGTGTGTGTGTGTGTGTGTGTGTGTGTGTGTGTGTGTGTGTGTGTGTGTGTGTGTGTGTGTGTGTGTGTGTGTGTTGGTGTACTGGAAACCCAGGGTGGTGCGGACTGCGTGGGCAGCTGCTGTTTTATGTGCTTCTCATTTTTATCATCAGCAGCTTGTACTTCCTCCAATCACATCAAGCTACCAGAGCAGTCATGCCTGCAGAGAGAGAGAAGGAGGGAGGATGTTTGCCAAACCATCTCGCCATATCTGCCACATCAAAGCACCACCGTTGAACTCTGTCAAAACAAACATGGCAGCCATGATTTCTGAGGTAGCTGATAAAAATAAAATAAAAAAAATCTTAGAAAATAACAGACTGTCTCTTCATGGACTTCAAGAAAGAGGAAAAAACGCCTAAATGAACGATCATTTCTTCCATGAGCAGACTAACCCGGTTAGTGTGAGAAGGTGTGAGGCGACTGGAGGAGGGGCCTGGGAGACCAAGGCAGGGATAATAGGAAGAAGTCGAAAGAATTTAGGTTTGCCATGTTAGTCTGATTATTTTCCTCACAAAGCTAACTAACTGCCATAGACTTAAGTACCCTCTATATTTCCTAGACCCCCCCCCCCTCTCTCCCCTCCCCCCACACACCCCAACATCCCTCCCATCCCCACTTCCTTTCTCTCCCTCCCTTCACCTCAGCAGCAGCACTCGTTCTTGTCATGTGGAAATTGATGGAGGGCCCACTGATTGTCTGTTTGGTCCCAAGGTGCCTTTCCTCACTACACAGACATCCCTTCCGAATTCCTCCTGGCTTCCAGTTGATTACAATAAATCAATCAGGCCGGGTCAGACATCCTCCGGCTTGGGGGTAAGCGACGCAGGGGGAGCAGAGCGAGGGGGCGGGGCGTTCCTGGGACCCCCTTGACCCTCCTGGACCACTCTCATTTCCACGGTGAGACCTTCATTAAGGGCCAGATCGGTGCTAGGATAAAATAGGGAACTGCGGGGCTCTGCTTTCCTCAATTCTCACTTCTCGTGGCCTTATTGGACTCTCTTCTTAGGACTAAACCAGACAGGCAGGCTGGGGTCAGAGCAATAGCAGCAAAATGCAATAATGCTGTTCCTTTTCCCTGTCCAGGAGAGATAATGCTGGAAATGTGATCAGTGTAATCAGGGAAAAGCAGGAGCCAAATCAATAGGAGCCTAGATTATTTGCTCCTCATGCTTTGAAGGTGAATCCTTCATAAATTGGACTAATTGAAGAGCACGCTCGAGAAACAAGCCCTTTAAAAAGCATGTCAATGTCAGCGTGATCCTTGAATATCATCCAACAACACCAACAGAGGAGGATAATACGTTGCCATGAAACTGAATTGGAAAATGGTATTGAAGCAAAATATTTGGGATTAAGGTGGATTGGATCCTAGAAAATCCCTCCATTCAGGTATATCAACATCTAATATCCATAAACTACACTGTACCACAACATCGTCATGCACAAATGATTGCGGACTATGCATCTGCAGCAGGGTTCTCCAACCTTTTCTAGCATGAGAGACACTTTTAAATTGTGAAACATGTTACTCCTACATGGGCTGAAAATGTTAGCAGATACAAGCTTTTAATTGATGTATGACACTTGTATTTTCATGAATGTTTAATATTACGATTTTTGTATTTTGAATTTCGCGCTCAGCAATTTCACCGGATGTTGTCGAGATGGGGCGCTAGTGTCCCACCTAGCCCAAAGAGGTTATTAAATCACATCAGAAGAGCATTTGTGAGGGCTGAAGTGTTAGCAGATACTGTGTTATATTGGCTTTTTATGCCAATTGTGGCTAATTAGGGGTGAGATTTATTTTATTTATTTTTTATTTCACCTTTATTTAACCAGGTAGGCTAGTTGAGAACAAGTTCTCATTTACAACTGCGACTTGGCCAAGATAAAGCATAGCAGTGTGAATAGACAACACAGAGTTACACATGGAGTAAACAATTAACAAGTCAATAACACAGTAGAAAAAAAGAAAAAAAGAGTCTATATACATTGTGTGCAAAAGGCATGAGGAGGTAGGCGAATAATTACAATTTTGCAGATTAACACTGGAGTGATAAATGATCAGATGGTCATGTACAGGTAGAGATACTGGTGTGCAAAAGAGCAGAAAAGTAAATAAATATAGAAAGTATGGGGATGAGGTAGGTAAATTGGGTGGGCTCTTTACCGATAGACTATTTACAGCTGCAGCGATCGGTTAGCTGCTCAGATAGAAGATGTTTGAAGTTGGTGAGGGAGATAAAAGTCTCCAACTTCAGCGATTTTTGCAATTCGTTCCAGTCACAGGCAGCAGAGAACTGGAACGAAAGGCGGCCAAATGAGGTGTTGGCTTTAGGGATGATCTGTGAGATACACCTGCTGGAGCGCGTGCTACGGGTGGGTGTTGCCATCGTGACCAGTGAACTGAGATAAGGCGGAGCTTTACCTAGCACGGACTTGTAGATGACCTGGAGCCAGTGGGTCTGGCGACGAATATGTAGCGAGGGCCAGCCGACTAGAGCATACAGGTCGCAGTGGTGGGTGGTATAAGGTGCTTTAGTAACAAAACGGATGGCACTGTGATAAACTGCATCCAGTTTGTTGAGTAGAGTATTGGAAGCTATTTTGTAGATGACATCGCCGAAATCGAGGATTGGTAGGATAGTCAGTTTTACTAGGGTAAGTTTGGCGGCGTGAGTGAAGGAGGCTTTGTTGCGGAATAGAAAGCCGACTCTAGATTTGATTTTAGATTGGAGATGTTTGTTATGAGTCTGGAAGGAGAGTTTACAGTCTAGCCAGACACCTAGGTACTTATAGATGTCCACATATTCTAGGTCGGAACTATCCAGGGTGGTGATGGTAGTCGGGCGTGCTCTGTATGCTCTAGTTGGCTGGCCCTCGCTACATAACGTCAATGCGGATTTGATTGTTTAGTAGCCGGGAACTTGAGGTGTCTGAATCTGTTGAGATTTGTTTTTTTAACAGTTTGCGGTGGAACACGTGAACAAGTGCACTTTCAGAATTGTTTGGGAAGCTTCCCATAGGTGGGCTGCGAGCTACTGGCACCGTAGCTCGTGATCGACCTGTTGGAGACCCTTGATCTACAGTGTGTGTACATATCTTTTTGTGTACTGAAGAAGCTTATCCAGTGACAGTGATACATTTCATCGACACCGACAACAAATTAAAAACACACCCATGAGACTCCCATCGTTCAAGAATTAGCCGTATTATCCAAGAAATGGGGCCTGCCCAACACAAAACAATCTATCAAAGTAAATGAGCCCGCTATTCACAAATATGGCACGATAGCCGCCCTCGTACAACACAATGGTATTATCCAGCAGTCCAATCAGTTCGAGGGAGATCCTACTAAAGAGGCTCATCCAATCTCCAGTCTCAGGGGAAGGAGAGAGAAAGCCCCCAAGAGCAACTGAGTCTTAGTCTTCTTGCTCTGGGCTTATTAATACATTTGGTAGTAATGGCCAGAACAACAGTAGGTTTTAACCCTGTTAGCAGAGTGGCATGTCTGCAGCTCGACGTGTTAGAGCTCTGTGATGGGGAGTGGTGTCTGAGGAATTAAAAGATCTGGGCTGGGGGATTGCCTCCCTTCTGCACCAGGAAGAAGATTTGATCCCAAATTAAATGGATTGTATCAGAACAAAATCGATACCAATCCATGGCTTCCTTAATCCCGCTGTAGCTCCCAGATCACTCCCTGATGTAGGCAATCTCTCAGCCATCATTACGACAGGCAGATCAATTCACCCGCCCGCACTGTTGGTTAGAGAGCTGTGGTCCGCTCCTCTTCTCCTTTTCCCCCGTGCTGAGAAGAGAGGGATGAGAAGAGGAGGGGAGGTGAGAGGTGAGTGAGGTGAGAGGCCTACATGGTTAGTGGGGCTCAGAGAGCCTGACAAGGTACAATGATGCTGTTGTTAGTGGTAATTAACAAGAAGCAGACAACAGCCCGGGGGTAGTGAACATGGGCCTAAAAACGTCAAATCGAATGGCCAAATTAAAAGTGCTGTTTGTGCCCTGACAAAAAAAACATGTCTCATGTCCAGTTTCATGTCACATTTTGTTTTTGTAAGGGCGCATATAGTACAGCACTTTTAGTTTGGCCATTCAATTGGAATTTGTTTGGCCCATATTTGCTACCACCGGGCTGAGTTTAAATGTTATACATTAAACCATATTTTCACATGTTTTACGTTTTGCGTTTTCAAATGTTAAAAACAATGTGGTTTTGCAATCACATGTGAAAATCCAATTGGCAGTTTCACATTTAAGAAAACTCCAAATGTGAAAATGTCATTTTCATATGTGGAACTGCAGCTTCACATCTTGGGCTGAAATAATGTCATTCTCCTCACATGTGAAAAGAGGGTGTTAACATGTTGCAGTAGCAATGTTTCCACAGGTGGAATTAGGGTGACTACATATAAAAAGCACAAATGGAGGACAAGGAAGCGATTTTGCAGGACATTCGCAGAACAGTGGACAGAATACATTTTTTGGGGGGCAGGTTAATGGATCATGTTCAAATGGTGACACACACTCAGTGGCCAGTTTATTATGTACAACATCACATTCACGAAAATGGTTCGATCCTACAGACAGCGAGTCATGTGGCCGTGGCTTGCTACATAAAGCAGGCAGACAGGCATTGAGGCATTCAGTTACTGTTCGATTGAATGTTAGAATGGGCAAAACTAGTGACCTAAGCGACTTTGAGTGTGGTCTGATTGTTTAGAACTTACCGTGAAATACTTACTGTCACGCCCTGACCGTTGAGATACTTTTATTCTCTATGTTTGTTTGGTCAGGGTGTGACTCGTGTGGGAAAATCTATGCTTTCTGGTTCTTTGATTTTGGCCGGGTATGATTCTCAATCATGGACAGCTGTCTATCGTTGTCTCTGATTGGGATTCATACTTAGGCAGCCTTTTTTCCTTTTCTCATTTGTGGGTTGTGTCTTCGGAGCTTCACATTCGTTTTTGTTGTTTATTGTTTTGTTGGCAAAATGTACGCTCACCACGCTGCACCTTGGTCCGGTCATTTTCAAGACGACGTTTGTGACACTTACTTACAAGCCCCTAACCAGCAGTAGAGTTTTAAGAAAAATAAGAGTTAAAAAAGGTTCAACTAAATAAACCAAAGAAAAAAGAGTAAAAGTAACAATAAATAACAATAACGAGGCTATATACAGGGGGTACCGGTACCGCGTCAATGTGCGGGGTACAGGTTAGTTGAGGTAATTGAGGTAATGTGTACATGTGGGTAGGGGTGAAGTGACTATGCATAGATAATAAACAGCGAGTAGCAGCAGTGTAAAAAAATAAACAAACAAAAACAATTAGAAAAAAAGGGCGGGGGGAGGTGTTAATGCAAATAGTCCATGTAGCAATTCGATTAGCTGCTCAGCAGTCTTGGGGGAACTTGCCATGCGGTAGTAGAGAGAACAGTCGATGACTAGTGTGGCTGGAGTCATTGGCAATTTGTGGGGCTTTCCTCTGACACCACCATGTATAGAAGACCTGGATGGCAGGAAGCCTGGCCCCAGTGATGTACTGGTCCATACACACTACCCTCTGTAACATCTTGCGGTCAGAGGCAGAGCAGCTGCTATAGCAGGCAGTGATGCAACCATGCTCTCGATGGTGCAGCTGTAGAAGTTTTTGAGGATCTGAGGATCCATGCCAAATCTTTTCAGTCTCCTGAGGGGGAATAGACAATGTCATGCCCTATTCATGACTGTCTTGGTGTGTTTGGACCATGACAGTTTGTTGGTGATGTGGACATCAAGGAACTTGAAACTCTCAACCTGCTCCACTACAGCCCTGTCGCTGAGAATTTGGGCGTGCTCTGCCCTCCTTTTCCTGAAGTCCACATTCATCACCTTTGTGTTGACCATGTTGAGGGAGAGGTTGTTTTCCTGGAACCACACTGCCAGGTCTCTGACCTCGTCCCTATAGGCTATTTCATCTTTGTCGGTGATCAGGCTGTTGTGTTGTCGGCAAACTTAATGATGGTGTTGGAGTTGTGCTTGGCCACACAGTTTTGGGAGTACAGGAGGCAACTAAGCACGCACCCCTGAATGGCCCCTGTGTTGAGGATCAGCGTAGAATATGTGTTGTTGCATACCCTTACCATGGGGGGTGGCCCGTCAGGAAGTCCAGGATCCAGTTGCTCAGGGATGTGTTTAGTCCCAGGGTCCTTAGCTTAGTGATGAACTTTGAGGGCACCATGGTGTTGAACGCTGAGCTGTAGTCATTTTCACATAGGTGTTCCTTCTTTGTCCAGGTGGGAAAGTGCAGTGTGGAGTGCAATAGAGACTGTGTCATCTTTGGATTGTGTGGTATGCGAATTGGAGTGGGTCAAGGGTTTCTGGGATGATGGTGTTGATGTGAGCGAAGACCAACTTTTCAAAGAACTTCATGGCTACAGACATGAGTGCTACAGGTTGGTAGTCATTTAGGCAGGTTATCTTGGTGTTCTTGGGAAAAGGGACTATGGTGGTCTGCTTGAAATATGTAGGTATTACAGACTCGGTCAGAGACAAGTTGAAAATGCCACTGAGGACACTTGCCAGTTGGTCAGCGCATGTTCTCACTACACATCCTGGTAATCCGTCTGGCAGTGCGGCCTTGTGAATTTTCACCTGTTAAAGGTCTTACTCACATCGGCTACGGAGAGCGTGATCGCACAGTCATCCAGAACAGCAGGTGCTCTCATGCATACTTCTATGTTGCTTGCCTCAAAACATGCATACAGTAGCAGTAATTTATCTCATCTGGTAGGCTCGTGTTACATCTCGCTGTTTACATACTCATCTCATATGTATATACTGTACTCGATACCATCTACTGCATCTAGCCTATGCCGCTCTGTACCATCACTCATTCATATATCTTTATGTACATATTCTTTATCCCTTTACACTTGTGTGTATAAGGTAGTAGTTTTGGAATTGTTAGTTAGATTACTCATTGGTTATTACTGCATTGTCGGAACTAGAAGCACAAGCATTTCGCTACACTCGCATTAACATCTGCTAACCCCATGTGTATGTGACAAATACAATTTTATTTTATTTTATTTGCTGGGCTTCGCTTTGTAGTCTGTAAACCCTGCCACAGTCCTGTAGTTTAGCATCTGTGTCATACTGACCACTTCCATTTTGAGGGAGTCACTGGTACTTCCTGCTTTAGTTTTTGCTTTAGGCAGAAATCAGGAGGATAGAGTTATGGTCAGATTTGCCAAATGGAGGGCGAGGGAGAGCTTTGTCTATGTGTGTGGCGTAAAGGTGGTCCAGAGTTTATTTCCCTATTGTTTCACATGTGACATGCTGGTAGAAATGAGGTAAAACAGTTTCCCTTTAAGTTTCCCTTCATAAAATCCATGGCCACTAAGAGCACTGCCTCTGGATGACCATTTTCTTGTTTGCTTTTGGCCTTATACAGCTCGTTGAGTTTGGTCTAATTGCCAGCATCACTTTGTGGTGGTAAATAGACAGCTATGAAAAATATAGATGAAAACAACATTGGTAAATGGTGTAGTTTACAGCTTATCATGAGATACTTTTCCTCAAGCAAGCAAAACCTTGAGACTTCCTTAATATTAGATTTTGTGCAACAGTTGTTATTGACAAATAGACACAGACCCCCACCCCTTGTCTTACCGGTCTTAGCAGTTCTGTCTTGCCAATGAGCGGAAAACACAGCCAACTATATATTATCCATGTCGTCATTTAGCCACGACTCTGTGAAATGTACGATTTTACAGTTTTTCATGTCCCGTTGATAGGATAGTGTAAGGGGTGCGTAACTGGTGGCAGTGAAGTCAGACGCAGGAGAGCAGAACTCGGTAATAGCCGGAGCAGTTTAATATCAAAACCAACGGCATAAAGTATAAACCAACATGGGTACAAAACCCGACGCGCACCAGTAACCATGTGCACAAGCACTTACAAACAAACAACGCCGCACAAAGACATGGGGGGGGGGGGGGGGACAGAGGGTTAAATAGACTAAATGAGGGAAATGAGAACCGCGTGTGTAGGAAAACAAGACAAAACAAATGGAAAATTAAAAGTGGATCGACGACGGCTAGAATACCGGCGACGCCGCCCGCCAAACGCCGCCCGAATAAGGAGAGGCACCAACTTCGGTGGAAGTCGTGACAGGTAGTCTTTAACATATCATTTAAATATCTTATATCTGAGAGAGATAAGAAAGATCAGGAAATTATTTATATTTTCTTTGACCAATTATAAAAAAATATACAATTGGGCACTAAACTATACTTCCCCAAAGTGTTTTATCTGGTACCGGACTACTGTCAGAAGAGTCTTGTGAGGCCTGTGGGCATCCTAAAGCAAAACATGTACACACCTTTCCATTGATGGGGTCATATTGGCTTGGAAGCCAAACCAACAGCTTTTTTCAGTATGTCTCATTGTCTAACAAACACAGCTATAGCTCGGCCACCTTCCACCACAGACATAAGCGGATGCGGTGGATAGAGACTCAGCCCATGCAAAAAAACAGATATCCCCTGCTTAACCAGAATTTTGATGGGGATGTTTTTATTATGCTAATTCCATTTTCGAAGGGGGTGCTGACATCGACTCTAGGTTTTTTAATGTCCAGCAAAACTTCTGAAGTCAAGAAGAATATTGTTAGTATTGCAAACAAAAATAATGATATTGAAAGCAAAACATAAACCCAAAAGTATTGATAGGAAGACAAAATATTGCAAGGACGTAATTTTGAAATGCGATTACAAATTATTTGTAAATGGATGCAATGTCTTTATTTTAACATGATTTAAAAAATGCTTCCCTCTTTTCTGGAATTTTCCCTATATTTGGTTATGGTACACTGGACTTTGCTTTTGCTGCCCTTTTTCCAGTTGCAAGTTTTGGCACATTCATTGCAGCAACATAGCACCCTGCATCCTACTGCTGGACTTCCTCTGAAGCCAAACAACATCAGTCCTGGTTGGTCCCTGGATGGAAGACCAGATGTCATTGGAAGTTGTAAAAAATGTATACAGTTGGGCAAAAAAGTATTTAGTCAGCCACCAATTGTGCAAGTTCTCCCACTTAAAAAGATGAGAGGCCTGTAATTTTCATCATAGGTACACTTCAACTATGACAAACAAAATTAGAAAAAAAAATCCAGAAAATCACATTGTAGGATTTTTTATGAATTTATTTGCAAATTATGGTGGAAAATAAGTATTTTGTCACCTACAAACCAGCAAGATTTCTGTCTCTCACAGAACTGTAACTTATTCTTTAAGAGGCTTCTCTGTCCTCCACTCGTTACCTGTATTAATGGCACCTGTTTGAACTTGTTATCAGTATAAAAGACACCTGTCCACAACCTCAAACAGTCACACTCCAAACTCCACTATGGCCAAGACCAAAGAGCTGCCAAAGGACACCAGAAACAAAATTGTAGACCTGCACCAGGCTGGGAAGACTGAATCTGCAATAGGTAAGCAGCTTGGTTTGAAGAAATCAACTGTGGGAGCAATTATTAGGAAATGGAAGACATACAAGACCACTGATAATCTCCCTCGATCTGGTGCTCCACGCAAGATCTCACCCCGTGAGGTCAAAATGATCACAAGGACGGTGAGCAAAAATCCCAGAACCACACGGGGGGACCTAGTGAATGACCTGCAGAGAGCTGGGACCAAAGTAACAAAGCCTACCATCAGTAACACACTACGCTGCCAGGGACTCAAATTCTGCAGTGCCAGACGTGTCCCCCTGCTTAAGCCAGTACATGTCCAGGCCCGTCTGAAGTTTGCTAGAGAGCATTTGGATGATCCAGAAGAAGATTTGTAGGTGACCAAATACTTTTTTTCCACCATAATTTGCAAATAAATTCATTAAAAATCCTACAATGTGATTTTCTGGATTTTTTTCTCATTTTGTCTGTCATAGTTGAAGTGTACCTATGATGAAAATTACAAGCCTCTCTCATCTTTTTAAGTAGGAGAACTTGCACAATTGGTGGCTGACTAAATACTTTTTTGCCCCACTGTATCTGACTTGTTAAAAATGTCACCCTAAAAAAAATCACATGTGATTTGTTCACATGTTCAACCACATGTCCAGAAACCACATGAATTCTTTAATAGTTTTTCGAGGAGTACGTCTCGAGAGATATCGGCTATTGTGCTATATGAGAGCTTTTTATGTTTTCAGAGATAGAAGATGAAACTGTAAGCTCAGTGGGATAGGTACAATCAGAACAGGTGCACATCATCAGTGCAATGAAATTATGCAAATGCTTTGTGTTTCCTTTGTACTGATACTCTCGTTCTGTCAGTGTCACTACTCACTAAAATATTTCCCTCCGTTCACATCATTGCAACATGTAGTATGTTTTCACACTACACAATTCGTAATTATTGAGAAAGCATAGATCATTGAGAGCAAAAACCTTTAGTGTGCACTGGGAAACCTACCCGTATGATTTAAACAAGTAGCTGCATTAAATAAATCCACTTGAAGTCAGATCAACAGTGCTTTGCAAGTCTTGCTTTCACACAGGCGGACCACTGTGAATAAAACCGGCAATTAAAATCACTCAGTGCAGTGGCACCTTAACAGTAACTAGGTATTTTAATCACAACCGTTCCCAGGTCCTGTAGTGGCCCAAAGCACACATCAACTTATCTCTTAAACCTGCTTTCTAATTTCCCACATCTGTCAAAGTCTGCCCGGCTCCCAGTGCAGTCTCCCTCCACTCCTCGCTCTTCCTCCACATAGCCCACTGTTAGGATCTATGGAAAACAACTAATTCATTTCCATCATCAATATTCGCCTCACGAGTGGCTGGTGGGGAATGCAGGGAGGGAGAGGAGCGCCTGGTAAAGGAAATCAGAGTGGTGGAGGCATAAAGCATGGGAGAGGAAAGAGAGAGAGAGAGAGAGAGAGAGAAGGAGAGAGAGAGAGAAGGAGAGAGAGAGAGAGAGAGAGAGAGAGAGAGAGAGAGAGAGAGAGCTCCATGGGTACAGAAAATCTGATTGATGAAAGCATGGGAGAAAAGGAAGAGAGGGACAGAGAGAGAGAGAAGGAGAGAGAAAGAAGGAGAGAGAGAGAGAGCTCCATGGGTACAGAAAATCTGATTCATGAAAGCATGGGAGAAAAGGAAGAGAGGGACAGAGAGAGAGAGAGAGAGAAGGAGAGAGAGAGCTCCGTGGGTACAGAAAATCTGATTGATGAAAGCATGGGAGAAAAGGAAGAGAGGGACAGAGAGAGAGAGAGAGAGAGAGAGAGAGAGAGAGAGAGAGAGAGAGAGAGAGCTGTTGCTCCTGAGAAGCTACAACACAGGCTCTGCTGTTGTTGTTTTCTCCCAGTCCTCTTCCTTGAAACAAACTGCTGGCGTAAAGGAACTTCTTCTGCCAGCAATTAGAGGGCAGCAGAGGTGCTATGTAATTACCTACACTACGCACTTCCCCCCGCCACTGCTGAAACAAGAAATAACTTGGCTCTGCTCCCAATCATTCATGCAGGCCTGTGAAGGAGATTTGCATTGACATGCTGTAAATGTTATGGATCTTACTAAATGACAAAACTCTTGCCCTCGGAATTCTTCAAATGACGTTTCAAATGTGCATGGCCATGTTGTAGCTTTTAATGTCTTGAATGGTTCGCAATGAATGTGCATCAGCTTTTGTGAATCAAACCCAGTGCTGCTTTACAATGCTTTTCTAAATCCCAAAATGCCAACAGTCATGCACATTTACAATCCTGTTGACGCTGATGGTTCGACGCTGTGACAACGTTGCCAAAAGCTTTACTCTGATTCTCTCCCTGTTCCAGTAATGTATCAGAGGCTACTTATACTTCTATTGTTGTCGCCTTTAAAGTGTGTGTGTGTGTGTGTGTGTGTGTGTGTGTGTGTGTGTGTGTGTGTGTGTGTGTGTGTGTGTGTGTGTGTGTGTGTGCATGCACGCGTGTGTGTGTGCACGCGTGCGCGTGTGCGTGTGTTTCAATGCTTCAAGTGTGTGTGGAGTCTTTTAAGTGTGTGTGGAGGTTGGCCTTAGGAGCGGTATTACTGTAAGGCTGAAAGAGGAGGCCAGCCTGCAGCAGAAGATCTGTCCCTTTACAATAGCAGGACTTCCAGCATCTGGCATTCTCAGTAAACTGATTATCTATTCTCTCCTGTGCACTCTTTTGTTAGAGAATGAATAGAGGCACGCTTTTAGTCCTTGACACACTGTCATGCTTTAGGGCTGGAGTGCTCCGGTATGCTTAATTAGTATTGGTTCCCACTGTAAGGAAAGCAGAAAAATCAATCCTACCCCCAATGAGCCTATTCTAACACACACATATAAACACATGGAGGAAGTATTGTGTGTAATCATGCAATGTAGTTAAATCTCTATTGAGCTTTGCATTGATGGCGCAGATGTTGCAAGACACTGCTCTCTCTCGATCTATCTCTCCCTCTCTCCCAAAGCTCTGCCTCCCTGGCCACAGAATGATGTGCTTTAATCCCACGCTGGCTAGATTACATTAGGAATATCCCCTCATTAATTACAGTGGCTATTGGCAGTACCTGAGTTAAAGCAGATTATAAGAGCAAGGAGTGAAAACAGGCCCCAGAAAGGCTCAGCCAGCACTTTGTCTTCTTCTTTGTTCAACACACCAGCCTGGACTAAGAGCCATACGAAACACACATATTTTTGAGCACGAAAGTAGGGAGGTTGGTCAGGGAGGATGCTACCACCTAGCAATTGAAATGTTGCATGTTCAAGTCGTGTCGGGGACAACTGTAGCATACATAATAAGGGTTACACGGAGAAAATTGAACCCAATGAAATTAAAATGGAGGGCCCATCCTTCAGCAAAATATGTTTAACCTAAACCCTCATTGAATGCTTGAAAAAAGTGGCCATCCCCTACACCCAAAACAATAATTAAAACAGTGGATAGCAAAGAACATGTCCACTTTCACTTCTTGGACAGACCAGAGCCTTACATATGGAGTTTTAGAAACTGGTCTTCGTCCTGTAAGCATTACATGGCAACACAGGAATTTTTATAGTGCACAGGGCTGCGGGCCAGAAGGTTGTGCGTTCACAGACCACCATGGACAGGAGTAGTGGTGGAAAGAACTCATTTATCGTAAAATCATTGCATGAATCTATCATTGTATTTGCAGGTCCAAGAAAAACATGTAATTCATGTAATTCTACGTCATTTGACATATTAGCAGAATATTTTTCAATATCACACATATCACCGGAATTACAGACTAGGAACTGACAGAGAGGTATGCCTATGTGTTCATCTTATCATATTTCTCCAATGCCAAATCAGTGTGTCTTGTATTCAACGAAACTGTCCCTGTTTGCAAATAATTACATCTGAGACATCATTAGGAATCTGAACATGGTACATTCAAAGGTTAGGTCTACCGATGCAGAAACATTACAATTTTAACTGTTGGCTACTCTTTTTTTCTTGGCTTCACCCAAATGAAAGAACGTCACAAGTGTATCCCTAAAAGCTTTCTGGGTTTAAACATCTTCTATTGTACAGGAAGTGAACATCTTAATCAATTGATAGTGACAGAATTAGATTACTTCCAAGCAATGTAAAAATGTTCTCTTTGGTTATATTTGGTTGTAGCTCAGCGTCTGAATGTCAAATAAACGAAACAACGATATCCCCATATGCCTCAGAGTCGCGTCTTTCCCGGGTATTTTACAGCTTTTTCTAACATAAAGCATCATGGACCAAAGCGCTGTTATAGATCACTTTATATAATCGGATCCGTTTTACTTACTTCAAAATCTTAAGCTAACAAGGGGTAAGCGTGTTTTTTTTTTGCCATTTTCTTTCATAAAAAGTAGAGGCTTGGATTTAATTTAACTTAACATCCCTTAATTGACACGGGAGTAGGCTATTTAAGGAGTGCGTGGTTGGTGAAGGAATTGACTGTCAAACAGGTACTGCAGGCCTACATTTTATTTCTTAAATAGGAAGAAATAGGCTACAACACAAAGCCCTCTTGTTGTTAGTAAAGTCTAATTAAAATGAAGATTGAGTAAATGAATGATGTTTACTCAAATTTGCATACTTTCAGCACCATGAGCTGTCCATTTCCGATTGATTGTGCCGTGGCTGCTGCTTCAAGTTTCAGCACCACAATGTAAGTTACTTGAATCTGACTTCTTGTGAAGTCAATAACTCTGATAAATAGGCCTACATCATGGGAAGAAACATATTGTTTTTAAGAAAATCAATAATAATCTTTCTCCTCTTCGCGCTCGCCTTCTCAAACCGAACAGAACATAGGCTATAGGCTCGTTCGCAAGCAAGATAGGGAATATTTTGGACTAGACCTAATCAAGATAAAAAAATCTGAAAAAGCCTTTGACTCTCCTCCTGAACTGCCACCGTAGGCCTACACAGCACAGCCATTGGATAGGCTGCACACGAAACCGTTTTTGATCAGCAAGAGTAGAGCAGGCCGGGGCTCAGGGTTGGAATATCCATTGCAGTGTGTGATGCAGCGATGTTTTCTTTATACCATCTCAGCAGCTATCTTAGATATATAACTTTTCTCTGTACTTCTCCGGGCATCCACTTCGTAGCATATAACCTATAGGCTATGGATTATTGTTTAAGACCACACTAAATAGTCTATAGGTGCACTTGATATTGCGCGACCAGCGGGGGAATCAGAGATGAGGGGCGGCATCGGGTACACATCGATATAAAGCCTAATAAGCAACTAATTCCACACTGAGAAATATTACATTTCATCAATTACAAATGACTTGACTCTCCCCTGAACTAGATTAAAAAAATACTAATACTAAAATACTATACACCTTGAATGAAATTGAAAAAGCATGAACCTCCCCTATTTCCCTCCAGGTACCCATTATGTACATTTAGATCCATCCCTAATGTAAGGCAATATATCATACTAAATGGAGTGTCACAGATTGACGTACAGAAGAATACGAATTGTCCTGAGACCTTGTTGAGCACACAGAGTCTGACAGCAGTGTGTCTGTGAACAGCAGGGCCTGTCGGTACAGAACTGGCCACAGGGGGCACTGCAGTATAGACACAGCTTTAAAACTTCACTTTGCTCTTACTGTGATTAAGAAAGTCTTTATCCTTTAAGAGCTGGTTTATCAGTAACAGGATTAGCTAGTGAGGGTTAATGGATGTGGCTCCCAAACTGGAGTTTAATGCATCTGACATGCAGTATACATAGAGAGTGTAGCAACATCACTCCTACGACCACAACACAGCTAAACCATTAGTAACAATGTTGGCGCTGGATCGCCCTCCTCAGCAGCCGTAATAGCTCCTGAAAGGTAAAACTAATCCTTTTTAAATCTTAATTTTCTTCTAAAGCGGCGATTTGATCTTTCAACCGCATTAAGAACACATTTGCCAGCTCTCCCTTGGACATTATTAGACCCAGACACAGGGGATTGATTGCTTCTTTATAAGGCCCAGGTAGAATGACTAAAGCTGGAATCCATGGGAGAAAAATCAAAGCCGAAGCCCATTAGAATGTATCAGAAACACTCTTTCAAACCAAATTAATCATGTTCAAAATCCACATTAAACATACAATCTGCAAGCTGTCAAACCTGATGCATGCAAAGGCAGGGGAAAAAGGGAGAATTTTTTTTGGTGTAAATATCAAATGAGTCCGAGTGGAAATGCTCGTTGCCATTTGTATGCGCTGCGTGTAAACCCATTGTGGAGTTCACAGGTCCTTTACAAATGAGTAAATCACTGCCTTCGGACAAATGAATCAAAGTGTCCAGCTGTGCATTACTAAGTCTTGACAGCTTTGCCTCGCTGACCGCCACATCAGAGGGACGTAGTGCTACGTCCCACCTGACTTTTTATCACACGATCAGATGCTAGCTCTGATGCTATTCCATAACACCGCAGCAAAGGAGACCGATCATTTTCCGACATCTCAGCACGGCTAATGTGCTTACCTTCACTCTACTTTTTCAGGCAACAGAAATATCATTGGGCTTCATAGACTAGCAATTGTTTGGTCAGATTATGATAAATCAAGTTCTTCCAAGAACCCCGTAAAAAAAACATCCAAACTTCTCCATCACTGTAGGCCTATCGTCATAAGTTACCCAACAAATCAATATTATTGATGATCAAAATATAACTATTCTCAGAGGAATAAAATTAAAGAATAACAGTGAAATGAATCAATTGAGAAGATACAATTTGCTTTACAGTCTGGGTTCTGATTGAGTTACTCAAAGTCTACAGTGTGTCTATACAAGATCAGAAAGGCCTACAGACGCAGTTTGTAAGCCTATGAAATAGCTAAAACATTAGTGAAAAGGAGGGATCCTTAATATCCTTTCTACCCCTTCTACCCCTCCTGTCCTCAAAGTAATCCCAAATTTGTAGGTCAAGGTGTAGGCGGCTGTATCAAATTAAATAACATTTATTTTGTCACATGCGCCGAAGACAACTGGTGTAGGTAGACCTTACAGTGAAATGCTTACTTACATGCCCTTAAACAACAATGCAGTTTTACGAAAAATAAGTGTTAAGAATTTTTTTTTTAAATAGTTAATTAAAAATAAAAATAAATAGAAAAGAAGAAAATAGAAAAATAACAAATAATTAAAGAGCAACAATAAAATAAAAGTAGCGAGGCTATATACAGGGGGTACCAGTACAGAGTCAAAGTGTGGGGGACACAGGTTATGCAGCAGTGTAAAAGAGGGGGGGGGGACAATGCAAATAGTCTGGGTAGCCATTTGATTAGCTGTTCAGGAGTCTTATGGCTTGGGGGTAGAAACTGTTAAGCCTTTTGGACCTAGACTTGGCGCTCCGGTACCGCTTCCCGTACGGAAGCAGAGAGAACTGTCTATGACTAGGGTGTTTTTTAGGGCCTTCCTCTGACACCGCCTGGTATAGAGGTCCTGGATGGCAGGAAGCTTGGCCCCGGTGATGTACCGGGCCGTACACACTACCCTCTGTAGTGCTCTGACCTCTAGTGCTCTGACCTCATAGGCTGTCTCATCGTTGTCGGAGATCAGGCCTACCACTGTTGTGTCGTCAGCAAACTTAATGATGGTGTTGGAGTTGGGCCTGTCCATGCAGTCATGAGTGAACAGGGAGTACAGGAGGGGACTGAGCACGTACCCCTGAGGGGCTCCCAGGTTGAGGGTCAGCGTGGCGGATGTGTTGTTACCTACCCTTACCACCTGGGGGCGGCCCATCAGGAAGTCCAGGATCCAGTAGCAGAGAGAGGTATTTAGTCCCAGTGTCCTTAGCTTAGTGATAAGCTTTTAGGGCCCTATGGTGTTGAATGCTGAGCTGTAGTCAAATTGGTTTGCAAATTGGCATGGGTCTAGAGTTTCTGGGATAATGGTGTTGATGTGAGCCATGACCAGCCTTCCAAATCACTTCATGGCTACAAACGTGAGTGCTACGTGTCGGTAGTCAACATCATGACCTTCACACATGTGACATACCCGTCACCTGAAGATATGCCACCCGTCACCAGATATGCCCCAACTCCAGGTACTGGGGATACACCCGGGCAAGAGATTGGACCTCTGCTAATAATATTTCCTCAAACACTCAATCACCCCCATCCTTTCTCTCTTTCTATCGCTCCAACCTCTCTCTCTCTCAATCTCACTCTCTTTCCTTCCCATATCTTCCCCTTTTCTCATTCCTCTGGCTTTCCTTACTAATCAGATTTCACTCTCCTCTGCCCCCCTTCCCCATGATGCAGGCTCTCGCTATACAATCACATAAACTTCTCCTCCGAGACAGGCCCGGCTGATAAAACAGCTGACGTTCAAAGTTGCTCACGGCTCTTTCCTATACGTATGCTTGTGAGTTCCTACAGGAACGCTTATTTGGATCCTTTATTACATGTGCTGTCCCAAAGTCTGAAGGGCAGGTTTAATATGTGGGTTCTCGGTGTGGGGAAGAGACGAAATGAGGCACTCTGGAAAATGTTTGGTTTATGAGAGCCTATTTTTAACTCACCCCCCTTATGTACCTCAGAACAGCCTTAATTCGTCAGGGCATGGACGTTCCACAGGAATGCTGGCCAATGTTGACTCCAATGCTTTTCACAGTTGTGTTAAGTTGGCTGGATGCCATTTGGGTGGGGGACCATTCTTGATACACACAGTAAACTGTTGAGCAAAAAAAAAAAAAACAATGTTGCAGTTCTTGACACAAACTGGTGCGCCTGGCACCTACTACCATACCCCGTTCATAGGCACCCTCTGAATGGTACACATACACAATCCATGTATCAATTGTCTCACTGCTTTAAAAACCTTATTTAACCTGTCTCCTCCCCTTCATCTAAAATGATTTAAGGTGATTTAACAAGTTACATCAACAAGGGTTCATGTCTTTTACCTGGATTCACCTGATCAGTCTATGTCATGGAAAGAGAAGTTGTTCTTAATGGTTTTGTTTACTCAGGGTATACAGGATCAGTGCCAATACCAAATTTACAATGTGCATGGATACTAGAGTTTTTCAGGTAGATTTGTACATGTAGGTGGGGTGAGGAGAAAGTGAATTGTAGTAGGATAAATAGTAATAATAATATACTTTCAAAGATATTACTGAGTTACAGTTCATATAAGGAAATCAATCAATTGAAATAGATCCGTTATGCCCTAGTCTATGGATTTCACATGTCTGGGCAGGGGATCAGCCATGGGTGGGCTTGGGAGGGCACCGGCAAACCCACTTGTGAGCCAGGCCTACGCACTGGGGAGTAAAAAACGGAAATATCATGTTTACAAAAGTATTCAGACCCTTTACGCAGTACTTTGTTGAAGCACCTTTGGCAGTGATTACAGCCTTGTCTTCTTGGGTATGACGCTACAAGCTTGGCACACCTGTATTTGGGGAATTTCTCAACTTATTCTCTGCAGATCCTCTCAAGCTCTGTCAGGTTGGATAGGGAGCATTGCTGCACAGCTATTTTCAGTTCAATCTTGGTTTCATCAGACCAGAGAATCTTGAGTTCTTTATGTGCTTTTTGGCAAACTCCAAACGGGCTGTGATGTGCCTTTTGCTGAGGAGTGGTTTTGGTCTGGCCACTCTACCGGAAAGCCCTGATTGTTGGAGTGCTGCAGAGGTGGTTGTCCTTATGGAAGGCGCTCCCATCTCCACAGAGGAACTCTGGAGCTCTGTCAGAGTGACCATCAGGTTTTGGTCACCTCCCGGAACAATGCCCCTTTTCCCTGATTGCTAAGCTTGCTGGGAGGAAAGCTCTAGAAATAGGTGGTTCCAAAACTTCTTCCATTTAAGAATGATGGAGGCCATTGTGTTCTTGGGGACCTTCTATGCTGCAGAAATGATTTGGTACCCTTCCCCAGATCTGTGCATTAACCTCTTCATCCTACCCCCTCCTTTTTCGAACATTCTGTTAAAAATCGCGCAACTTTTCAGCGTCCTGCTACTCATGCCAGGAATATAGTATATGCATATGATTAGTATGTGTGGATAGAAAACACTCTGAAGTTTATAAAACTGGTTAAATCACGGCTGTGACTATAACAGAGCGTGTGTTTCATTGAAAAACGCAAGAAAAACTGCTCTCTGAAAGCAAAAAATAATAATTAATAATTAATTTCCATAAGTCACTTCCACCAGTTGTTAAAGGAGAACAGAATTTAATGGGAATTTGCCTGCACCGTCTACAAATTCCGCACGATGGCGCCATTGTACTAATTTTCAATCTAATTAATTGTTGGAAAATCCATCTGTCTGACCCCAAGTTTTCCAGTCTTCACCCGGAAGCAGTTTAGGGAGAGATCAGATTGCATTGTTTTTGAAGTGAGGACCTATTGAAGAGACATCGCCCTGTAATCATTTAGATAGATTATAAACGTTTACTAATACCTAAAGTTGGATTACAAAAGGATTTCGAAGTGTTTTGTGAAAGTTTATCGTCGACTTTTTTAATTTTAAAAAATTACGCAGCGTTTAAAAACGATGAATTTTTCTGAATGACACTACTTCTATACAAAGCTATTTTGGGTATATATGGACCGATTTAAACGAAAAAAAGACCCAATAGTGATGTTTATGGGGCATATAGGAGTGCCAAGAAAGAAGCTCGTCTAAGGTAATGAATGTTTTATATTTTATTTCTGCGTTTTGGGTAGCGCCGTCTATCGCAAAATCTGTTGTTTACGTGTCGAGCTGGCATTTTGGGGGGTGCATGCTATCAGATAATAGCTTCTGATGCTTTCGCCGAAAAGCATTTTAAAAATCTGACTTGCTGGCTAGGTTCACAACGAGTGTAGCTTTAATTTAATACCCTGCTTGTGAATTTTGATCAAGGTTTGAGTTTTAACGAGTACATTTAGCATTTAGCGTAGCGCATTTGCATTTCCAGGTGCCTACTTGGGACATATGCGTCTCAAGTATTAACACAATCATTTCTCGGAACTATATGGACCATTCCTTCAACCTCGGTTTTTGCTCTCTCTGACATGCACTGTCAACTGTGGGACCTTATATAAACTAAAAAGCAGCATTCCCCAAGAGAGGATGGCTTTCACTTCAGCAGTAATAAATTCATGAACTTCTTTGAGGAAAAGATCATGATTATTAGAAAGCAAATTACGGACTCCTCTTTAAATCTGCGTATTCCTTCAAAGCTCAGTTGTCCTGAGTCTGCACAACTCTGCCAGGACCTAGGATAAAGAGAGACACTCAAGTGTGTTAGTACTATATCTCTTGATACAATGATGAAAATAATCTGTTGAAATCAGTCGTACAGTCGTCTCAAATAAAACTGTGAAGGACCTGAGCGTTACTCTGGACCCTGATCTCTCTTTTGACGAACATATCAAAACTGTTTCAAGGACAGCTTTTTTCCATCTACGTAACATTGCAAAAATCAGAAACTTTCTGTCCAAAAATTATGCAGAAAAATTAATCCATGCTTTTGTTACTTCTAGGTTAGACTACTGCAATGCTCTACTTTCTGGCTACCCGGATAAAGCACTAAATAAACTTCAGTTAGTGCTAAATACAGCTGCTAGAATCCTGACTAGAACCAAAAAATGTGATCATATTATTCCAGTGCTAGCCTCCCTACACTGGCTTCCTGTCAAAGCAAGGGCTGATTTTAAGGTTTTACTGCTAACCTACAGAGCATTACACGGGCTTGCTCCTACCTATCTCTCTGATTTGGTCCTGCCGTACATACCTACACGTACGCTACGGTCACAAGACGCAGGCCTCCTAATTGTCCCTAGAATTTCCAGCAAACATCTGGAGGCAGGGCTTTCTCCTATAGAGCTCCATTTTTATGGAATGGTCTGCCTACCCATGTAAGAGAAGCAAACTCGGTCTCAACCTTTAAGTCTTTACTGAAGACTCATCTCTTCAGTGGGTCATATGATTGAGTGTAGTCTGGCCCAGGAGTGTGAAGGTGAATGGAAAGGCTCTGGAGCAACGAACCACCCTTGCTGTCTCTGCCTGGCCGGTTCCCCTCTTTGTACTGGGATTCTCTGCCTCTAACCCTATTACAGGGGCTGAGTCACTGGCTTACTGGTGCTCTTTCATGCCGTTTCTAGGAGGGGTGCGTCACTTGAGTGGGTTGAGTCACTGATGTGATCTCCCTGTCTGGGTTGGTGCCCCCCCCCTTGGGTTGTGCCGTGGCGGAGATCTTTGTGGGCTATTCTCGGCCTTGTCTCAGGATGTTAAGTTGGTGGTTGAAGATATCCCTTTAGTGGTGTGGGGGCTGTGCTTTAGCAAAGTGGGTGGGGTTATATCCTTCCTGTTTGGCCATGTCTGGGGGTATCATCGAATGGGGCCACAGTGTCTCCTGACCCCTCCTGTCTCAGCCTCCAGTATTTATGCTGCAGTAGTTTGTGTGTCGGTGGGCTAGGGTCAGTTTGTTATATCTGGAGTACTGCTCCTGTCTTATCCGGTGTCCTGTGTGAATTTAAGTATGCTCTCTCTAATTCTTTCTTTTTCTCTTTCCTTCTCTCTCTCAGAGGACCTGAGCCCTAGGACCATGCCTCAGGACTACCTGGCATGATGACTCCCTGCTGTCCCCAGTCCACCTTGCTGTGCTGCTGCTCCAGTTTCAACTGTTCTGCCTGTGATTATTATTATTTGACCATGCTGGTCATTTATGAACATTTGAACATCTTGGCCATGTTCTGTTACAATCTCCACCCGGCACAGCCAGAAGAGGACTGGCCACCCAGTCAAGTTTTAGAAACATCTTAAGGATGATCAATGGAAACAGGATACACCTGAGCTCAATTTCGAATCTCATAGCAAAGGGTCTGACTAAATACTTATGTAAATAAGCTATTTCTGTTTTTATCTTTTAATACATTTGCAACAATTTCTAAAAACCTGTTTTCTCTTTGTCATTATGGGGTATTGTGTGTAGATTGATGAGGAATAAAAGTGATTTAATACATTTTAGAATATGGCTGTAACGTAACAAAATGTGAATAAAGTCAAGTCCTTTGAATGCTTTCTGAATGCACTGGATAAATACCTATGAAAATATATACATGTGAACAGGAGTAATTGTGAACAGTAGCAGGATAAAATAGATAGACGCAAGTGGCAATATTTCAGGCCTTTCTCAAACACATTCTGGATGGCTGGGAGGTCACCCCAAGTGATGCACTGGACCATCCGCAACACCCTCTGTTGGGCCTTCCTGGTCTAAGGCGGTGCAGTTGCCATACCAGACGGTGATACAACCAGTCAGGATCTGAGGGGCCATGCCAAATCATTTCAGCCTCCTCAGAGAGAAGAGGCACTGCCGTGCATTCTTCATGACTGTGCTGGTGTGAGAGAACCATGATCAGTCCTCAGTGATGTGGATGGGGGTGTGCAACTGCACTGTTTCCAGGAGTCCACGATCAGGTCCTTGGTATTGCTGACATTGAGGGAGAGGTTGTGGTCCTGTTACCACACTGCCAGGTCTCTGAACTCCTTCCTTTATGCTGTCTCATCGCCTTTGGTGATCAGGCCAACCACCGTTGTTGTGTCATCAGCAAACTTGATGATGGAGTTGTATGTGACCATACATTTGTGAGTGAACAGGGAGTACAGGAGGGGGCTAAGCACACAACCACAGGGGGCCGCCGTGCTGAGGGTCCTAGTTGCGGAGGTGTTGTTGCCTACAGTTACCACCTTTGGTCAGCCCGTCAGGAAGTCCAGGATCCAGTTGCAGAGGGGGGTGTTCAGTCCCAGGTTCTGAGCTTGGTGACGAGCTCTGAGCTGTAGTCAATAAACAACATCCTCACATTCAGTACCAGTCAAAAGTTTGGACACACCTACTCATTCAAGATTTTTTTCTCTTTATTTTCACTATATTCTACATTGTAGAATAATAGCGAAGACATCAAAACTATGAAATAACACAAATGGAATCAGGTCGTAACCAAAAAAACTGTTAAACAAATCAAAATATATTTTATATGAGATTCTTCAAAGTAGCCACCCTTTGCCTTGATAACAGCGTTGCACACTAAACAATAAAGAACACAATAAAGAAAACCCTTGAATGAGTAGGTGCGTCCAAACTTTCGACTGGTACCGTAGGCATGATTTTTTTCTTGTTTGGAGAGTGGGGTGCAGTTGAGATTGTGTCGTCCATGTTGTTTTTGATGATGGAGTCCATGTATGCCATGCCTTTCAAAGCATGTCATTATTACAGATGTGAGTGCTACAGTGTGCTCGTCATTGTGGCAGTAGGCCTTTGAGTTTTTAGTGACAGGAATGATGGTACTCAGTTTGGAATGTGGGGATTACAGACTGGGACTAGGAGAGGTTAAGTATGTCTGTGAAGACTCTTGCCAGGTAGTCTGTGAATGCCCTGAGGACATCTCGCCCTACGAATATCATCTGGCCCTGCAAACGTACAAATGTTGACCCGTTTGAAAACCTTACTCACGTCAGCCTCAGAGAGAGAGATCACCCAGTCCTCCAGATCAGCGGGGGGCACTCACACAGGGCTCTGTATTGTTTTTGTTGAGGCGTGCATAAAAGGCATTGAGTTCGTCTGATAGAGAGGCATTGTCGGGCAGATCATGGCTAGAGCTTCATTTGTAGTCTGTAATGTACTGTATTCCCCGTCACATGCTTCGAGCATCAGAGCCGGTATAATAGGATTCCACCTTGTTCCGATATTTTCCTTTTGCCTGTTTGATGGCTTTGAGGAGGTCGTAGTAGGACTCGTAGCCTTGGGGTCAACTGTGATAGCTCTGTGAGCGGTAGCTCTGTCTTTTAGCTTAAGCACTTCAGAGTTCATCCGGGGCTTTTGATTGGAGAAGCAGTGAACCTTCAGTGAGGGGAAGACGTCGTCGATGCATTTCCTGATGAAGCTGGTGACAGAGGTGGTTAGCTCATCAATGCTATCGGCGGAGTCCCGGAACATATTCCAGTCAGTGATAGCAAAGCAGTCCTGCAGCGTAGCCTCTGTTTCAGTCAACCATTTTTCTACGGAGTGCTTCACAGGTACTTCCTGTTTGAGTTTTTCTCTGTTAACAGGAAGCAGGAGTATAGAGTCGTGATCTGACTTGCCGAAGGGGGGACGAGGGAGGGCCTTGTATGCTTGCTTGTGGTTTGACAGTGGTCCAGGACCTTATCTCCCCTCGTGGCGAAGGAGACATGTTGTTATTAGTTGGGCATCACGTGTCTTAGTGACGCATAATTAAAATCATTGGCAACAAGAAAAGCAGCCTCCGGGTGTATGGTTTCCCGCTTGTTTATAGCCTTGTAAAGTTTGTCAATGTGTCAGCTTATTGTTGATGTTGTTGTCGTGAGGTGGAAGGTCTTCGGAGCAGTCATGATAACAGATGAAAACTACCCCGGGAGGTAGAAGGGTCGGCATTTGAAAAACAGGTTTTTCCAAAACGGGTAAACAATAGGTTGAGACTACTCCCGCTGCGCTATAGTAAGTACACCAGTAATTGTGGTTGATGAAGAGACATACCCCTCCTCCTCTGGATTTCCATGAATCCCATGTCCTGTCATGTGGGGTATCTTGTCCGAAAGCCATGTTACAGAAAAACAGGATAATGCACTCACAAGAGTCCCATTGATAGCAAATACGAGATCGGAGGTCATACAGGGCAGATGAGTTGAAGTCAAACTTGAAACCAGAATTGAGGTTAGTAGCTGCCAATCTGATGCTCGAAAGTGTTTGAAGATCATAGGAAATTATAGGGATACATTTAATGCAAAAACAAAGTTTGATAAACTGCAAAATAATCACAAAATAGCAAAGTTGGGTCTGAGCATGCAAGACAGTAGCCATACAGTATGTCACCATCTTAATCCATGGGTAAAGGAAGTGCTGACATGATCTGTTCCTGTCTACTCACTATGAAATTAATGTCTGACTTTGTGACGATGCTATGTGTGTGATGCTATCTTATGTGTGTGCTGCTACGCTATGTGTGTGGTGCAATACTATATGTGTGCTGCTATGCTATATGTGTGCTGCTATGTGTGTGGTGCTATACTGTGTGTGGTGCCATGCTATGTATGTGGTGCTATGCTATGTGTGTGCTGCTACACTATGTGTGTGCTGCTACGCTCTGTGTGTGCTGCTATGCTATGTGTGTGGTGCTATGCTATGTGTGTGGTTATATGCTAAGTGTGTGGTAGAGGAAGGCATAAGAGTAGCCATTGCAACATCACAATCTCCAAGAGTACCTTTTTCAGTCAATAACACAAAACACAAATTCTCCATCCTCCACTTCTCTACAACTTTCACCGCACAGACTCATTCTCCTCATCCCAGACACACAGCAGAGAGAGGGAGAATGTGTGGCCAGCCAGCCAGTGGGTCCACTCTCCTCCATCCTCCACTCTGATTAGGCAGTCTACACGTAGTAGCCCGATCACTCATTACACATTCCTCCCCACACCTCCATCCCCAACCTGTTTCCCCCTTTACCAGCAAAGCGCTCCTATGATGTGCTATCATTTACTTCGGCGCGCCATTCTTTCCCTGAATGGGGATCATAATCGTCCCAGCTTTGCTTTTAATAGCCAAAGTGACAATGTGCTAATGCCTGGTGGCTCCTCAATTTGACACCTCTGTGGTCCCGGGTTGAGCGTGGGCAGATGTGCTCGCTGGAGCGCAACCGGTAGAGGCTGGTGTACAGGCTCACTCATTAATGAGACAACGACAAACCTCGCGCACGCCAATTAATGGGACTGAATGGGGCCTTTACATTGGGAGCTTTATGGAGAGAGAGTCAAAGAGACTGTGCCAGAGAAGGGTTCGTAGAGGATACAGAGTGAATGCGTTCAGAGAAAAACATCGCAGGCTTGCAAAGGCAGTTTGGTTTGTAATGAATAAACAAGGTGACAGTGGTGTCACTCTTAGGTGAGTGGAATTTTGTTATTAATTAGGGAGAACGTGGAATTATTTCAAATTATTTCAAATTTGTTTGTGAATATAAACGAATCACGGTCAAGGAACGCAACTCTACAGAGTAAGTCAACAACAGAGAAGTGTCATGTATGAAATTGACATGTAGGAAAGAGTCGTAAGACATCCAATCGCACCAATGGCTGGAGCCAGTACAATATGAAAGGGACTTGTCATTGGCTAGCAGTGTACCTATCAACAACACCTGCTTGAGAATTTTACAGATTGACGTTCAAGAGACAGTGGGGTCCGAAATGATTGACACCCTTGATATGAGCAAAAAATCACTGCATATAATGAAGAATTCAAATACTGACCTTTGTTTTATGCTCCACAAAATGTGGAAATTCTATTATTTTATACCAAGAGATTTTGTTTAACAATTAATACATTTTCTTCTCAAAAAGGTAGGGGTCAAAACACTGACACCCCTGTTTTCAATACCTAACCTTGCAAGGATAACGGCACTGAGACTTATTCTAAAATGTTTGGTAAGTTGGAGAACACAATTGGGAGGGATCTAAGACCATTCCTCTATACAGAAGAGATAAAAGTTTTTCTCTCATGATCAGAAACAGGGGGTCAGTTTAGACCAGTTTTTGGCTGAGCTGAACACACTGAGCAAAACGTGTGAATTTGAAAATCTGAAAGACTCACTAGTGAAAGACATGATAGTCTGTGGCAAAATTGATAATGGACTCAAGGAGAGATTTGTCACAGCCGTTGAAAGAACTGGACCAAGGTGCAGCATGGTGAGCGTACATATTATTTTTATTAGAAAAGACGCCAAACAAAACCAAACCAAACCAAACCAAACCGTAACGCTAACGGCTATGTGCCATAAACAAAGTCAACTTTCCACAGAGACAGGTGGGAAAGGGCTACCTAAGTATGGTTCTCAATCAGAGACAACGATAGACAGCTGTCCCTGATTGAGAACCCTACCCGGCCAAACATAGAAATACAAATAATAGAACATAGAATACCCACCCCAAATCACACCCTGACCAAACCAAATAGAGACATAAAAAGGATCTCTAAGGTCAGGGCGTGACAAGATTGCTGTGTGAGCAAGATATAACTTTGGATAAAGCAGTGAATATGTGTCGGGCAGCTGAAACCTCCAGAGCACAAGCTAAAGAGCTGCGCAGGGATGAGACGTCAGCAATAAAAAGAGAGGAGCACCACACACAACGCCTTACAAAACAAAAACAAGCAAAAAGAGAAATCAAAACACTTCATGTGGAAAATGTGGATTTATCCACAAGCCAAAACAATGCCCTGCATATGGCAAATCATGTAACAACTGTGGGATATATAATAATTTCTCAAAATGCTGCAAAGCTGAGGATACAAAAGAAAAAGGTTCACACAGTCGAGGAGATTGAAGAATTCTTTGTTGATTCTGTGGAAATATGCAATGCAGTAAATGCTGAATGGATTGTGCCATTGGCTGTGAATGAAACTGTAATACCATTCAAGCTTGATACTGGAGCACAGGTAAACCTGTTGTCGCTGGATGACTACAAAATGCTGAAGGTGAAGAGCAAAATACACCCGGTGAAAATTACTGGGGAGAACGTACCAGTCAAAGGTAGCTGCATAGTAACTTTACAGCACAAAGGAAAACAGTTCAGAGCACAGCTGCTGATTGTGGAAAAGAGTGTACAGCCTATTCCAGGAATCAATGCATGTGAAAAGCTCAATTTGTTGAAAAGAGTGTATGTAGTGACATCACAGACCAAGAATCGCTACTGGCTGAGTATGAGGATGTGTTTGAGGGTCTTGGATGTTTACCAGGAGAACACAAAATACGTACTGATGACAAAATGACTCCAGTTGTGCATGCATGCAGAAAAGTTCCATTTGCACTGAGGAAAAAGCTCAAAGAGGAACTCGTCGCATGGAAAAGATGGACGTCGTCACAAAAATGGATGAAACTACAGACTGGGTAAGCTCACTGGTTATTGTGTTGAAAAATAACGGCATTCTCAGGATATGTCTAGACCCGAGAGCGATCTTAACAAAGCAATCAAGAGAGAGCATTTCAAGTTGCCAACCAGAGAAGAGATAATATCGCAGTTTGCTGGTGGTTCAATAAGCTTGATGCCTCATCAGGATTCTGGCAAATGAAGCTAGATGATGCAAGCTCAAGGCTATGCACATTCAACACACCTGAAGGCAGGTACAGATTTCTTCATCTACCATATGGGATTCTCTCCGCGCCAGAGGTCTACCACAAGACAATCCTCATGATCTTCGAGCACATTACAAGGAGTGGAAACTATGATGGATGACATCACTGTCTGGGGGTCCACAAAAGAAGAACACGATGCGAGAGTGAGACAAGTGCTGGACATGACACGGAAAATCAACCTAAAACTAAACAAGGACAAATGTGAGTTTGGCGTGAAAACACTTACCTTCGTGGGAGACTTTCAGAGGACAGAGTCAAACCAGACCCAAGGAAAACATCAGCCATCAATAACATGGATGCCCGAAGAACAAGGACGATGTGAGACGCTTCATGGGCATGATCACCTACCTTGCAAAGTTCATACCTCAACTGTCAGCAGAGTCCGCTCCACTCAGATGTTTTCGGGAACAGAAAACTGATTGGGAATGGTCCCATGAACAGGAAAACTGCTTCAAAAACCTAACGAAGACAATCACAGAAGAGCCAGTGCTCAGGTTCTATGATCCAGAGAAAAGCACAATGATTTCTGCAGACGCGTCACAGTTTGGCCTGGGAGCAGTTCTTCTGCAACAGCATGACGACACATAGCAACCCGTCGCTCATGCGTCCAGAGCCTTGACAGGCGCAGAGACAAGGTATGCACACATAGAGAAAGAACTACTGGCGAGCACATACCCTTGCGAAAGGTTTCATCAATACGTCTACGGACAAGACTTTGAAGTAGAAACCAACCACAAACCTTTGGTGTCAATCATGTCTAAGCCACTGAATGATTGTCCAATGAGAATCCAGAGAATGTTGATCGGACTGCAGAAGTATGATGTGAAGACAATCTATACCCCAGGAAAGTTCATGTTCGCCGCCGACACTCTTTCTCGAGCTTCGACACACCGAAGAACACTGAGATTCAGGCCTACGTCGACATGATCGTAGCATCACTTCCTGTGTCTTCTGAGAGAACGGAGCAGATTAAAAGAGAGACCGCAGCTGCCCAAACAATGACAGAGTTGAAAGAAACAACACTGATAGGATGGCCTGCACAGAAAAACAACTGTCCAAGGAGAATACAGGATTACTGGATGTGCAGAGCAGAGCTAACCATTGTGGATGACATTGTGTTCAAATGCAAGATTGTCATTCCCATGACACTATGCAAAGAAATGCTGAAGAAAATACACGAGGGCCACTTGGGCGAGGAGAAATGCAAACGACGAGCACGATTAGTAATGTACTGGCCAAGAATGAACCAGGAAATCAGCCAGACCACTGCTTCATGTGAACTGTGTTTGACCTACAGGCCAAAGCAGCAAGCAGAGCCGCTAATGCCTCATACAGTACCCAACAGACTCTACTACAAAGTTGGAGTTGACCTTTTTGACTGCAATAGCAAAAGTCACATTGTTGTGACCGACTACTACTCAAACTACCATGAAGAAGCAACACTGACAACCACCTCCAGCAAAGCTGTAATCACCTACCTGAAATCAGTCTTTGCAAGACATGGGGCTGCGTCTGAACTGTACTCGGACAATGGCCCGCAGTTCTCAAGTTCTGAATTCCGATCGTTCGCTAACGACTGGGGATTCCGACACAACACCTCCAACCACAACTACCCAAGGTCCAATGGCTTAGCAGAGAGTTCAGTAAAAAAAATTGTCAAAGGTCTGATGAAAAAGGCACACGATGGAAAGGAGGGTTTCCTAAAGAATCTGATGATCTACCGCAGCGCACCTCTGCAGAACGGACTTTCACCTGCACAAATGTTGAGGGGACGTCGCATCAGAACCAACCTAACCATCCATGAGGACTTGCTAACACCCAGAGGTGCTCACAAAGTCAAACTCGCGAAGGATAAACAGAAAGACAAACAAAAATTGCGACACGACAAAAGTGCAAGACACTTACCTGAACTGAAACCAGGAGATCATGTACGACTCCAAGACATCACTACAGGAACCTGGAATCAGCAAGGGTGTGTGCAGAGAGAAGTTGCACTGTGATCCTATGAGATCCAAACGGAGCATGGGTCACAACTGAGATGAAACAGAGTGGATCTTCAGCCATTCACTCGATGGACTGAGGATCATCAGGAGGATACTGCTGAAGCGTCAAATGCCTTTAGCAATGGACAATTCATTTCAGAACACCCTGACTGACAATGAACGCTGTTTAACTGTTTCAGGAAGCACTTCAGCAGAACGACCAAAAAGGACTGTCAGAGCCCCTGAAAGAATTGCCAAAAAAAAGAAAAAAAGGGGCACTTGGACTGAATGTTTTGTTTATGTGAAAAGAAATAGAGCCACAACAGAGCACTGTTGGACAGACTATATTGAGTTGAAAAAATAATAATACAAAAAAAAGAAATTGGGGGAAAGAAATGTGTGTTATTGAAAATGGCATGTTATGCAGGTTGAGTAAACAAATGTGATGTAACATGTGTAGTTACATAGAAAAGGTGCTTTATTTTAAAGGAAAGAAGATGTGTTAATAACATTTAGACTACGTTACCCAGCAGGCTATGCGGGTGGATGAAGAATGCCTTGCATGGCTAAACATGGAGTTTTCTAGCTGAAGTATATGTTCATTAAAAGTAGTTAAACCTACACCCCGGTTTGTTATTATATAAGGAACAAACATATCAATATTGAAGCAAAATCTCAAGACATTAGTCAAGAAGTTAAAGCTTGGTCGCAAATGGGTCTTCCAAATGGACAATGACCCCAAGCATACTTCCAAAGTTGTGGCAAAATGGCTTAAGGACAACAAAGTCAAGGTATTGGAGTGGCCATCGCAAAGCCATGACCTCAATCCTATAGAAAACTTGTGGGAAGATCTGAAAAAGCATGTGTGAGTGAGCAAGGAGGCCTACAAACCTGACTCAGTTACACCAGCTCTGTCAGGAGGAATGGGCCAAAATTCACCCAATTTATTGTGGGAAGCTTGTGCAAGGCTACCCGAAACATTTGATCCAAGTTAAACCATTTAAAGGCAATACTACCAAATACTAATTGAGTGTATGTAAACTTCTGACCCACTGGGAACGTGATGAAAGAAATAAAAGCTGAAATAAATAATTCTCTCTACTATTATTCTGACATTACACATTCTTAAAATAAAGTGGTGATCCTAACTGACCTAAGACAGGGAATTGTTACTAGGATTAAATGTCAGGAATTGTGAAAAACTGAGTTTAAATGTATTTTGCTACGGTGTATGTAAACTTCAGACTTCAACTGTATATGTAGCTGTCACGCCCTGACCATAGAGAGCCCTCGGGGTTCTCCATGTTGTTTTAGGTCAGGGCGTGACTAGGGGGATTTCTAGGTATTATATTTCTATGTTGGTGTGTGTGTGTGTATGGTTCCCAATTGGAGGCAGCTGATATTCGTTACCTCTAATTGGGGATCATCCTTAGTGTGTCCTTTTTCCCACCTGCTATGTGGGATATTGTTTTGTATGAGTGCCTATGTGTGCTACGTATTTCACAATCGTTACGGATTTGTTGTTTTGGAAATCTCACTATCATTAAAATGTGGAACTCTACTCACGCTGCGCCTTGGTCCAATTATTCATATGACGGTCGTGACAGTAGCAGACATTTTAGTCAGGGTTGTAGGGCTCCCTTACTTTATTCAAGTTGATAATACACGGAGCTGGTAAAACTATTTCTAGAAAATTAATTATAATACATTCTAAATAGACTTACATTTAATTACCAATAAAATTCCATGAAAGACATTAGAATGACAAACCCAAATATATAGCCTATGTAGGCTGTCTTCCCTCTGGCGGTGGCGAGAATGATAAACAACTGTAGGCTATGTGTGTGCACTGCTAAGGCCCGTCAGAGTCTTGACCACTTTGGCCAATCAAAACATTGAAAAAAAGTCACCAGCAGATCATATCCAGCCTTATAAACAGTATGAGAAGCCGTCTGTTCACAAAGTCCGCAGCCAACCTGGACACTAAATGGAATATGATATGCATGGTAGGTATTCATTTGTGGATGTCCGAGCAGACCGGGGCCAGCTCAGTCCAAGTACACATACCTGATATTTCAGAAAAACATCCTGGAGAGAGACAGCTGGCCAATGCTTCTCCCTCCTGTGCGCCTCCACCAACAATGGCTTTAGGGACTTTGTTCACAGGATGGGAGAACATGCGACAAGCGAGCTGAGACCACTGCTTAACTATTTATCTCCAGTGCTTGACTTGGGCACGAGCTCATCGGAGCTGAGTATCGGCACCTCAGATTTACTATTGATTGAGCTTCTGTTCCTCTTATAGAATATGAGTTAAAAAGTATTGTGGAGCTCCTGCACCTAAATATAAACAATACTTGCACATAAAATGAGTACCGGAATCTATTTCAATCCAAGTCAAGCATTGTTCCCCGTAGCTCGGTGGAGTGTGAGAGGTGGTTTATTCACATGAACCTTATCACACAATGGGATCTAGGATCCAAATGTTAAAGAAACTTGTGCAGTGGTTACGGCGACACTGTTCTGCTGAGGAAACCCAAACCACCTTAAAGGCCAAGGATTCTGACTCTTTCTAGAAGTTGCTGTGGCCCTGCTTGAGATATTTAGCCTATATTGGCTACTGGTTGAGGAATTGGAAAAGTGAAATGGGCCAAGTTATAGGTAATAATGCATTTAGGTTCTAGTTTATTGAGATGAATGAATGCACCATACCAAAAGCTTGATTTTATTACTGTTTTAAAACTGATTTCCTATTCTACGTAGTAATGATTTATGTTCGCTACTTGGTCAATTGATTTGATAGCATGTATAATCAATGCAAATTATTTTTTACGAATTGATAGTTATTTTTTCACTATATATTTTACCTCTTGGGGATGTCATTCGAAAACATAATGTTAACTTTCACTGCTATGCGGATGGTACATTTCAATGAAACATGGTGAAGCCCCAAAATTGCCCTCGCTAGAAGCATGTGTTTCAGACATAAGGAAGTGGATGGCTGCAAACTTTCTACTTTTAAACTCGGACAAAACAGAGATGCTTGTTCTAGGTCCCAAGAAACAAAGAGATCTTCTGTTGAATCTGGCAATTAATCTTAATGGTTGTACATTCGTCTCAAATAAAACTGTGAAGGACCTCGGCGTTACTCTGGACCCTGATCTCTCTTTTGAAGAACATATCAAGACAATTTCGAGGACCGCTTTTTTCCATCTACGTAACATTGCAAAAATCAGAAACTTTCTGTCCAAAAATGATGCAGAAAAATTAATCCATGCTGTTGTCACTTCTAGGTTAGACTACTGCAATGCTCTACTTTCCGGCTACCCGGATAAAGCACTAAATAAACTTCAGTTAGTGCTAAATACGGCTAGTAGAATCCTAACTAGAACCAAAAAATGTGATCATATTACTCCAGTGCTAGCCTCCCTACACTGGCTTCCTGTCAAAGCAAGGGCGGATTTGAAGGTTTTACTGCTAACCTACAAAGCATTACATGGGCTTGCTCCTACCTATCTCTCTGATTTGGTCCTGCCGTACATACCTACACGTACACAAAACGCAGGCCTCCTATTTGTCCCTAGAACTTCTAAGCAAACGGCTGGAGGCAGGGCTTTCTCCTATAGAGCTCCATTTTTATGGAACGGTCTGCCTACCCATGTCAGAGACGCAAACTCGGTCTCAACCTTTAAGTCCTTACTGAAGACTCATCTCTTCAGTGGGTCATATGATTGAGTGTAGTCTGGCCCAGGAGTGGGAGGGTGAACGGAAAGGCTCTGAGCAACGAACCACCCTTGCTGTCTCTGCCTGGCCGGTTCCCCTCTTTCCACTGGGATTCTCTGCCTCTAACCCTATTACAGGGGGCTGAGTCACTGGCTTACTGGGGCTCTCTCATACCGTCCCTGGAGGGGGTGCGTCACCTGAGTGGGTTGATTCACTGATGTGGTCATCCTGTCTGGGTTGGCGCCCCCCCTTGGGTTGTGCCGTGGCGGAGATCTTTGTGGGCTATACTCAGCCTTGTCTCAGGATGGTAAGTTGGTGGTTGAAGATATCCCTTTAGTGGTGTGGGGGCTGTGCTTTGGCAAAGTGGGTGTGGTTATATCCTTCCTGTTTGGCCCTGTCCGGGGGTGTCCTCGGATGGGGCCACAGTGTCTCCTGACCCCTCCTGTCTCAGCCTCCAGTATTTATGTTGCAGTAGTTCATGTGTCGGGGGCTAGGGTCAGTTTGTTATATCTGGAGTACTTCTCCTGTCCTATTCGGTGTCCTGTGTGAATTTAAGTGTGCTCTCTCTAATTCTCTCTTTCTCTCTTTCTCTCTCTCGGAGGACCTGGGCCCTAGGACCATGCCTCAGGACTACCTGACATGATGACTCCTTTCTGTCCCCAGTCCACCTGGCCGTGCTGCTGCTCCAGTTTCAACTGTTCTGCCTTATTATTATTCGACCATGCTGGTCATTTATGAACATTTGAACATCTTGGCCATGTTCTGTTATAATCTCCACCCGGCACAGCCAGAAGAGGACTGGCCACCCCACATAGCCTGGTTCCTCTCTAGGTTTCTTCCTAGGTTTAGGCCTTTCTAGGGAGTTTTTCCTAGCCACCGTGCTTCTACACCTGCATTGCTTGCTGTTTGGGGTTTTAGGCTGGGTTTCTGTACAGCACTTTGAGATATCAGCTGATGTACGAAGGGCTATATAAATACATTTGATTTGATTTGATTTGATGATAGTTAATCTCTCTGTTCTTTTTTTATTCTGTAATAAGGTATGCTGTAATCATGTGTTCAAGCTAATCAAATCAAAGTGTCACACCCTGATCTGTTTCACCTGTCTTTGTGCTTGTCTCCCCACCCCCTCCAAGTGTCGTGTAGACATACAGACTTCAACTGTATGTCTAAACAAAAGACTCTACTTTTCCAGATGACCCATTGAGTTAGCCGGGTGTGTGTGGGGGTGATTTCAGCCATCTATTGTATTTCATGAATGTGTACATGTTTAGACTGTAGTAACCCATCCACCTAGCTAGATGTGGCTGGGGGGGTGGTTACTGCATTTCTTTCACGTGACCAATCAATTTAGATTTGTCTGGGTAAGCGTCATCAAATAATGATAAAACATTTTTTTTTAATTATCTGGACAATTTCTGTTTTTGAGATTGCTTCTATGCAAATATGCAAGTAACTATTTCACTATATTGTTTACACCTTCTGTATACCGTGCAAGTGCACAAATAAATAGATTTGATATAGTGTGAGTTTACCAGAGACAGTGATGTGAAGAACAACATGACCTGCACCCAAGTCAGATTAGGATATAGGCCAAGGACTAGGTATATTTATACCTGGAGTTTTTCCTTATTGTAGTCTACTACTTTTACCACTTTTTAGTCTTGAGAATCTTTGGTTGTTTACTACACTACTCACGCTGTTTAGCACACGGCCTGACATGTGAATCCTTAAAGAGATGGGTGGGGCTAAGTCTTAAGAGTGTGAAGTGTAGACAAAGACGAGGTCTCCAGTAGGTGTACCAAAACATTCAAGGGCCATTTTCTCAAAAGTGGGGTTACAAGTTTATCAACTTTCAAAGCAAAGTTACTTACCCATTGTTCCTCAACAGCAGTGATTGCTATACAATTTTTTAGCTCTGAGTCTCTACATTTATCCAATGAAAAAACACAATTTCAAATGTTGCTTCATAGGACTGAATCCAGGTGGTGGGTCACATTTCCTTTATATTCTTCACTCAATCACATAAAAAGAATAGCACTGCACCACTGATTTTAACTGACAACCTTCACCTCCTCTCATGTCTGTGTGATTTTCCACACGTTAGCCTTACGGCTGTAAAGGATGCAGGAGTCACTGGGCGATGTGTGATAGCACCACTATCCCCCAGCCAGCCCACACATCTCACCTCCCCAGGTTAATGTCTATCAAGTGGCTGGAGGGCTATATTGAATTACTGGTAGGGGATTGGCTAGCTAGGTCACTGTCCAATGTCTCACCTCAGTAGGCCTCTAAGGAGTCAGCAGTGGCGTGTGTGTCAGAGTATGTATGCATGTACAGTGCCAGTCAAAAGTTTGGACACACCTACTCATTCAATCATTTTTTTTGTTATGTCTTCACTACAGAATAATAGTGAAGACATAAAACTATGAAATAAAACATTTGGAATCATGTAGTTACAAACTAAATTAAGTTGATATTTGATATTCTTCAAAGTAGCCACCCTTTGCCTTCATGACAGCTTTGCACACTCTTGGCATTCTCTCAACCAGCTTCATGAGGTCGTCACCTGGAATGCATGTTTATTTCAAAAGTGAAATAAACAATGAAAAATGTAGAGTAAACATTACACTCACAAAAGTTCCAAAAGAATAAAGACATTTCAAATGTGTTGTAACAATGTGCAAATAGTTAAAAGTACAATAGGGAAAATAAATAAAATTATATATAGATTGTATTTACAATGGCGTTTACAAATGCGACAACAGGTCACAAATCTTGCTGCTGTGATTGCACACTGTGGTATTTCACCCAGTAGATATGGGAGTCTCTCTCTCTCTCTCTCTCTCTCTCTCATATATGGAGGGCCCATTTAGCAGTCGGACATTGATCGAGTTCCCTCCCTGGACCTCCATGCAGCACGACCCCTCCAGCAAAATGTATTACCGATGTATGTTGGCTAGGGGAGATCTGTTACTGGCCCCTCCTGGCTTGGGCTTCTGCAGCAGCACCACATGTCCCACTACAGTAACCTCTCCATCTCATTCAGCGCCTAACCAAAGGGCACAGTGATGGGCAGTAGGTTAGCATTTCTCGTCATGAATCTTGTTCTGGAGGCAGCTCTCCAGAGTGGTCACTAGCTGGCACAGCCACAAAGTCATGATTTTAAACCTAACCCCAAACTTAACCACAGTGATAACCCTAGTACCTAACCTTAAATTAATAAACCTTAAATTCTATTTTTGATTTTCACATATTTTCACAATATAGACAATTTTGACTTTGCAGCTAGCCTACCTAAGGGGAAATCACTCCGTTCTGCCTCCAGGACAAGACGCATTATAATAAATGTCAACCTGCTGATGGGCACAGCCATAGTACAAAGCTCTGTAGATTGTAGATGCAGCCTATAACTTTTTTTCCTCTTTATTTTTTTCTCTTCCCTTCTTCCATTATCGACAGCACCTATGGAGAGACTGATGAGAAATCCCTATCCTGGGCGGACTTCATTGAAGCGGCGTAGCCCCGCAATCAAATAGCCCCTTGAATTTATGCAGATGGAGGGAAAACAGCTTCCTTCCAAGTTGTTTTAATAACCCACCACGCTCTACTGTCTACCCACTTGCAGGCAGGTCCTAGCCATCAAGAGAGACATGTCCATACCCACCCACTCTGAAGCAGACAGAAGAAAAGGAAGAACAGCCAGGTGAAACGTTATTCTTGCTTTGCATCGGGATTAGTAGCTGTTGAGGAAGCTTTCAGAAGGACAGAAAATATTTTCCCAATTCTCTCAGAGGGTCATCAGACTAGTCTGGCATTTTTTTCTCTCTCAGCGCTGCTCTATATCTGGAATTCAAAGTGCTGTGAGCTTTGCCTCTTGCCAAGTTACGAGCTCCATTTGCCAGCCTAATTAATGGTTCATAGCACTCCCTTGAATGTATTGCTGTGGCCCTTCGCAGGTGCCAAACCAAACAGGATAGACCTCACAGATAACCATAAACTTATAACTTGGCCGAGGAACCTGACACCTCAGAAAACAAACTTTTTACGGTCTGTTTATATTATCTCTCTCTCTCCACTCTCCACTCTCCAAGTTCCACTGTCTTGGCTGACAGTTACTTGACTGTTTGACATTATGGTCGCCCTAGCGATGGTTGTTATAAAGGGATGGGGCAGGATACAGAGACCTACAACCTCTTACTTTTGACTGCAGTTTTGTTGTCTGTTTGTCTGAGGTCAATGTTGTTTAGATACACAGTAAAAAAAAGTTTACATGGTTGATTACAGGACAGGACAGGACAGGAAATCAATGTAAATTACTTCCTAAAAAACGAAATAACTTTTTAGGGGGCAGTATTCAGAAATTTGGATGAATGACGTGCCCAAAGTAAACATGGAAGCATGGATATGCATATAATTGGGTAGTATTTGATATAAAATACTCTGAGGTTTCTAAAACTGTTAAAATAATGTCTGTGAGTATAACAGAACTGATATGGCAGGCGAAAACCCGAGGAGAATCCATCCGGACATTTTTTTTTGAGGTCACAGCCCATTCAAATCCTTGTTTATGGGAGATTCAAAGGAATACCTCCCAGATTGCAGTTCCTATGGCTTCCACTAGATGTCAATAGTCTTTAGAAAGGGTTTCAGGCTTGTTTTTTTTAAAAACGACTTAGTAATTGTAGTTTTTCAAGGTGGCCCTCATTTTGGACTGTGGTCTTGTGGCGCGCACTTCGTTATTTATCTCCGGTATTGAACATACTACATTCATTCTTAAATTGTATAGTTTATTTACATATTAGGGTACCTGAGGATTGATTAGAAATGTTTGACTTGTTTGGACGAAGTTTATTGGTAGCTTTTGGGATTACTTTGTATGCACGTTGATTGAGTGGAACTGGTGGATTACTGAATCAAACGCGCCAACTAAACTGACTTTTTTTGGGATATAAAGAAGGACTTTATCGAACACAACGACCATTTGTTGTGTAGCTGGGACCTTTCTGATTGCAAACAGAGGAAGATCTTCAAAGGTAAGTGATTTATTTTATCGCTATTTCTGACTTTTGTGACACCCCTGTGGTCTGGAAAATGTTTTTAATGCTTTTGTGTGTGGGGCGCTGTCCTCAGATAATCGCATGGTATGCTTTCACCGTAAAGCCTTTTTGAAATCTGACAACGCGGTTGGATTAACAAGAAGTTAAGCTTTTAAACGATGTAAGACACTTGTATGTTCATTAATGTTTAATATTACAATTTTTGTATTTAGAATTTCATGCTCTGCAATTTCACTGGATGTTGTCGAGGTGGGACACCTACACCAAAGACATTTTTAAACACTCCACTCTGTATTTTATAAGAAGTATAAATCTTACTATTGAGTGTAAACAGCTTGAACGTAAACTCGAACCACCTCGCTCAAACTGCTTCTCTCTGACTCACCAGATAAAGTGAAAAGAGACAATCTGATATGGGTCTTGCACATCGCGAGGGAAATAAAAGAAAGGGAGCAATATTTGATTACTGATGACAGACTAAAACAGCGTTTCTGAACTCTGGTCCTTGATTACCCGCAGCAGCACACATTTTGGTTGTAAGCAGTTCCTCTTTGGGGATCTTGGGTGTTTTCACTGACACCAATCCTGGAGACGAAACAGTCTGCCCGGCAACCAGGCAGACTGGAGGTTCCATTCCAGGAAGCACCGATTGCTACCCTAGGCGAGCTGTCCCCTAGGCTTGAGCAGTGGTGGCGGAAGTGCTGAAAGTTGTCAGACGGGGGACCTTTCTCAAGCAACTAGACTATCAAATTCTTGCATCCTGCTGCAATGACAAACCTCTTCTTCTAGTTAACAGATGTTCTTAGTGGGTTTATTTTGACTCAAACTCTATTTAGATGCTAAATAAAGAACAGAAGAGAATCACTTACAGTTGGATTGGGCTGATACAGTAGGCACTGCTAAAACATAAACACAGCTCAACGGTATACATAGCTAATTAATCTTGATTGGGAAAAACATGTCAGAAAAATGTAGACTACACATAAACAATGCCTCCATTCTCTATTAGGGCTGAACAAGACAAAATCCTTTCTTCCTAAATGGAACTAGGCCAATCAGATTTACAGTAGAGCTGTAAGATGGATAGCAGCTACACATACATTCTGAGTGAATCTATAGGTGTTTCAACCCCAGGACCCCCCTCCCCTCCCCCTAAATTGTATCTTTTGTATTAGCCCTAGGTCATTGGGGCCTCTAGATAGTTCCTTAGACCTCCGAGATTAATTGATTGATTTTATGTCTCTATCTCACTGACATTAGTGCCGTGCAGAAGCCCATATCTTTTTTAAGGTAACGATTGGTGGACTGAATTGAATTGGAATGTTGCTATGGCCAGTGGCTGTCTACAGAAGGATGGACACTGGAGCATGATGAGTGTGTCTGTGATTGTCTTCAAGCAATTTCACAGACATCCTGTGAACAGGATTGCCTCTGAGTTGCACAAGATGAACAGCACTCCCCTGTAGGGGTGGAACTGACTGGCTACTACTAACCAAGAAAGAAAGAAAATAAAAAATTCAAGAAAACCTTTTTATGTTTTCCGGACTTGTGTTGGAGAGATCCTTGGCCCTTCCTGGGGGGATGGCTTTTGTTGTAGGTAGTATCCGTGTATCAATCAAAGTGAACTCTAAATGAGACACAGAGGGATGCATAAGAAGCTGTGTTTCTAATTGATCAATGGCTTGTTCAAGGAATTAACTGGCTTCATTAGCAACAATGTTCCAGATCTTTGACTCCGGCTCCTGTCGGAGAAGATAGCCACAGGGCACAATCCCAACCCAAAAAATATTGGAATTTTTTATAAGTCAAGGCATTAGTAGGGAATTTATACGGACCGTCATCTCTTCAAAGCTCAGCCAGGCTGGAATGGATCTTGTTTCTTGCCTTGCTGAGCTGATACTGTGTTCAAAGTGGGGTGAATCCGTTCCTTTTTTTCTCTGAACAATGCCGACTTTCGAGGACTTAACACGGGACTGATCCCGTAATACCACCAATATGATACAATTGTGCAGCATGAAAATAAAAAGACTTACAACAGGACACGTCATATTCTCCTAAGAGGGTGACCATTAGTGCTCCCAGAAACCGGACCGGGTTTAACTTGTCAGACGGCTTCAAAGGATGCCGCATGGGCCTCATGTAAGCTCCCTGGCTGATGGAGAATTATTGATTGTGTGTTCAAATATCTTGAGCCGCTGGTGTATAACATTGGGGTTTAAATTCAGCCCGAACCGCGCAGGACATGCATAATTGATGTGGTTCCCATCAAAAGGTACGAGCAAAGTAAGCTACAGAGGTCTCAGAACCTTTTGATGAGCGTTTTTTTTTAACTCGTCAACAAACTCGTGTTCAACGTGCATTCACGGGGATAGGTCACTGAACATGTAAAGCAGATATGGGAGAATGAAATCATACCTCATATAACAGATCCAAAGAAGCCAGAGGATGCTTAATGATGTATTTGGGAAACAAACTAAATACGGTATCCTTAAGACAGCCAGCCAACACCACAAGTACAGTATATACAGTGAAATGATGCTAAATGTTTTTAAAATTGTATAATAAACTGTTTAAAAAGACTCCATGCAGTTATTTAGCTTGATAGCATGATTCATATCACACTTGCATAATAAGGGAGCTGTTACCTGTAAACAGAGGTCAAAGGTCATGCATTTGCTGTTTTATGAATTGGCCATTCCAACATTGATCTGTCTGGCTGCGTATTGACCAGCACTGCGGCTAAAGCCACACGATCCAAAATGGTTGAGAAAATGAAAGTGCAATGATGGAGTAGCATGTCTACTTGCAATTATTAAATACAGACATAACATCACACAGCAACCAAGATTTAAAGGGGTAATCTACAATTGCTACATAATTTTTTTTACTTGTAAATTAATTATATGTACCCATTGATTTTTGAAGAACATTACTTATTAATGTCTCATAAGCTTAGGTCAACTGTCGTACACCATCAAAACCCAGACCCTTGACCTTTTTCACATTTTGTTACGTTACAGCCTTATACTAAAATTATTTAAATTGCTTTCACCCCCCATCAATCCAAACACAATATCCTCAGTTTCTCTAATGTATTCAGCATACTGTATTAAATAAAGTAGCATACCATGATTAATTTACCATCCACATGCAAAATGGTATAGGAGCATTTCCATGGTAACAGAATTAGGCTTTAACTCAGGTTTTTAATTTTAAAATGTATGCCAAAAAAACTCCATTGATTTCAATGTTCCCCCATGAATGTACAGCATTCCACTGGCACCAGAGTGGCCAGCTTAATAGGTTAATTTTGCTCTATGGCAGAGATACTGTAATATATTTTACAGTACAATTTTCCTTACTGTAAAACATATTACAGCATAGCATCCCTGCTGTAAATCTACAACAGGAATGCTGTAATGTTTTGCAGTAAGAAAAATAGTACTGTGAAATATATTAAAGCATCTCTGCTGTAAAGCTAAATTACAGTATTAAGCTGGCAACCCATGTGCCAGTATGATGATGTAATTGACAATGGATTTCTCCCTGAAATGTAATTGTAAGAAAAACAATACATTTGTACATAAATTACATTTATTCAAATTGGTAACAACATTAACAACAAATTAACAACATTCTTGTTAATAGATGTAATAACAGTTAACAAATACAGTGCATTCGGAAAGTATTCAGACCCCTTGACTTTTTCCACATTTTGTTACGTTACAGCCTTATACTAAAATGTATTAAATATTTTTTCCCCCCATCAATCTACACACAATATCCAATAATGACAGAGCAAAAACTGGTTGAAATCTTTTTTGGCCAATTTTATTATACATTCAACTGAAATATCACATTCACATAAGTATTCAGACCCTTTACTCAGTACTTTGTTGAAGCACCTTTGGCAGCGATTACAGACTCGAGTCTTCTTGGGTATGACGCTACAAGCGTGGTACACCTGAATTTGTGGAGTTTCTCCCAATCTTCTCTGCAGATCCTCTCAAGCACTGTCAGGTTGAATGGGGGGAATCGATCCACAGCTATTTTCAGCCTCTCCAGAGATGTTTGATCGGGTTCAAGTCCGAGCTCTGGCTGTGCCACTTAAGGACATTCAAAGACTTGTCCCGAAGCCACTCCTGTGTTGTCTTGGCTGTGTGCTTAGGGTCATCGTCTGAGGTCCTGAGCGCTCTGGAGAAGGTTTTCATCAAGGATCTCTCTGTACTTTGCTCTGTTCATCTTTCCCTAGATCCTGACTAGTCTCCCAGTCCCTGCTGCTGAAAAACATATCCACAGCATGATACGGCCACCACCATTCTAACCAGGTTTCCTCCAGACGTGATGCTTGGCATTCAGGCCAAATACTTTAATCTTGGTTTCATCAGAAAAGAGAATCTTGTTTCTCATGGTCAGATTCCTTTCAGTGCCTTTTGACAAACTCCAACCTGGCTGTCATGTGCTCTTTTACTGAGGAGTGGCTTCCTCCTGGCCACTCTACCATTACCATAAAGGCCTGATTGGTGGAGTGCTGCAGAGATGGTTGTCCTTCTGGAAGGTTCTCCCATCTCCACAGAGAAACTCTGGAGCTCTGTTAGAATGACCATTGGGTTCTTCGTCACCTCTCTGACCAAGGCCCTTCTCCCCCGATTGCTCAGTTTGGCCGGGCGGCCAGCTCTAGGAAGAATCTTGGTGGCTCCAAGCTTCTTCCATTTAATAATGATAGAGGCCACTGTGTTCTTGGGGACCTTCAATGCTGCAGACCTTTTTTGGTACCCTTCCCCAGATCTGTGCCTTGACACAATCCTGTCTCCTGACAATTCCTTTGACCTAATGGCTTGGTTTTTGCTCTGATATGCGCTGTCAACTTTGGGAACATATATAGACAGTTAAGTGCCTTTCCAAATCATGTCCAATTTAATTGTATTTACCACAAGTGGACTCCAATCAAGATGTAATAACATCAAGGACGATCAATGGAAACAGGATGCACCTGAGATCAATTTCGAGTCTCATAGCAAAGGGTCTGAATACTTATGTAAATAAGGTATTTCGGTACTTCTTTTTTTTTTATTGCTAAAATCTATAAAATGTGTTCTTGCTTTGTCATTATGGGGTATTGTGTGTAGATTGATGATGGAAAAAAATATTTAAAGTTAAGGGGTTCTGAATACTTCTGCGAATGCACTGTATTCTTTTAAAATATTTGTTTCCTTCTTTATCGTTTCACGTTAATCCTAGCCCCCATCTCCTAATTGGAGTAAAATATTGGACAACAATTCTTAGGTGTCTATTTACAACATATTCATACTACAGTATATGCATTTTACTGACACAGTATATTTTACATTAGTTATTATTTTTGTCCCAACCTTCAGCTACCCTCAACTCCTCCCATCTACCTCTGAAAACCATTGATTTTACTTTCTTTCTAATTGTCATATATTTTTCAACTGTGCTGTAATGTTTCACAAAAGTCTGAACCTTTCTATTCTCATAGTTTCTACAGATTGTAAATTAAAGCTGAATATGTTTACTAAAAGTATTATTATATTATTGATTGACAATGGCTTTTCAAGTCACCCAGCAGTGCTATTTGTAGAGTTAGCTCCAGCTAAATGTTGCAATTATTCAGCCATTCCTGAACCAGCAAACAAAAAGAAGCTACATATGAGCAGTACCAAACCAAGTGCTCTAATGATTCTGTCTCTTTAAAGCAAAATCTGCAGAGCTGGGATGGTTATATCCCTCATATACATTAACATTCTATTGGATGCAATCATTTTGCATAATAATTTAAATAGAAAAACAAAGTTTTGAATTTGCCGTTGTTTTGTGTATCAGTTCATGCAATCGACACATCGGAAATCTCTTCCCAACTACTTGCAACCTGTATGGTGCTGCTGTAAATGTGTTGCTCCTTAACAGTATTTTCATTTTTGGAAAAAAAACATTCCCATTTTAAACGGGATATTTTGTCAGGACAAGATGCTAGAATATGCATATCATTGACAGCTTTGGGTAGAAAACACTCTAACGTTTCCAAAACTGTAAAGATATTGTCTGTGAGTATGACAGAACTGATGTTGCAGGCGAAAGCCTGAGAAAAATTCAATCCGGAAGTGCCCCATATTTTGAAAGCGCTGCGTGACAATGATTCCCCATTGAGCTGTGAGTGTGCTATGAACGTCTTCCCCAAGGTGTCTACAGCATTGTGAGGTAGTTTTACGCATTTATGTTGAAGAATACCCGTAGGGGGCTACATTGCACAAGTGGTCACATGATGCTCCCAGAGAAAATCTTGCGTAAAGTACAGAGGTAGCCATTATTCCAATCGCTTCTACTGAGAAACCAATTGTCCCGGTGGATATATTATCAAATAGATAATTGAAAAACACCTTGAGGATTGATTCTAAACAACGTTTGCCATGTTTCTGTTGATATTATGGAGCTAATTTGGAATATTTTTTGCCGTTGTCGTGACCGCAATTTCCGGTCGATTTCTCAGCCAAACGTGAAGAACAAACGGAGCTATTTCGCCTACAAAAATAATATTTTGGGAAAAAATGAACTTTGGCTATCTACCTGGGAGTCTCGTGAGTGAAAACATCAAAGGTAAACTATTTAATTTGATTGCTTTTCTGATTTTCGTGACAAGGTTGCCTGCTGCTAGCAAGGCATAATGCTATGCTAGGCTATCGATAAACTTACACAAATGCTTGTTTAGCTTTAGCTGTAAAGCATATTTTGAAAATCTGAGATGACAGGGTGATTAACAAAAGGCTAAGCTGTGTTCCAATATATTTCACTTGTGATTTTCATGAATAGGAAGATTTTCTATGAAGATTTATGTCCGTTGCGTTATGCTAATTAGTGTCAGATGATGACAACGGTCCCATTCACGGGATGGGGTGTCACTAGAGGTTAAAACTTCTATGCGATCAGTGTCCCTATACTGGGACGGTTGAGCTAACGTGCACTAATGTGATTAGCATGACACTGTAAGTAACAGCAAACTTTCCAGGACATAGACATGTCTTACATGGGCAGAAAGCTTCAGTTCTTGTTACTCCAACTGCACTGTCCAATTTACAGTTGCTATTACAGTGAAAGAATACCATGCTATTGTTAGATGAGTGCACAGTTATGTACTTGGAACAACAATAAACCAAATAGGCACATTTGGGCAGACTTGATACATAATTTTGTCTAAAACGTTGCACATACACTGCTGTCATCTAGTGGCCAAAATCTGAATTGGGCCTAAACTGCATTTAATACATTGTGGCCGTTCTCTTGCATTTCAAAGATGATGGAACAAAAATGAAAAATAATATCTTTGTATTATCTTTTACCAGATCTAACGTGTTATATTCTCCTACATTAATTTCACATTTCCACAAACTTCAAAGTGTTTCCTTTCAAATAGCACCAAGAATATCCATATCTTGCTTCAGGACCTGAGCTACAGGCAGTTAGATTTGGGTATGTCATTTTAGGTGAAATGTAAAAAAAAAAAAAAAGGGTCTGATCCTTAAGAGGTTTATCCGCATGGTCCTCGATACAACACTGGTCACTCACACTGGCTTTAGCGGCTCCCTAGTAGTTTAACGGCCCAGGACTTGGTTAATGTTTAACCTCTTGCGACGAGCAAGCCCGTATCCGGGAGCGTAATCATAGCCTCAAATGCATTAGCATAACGCAACTTTTCCTATTCATGAAAATCGCAAATGAAATGTTCTTCCACTTCACCTCCGCTTCAAGAAGATATTTAATAAAACAGTCTGAGCTTCATGTGTCTCACCAGACAGCATGAGGTTGTGTCACACCCTGACCATAGTTTACTTTGTATATTTCTATGTTGTGGTTGGTCAGGGTGTGATCTGAGTGGGCATTCTATGTTACATGTCTAGTTTGTCTAGTTCTATGTTCGGCCTGATATGGTTCTCAATCAGAGGCAGGTGTTCGTCATTGTCTCTGATTGGGAACCATATTTAGGTAGCCTGGGTTTCACTGTGTGTTTGTGGGTGATTGTTCCTGTCTATGTGTTTTCACCAGATAGGGCTGTTTAGGTTTTCGTTACGTTCTTTATTTTGTAGTGTTTGTATTGATTCGTGTTTTACGTTTGTTTATTAAAACATGGATCGCAATCTACACGCTGCATTTTGGTCCGACTCGCCTTCTCATACGGAAAACCGTTACAGAATCACCCACCACAAAAGGACCAAGCAGCGTGTCAACAGGCAGCAACAGCAGCGTAAAGAGGAATGGACATGGGAGGACGTTATGGACAGCAGGAGTATGGACTATACTACTTGGGAGGAGATCGACAGGTGGGCGGCCGACCCAGGGAGAGTGCCGGAGCCCGCCTGGGATTCGCTGGAGCAGTGCGAGGAAGGTTATCGTAGAATGGAGGCGGTGAAAGCAGAGAGGCGCTGGTATGAGAAGGCAGCACGGCGACGCGGATGGAAGCCCGAGAGGCAGCCCCAAAAATGTATTGGGGGGGGGCTAACAGGGAGTATGGCTACGCCAGGTAGGAGACCTGGGCAGACTCCCTGTGCTTACCGGGGGGCTAGAGAGACCGGACAGTTACCGTGTTATGCAGTGGTGCGCACGGTGTCTCCAGTGCGGGTGCATAGCCCGGTGCGGTATATTCCAGCTCCGCGTGTCGGCCGGGCTAGATTGAGCGTCGAGCCTAATGCCATGAAGCCGGCTCTACGCAGCTGGTCCCCAGTGCGTCTCCTTGGGCCGGCTTACATGGTACCAGCCTTGCGCTCGGTGTCTCCGGTTCGCCTGCATAGCCCAGTGCGGGCTATTCCACCTCGCCACACTGGCAGGGCGACCGTGAGCATTCAACCAGGTAAGGTTGGGCAGGCTCGGTGCTCAAGAGCTCCAGTGCGCCTGCACGGTCCGGTTTTTCCAGTACCACCTCCACACCCCAGCCCTCCGGTAGCAGCTCCCAGCACCAGGCTTCCTGTGCGTGTCCTCGGCCCAGTACCACCAGTGCCAGCACCACGCATCAGGCCTACAGTGCGCCTCGCCTGTCCAGCGCTGCCAGAGCCTTCCTCCTCTTCAGCGCTGTCGGAGTCTCCCGCCTGTTTAGCGCTGTTAGAGCCTTCCTTCTCTACAGCGCTGCCGGAGTCTCCCGCCTGTTCAGAACTGCCAGTTTGCAAGGAGCTGCCAGTTTGCAAGGAGCTGCCAGTTTGCAAGGAGCTGCCAGTTTGCAAGGAGCTGCCAGTTTGCAAGGAGCTGCCAGTTTGCATTGAGCTGCCAGTCTGCATAGAGCTGTCAGTCTGCATAGAGCTGCCAGTCTGCAAGGAGCTGCCAGTCTGCAGGGAGCTGCCAGTCTGCAAGGAGCCGCCAGAGCTGCCAGTCTGCAGGATGCCGCCAAAGCTGCCAGTTTGCAAGGAGCCGCCAGAGCTGCCAGTCTGCAAGGAGCCGCCAGAGCTGCCAGTCTGCAAGGAGCCGCCAGAGCTGCCAGTTAGCATGGAGCAGCCAGGGCCGCCAGTCAGCATGGAGCAGCCAGGGCCGCCAGTCAGCATGGAGCAGCCAGGGCCGCCAGTCAGCATGGAGCAGCCAGGGCCGCCAGTCAGCATGGAGCAGCCAGAGCAGCCAGTCAGCATGGAGCAGCCAGGGTCGCCAGTCAGCATGGAGCAGCCAGGGCCGCCAGTCAGCATGGAGCAGCCAGGGCCGCCAGTCAGCATGGAGCAGCCAGAGCAGCCAGTCAGCGTGGAGCAGCCAGTCAGCATGGAGCAGCCAGAGCTGCCAGTCAGCATGGAGCAGCCAAAGCTGCCAGTCAGCATGGAGCAGCCAGAGCTGTCAGTCAGCATGGAGCAGCCAGTCAGCATGGGGCAGCCAATCAGCATGGAGCAGCCAGAGCTGCCAGTCAACCAGACTCTTCCAGATCTGCCAGTCGACCAGACTCTTCCAGATCTGCCAGTCGACCAGACTCTTCCAGATCTGCCAGTCGACCAGACTCTTCCAGATCTGCCAGTCGACCAGACTCTTCCAGATCTGCCAGTCGACCAGACTCTTCTAGATCTGCCAGTCGACCAGACTCTTCTAGATCTGCCAGTCGACCAGACTCTTCCAGATTCTCCAGTCAGCCAGGATCTGCTAGATCCAACTATCTGCCTGGGCTTCCTCTCAGTGCTGAGCTTCCTCTCAGTGCTGAGCTTCCCCTCAGTGCTGAGCTACCCATCAGTCCCGAGCTACCTCTGTCCCGAGCTGTCCCTCTGTCCCGAGCGGTCATTAAGGAGGGTAACCTATCTAGGGACGCTAAGGAGGTGGACTAAAACGATTATGGAGTGGGGTCCACGTCCAGCGCCAGAGCCGCCACCGCGGACAGATGCCCACCCAGACCCTCCCCTATAGGTTCAGGTTTTGCGGCCGGAGTCCGCACCTTGGGGGGGGGGGGGGGTACTGTCACACCCTGACCATAGTTTACTTTGTATATTTCTATGTTGTGGTTGGTCAGGGTGTGATCTGAGTGGGCATTCTATGTTACATGTCTAGTTTGTCTAGTTCTATGTTCGGCCTGATATGGTTCTCAATCAGAGGCAGGTGTTCGTCATTGTCTCTGATTGGGAACCATATTTAGGTAGCCTGGGTTTCACTGTGTGTTTGTGGGTGATTGTTCCTGTCTATGTGTTTTCACCAGATAGGGCTGTTTAGGTTTTCGTTACGTTCTTTATTTTGTAGTGTTTGTATTGATTCGTGTTTTACGTTTGTTTATTAAAACATGGATCGCAATCTACACGCTGCATTTTGGTCCGACTCTCCTTCTCATATAGAAAACCGTTACAGGTTGGTGCCTGAAACGGATTATTTGAATCTACAGTAGGCATCAACTGTAAAAACAAATATTTAAAAAATACAGTATGTTAGAGTAATTTTTACAGGAGGCTTCCAATTACACTTAATAACTGCATTTTGCAGCATTTTACTTAAAATGCAGTGCAATCAACAGCATAAATTTTGTAAAACTGTCACGCCCTGACCTTAGAGATCCTTTTTATGTCTCTATTTTGGTTTGGGCAGGGCGTGAGTTGGGGTGGGCATTCTATGTCTTGTGTTTCTATGATTTTCTATGTTTTGGCCGGGTATGGTTCTCAATCAGGGACAGCTGTCTATCGTTGTCTCTGATTGGGAACCATACTTAGGTACCCTTTTTCCCACCTGTGTTTGTGGGAAGTTAACTTTGTTTGATGGCACATAGCCTTAAGCGTCACGGTTTGGTTTAGTATTGTTTATTGTTTTGTTGGCGACATCTACTATTAAAAGTGTGTACACTCACCACGCTGCACCTTGGTCCAGTTCTTCCTTCAACAGCCGTGACAAAAACACATTCACTATATTTTACTGTGCATTGTCTGGTACTGTGGAAATTCCATAGAAGTTTAGTTTTTTTATATACGCAAACTTTGCTAACATAATTACAGTAAAATCTCCCTGTCATCAAGGCAAAGGGTGGCAACTTTGAAGAATCTAAAATATATTTGGATTTGTTTAACACTTTTTTGGAAACAACATTATTGAAATTGTGTTATTTCATAGTGTATGTCTTCACTACTCTTCTACAATGTAGAAAATAGTAAATATAAAGAAAAACCCTTGAATGAGTAGGTTTGTCCAAACTTGACTGCTTTTCAACGTCTATGGATGTCTGGTGTCAGTCGGTGATCAGGGGGTGAGGATGCTGATTACAGTATGAGCTAGGAGAGGTGAGAGAGAGAGGGAGGGGTTGTCCAGACTCAGACTGTTTTAACACTCTTGGTTTGATAACAGAAATACCAGGTAACCCAAATACAAAGAAAACAGTTATGAGCTTAACCTAACAGTATGCCAGTGGAAGGGAAGGCAGTTGCAGGTGACCCAACTGTGGTTTGTGACTTATGATTTCCCATTGTAGCCAATTCAGTTGCAGTAATTCCATTACTGGTTTTTGGTAATTTGGTATCGGAATCATGAGTTTTAATCACTTAATAATTTATAAACACCATTATATCAGTAAAATCACTATAACAAATTGTAGGTCTACCATTACTTGTTACTTCTGTGAACTTTCACTATCCTCTCTCCACATGAGGGAGAGAAATTTGAAAATATCTTAAAGATATGTGGGTTTTTACAAAGCACAAGTCAATGTTTCTTAAACTTACAGAAGGTAAACATTTTTTCAAAACTACATTTAAGTGTTGATATTAGTTGGCAGGTGTCACGAATCCCGCAGAAGATGGTGCCTCTTCCTGTTCGGGCGGGGCTCGGCGGTCGTCGTCGTCAGCCTACTAGCTGCCACCGATCCCCTTTTCAGTTAGTTTTGTCTGATTAGTTTCACCTGTTTCTTGTTTGGGTTTTGTTTTGGGCTGTTTAAACCCGGTAGGCCCACCGGCTTTTGTGCAGGCTTGTTTTTCTGTTCATGGTGTGTGGATTATTGTGGATACCGTTTTTCCAGACAGTTTCGTCCTGTTTGTAGGACTGGGTATTTATGCGCCCTTGTGCGTGGCGTGACCGTTACTCTGTCTTGGAATAAAGATCCACGTTTTGAACTACCCTGCGCTCTGCGCCTGACCCCTCCACCCACTACTCCTAGAAGCCGTGACAGCAGGGTTGTTCTGTCTATATGATTCTTTTTTGTTGCATTTCTGATGGTTGATAACATCTATCAAAAAAAGATGTTATCTGTTCATCCAGAAATGAAAACATTTATGCCTTATTTAAAAAAAAATGTAAAATGGTTGAAAAATGTATCTATCCCTTTATTTCCCAAAACTATAAACTCTTAGCTTTCATTTGACACCCAATTTGATATGCTCCTATAAACTTCACATGTTGGTGCTCATGGGTCCTTATAGATGGAAATGCCCATGGAGTGAATGTTGCCCAATTGAGGAAGACACTTGACAAACCTTACATATGACATTCTTGAACGCATACTGCTATAGTAGCCTACCAGAAACGTAGGTGTACTTAGGAAACATACCATACACTTAATTGGGCCCTTCCAAGTGGCCATTTGAACTCACCTGAAACCATCTACCTCATCATACTCAGCTCATAACAGGTGGCGGATGGACCGGAGAGTCTATTTGTTTTCCTGATACGGTCTGCTCATTCTACCCTCCAGTGTGTCTCTCGCTGCAGGGGGCTGGGCTTTGACAGCGCCTGTCCTCATTAGCGGTCAGCTAACACCTGAGAGATGAGATGCATCCTGACACCAAGGACTGATTCTCAACTCCATTGTCCGCAGCAGGGGTTCACAATGATCCCATTACAGCAGGGAGGGAAGAGCTGGAGGTGATGAAGGGAATGGAGGGGTGGGGGCGTAAGGCATCATAGGGGAGCAAATGACGGTACCCCCTGCCCGGGGTACGGCAACCAGCCGTGAGCCAAATGATGGAGGTCATCCACACAGAGCTCATTCAGGGAGACTGGGAATGATCAATACCACCTGATGAGGTATCGGACTTCCTTTGATGAACATCAAAATGGAATATGTTTTTACTCTGTTTAATCGATGGGAAGAGTGTGAAACTAATTGGGCAAAAATGCAGGGCATTTATTGATTAATCAAGCAGAAAAATGAGGGGAAGGGTATCGGAGTGCAGTCGACATTCCGAAGGCTAGGACATGCCTTTTTTTGATTGGGTGAAATTAAATGAATCGACAACACGGGATCACAGGCCAGCTCATTAAAGCTTCAGGGACGTGAAATGTTAAAGGCACAGTAGCAAAAGCACCTGTGAGTCTTTGCTCACAAAAATAGATAGGCTACAGAAGTAGTTTGTAGGTGCTGAAAAGCCATGTTTTACAGCAGCCACCCTGTGAGTGCTATGACATTTCCATAATGGCCGCCTCTCTCACAACCTGCTCATTATTTCCAAGGGATCTTCCTATACATATGTTCATCATGAAACGAGTCCTATGGAGCTTGTCTGAACCATTAGATCTCAAGTGTCCCTCAGAGTACAAAATAATAGGGACCACCTTCCCACGTCTCTACTTTCTATACACTTGTCCTGTTTTGCACAGTTCGACATCCCTTTCAGAATGGAATGCCTAGGGTGCCGTATTCCAGTGGGGTCCTGTGAAGGACATGAATTGTGAGTCTATAATCTCTAGTCTCTGTAGCTCTGGCCCCACAGGGAGAATTGGATCATGCCACTTGATTCAGTCTTTTAGTTCCACCATGGCGCACTAGCCTACTCCAGACGCCAGAAAACCCCATCTCCCCTGTCGAAATAGATGGAAATGGCATTGGGGGGAACGACAAGATTGCTGCCCGGCGTCCACAAATGCGTTCCACATCAGGAAGCATTCACATTTTCCTGCCCTTGGAGCACAATTACAACGTTACGTTAAAAAAAAATAACACGATTAATGGGAATAGTGAACAGCGGCCCCTCCTGCCAAATCCCTTTCACCACCTCCTCCCAATTGAAGGCTCCGTTATGCACACGGCAGAGCATTCTCCGACAGGACGAGAACGATTACAGAGGCCTTAAGATATCAACATACCACTGCCGAGCACTCATCTTGATTTGTAGGAGAGAGAAAAAAAGTTGTAATTTTTCATCTTGGACCTTTTTTGCCTTCATGGCATGCAATGGAAATAAGATGCAAATCTGCAGTGGAATGAATAGCATATAAATGGCCTGACTCTTGCATAGGGAGACATGGTCATTCGGGATGTGGCTCTGTGAGGCCCACTCAGGTCACTGGAGAGGCAGGGAGAGGAAGACAAGGGCACTCAGTGTCTACTTGCAGGCTCGTACTCCTCGCAATTTGCAAGGAGAACATAACGGTCTGCCAGCTATTGGGAGACTAGTTGATAAGTGTGTGGATCATGTATTGACCTCCAGGCAGCCCTCGCAGGTCTCTCCAGGCTGTCGATTGCCGGCAGGAATCAGCAGGGAGGCCGGCGGTGTTCTGGCTTCTTCAACAACTCCTCTCCTCGGCAACAGTGGCTGTCGATGGGAGGGCCACATTATGCTGAGTGGAAGTCCACAGGGTCTCGTTGTTTTTGACCCATTATGGTACCATTTACATACTAATGAGATTTAAGCTACACTTCTAGTAAACACTGGAGCTGAGGAGTTGTATTGATTCGGCCTCTTCACTGAGAATACATGTAATCTATATAGCATGGCAGTTTGTATATGTGTAGATGTTGTATGAGCTCAATTATTAGCGGCAGAACATATTTACGGATCCAATAGGATTGAGCTATTACCTATTAGCTGGGTTAAGTAACTGTTATGGCAGCATATTCCACCTCTTAAATCCATTGTAAGCAACACAACTTGGATATTTGCCAGCAATTAGAGCGGCAAGAGCTGAATACTAGCTATTATCCTTTTGGGAATGTTTTGTCAGTGTTGCTATACATGTTTATGGTACAGCATGTGTATACCATTTCTGTCTCCAGTATCCTGCTTTCTGCCCTGAAGTGAATGGCAAAAGACCCACATCTCAGCTCCCCTACAATAAATTATTTTGAATAGATGAAGTTTCAAGAACGTAAACACTTGCAGAAAAGAAGCTTTACCAAAGTTAGCTAGTGATAAATCTCAAGGTGTATTTCATGTCCAAGGAAATTAGTTCCTGCCAGGTTCTCTTCTTGTCATGGGAATATGTATTTTTTTTAAATAACTTATATAATTTATACATCCTCTGAGAAATACTTTGGGATATTTTGGAGGACACCCAGGTTTTAAAGACCATATAAATATAGTGACACTTTATTTGACAATGTTTTGCTCAACCAAATCAAAGTTGATTTGTCACGTGCGCTGAATACAACAGGTATTGTAACATACAGTATATCTACGGAACACATGTAAGCCCTATACTATTGCCCTTCATTTCACCTTACAGTGAAATGCTTACTTACAGGCTCTAACCAATAGTGCAAAAAAGGTATTAGGTGAACAATAGGTAGGTTAAGAAATAAAACAGTAAAAAAGACAGGCTATATCCAGTAGCGAGGCTATAAAAGTAGCGAGGCTATAAAAGTAGCGAGGTGACATACAGACACCGGTTAGCCAGGCTGATTGAGGTTGTGTGTACATGTAGATATGGTTCAAGTGACTATGCGTATATGGTGAACAGAGAGTATCTCTGCATTGTAAATCTATAGCTAATGTTCTGCACTTTGCCAAGCGGCTCTCGGAGGAGCTACTTAAGGACTCATTTAACTTATGGTTCAGGTCAATTGTTTTGTGTGATTTCATGAAAGGACATTTCCATTCCCATAGATTTCACTAATACACAATTAAAGCATATAATTGGTGCTTTGTGCAAATACATTTATAATATTACATAATTGTTAGACATGGAACCGGACATGCACCACACACGGTATATTCAAAATAAGACCATACTCAAAGCAAGAGAACATGCCTGTATTGATACTGGTGCAGAAATAACTTGATAGTTAAAGATATATTTTTTTCTTAAATCATTTATCAGACTTCATACAAAAAGTCCTTTCAAAAGGTGAGGATTTTACCTGCATTTTACCTGCCTGAACTGTCCAGAATCCCCATGCAGCATTCTGGTGCCTAACTCTGCCTCGAGTCTCACAAGTAATCAGCCTTAAAACAGCAGCAGCAAATCTCTGGAAAGGGGGAAAAGGAAGGTTTAGCAGAACATCAGGGATCTAGACAGAGGGACTTGAGACAAACCTGGTTTTACAACCTGTTTGGGATCGGGCTTTTGCACCGTGACTAACACCCCCGCTGTATCACATATGCTCCTGCATTTTGTCTGGCATACTGCAGGAGGTACTAGCTAGCTAGGAAGACCACAGAACAAATGACATCTGTTATAAACAAACACCAAATATCCCCCTTACGTGCATGAAAAAAAAGGTTCAAATCCGAAAATGAATGTATGCCATAACACTCGACTCCAGACGGCCAATTATATTTTATTCCAGCACTTAAAGTTTGTGGAGGAGCACAGGATATTGCCCATAATGTATACACGAGCAGCCTGGAGCAGCAGGACCACTGCTCAAACTGGCCCCTCGGGGGTCCTGTGGGGGGAAAAGAAAAGGTACCACATAGCTGAGACTGCCACCTGCATGTGTCTGCTCAAATGTGTGCCAATTACTCACTGACAGACAGACAGAGGGGCTGACAGCCCTCATCGTTTGGCAGATGCCATGCACAAGCACCCCACGCGTGCCTTACGTCAACGCACGGGCTGAGATGGGGCCTCCGTCTGACAGCTTGGTTGGAGCCGGGCCAGGGAGAAGAAGAGTTATGGCGATAGAGGGAGAGATATGGAGAAAGAGAGAAAGAAGGAAGAGAAGCAACATGATATTCATCTGTCCAAGGAGTGCGACAGGAGTGCGACAAATACCAAATAAAAAAAAGGGAGAACGTTTGCATAACTTGATTGATGTGTTGTGTAGTGACTATTTACGCAGTTGACCATATCAGGAAGGTATTTCAAAGTTGTGTCCTTAGGCAATGTGATAAAGTTATAAAATTGTTGGATTCTACCTAAATCATTGGCAAGCCTCTCAGATGTCTGTGTAATGAAAGTTGGACCCTGAGGTGTAAAGAAGATGAAGACCCCTCTCTCTTAGAAGTGTCCGATTCAGAGTAAAACCACGCTGTGTTGGTCATAAATTAGCACCTGACATTGTTTTCAGTTATTGTAATGGAGATAAATTAACAGTCAGTGAACAGTGGACATCTGACTTCATGTATCAAAATAATAATTGTTAGCAAATATCTGGGATCATAGCATAGAAAGTAGGAAAAGGCTAGATCTTTTTTTTAACAATCAATGCAGTCCAGCTATGACATCTGGCTGAATATTCAGTAATTATGTGATATTCGATCCAAAGTCATACACATGTAGAGTTATTTAAACACTACACTACATATACGACCAAAAGTATGTAGACACCTGCTCATTGAACATCTCATTCCAAAATCATGGGCATTCATATAGAATTGGTCCCCTTTTTGCTCGCTGCGCCACTCTAAGGCACTGCATCTCAGTGCTAGAGGCGTCCCTACTGACCCTGGTTAGATTCCAGGCTGTATCACAACCGCCCGGGATTGGGAGTCACATAGGGCGGCGCACAATTAGCCCAGCGTCGTCCCGGGTTAGAGTTTGGTTGAGGGAGAATGTCATCGTAACTAAGAATTTGTTCTTAGGGATCCCTTAAAGTGCCAATCCCTTTAGCGGGATAGATTTGACAACATCTGGTGAAATTGCAGAGCGTCAACTACAGAAATATCAATATTCAACATTCACGAAAATATAAGTGTAATACATCAAAAATAAAGCTTAACTTCTTGTTAATCCAGCCGCTGTGTCAGATTTTTAAAAAAGGCTTTATTTGCGAAAGCACACCATGCGATTATCTGAGGACACATGAAATTATTCTTTCAACCAGGTAGGTGCGACACGAAAGTCAGAAATGGCGATATAATAAATGCCTTACCTTTGATGATCTTCTTCTGTTGGCACTCCAAAAGGTCCCAGATACATCACAAATGGTCCTTTTGTTCGATATTGTCCTTCTTTATATCCATAAAAACTCAGTTTAGCTGGCGCGCTTCAGTCAATAATCCACCCAGTTTCCCTCCATCAAAATGCAAACAAATCCCAAACGTTACTAATAAACTTTTCCAAACAAGTCAAACAACGTTTATAATCAAACCTTAGGTACCCTAATAGGTAAATAAACTTTTAAGACGGAGAAATACAATTTAAGATGGAGAATCGTTATTGTCTTTACCGGAGAAAAATACCAAAGAACACGCTCTCTTCCACACGCTTGGAAACACTACAGACAAAATGGGAGCCACCTACAAAAACTACAATTTCTGGCTCATTTTCCAAAAACCAGAATGAAACCCTTTCTAAAGTCTGTTGACATCTAGTGGAAGCCCCAGGAACTCAGTCTGGGAGGATTTCGCCTTATAATAAAATTGACAGCCATTGAAAGCAGTGGTAGTCAGATTTTTTTTGGGGGGGGGGTTGTCCTCAGGGTTTCGGCTGCCATATCAGTTCTGCCATAGCAGCTCTTTTATACTCACAGACATAAGTTTCCATCCAAATCTACCAATATGCATATCCTAGCTTCTGGGCCTGAGTAACAGGCAGTTTACTTTGGGAACGCTTTTCATCCGGACGTGAAGATACTGCCCCCTACCAAAGAGAGGTTAATGAAGCTGCCAGTTGAGGACTTGTGAGGCATCTTTTTCTCAAACTAGACACTCTACTGTACTTGTCCTCTTGCTCAGTTGTGCACCGGGGCCTCCCACTCCTCTTTCTATTCTGGTTAGAGACAGTTTGCGCTGTTCTGTGAAGGGAGTAGTACACAGCCTTGTATCAGATCTTCAGTTTCTTTGCAGCCTTCATTTCTCAGAACAAGAATAGACTGACGAGTTTCAGAAGAAAGTACTTTGAGCCTGTAATCAAACCCACAAATGCTGATGCTCCAGATACTCTACTAGTCTAAAGATGGCCAGTTGTATTGCTTCATTAATCAGCACAACAGTTTTCAGCTGTGCTAACATAATGATCAATTAGCCTTTTAAAATTATAAACTTGGATTAGCTAACACAACGTGCCATTGGAACCCAGGAGTGATGGTTGCTGATAATGGGCCTCTGTACGCCTATGTAGATATTCCATTAAACATCATCCGTTTCCACCGACAAGAATCATTTGGAACATTAACAATGTCTACACTGCATTTCTGATCAATTTGACGTTATTTTATTGGACAAAAAAATTGCTTTTCTTTCAAAAACAAGGACATTTCTAAGTGACCACAAACTTTTGTACGGTAGTGTACAGTTGAAGTCGGAAGTTTACATACCCTTAGGTTGAAGTCATTAAAGCTCGTTTTTCAACCACTCCACACATTTCTTGTTAACAAACTATAGTTTTGGCAAGTCAGTTAGAACATCTACTTTGTGCAAATACAAGTAATTTTTCCAACAGTTGTTTAAAGACAGGTTATTTCACTTATAATTCACTGTATCACAATTCCAGTGGGTCAGAAGTTACATACACTAAGTTTACTGTGCCTTTAAACAGCTTGGAAAATTCCAGAAAAGGATGTCATGACTTTAGAAGCTGCTGATAGGCTAATTTACATAATTTGAGTCAATTGGAGGTGTACCTGTGGATGTATTTCAAGGTCTACCTTCAAACTCAGTGCCTCTTTGCTTGACATCATGGGAAAATCAAAAGAAATCAGCCAAGACCTCAGAAAAAAATTGTAGACCTCCACAAGTCTGGTTCATCCTCGGGAGCAATTTCCAAATGCCTGAAGGTACCACGTTCATATGTACAAACAATAGTATGCAAGTATAAACACCATGGGACCACGCAACCGTCACACCGCTCAGGAAGAAGATGCGTTCGTTCTGTCTCCTAGAGATGAATGTACTTTGTTGCGAAAAGTGCAAATCAATCACAGAACAACAGCAAAGGACCTTGTGAAGATGCTGGAGGAAACAGGTACAAAAGTATCTATATCCACAGTAAAACGAGTCCTATATCGACATAACCTGAAAGGCCGCTCAGCAAGGAAGAAGCCACTGCTCGAAAAACGCCATAAAAAGACAGACCACGGTTTGCAAATGCACATGGGGACAAAGATCGTACTTCACAAAAATAAACTGTTTGGCCATAGTGACCATTGTTATGTTTGGAGTAAAAAGGGGGAGGCTTGCAAGCCAAAGAACACCATTCCAACCCTGAAACATGGGGGTGGCAGCATCATGTTGTGGGGGTGCTTTGCTGCAGGAGGGACTGGTGCACTTCACAAAATAGATGTGGATGTACTGAAGCAACATCTCAAGACATCAGTCAGGAAGTTAAAGCTTGGTCGCAAATGGGTCTTCCAAATGGACAATAACCCCAAGCATACTTCCAAAGTTATGGCAAAATGGCTTAAGAACAACAAGTCAAGGTATTGGAGTGGCCATCACAAAGCCCTGATCTCAATCCTATAGAAAATGTGTGGGCAGAACTGAAAAAGTGTGTGCGAGCAAGGAGGCCTACAAACCTGACTCAGTAATACCAGCTCTGTCAGGAGGAATGGGCCAACTTCACCCAACTTATTGTGGGAAGCTTGTGGAAGGCTACCTGAAATGTTTGATCCAAGTTAAAAAATGTAAAGGCAATGTTACCAAATGCTAATTGAGTGTATGTAAACTTCTGACCCACTGGGAATGTGATGAAAGAAATAAAAGCTGAAATTAAAAATTCTCTCTACTATTATTCTGACATTTAACATTCTTAAAAAAAAGTGGTGATCCTAACTGACCTAAGACAGGGATTTTTTACTAGGATTAAATGTCAGGTATTGTGAAAAACTGAGTTTAAATGTATTTGGCTAAGGTGCATGTAAACTATCAACTTTTTTATGCAATCAGTAAATTCAGATTAAAAAACTGATAGAAATACTCCTTATGGAACAGCGGAGACTGTGAAAAGACACACACACAGGCACAGACACACGCATACGCACTAACTATACTGTCAAGCCCTGACCTTAGTTATCTTTGTTTTATTTTTTATTATTTTGTTTCGGTCAGGGAGTGACGAGGGTGCTTTGTTTGTTTTTGTATTGTCTAGGGGTTTTTGTATTGTCTAGGGGTTTTTGTAAGTCTAGGTGTTTATATGTCTATGGTTGCCTGAATTGGTTCTCAATTCAGTGGAAGCTGTTTATCGTTGTCTCTGATTGGGGACCATATTTAGGTAGCCATATTCCTTGGGTAGTTTGTGGGTTCTTATTCTATGTTTAGTTGCCAACCTGCTCATATTTGCTTCACGTTTTGTTCAGTGTTCTTTCTTTAATAATAAAGAAGTATGTACGCTTACCACGCTGCGCCTTGGTCTCCTCCATATGACTACCGTGACATATACACACACGTACACATGGATTTTGTGTTGTAGAGTAGTGGCCTGAGGGCACACACTTAATGTGTTTTAAAATCTGTTGTGAAATGTATAGTAATGTTATTCAAATTGTATAACTGCCTTAATTTTAGAGGACCCCGGGAGAGTAGCTTCTGCCTTGGCAGGAACTAATGGGGATCCATAATAAACCGCAGGAAGAGTAGCTGCTGCCTTGGCAGGAACTAATGGGGATCCACAATAAATGCAAAGGTACATAATTCAAACCTTTTTATTTTACCAGGCAAGTTCAAGTTTATTTTACCAAGAACAAATTCTTATTTTCAATGACAGCCTAGGAACAGTGGGTTAACTGCCTGTTTAGGGGCAGAACGAGGGGTTTGAACTTGCAACCTTCCAGTTACTAGTCCGACACTCTAACCACTAGGCTACCCTGCCACCTAACACAAAGGGGTTTGCTCAAGCTTACTAGGTCACCAACCTTCAAGATCACTTTCTGAGTCAAAATGCATGCCGAGATCTACAGCTCTGATTTTTTTATTAACATGACTTAAAAAAGGGTAAGCCAACGCAACATTAACCAATTATTAAAAATAGTACTGTAGAAATGAGGTTTGTTCAGTAAGCTACATTATCACCTCATACTGGCTTTGCTTTAATTTTCCTGCCAATCCATTGACGTTTAAAAAAATTCTATTTCAAAATTTGAGGTAGGCTGTATGATCACACCGGTAATATATCCATCTTTGTTTTACTTGTGAGACACAGCTGAGTGAGCAAACATTTAAATGATTAGCTTTTTACTTTACTGGGCTGATGGTGCATGTGCCTCTGATGGTCAGTCTCAGCTGAGGGAGAGAGCAGCGGACTGAGGGTCTGTCTCTCAACATCCCTCAGCTCTCCCTTTCCTCCACTGACACTGACCAAAAGGGACACCGTCTTCCAGCTGATTGCAAAACTCGAGTCGCACCGCATTATTTCTGCCTCATGCACAAATTCATATTGTTACTCTTGTGAACAGAGAAAGTGAAATATTCCATGATATTAAAAAAGACCCAAGCCGCTAATAATAACAACGCAAGCCTATAGATACTGTTTCCTGCTCATTCATCACTGCTGCACAGCCTGTTGTGGCTTATCAAATTCTTGAAAACAAAGCGTTGACCGTGCTGAGTAAGAACTTAACCGTGAACTCAGTCATAAAAACTGCAGCTCTTTGCTGTATTTGTTGACAGTCTCTCTCTAGTCGTGGTTTTAAACGTTTTGAAATCTCTTTTACGCCTTTTACGTGACTGCAGACTCGGTCATCTGAGCAATCTGATTGGCCAGCAGTAGGCATAGTACACTTGATTTCTTCTCCAGGCCCACCGGGAAGGCAGAATTTGTACCTTCAGACACATGATATGGCAACAGTTTGCCTAACCGGCGCGCAGGGCAGCTGAATTGGCTGCACCTACCGCCAACAGCCCAAGACCATTAACACAAAATAGGAACACAAGGAATTTATCGTTGTGTTTTTTGCAGAAATGTTTGGCGATCGACTAGAAATGCCTTGGAGATCGACAAGTCGATCGCGATCGACTGGTTGGTGACCACTGCACTACAGTGTAAGACCCCCACTACACCACAACAGCATAGACACAGTTATGTCCTGCATTGAAGCCAGTTACAGGGAGTCCCCCCGAGCGCATCAAAACAACATGTGCAGTGGTCAGATTGGAAGAAATGAGTGAACCGTTTCTCCCGTTACACCCTGTGACAGTTAAACTCCATCATTTATGTAGTAGAGCCCATATTAGTCTCGGCCTCACATATTGCCTGTGTGTCAACTTGATTACCCAGACTGCACTGGGTTTTGCGTGACATTGTCAAACGATCCCCCAGAGCGCAGCTACAAGACAAGAGGCTCCTCCCCCAGTTCTCGCTCCCAGGTGAGGAGAAGGGAAATTTGGGAGGAACTTGGGCCTGGTCTGGAGTATGGTAGGATGGAGGAAGCATCCACTCCTGCTACGACATGCCAGGCACTCAAAAGGGCAGTCATGTCAGCGCCCATTACTGTGCCTTGCATCTGACATATGGGCCATATGAAGGCTTGTGTTGCGATGTTTGGGGCAGGAGAAGAGGGGCTGGTGCGTGGTTATGAGAGGCCAATAATGAGATGTGAAAGCTGTCTTGTTTGCTTACAGACCGCAGTGTGCATTGCGAGACATGCTAACTTGTCATATGGCTCTGGATTTCAGGTTCAAGGGTTCTGAACTCTCCTTGGCCTGGAGGGGAATCATTATGTAAAGGATTCAGATACATACCACTTAACACTGAGGGATAAATAAATAAAGGTTAAATCATTATTATTTTTTTAACAGTGGAGGGTTCAAGGAGAAGAAAAACATTTCTGAGTGTGTGTACATCTGAAGAAGCATCTCCCATGTTTTAACTGTACCTGTTTTTGTGTTGATAGATGCTGTGCAAGGTGTATTGTTTTGTACTGCTGTTTACTGTTGTCTGCTGTTACAATAGGCGGAGTTGCTCAACGAGCACCCGTTTCATTTCATCCAGCTTCCAGGATATCCCATCTAGGGGCTTCTGATAGTTCCAGTGCTCACATTCTGGACCTGAAAATAGCAGAAAGTACGTCTCTGAATGAAAGCCTCCAGGGTGACTATCAGGACTGAGGAACACAAACTAAGCACCTCACTCACATGCAGCACACTGGCCCTCGGGGTCTTTGGGAATGATGAGAACTGACAGTGGTTGGTGTGCAGTGACTACCTCTGCGTTTGGATACAGCGCTACCGGGCAAGCCTCTTCAAAACCTTTCAGCTTCTTCTACTGACAAGGCCAGACAAAATGCCAGCTTTGGATCAACTTAACTGCTGTTTTGTTGTCTAAATCAAGACACCAAGGACAATGTATCAACAAACTCTAGGTCTTGCAACACGTTGTATCCACAGACTGAGAGAATTGGATCTAAAGACTTTTAGCAAGCAAACAGCTAAAATGTCCCTTTTAAATATTGGCTGTGAAGTACATGTTTACTAGTCTTGCATAATTCATGCGTGCATTACACTCTAGAAAAATGTTTAATGGTTTCATAAGTGCTGACCAATAAAAATGTGGCTCATTGAGTTGTCAAATGAAGGTATGAGTTCTAAGATTTAGAGTGGTTATACTCAGGCACATTAGGCTTTTTTCTCACTCTGTGTTTGAAATGCATTCATAATACAGTAATGGGAGACCATATGCATAAATTATGAGATAGGTCAGTCATTTAAACATAGAACAGATCACGGAAAACATTTGCGAGACCTTGGAATGTACATTTGCAAGAAATGAAAAACACAATATTGATTGCCTGGAAAATCAGCACTTTTTTATGCAAATTGCATGAACTTCAACCACCAACTCATTTGTGCATAGGGCTCTCCTTTGGCATACCCGAAGCCCTTGTATCCTTGTACGTGACTAGCACCATAATGACCATGAAAATCATATCAATTAATGACACATCAGTCTCATTATTCATATATGCAAATCAGGTATACAATACCCATAATTTTCCGATAAGTTAAAATATAACATTTCCTCTTATAATTATGCCGGTGATTCAACTGAATGCGCAAACAAATTTAATTAATGGATTAAAAGCAACAACAGCAAAAAATGTATCCACTACTTGGAGTGAAGGATTAGCCCCAACCATATTAGAATTATCTGCATATGCAAATTATAATGACATGCAATCATTGGTTCCCCTGAAAGCTACAAAGGTGAAAAAAAGAAAGTTAGTGAGGTTAAAACAATAATGTTACCAACTGGGGAGAAATGAGCCTTGTTTAAATGAGAGTTAAAAATGACATGCACTTGCTTGCTTGTCTGTTCAATGAATTGTGTTTTATGTACATCGTGTAAACCAGTGTTACCCAAACGCGGCCCTCAGGACCCCAAGGTGTGCACGTTTTGGTTTTTGTCCTAACACTACACAGCTGATTCAAATCAAATCAAATTGTATTGGTCACATACACATGGTTAGCAGATGTTATTGCGTAGTGTAGCGAAATGCTTGTGCATTAATCTAACAATTCCACAATAACTACCTAATACACACAAATCTAAGTAAAGGAATGCAATAAGAATATACACACAAAAACTTGGGGCCATTTAGAAATGTTCTTGTTTTTGAAAGAAAAGCAAAACAAATTTGGCCATTAAAATAACATCAAATTGATCAGAAATACAGTGTAGACTTTGTTAATGTTGTAAATGACAATTGTAGCTGGAATTTTAATAGAATATTCTACATATAGTTGAAGTCGGAAGTTTACATACACTTAGGTTGGAGCCATTAAAACTTGTTTTTCAACCACTCCACAAATTTCTTGTTAACAAACTATAGTTTTGGCAAGTCGGTCAGGACATCTACTTTGTGCATGACACAAGTAATTTTTCAAACAATTGTTTACAGACAGATTATTTCACTTTAATTCACAGTATCACAATTTCAGTGGGTCAGAAGTTTACATACAAAGTTGACTGTGCCTTTAAACAGCTTGGAAAATTCCAGAAAAGGATGTCATGGCTTTAGAAGCTTCTGATAGGCTAATAATCAATTCTCCCCCACCTACATGTACAGATTACCTCAACTAACCTGTACCTCTGCACACTTCTTATTGTGTTACTTTTTATTATTAACTTTTTATTAAACCAGTTTCCAAACTCCTGAAGGTAGCACGTTCATCTGTACAAATAATAGTACTCAAGTATAAACACCATGGGATCACGCAGTGGTCATTCCGCTCAGGAAGAAGACGCGTTCTGTCTCCTAGACATGAACATACTTTGGTGCGAAAAGTGCAAATAAATCCCAGAACAACAGCAAAGGACAGGTACAAAAGTATCTATATTCACAGTAAAACAAGTCCTATATCGATATAACCTGAAAGGCCGCTCAGCAAGGAAGAAGCCACTGCTCTAAAACCGCAAACAAAAAAGCCAGACTATGGTTTGCAACTGCACATGGGGACAAAACATTTTACCTTTTGGAGAAATGACCTCTGGTCTGATGAAACAAAAATAGAACCATTTGGCCATAATGACCATCATTATGTTTGGAGGTAAAAGGGGGATTCCTGCAAGCCAAAGAACACCATCCCAACCGTGAAACATCATGTTGTGTGTGTGTGTGTGTGTGGGGGGGGGGGGGGGGGTTCTTTGCTGCAGGAGGGACTGGTGCACTTCCCAAAACAGATGGCATCATGAGGAAAGGAAAATGATGCGGATGTATTGAAACAAGATCTCAAGACATCAGTAAGGAAGTTAAAGCATGGTCTCAAATGGGTCTTCCAAATGGATAATGACCCCAAGCATACTGCCAAAGTTGTGGAAAAATGGCCTAAGGACAACAAAGTCAAGGTATTGGAGTGGCCATCACAAAGCCCTGACTTCAATCCTAGAGAGAATGGGTTGTGCGAGCAAGGAGGCCTACAATCCTGACTCAGTTGCACCAGCTCTGTCAGGAGGAATGGGCCAAAATTCACCCAAGTTATTGTGGAAAGCTTGTGGAAGGCAATCCGAAGCATTGGACCGAAGTTAAACAATTTAAAGGCAATGCTACCAAATGCTAATTGACTGTATGTAAACTTCTGGCCCACTGGGAATGTGATGAAAGAAATAAAAGTTGAAATAAATCAATCTCTCTGCTATTATTCTGACATTTCACATTCTTAAAATAAAGTGGTGATCCTAACTGACCTAAGACAGGGTATTTTTACTTGGATTAAATGTCAGGAATTGTGAAAAACTGAGTTTAAATGTATTTTGCTAAGGTGTATGTCAACTTTCGACTTCAACTGTAGGCGTACAGAGGCCCATTATCAGCAACCATCACTCCTGTGTTCCAATGGTACGTTGTGTTAGCTAATCCAAGTTTATCTTTTTAAAGATTGGAAGTGTTATGAACAGACAAATCTAAGTTTGAGGTGTTCGGACCACAAAGAAGAACATTCATGAGATACAGAAAAAATGAAAAGATGCTGGAGGAGTTCTTGATGCCATCTGCCATGCATGGCGGAGGCAATGTGATGGTCTGGGGGTGCTTTGACGGTGGTAAAGTGGGAGATTTGTACAGGGTATAAGGGATCTTGAAGAAGTAAGGCTGTCACTCCATTTTGCAACGTCATACCTTGTTAACGGCACTTAATTGGAGCCAATTGCCTCCTACAAAAGGACAATGACACAAAGCACAGCTCCAAACTTAGCAATAACTATTTAGGGAAGAAGCAGTCAGCAGGTATTCTGTCTCAAATGGAGTGGCCCGCACAGTCACCGGATCTCAACCCTGTCGAGTTGTTGTGGGAGCAGCTTGACCGTATGGTACGTAAGAAGTGCCCGTCAAGCCAATCCAACTTGTGGGAGGTGCTTCAGGAAGCATGGGGTGAAATCTCTTCAGATTACCTCAACAAATTGACAACCAGAATGCCAAAGATCTGCAAGACTGTAATTGCTGCAAATGGAGGATTCTTTGACGAAAGCAAAGTTTGAAGGACCCAATTATTATTTCAATTAAAAAGCATTATTTATAACCTTGTCAATATCTTGAGTATATTTCTGATTCATTTTTTCAAACTCATTTCATGTCTGTTTTCTTGGAAAACAAGGACGTTTCTAAGTGACCCCGAACTTTTGAACGGTAGTGGACATACAAATTATTATTATATTTAGGCCACACTAACATTCAGGGCCAAATTGGCGAACACCACCATGAAGCAACCTATTGGTATTCCACTTTGGTGCCCACATTGGCATAGCCTGGTAGCTAAAATCGACCCATAGTCACTGGAGCCTGTGTTTATGGCCTGTATCTCTGAACTGTGATATGCTGCTCAGAGGCACCAGATTGCAATGCTAACTCTCAGTGGAGCCATGGAGCTGATAGCCCTTATCTCATCTGACTCCAACAGAAGGTGTGGGACTTAAGGGCATACCTTCTTAGTCCCTGCAGCTCTCTAACAACACTGCTCTCTCTGGGCAATAGGTCTCCGAGGGCTCAATTTAGACTTTGGATGGTCGCCCCTGCTGCAGATTACTGTCGGCGAGCTGGCAAATTCAGAGGGATTTGCTCAGGCATGTTCACTAGCCTGTGTTAAAGGTCTTGCGAAAACAAACACAGACATGTGTGTAATGGTTATGCCACTGAATTCACTTGCTTGAGCAGTAGTGGTTGGTTGTTTGAGCTCTCTTTCCACTCTCCTTTCTGTCCGCTTTCATTGAAGCAGTATCCTCTGAAGCACCCGTTGAGGGTACTGGAGGGGAGTTTCCACCTTTAAATTGGTGCTACTGTTAGTAATCTTCAATTCATGAGGAAAGCTAGGAAGCCTTACTCCATAGGCTCATTATGAAAACATCATGTTCCAAATTATCTACAGTATTAGGGCATGAGAGAAGTTATTTTAGAGTCCTCGGGGTATAGGTAGTAGTCTGACTCAATGAGCATGGGTAGAAAACTCTCCAGGAGAACTCGTCACAGTTTCTTAGGTTGCCAGCTCCCGTCCAATTACCCTGAGCCAGGGCTGTGCACAGACCTTTCGGGGGGGCTTGTGCTCACGCACAAAAAAGGGCACCCTCCCAAAACAATATCCTGCAACCGCAGTCACAGACTTGTTGCGCATTTATTACTTTGATTATTAAGTTCCATAGAATCAATAGGCTCAATAGATGCTGTTGTTGTGTCATTTTCTAAGATTTGGTCAACATGTTTTACAATATGTTGGTCATTGAGAAGAGGGGAAAGCAGCACACTTTGATAGGTAGAATATTTTGCAAACTATTTTGAACTGGAATAAAGGCTGCACTTATCAACAATAACCCATACAATTCCAGTCAAAATAGAAAATTGTAAGAAATACTGTAGCCTACCATGACTATTATCCAACCCAACTCCATTTGTTGCCACTATCATGCATCTTACCGGGCTGAAGCCTTGATCCAGGGGAGAAGTATTGAATAGCAGGGAGGTTGAAGGTCACTTCAGGGATACAGCTGCTGCTCTATTACTAAATAAGCCAGTAATGAGAGCAAATGAATAGAGTATTGTGAGAAGTACTGTAGCCTATAATTACTACACCCTATATTACTTTACTCTAGCCTACCATTCCCTAAATAAGCCAGTAAAGAGAGCATGTTGATCGTGTTGATGATTGATAATGTTAGCAAGCAAACTCATTAGGCTACAATATGCTACAGTCAACAAAACGTCTAGATAACTAGATTACTATATATTTTTGTTGTTGTACAGATTGACACTAACTTCCTAATTTTATATCTTCTAACTTCATAGTATAACTTTATAACAATGTCATTTAATAGTAATTTCATATTTCATAATGTAGCACATATCTATTACAGACATGACTTTGCTTAATTGACATACTTAGAATATTTATTGTGTAGGCAAATAATATATGATCATACACTATTTCATAGTCATGATATATAGCTGGCTGATAAGTGGCTTGTGCGGCTATTGTAGTAGGCTAACGTTTATGGTGGCTAGCTAGCTATAGACAACCTGTGTTGCTGCTACCCTGAGACGTGCAACTCCCGGCTGAAGGGATGAAATTGAGTCTGAGGATCGGTGATGCCTCCGCTTTCCTCAGTCTGTCGCTCTGCTGCTTGTAATGCCTATCAGCCAACCAGACCGGATATTGATGACGTAAATCAGCAAGTTAGCAAGTCACTCATGTTGTTATGCTAATCCTGTAGCAGTGGTGTTGATATTTAAACTAGCTGGGTAGCTAGCTATACGCTCGACTCGACTGGTGACCGCCTCTCAAGTCATACATGTTTGGATCCCGGCTCCGTACAGGGAAGCCTGGGAAACGGGTGCAACCAAACAGACAGACAGACAAGTGCGTACAGTGCAGAAAGTATTGACATTTTAATACCTGCACTCCAGTACAAGGGTCAACAACAATGTGATTCTGCAAAAATCACGAGTCACATCACCTATCTTATGTTTGTAGATGTCTTTATTATTATACCAGTGTCAAACTCACACCCCACTTGTGATATCTGAAATAACTTTAGAAACGTGATTATTTTAAGGTCCCTAGGGGTTGCAATCCCGTAAATGAAGTTCACATAGTTATTTAGGTCACAGTTGTGATGTGAAATAATGCAGAGAGAGGAAATGATCAGTGTGACGCCATTAATGAGATTGATGTGGACCCTAATGAGGATCTATGGAAGCCTGCTTGATCCATGATGAAAGGTGGAGAGAGAGTTTGGAGAGTAATCAAAACGCATATGGCCCCTTTGAAACACTTGGACTACGATGTGAAGTTAACCCATCCTTAGCATGACAGAACCCAGAGCCACCAAATGTTGTGTCACAGTTAGAGGTTGGAGACACATCCACAGTGAGTAATTTCCCCACAAAACACCGGAAGCATGTATCATGTATTTTTGATACACCTAACATTAAACCATTACTCTTACAGTACACACAACATTTTCCTTTAACATCTAACTAGCTACAGCCTATTCCTAAATCATATTTAGTCAGATCAAACAAAACAACTGTCACACTCATAGCTTCCCAAGACTCTGTATTTCATAATTGACTTAGAATTTCACAGCCCCCATGACTAATTACGTACAGTAGTAGACGTTCAAAAGCTAGTTTCAGTGTCACACACTGTATAATCGCTTCCTTTAATGTACAGTCCCTTCTTTAATGACCTCCTATACGTTCCCCTTCCTCTAACAGCAATGAAAGGCGTGTGAAAATGGGGACAGAGGGAGGACATCCGCTCTGGAGGGAAATTTCCTCTCTTAGGACTGTGTGCTCATTAGACTTTCCCATCCCAAAGCAAGGTCACAGCGTCTCCCAACGTTCCATCCTTTATTAGCCAGGTGTTTATCTTCTGGTGTTTTTCTTTGAGTGGCACTGCCGAAATAAACTGTATTGTGCCTTTGCCTTCTACGTTTCTCTCTTTCTCTTTTATTTAAGTTTTCCCTCAGCTATCCAGGTGCAGGTGATACCTTTTTCTCCTCATTAGGTTCTCCCTGGATATCATGGGTAGAAAGAAGCTCCTCTGTCTTCTCCTTCATCTCCTTTGTAGCCTCCCTTCGCCCACCCCAACAAGAGCATTCATTTGCTGGCGCCTGTTGACCTCTGACCTCTCCCTTGAAGGCAGGATTATCACTGATAGGGTATTGGCCAATCCTCAAAAAGGCCTATAGTTTTTTAGATACCCCTACCTGAGATAGAACAACACACAAACATGTTTTTTCACATCCCTAATGTCTCATATTTATGAAATGGATGGTTGTGAAAATATATTTTACTGCAAAATTGGTTAAATTGAAAGGTACTTTACCTCCCCCCCAAACTCAAAAAGTGCAGAATAATGCCTGGCTGGAGTGGGTCGCAGGTAAGTTCTGATATTGCAAAAAAATTGGAATACAAGTAGTCAGTTGTCTGCCCTACATACTCAAATGAACAGCATTATGATGTATTCATGATTCTTGGAAATATATACCTGTAAATACAAAAATACAACAGTTGGAAATATCAACTAAGATATGGGCCTCATAAGCTCATGTAACCCAATATTGCAAGCTCTGATATTGCTAAAATGTTGAATACAAGTAGTCAGTTGTCTGTCGTGCATACACGAACAAACAACACCAGGATATCTTATACCACAGCATTGTTGAATACACGTTTCTGATTGAGTAGAAGGGTTTTGTAGAATGAATGTGCATTAAAACGAGATAAAGGGACAGTTGGATGTCTCTGGGACAGATATACAGGACACCTAATCATGACACGATATAAAGCACCGCACATGCAGACCATACTTCCTACAAAGTTACAGAACGCTAAACCAGCAACCACACAAATCAATATGGGATACATTGCAAACGCAGGTCCAATGAGAAAAAAACGTAGCTAGCCATTATTGAATTGTTTTTGCAGAGACATCTGATTACCTAGCGTGGTGAGTGATAGGATGAACATTAATTTCTCCGGTCCTTCATCATTACAGTCATGAAGCAAGTGGTGCTATGCTGTCAAATCCTCCCACGTGTTTCAAGTTTGACCAGCGGATTTCTGCAACTGATATTGTAAAATTGGCAGGTTTGCTAGCAACAAACGATTTAGCTCGTCTAGCCTAGTGTTGATATGCAATGCATAATAAGAATAATGAGTTTTAGTACTGGGATACAGAGTTGGAAATCAGTCTGTGCGTGCGCAATGTATGAAATTATAGTTGAATTACATTTCAGGGTACCTGAGGATCAAAGAGAAATGTATTTTGACTTGTTTTAACAAAGTGTAGAGGTAGCTTTTTGGATTCCTTTCTCTGCATGTTGAACGAGTGGATTACTCAAATCGATGGTGCCAACTAAACAGACTTTTTGGGATATAAAGAAGGATTTTATCTAACAAAACGACACTACATGTTATAGCTGGGACCCTTTGGATTGCAAATCAGAGGAAGATTTTCAAAAAGTAAGTGAATATTTAATCGTTATTTGTGATTCTATGAAGCCTGTGCCGGTGATGTTGATGTGGGGCACGGTCCTCAAACAATCGCATGGCATGCTTTCGCTGTAAAGCCTATTGTAAATCGGACGATGTAGTTACATGAACAGGAATTTAAGCTTTTAACCGATATAAGACACTTGTATGTACCTAAATGTTTAATATCCAATATCCATTTAATATCCATTCAAATATTTATTTGAATTGCGCGCCCTCCAATTTCACCGGAAGTTGTCGACAGGTGTCCACAACATAATAAGTTGCATGGACTCCCCGTATGTGTAATAATAGTGTTTAACATGATTTTTGTTATGACTACCTCATCTCTCTACTCCACACATACAATTATCTGTAATTATCCGTAATTATCCTCGGTCGAGCAATGAATTTCAAACACAGATTAAACCGCAAAGATCAAGAAGGGTTTCCAATGCCCAGCAAAGAAGGGCACATATTGGTAAATGGATAAAAAAAAGAAACAGACATTGAATGTCCCTTTTGAGCATGCTGAAGTTATTAATTACACTTTGGATGGTGTAGCAATACACCCAGTCACTACAAAGATACAGGCATCCTTTCTAACTCAGTTGCCAGAGAGGAAGGAAACTTTCTCAGGGATTTCACCATGAGGCCAGTGGTGACTTTAAAACAGTTAGAGTTTAATGGCTGTGATAGGAAAAACTGAGGATGGATCAACAACATTGTAGTTACTTCACAATACTAACCTAAATGACAGAGTGAAAAGAAAGAAGAATGCAAAGAATATTAATATATTAATATTCCAAAACATGCATCCTGTTCGCAATAAGGCACCAAAGTAAAACTGCAAAAAACACATCACTGAGTACCACTCTTCATATTTTCAAGCATGGTGGTGACTGCATCATGTTATGGGTATGCTTGTCCTCAGCAAGGACTAGGGAGTTTTTTAGGAGAAAAATAAATTTAATAGAGCGAATCACAGGCACAAATTCACAAAATCATCTTTCTGTAGGATAATAACCTAAAACACAAGGCCAAATTCAATGTTTGGTCCTCACCTTATTCCACCGACGACGGCCGTTACAGGCTGAAAACTGATGAAATCACGATACATAAACGTTTTATTTTTCATACATGTTTTATACATGTTTTCTTCCGCTTTGACATTAAAGTATTTTGTTTAGATCTTTGACAAAGCTTTGTTAAATATCAAGATTTATAGGAGGAAACAGTGAGCTGACATTCCCTTTTTATATATGCATTGTAGGCAGGCCCACAGTATTTTAGCCATGCAGGTTCCATTTTGGATGTGTGTAAAACCTCCTCCACGATGAAGGTCACGTGTCCATGCCCATCATAAAATGACAGAGGAGAACCTTTTGGTGAATACCGGTGAACCTTGTATTTAAAAGTTATCTTTTAACCTGTAAAAATGGCTTGTTTTCTGTTTCATATGTTCAAAACCCAAGCTCTCCCTTAGTCCTACTACAACGAAGGCTGGTTCAACAGCAATGACTTGTCTTTTTTTATCCTGCTGATTTTATGATATCATTACATTTTGCATGTATTTATTCTTGTTGTTAAAAAACAAAACAGATGAATTTGTCTTTCATTTATTTTTATAACATCCAAACATATTACAATGATCACTTATTATGGTGGCAATGCAACTTCTGGAGATGTGTGAATGCGATCTGATCGGTAATATGGTTCCCGATTGTGTTCTTAAAATATAGGCCTATTTGGGAGTAGTGTAACGGTGAGTGGACATTGTCCCTCTGTATTGTTCTATTTATATTGGATCTTTGTCCAGCTACTGTGAAAAGTTTGGACATGCGTAAAACCATCCATAGTCTGCTTTGTTTTAATATTAGATGCCCACAGGGAGACATGACGTTGTCTGTAAGTGTGACATACTGTAGACTATTTAAAGAAGTTTTTTTTTAAATACTTAAAAATATCTATATATTCGTCCTCTTTTTAGGCTTTATCAATAACACATTTTATCTTGCTTATTGAGAATGTTTGGCATGTCCATGTTCAGCCATAATGACATTTGCAGTAGGCCTAGGCGCTATATTAGTGTGAATGCTAAGCAATACATAATTCCAAAGCAATACGTAAAACACTGTATATACACAAACTGAAGCAACCACATATTCACCAAGGAGGATGTTCTGATTGGCCAGTGAGGGGCCAAGCCTCGACACACCCAAAACGTGTTTATTCATCAAAACCCAGCCCTTTCGCGCCAATGGCAGCAAGTGCACAGATAATTGTGAAAATAGCAAAACCATTTCTGACACACCCCTGAACCCATAGCGCTACAACCTGCGCTTAGATTTACTATTGCGTTAGGTTTGTTAAACAGCTCTGAGTGTGTCACAACAAGTAAATTAAGGTTGGATTTGGATTAGAATAATGTCAACAATTCAAGACTCCTTTTGCCAAGCCGCATTTGCAAATTGCCCCTCCGCCCACTTTGCTTCCGTTAATTGAATGGGGCTCTGTTGTTTCATCGCACCCAAAGCACTCCATGGATCACAGCTGTTTAAGACTGAAAAGCCCTATATGGATTGAACATGCATTCGGCTGTGGTTATAATAATAATTAGCCTACTTTAGCAATGTCATCGTATTTCCATGCCACTTTAAGTTAGTGTAACCCATGTCTAGGGCACAAATAAATATTGGATGCAGCTATGGTGGTAACAGCTAACTCATGTCTGGCAACAACATTTACATTTAGATTTGAGTCATTTAGCAGACATTTTTATTCAGAGCCACGTACAAGGGGTTTATAAGTTGCAGGGGTTTGATAGCACAAGTGGGGAGGCCAGTCAACAGCTAAATTGCAGTAGTCCAGACAGGAGATTAAAAGTGCCTGGATTAGGACCTGCACCGCTTCCTGTGTGAGGTAGGGTCGTACGATACAGATGTTTACTTTCTTACGGATCCAGAGGCGGCGCTCCTAGTGGCCCGGGGACTTTAATGCAGGGAAAGTTAAAGCTGTTTTACCTAATGTCAACCAGCATGTTAAATGTGCTAAGGGAAAAAAACTCTAAACCACCTTTACTCCACACACAGAGAAAAGTACAAAGCTCTCCCTCGCCCTCCATTTGGCAAATCTGACCATAATTCCATCCTCCTGATCAATAAAGAAGTGGTCAGATGACTCAAATGCTAAACTACAGGACTGTTTTGCTAGCACAGACTGGAATATGGTCCGGGATTCATCCGATGGCATTGAGGAGTACACTACATCAGTCAGTGGCTTTATCAATAAGTGCATTGATGACGTCGTCCCCACAGTGACTGTACGTACATACCCACTGAGCTAAAGGGTAGAGCTGCCGCTTTCAAGGAGCGGGACGTTAACCCGGAAGCTTACAAGAAATTCTGCTATGCCCGTCGACGAACCATCAAACAGGCAAAGCGTCAATACAGGACTAAGATTAATTCGTACTACACCAGCTCCGACACTCGTTGGATGTGGCAGGGCTTTCAAACTATACAGACTACAAAGGGAAGCACAGCCGCGAGCTACCCAGTAACAGAAGCCTGCCAGATGAGCTAAATTACTTCTATGCTCGCTTTGAGGCAAGCAACACTGAAGCATGCATGAGAGCATCAGCTGTTCCAAAGACTGTGTGATCACACTCTCCATAGCCAATGTAGTAAGACCTTTAAACAGGTCAACATTCACAAGGCCGCAGGGCTAGAGGATTACCAGGATGTGTACTCTGAGCATGCGCTGACCAACTGGCAAGTGTCTTCACTAACATTTTCAACCTGTCCCTGAGTCTGTAATATCAACATGTTTCAAGCAGACCACCATAGTACCTGTGCCCAAGAACAACAAGGTAACCTGCCTAAATGACTACCAACCCGTAGCACTCACATCTGTAGCCATGAAGTGCTTTGAAAGGCTGTTCATGGATCACGTCAACACCATTATCCCAGAAACCCTAGACCTACTACAATTTGCATACTGCCCCAACAGATCCACAGATGATGCAATCTCTATTGGACTCCACACTGCCCTTTCCCTCCTGGACAAAAGGAACACCTATGTGAGAATGCTGTTCATTGACTACAGCTCAGCGTTCAACACCACAGTGCCCTCAAAGCTCATCACTAAGCTAAGGACCCTGGGACTAAACACCTCCCTCTGCAACTGGATCCTGGACATCCTGATGGGCCACCAGGTGGTGAGAGTAGGTAACAACACATCTGCCACACTGATCCTCAACACGGGGGCCCCTCAGGGGTGCTTGCTCAGTTCCCTCCTGTACTCCCTGTTGACTCATGACTGCATGGCCAGGCACGACTCCAACACCAGCATTAAGCTTGACAACGATACAATAGTGGTAGGCCTGATCACCGACAACGTCGAGACAGCCAATAGGGAGGAGGCAGAGAGAGACCTGGCTGTGTGGTGTCAGGATAACATCCTCTCCATCAACGTGATCAAGACAAAGGGGAAGATTGTGGACTACAGGAAAAGGAGAACCAAGCATACCACCATTGTCATCGACGGGGCTGTAGTGGAGCAGGTTGAGAGCTTCAAGTTCCTTGGTGTCTATGTGACAGGTTAAAGGAAATATTCATAGCCTGTTAAACATTAAAAAGTATTAGTTAGTTCACAGTATGTGAGGATCTTAAAACATCTAAGGTTAAAAAGATGCATTCAGTATTAGTTGATAGAGATTGATAACATTCATATAATTGTGTTAAAGTTAAAATCCATCAAGCGTACAAAGGGTACGAATTGTGAGTAATGTGTAAACATTATATTGATTACTTTATTTTGTGGTGCCTAAAAGTGTTAATCTGTGATCTACGAAATGCTCTTAATCTATGAGCCGGAGATCGATTGCTCTGGTCTCCACCCATATTCCTGGGGAAATCGCGGTCTTTTCTCATTGAACTAAAAGTTGAATTGAGAAAACAACACCGTATCACTCTCGTGATTATTTCTCCCCTGTTTTCAGGTACTTTATTGATGATAAAAAATAGTAATTTAAATGTTATAACTCACTAACATGTCAAGAGTGTGTCTTAGTTAGAGTTAAGTTTGAAGAGAGTAATATGAGCCCTGCTCGGTTGTAGTTAAGAATAGCATCGTACTGAGAGTAGCTGCCATTTTATGTCGATTGTGAATGAACATGTTGTCACGCCTTGGTCTTAGTATTTTGTGTTTTCTTTATTATTTTGGTCAGGCCAGGGTGTGACATGGGTTTATTTATGTGGTGTGTTTTGTCTTGTTTTTTTTGTTGTAGGTATTGGGATTGTATTATAGTAGGGTTATCTAGCATAGTCTATGGCTGTCTGGAGTGGTTCTCAATCAGAGGCAGGTGTTTATCGTTGTCTCTGATTGGGAACCATATTTAGGCAGCCATATTCTTTGAGTGTTTGGTGGGTGATTGTTCCTGTCTCTGTGTTTGTTTGCACCAGATAGGCTGTATAGGTTTTCACGGTCCGTTTGTTGTTTTTGTACTGTTCGTGTTTCTTCTTTATTAAACATGTATCAGAATAACCACGCTGCATTTTGGTCCGACTCTCTTTCACCCGAAGAAAAACGTTACACATGTGCGTTGTTAATAAGATATTTTGCTGTGTTTTTTGTATAATGGTTTTTCTGTTGTTTTGTAATGTGTTACTTTTGTAAAGTTTGAACTAAAAGTTGAATTGAGAAAACAACACCGTATCACTCTCGTGATTATTTCTCCCCTGTTTTCAGGGGCGTAACATCTACATCAACAACAAACTGTCATGGTCCAAACACATCAAGACAGTCGTGAAGAGGGCAAGACAAAGCCCATTTCCCCTCAGAAGATTTGGTCCTCAGATGCTCAAACACTTCTACAGCTGCACCATCGTGACTGGTTTCATCACTGCCTGGTATGGCAACTACTCGGCCTCCGACCACAAGCCACTATAGAAGGTAGTGCCTTTGGCCCAGTACATCACTTGGTGCAAGCTTCATGCCATCCAGGACCTCTATACCAGGCCGTGTCAGATGAAGGCATTAACAATTGCCAAAGACTCCAGCCACCCTATTCATAGACTGCTCTCTCAGCTACCACACGGCAAGCGGTACCGGAGCACCAAGTCTAGCTTCAAAACATGTAAATATTACCTCAATTACATTGATTAACCTGTGCCCCCGTACATTGACGGGTACCCTCTGTATATAGCCTTGCTACTTATTTTCCTGCTGCTCTTTAATTCTTTGTTATTTATTTGTTATTTTTTTACTTATCTATTTTTTACTTAACCTTTTTGGGATAGGGGGCAGCCTTTTCACTTTTGAATGAATATCGTGCCCAGAGTGAACTGCCTCTTACTCTGTCCCAGATGCTAATATTGTTAGTATTGGATAGAAAAGTTTCTAAAACTGTTTGAATGATGTCTGTGAGTATAACAGAACTCATATGGCAGGCGAAAACCTGAGAAAAATCCAACCAGGAAGTGGGACATCTGAGGTTTGTAGTTTTCCAAAGTTTGGCCTATCGAATACACATTGAGATACGGATAAAGTTGCTCTTCCTACAACTTCCACTAGATGTCAACCGTCTTTAGAAACTTGAATGAGGATTCTACTATAAAGGAGGGGCTCAAGAGACCTCTTTGAGTCAGTGGTCTGGCAGAGAACCTTGGTCTCATGACGCGCGCTCCCGACAGAGTTACCTCTTGTTCCAGTGCTTTTCTGAAGACAATAATTCTCAGGTTGGAACAATATTGATGTTTTATGTTAAAAACATCCTAAAGATTGATTCCATACATTGTTTGACATGTTTCTAAACGATTGTAACGGAACTTTTCGAGTTTTTGTCTGGATGAAATGCCAGCATCTCATGAAGATGGATTACTGGGCTGAACATGCTAACAACAAGTGGCTATTTGGACATAAATGATGGAACAAATCAGTCATTTATTGTCGAACTGGGATTCCTGGGAGTGCCTTCTGATGAAGATCATCAAAGGTAAGTGAATATTTATGGTGTTGTTTCTAACTTTGTTGATTCCGGATATTCCTCTGGCTGTTTTGGGTTCTGAGCGCCGTTATCAGATTATGCTTTTTCTGTAAAGTTTTTTTGAAATCTGATACAGCCGTTGCATTAAGTCTATCTTTAATTCCGTGAACAACACTTGTATCTTTTATCAATGTTTATTATTATTATTTCTGCAAAAATTACTGGATGTTTTGGAATCAAAACATTACTGCGCGTAAGGCGCCAATGTAAACTGAGATTTTTGGACATAAATATGCTCATTATCGAACAAAATATACATGTATTGTGTAACATGATGTCCTATGAGTGTCATCTGATGAAGATCATCAACGGTTAGTGATTAATTTTATTTATATTTCTGCTTTTTGTGACTCCTATCTTTGGCTGGAAAAATGGCTGTGTTTTTTCTACTTGGCTTTGACCTAACAATCATATGTTGTGCTTTAGCTGTAAAATCGGACACGATGGGTAGATTAACAAGATGTTTATCTTTCATTTGCTGTATTGGACTTGTTAATGTGTGAAAGTTACACATTTCAAAAAAAAATTTTTGAATTTCGCGCTCTGCCTTTTCAGCGGAATGTTGTCGAGGGGTTCCGCCTGCGCTAGAAAGGTTAACAGCTATTTTTCTTAAAACTGCGTTGTTGGTTTAACTTCTTGATTCTACTTGAGACGCATATGTCTCAAGTAGGCACCTGGAAATGCAAATGCGCTACGCTAAATGCTAAATGTACTCGTTTAATTAATAAATCCTCTTACTTCTACCCCCTCCTTTTTCGAACATTCGGTTAAAAATCGCGCAACTTTTCAGCGTCCTGCTACTCATGCCAGGAATATAGTATATGCATATGATTAGTATGTGTGGATAGAAAACACTCTGAAGTTTCTAAAACTGGTTAAATCACGGCTGTGACTATAACAGATCGTGTGTTTCATTGAAAAACGCAAGAAAAACTGCTCTCTGAAAGCTAAAAATAATTTCCATAAGTCACTTCCATGAGTTGTTAAAAGAGGACAAAATTTAATATCGACCTGCATGCAATTCATACAAATTCCACACGATGTCGCCATTGTCGTCATTTTCAATTGAATTTATTGTTGGAAAATCCATCTATCTGGCTTCCGTTTCTTCCAGTCTCCACCCGGATGTTGTTAATGTGGACATGGGCAGGCATTGATTTGCACACGAGGAGCTATTGAATATACATCGCCCTGTAATCATTTTGATAGATTATAAACGTTTACTAATACCTAAAGTTGGATTACAAAAGGATTTCGAAGTGTTTTGTGAAAGTTTATCGTCGACTTTTTTAATTTTAAAAAATGATGCAGCGTTAAAAAACGATGTTTTTTTCTGAATGACACAGCTTCCATAGAAAGCTATTTTGGGTATATATGGACCGATTTAAACGAAAAAAAGACCCAATAGTGATGTTTATGGGGCATATAGGAGTGCCAAGAAAGAAGCTCGTCAAAGGTAATGAATGTTTTATATTTTATTTCTGCGTTTTGTGCTGCGTCGGATAAGCAGAGTCTTTGTTTACGTCGCATTCAGGCATTTTCAGGTGGTGCATGCTATCAGATAATACCTTCTCATGCTTTCGCCGAAAAGCATTTTAAAAATCTGACTTGGTTGGCTAGGTTCACAACGAGTGTAGCTTTAATTCAATACCCTGCTTGTGAATTTTGATCAAGGTTTGAGTTTAATAAGAAAACTCAAACATGAACAAACTACAAAACAATAAACGTGAAAACCGTAACAGTCCTAACTGGTGCATAAAACACAAAGGCAGGAAACATTCACCCACAAAATACCCAAAGAATATGGCTGCGTAAATATAGTTCCCAATCAGAGACAACAATAAACACTCTGATTGAGAACCAATCTAGGCAACCATAGACTTACCTAGACACAAACTGAACACAACCCCATAAATCTACAAAAAACCCTAGACAAGTGAGAAGACATAAATCACACATATCACACCCCGGCCTAACCAAAATAATAAAGAAAACAAAGATAACTAAGGCCAGGGCGTGACAGCTACAAGCTTGACACACATGTATTTGGTGAGTTTCTCCGATTCTTCTTTGCAGATCCTCCTCTCCTTCGTCAGGTTGGATGGAGAGCATTGCTGCACAGCTATTTTCAGGTCTCTCCAGATATGTTTGATCACATTCAAGTCCAGGCTCTAGCTTGGCCACTCAAGGACATTCAGAGACTTGTCCCGAAGCCTTTCCTGCATTGTCTTGGCTGTATGCTTAGGGTCGTTGTCCTGTTGGAAGGGGAACCGTCACCTAAGTCTGAGGTCCTGAGCACTCTGGAATAGGTTTTCATCAAATAATTTTCTGTACTTTGCTCTGTTCATCTTTCCCTTAATTCTGACTAGTCTCTCAGTCCCTAACGCTAAAAAACATCCACACAGCATGATGCTGCCACCACCATGCTTCACTGTAGGGATCGTGGCAGGTTTCTTCCAGATGTGACGCTTGGCATTCAGGCTGAAGAGTAGAATATTGGTTTCATCAGATGAGAGAATCTTGTTTATCATGGTCTGAGAATCCTTTAGGTGCCTTTTGGCAAACTCCAAGCGGGCTGTCATATGCCTTCTACTGAGGAGTGGCTTCCGTCTGGCCACTCTACCATGAAGACCTGATTTGGTGGAGTGCTGCAGAGATGGTTGTCAAAGTGACTGTCGGGTTTTTGATCACCTCTCTGACCAAGGCCCTTCTCCCCCGATTGCTTAGTTTGGCCGGGCGGCCAGCTCTAGGGAGAGTCTTGGTGGTTCCAAACTTATTCCATTTAAGAATGATGGAGGCCACTGTGTTCTTGGGGACCTTCAATGCTAACTAGACACATAGGGTGTTAACAGAACTCAGAGGGTATTCCTTAATGAATGCCTCTCAAACATAATCCAAGTAGAATCAGGAATTCCCCAGGGTAGCTGTTTAGGCACCTTGCTTTTTCAATCTTTACTAACAACTTGCCACTAACTTTGAGTAAAGCCAGAGTGTCTATGTATGCGGATGAATCAACACTATACACGTCAGCTACTACAGCAACTGAAATGACTGCAACACTTAACAATGAGTGGGTGGCAAAACATAATTTAGCCCTAGATAAAACTAAAAGCGTTGTATTTGGGACAAATCATTAACTAAACCCTAAACCTTAACTAAATCCTGTAATATATCATCTGGAAATTTAGCAAGTTGAGAAACTAAACTACTTGGAGTAACCCTGGATTGTAAACTGTCATGGAGAAAACATATTAATACAACAGTAGCTAAGACTGGGAGAAGTATGTCTGAAATGAAGCGCTGCTCTGCCTTCTTAACAACAATATCAACAAGGCCATACAGGCCATAGTTTTGTCGCACCTTGACTACTGTTCAGCCGTGTGGTCAGGTGCCACAAAAAAGGACTTGGGAAAATTGCAATTGGCTTAGAACAGGGCAGCACGGCTGGCCCTTGGATGTACACAGAGAGCTAATATTAATAATATGCATGTCAATCTCTCCTGGCTCAAAGTGGAGGAGAGATTGACTTCAATATGTCAATACCTCTCATAAATACAAGTAGTAATGAATGCACCGGCCACCCATGCATACCCCACAAGACATGCCACAAGAGGTCTCTTCACAGTCCCCAAGTCCAGAACAGACTATGGGAGGTGCATAGTACTACATAGACCCATAACAACATGGAACTCTATTCCACATCAAGTAACTGATGCAAGCAGTAAAATGTTATTAACAGATAAAATAAACACCTTATGGAACAGCGGGGACTGTGAAGCAACACAAACATAGTCACAGACACATGCATACACACACACACACATGGATTTAGTACTGTAGATATCTGGTAGTGGCGGAGTAGGGGCCTGAGGGCAGACAGTGTGTTGTGAAATCTGTGAATGTATTGTAATGTTTTGAAAATTGTATAAACTGCCTTAATTTTGCTGGACCCCAGGAAATGTAGCTGCTGCTGCAGACTTTTTTGTGGTACTCTTCCCTGGATCTGTGTCTCGACACAATCCTGTCTCCGAGCTCTACGGACAATTCCGCCGACCTCATGGTTTGGTTTTTGCTCTGAAATGCACTGTCAACTGTTGGACCTTATATAGACAGGTGTGTGCCTTTCCAAATCATGCCCAATCAATTAAATTTACCACAGGTGGACTCCAATGAAGTTGTAGAAACATATCAAAGATGATCAATGAAAACAGGATGTATCTGAGCTCAATTTCAAATCTCATAGCAAAGGGTCTGCATACTTAAGTAAATACTTGTATTTTTTATTTGCAATACATTTTCAAACAATTCTAAAAACCTGTTTTTGCTTTGTGATTATCGGTTGTTGTGTGTACATTGATGAGAGGAAAAATGTATTTTATCCATTTGAGAATAAGCCTGTAACGTAATAAAATGTGGGAAAAGTCAAGGGCTCTTTCTGCATGCACAGTAAATGCTGTATAACTGTCAGCTGTCCAGTCATACTCAAGACAAAAACATTTTGCTGAAGACATTTTCCAGATATTTGCAATAGATACAGTACCAGTAGTAGTAGTGCTTAGAAGTAGTGAATGAAGTAATATGATGCTCTTGGATTATGTTTGCTTGTACAATACTAACAAATACACTGTAAAAAAAATATATAAATATAAAATGTACAATTGTATGCAACCAGGTGCAATAGGATTGTGAGTTTGCTAAACATTTGGGTATACAGCTAAACCAACATACAGGTAACTACCAAAATAAAGGAAACACCATCATAAAGTGTCTTAATAGGGCGCTGGGCCACCACAAGCTGCCAGAACAGCTTCAATGCACTTGGCATATATTCTATAAATGTCTGGAACTCTATTGGAGGGATGAGACAACATTCTTCCATGAGAAATTCCATCATTTGATGTTTTGTTGGTAGTGGTGGAAAACACTCTTATGCACCACTCCAGAATCTCTCATAAGTGTTCAATTGGGTTGAGATCTGGTGACTGACACACCCAGTGTAAAATGTATATTTTGATGACAATACATTACATATATCACAAGGCCTTTCTATGAGGGCCTAATTACACCGTAACACAGTGGTCTGAAACTCCTGGTTTACAGGCCATATCAAGCCTGCAAGTCACATTATGCTGGCTTGCAAAGTGTTGTGTAATTCCTATTGGAGTCCAGCCAAGTGAGGATATCAAACAATTTGAACTTTTAATCAACTGCAACCTGCATTGAGAATGACAGACAGGGTAGGGACGATTGATTATTGAGACTAACTAAATCAAATAAACCGGAACAGCCATCTCAGTAACAGGTGCAACTACTAACAGATTGGAGTAGTTTAGAAACATGTATGCTAGTTATGTTTGTGTAGCATAAGATTAATTAATCAATCAATAAATGTACATGCAAAAACACAGGTATGGAAACAAACAATTCAGAAAATCAACCTGAAATAGAGCATGCTGGGAAATATGATAACGATTGGAGTTATTTTGAGTGGTTTTGAGCAAACCTACATTTTGCAATTTTACTCAATACTTTTTTTCAAATTCAGCTCACTTGAAGCAGAGTGTGTTGATTCAACGTACAATTGTATGGCAACCAGCTGCAATAGTGAGTTTCCTGAACATTTGAGCAACATACTCAGCAAGTTTTCATACATTCAGGTCACGGTGAGCAGTTTGTTGAGTGAACAAATGTTCAAAAATGTGTTACATTTCTTATCTATCTGAAGTCCACCCAATTCACAGAATAACGCTGATTATGCAATTGGTTAAATCTTTTTTTTTAGAGTGTACAGAGGTTGCAAGAAAAGATTAAAAAAAACAAATAAGGTGTTAAAGGTATGTGTTAATCAACGGCTTTGCTGAAAGTATTTAAGCAGTTTTGCAAGTTTACAGCCCTCATTTGCGTGTAAGTGTCCAAAATGACTGAGGGCGTTGGGTTTATCAGTCTGTCAAGCACATCTGTTAGGCCATCCGTCTTCTCATCCAAGGTGCGGAGCAGCATAACTATGGCGGTTTCCATACAGATGTAGGATCATAATTTGATCACCTTGTTGCAGGATAACCTTTCTGCAATGCAGGTTTAAAAAGGCTTCTGAAGTTTATAATTTCCATTTTGAAATTTCAGACTTGATATTCCCTCACGAAAAATGTATCAACCCTTACAAAAATGTCCATTAATTATAATCCACATAATAATTCACATTTCCTGTTTTCCTGCTGTAGCGAACTGGCTCAAATTAAAATCCAACATCTGTATGTTTCTGACCTTTCCAGAATGTTCTAAGGAAGTTAAAGTGTTTCATTTCCATTCAATTCCTTTCTAGGTTGGAGAATAAGTGGCAGCCTTTAACTTAAACAAGCTGAGATAGTGTATAGTGCAGGCCTCCAGCACCACAAATATCACATCCCCAAACTGGTGTAATTTTTCTCATTCAGCTGTTCACTGTTCATATACATCTACCTCTGCCAATGGTTTGTTATCTGCCTCTGATTGCTGGGGATGCATAAAAAGCCACCTGGCAGAGTAGGACCATATACCGAGCTCATATACTCAATCATGACAAATATTCATATGACATGAACAGCTTAGCTAAGTGTTATGTTTCCTCGTGATGCTCTCACAGAAAAATACAGTAATTGAATGGCACTGCTAAATCATGTCATATTCTATCGTACATCGCATCAGTAAAAAAAATAAGGGAATTGGAATGGGTACCCTTACAGCTGGCTCATATGGCTAATGTGAGACCTGTGAAAAATGTGTGATAATGTTTTTCTATCAGAATATCAGAGTGGAATCCATCCAGGACATGGCTCTCCATGGAAACAGTTGGTGCGATTACTGGGCTTGCTGCAGAGAGCCTTTGGAGAGCCCGTCGTCATGGTACTGGACTTGAAATTCCCAAATCTGGGAAATCTGGGAACCAGGAGTGTCAATCTGAAAAAGGTTCTTGTGTTCCCTCTTAGTCAAGATTGAATATTAAATTAGATGTGTCACACAAATCATAAGACTGGGACAGACCTTTTCTGTTTAGTTTTTTAAATATCATATTGAACGATCATGGTGATTCAGAAGACATTACTGGGATAGGATATTGTAGGAAAGAAACACATTAAGCTTGCTTTGTACCTGTCAGTATCCACAAAATGATGATAAACCACAAACCCATTTTTTTAGCCCAGCACACGGGTGTCCAGGCAGGTGCCTGATAAGCTCCTTCATCTTATCGGAATAATCCAAATTCGGAGAAACCCAACCCTCTAGGCCTCATCAGTCATTGGGGGCCTTGTGACTTGAAGCCTTGTTCTGCTTTTGTCATTGACGGAAAATGGCTTTCCACAGAAAGACGAGCAAAATCACACACACCAATCCTTTATTGATTGTTATGGCGAGTGGTGGTGTTGGTGGGGTAGCGGAGGCAATGCTCTTTGAGCAGATGTCTAATGGTGTTTCGAGAGTCTCTACTTTATCAAGCCAGGCCAGCACTGACAGTTAGATGCTGGAGGGCAATTAAAATTAAAGCGTGCCTGATTAGAATATCATATTCATCTGGATGGTAATTACTATGTCTGGCTTGGTATAAATAATTAATTATGCAAAACCCATGCAGCTGCCACTGGCTAGAGTTAACTGACTTTCTGTCAACATCTCACAGTTCTAGAAAGGATAAAGAGATTTGGGAAATAAGCTCTTTAGCCGCTATCTCGAGGCCTGCTGGGGTGCGCATGCAGCTCCATTGAGACAGTGGCAGCCTGCCCTCTGTGTGCAGGTGGCAGCAAGGGGACAATGAGGGCTCTGCTTTTGAAGATCTGTTAAACAGAGGAGTTTAAAAAAGAGCTCTCTCTTTTAAGGGACAACCCTCTCACAGCATTAATACACATGAGCTTTTTGGACATGTTTGGAGTTTCAAGTGCTTTTTTTTACCCTCAGCTAGGTGAATGGAGACTGACTGAATGATATTAGCTCAAGTTTCCTTTCCTCCTTGCTAAAATGTCAATGCCAATAACGGTTTGCTTTGTTGCATTCCGTAAGATCCTATAATCACATTTGTTATGATTCATTGTTGTATATTTTGTCTGCTTTTGTTGTATTCCGTAAGATCCTAACCATTGTGAGGTCAAACATTTATGACTTTGAGGTTAGAGGGTTTGCATCCCAATAATAGCCTCAATGTATCATTTTTTTAAAAATTCAAGGATCTCAAAGCATTGCAGTATGATGAGGTAACTTTAACTCATCTTCCCCGCCCAGGGTGTATTACATTAAGAGAGTGAAGACCAGTCTGATTGACGATGTCAGGCTGCTACAGAACTCAGAACAAGCTAGGTGTCAGCTAAGTAGCGGCTCCCAAGTGAAGATGGAAGATAAGGCTGGATGGAACTACCTTTGTAAGGAGCAGCCACTAAAAACATGCCAAGGACTCCCTCCCCCTCCCCTTGCTCCCAGCTGTTCAAAGAAAGGGGGAGTTAGTTGAGTATAGGCTTTTCCCGTCCCATATAACAACCAGCCGTCACCTGCTTAAACATAACAAGGTGGAATTGTCGAAAGGATCTCATGCAAGAAAGGCTAATTAGAACTACTAGCGGCTGAGGAATGGTTTCCATGGGCTGCTGTTAGCCGTTGTTATCGCAGGTGGAAAGTGAAGCAGAGAACACTGTCACAGGTTATAGAACACATTATCCTGGGTCTCCTTCCCCCATTAGTATCATGCCTCGTGTAAATATAAGGGACCTTCCACAAATTCGATGCCTTTTGAGAAGTGTAACTTGGTAAAAAAATTAAAATAAACTTTTAATTTCACCTAAATGTAACATTCTGTCATAAAGAGCACATGTTTAACTTAATAAAAAGTTATTTTCCCATCTCAAGAGGTTCAATAAAACAATGACTATAATCACTAATGACATTAAATGAATATGAATTTGTCAAAGCAACGAAATAACTCGGGCTTTACGATGATGGTGAAAAGTTGGAAAAATGTTTGGGTTAAGTGGGTAAATATCACAGAGGTCACAGAGGTCACAGAGAATCTTTATTCATATAAATAATCAGATTTATTTCATTCTTCCTGTGGTCTATATTGCAGGGCACTTCCTTTAATATAACAGGCTTTTAAAATTCAATATTGGTGTACAAATTCTACTTAAAATATCAAAAGGCGCTCTTTTCGTGGAACGACCTATAAACAGATCAAACGTCCAATAAAGCGAAGCTCCAAATTATCCTCCGCCACGTATACTTCATTACCACAACCTTCTCAAAGACATCAATAGTGCTGCGAATTAGCTCCATGCTGTTAAGGACTTCAGTACGATAATCAAATGCTGAAGGTTACGTGAGGAGAAACGAAGGTTACTCCATTTAATGTTGGGAAAATGGGGCGTTGGAAATTGGTAACAGGAACACAACAGACTTCAAGATCACCGAAGGAACGCAAGAGACTTCGAGATCACTTAGTGTGTTTACCAACCTTTGCATTACTCTTCAAATTACTCCTTTTGCCGTTTGACTCACGTCACTTTTTTTTTAATACCAGAGCTAATTGTAACATTACGTAAGAGCGGCGCGGTACTAACGGGCGCAAGAGTTAAAAATACAGAAACTGCTCTGGCATAAATCATGCTGTAAACATGGAGTATTTATGAACTATACACTGACATAAATGGTCCCGAAAGCAGATTTTCTTGGGTGGGTGAGTCTCAGTGGCGTTAGCTCTTAAACCACAGTTGGGCTCGGGGACCCCCTCATTTCCCTGTCTGGAGAACGTCTCCCCGAATAGCCAAGCCACAGTCCCACAACAACCGTGTACTAGATGCACTCATTCAGACTGTCAAACACCATGTATTATGAAAGGAAAATGCACATGTAAGCTGATATACATTGGTTTAAAGACCGATTTTCCATAACCATTTGTTGTCGTGGTACTACTGCTGTGTGTGTGCTCCGTTTTGTTCTGTGCAGTTTTATTGGGTTTTGCATTGATTCTAGGGCTGCATTGATCACTTGGATAAGGTGCCTAATTATGTACAACAGTGTCTCCGCTTGATGTATGCGTGTTTTTCCCTTTCTTTGCCTCAAGGATTCTGTGGAGAGCGACAACTTGGTACATGGGTTCTTTGACAATCTTTCACCATGGGAGGTTTGGTGATTATGAGAATCTCTCGGCTAAAGGGGTGGGATGCAAGCTCCAAATGAGAATTACTTAGGCACATTGTTCACTGTCAAAGAGTCATTCTACAGAACTTGTCAAGGAGATGGAATAGACTCATTCAAATATACTTTTAGAGTTCTCAAATAAATGAGTGACAATAGCAACTTTTATGCAAAATATGTCAACCTTGCCTCTTTCCCCAATTGGTACAACATGTATTATTATTTTTTTTTTAAATGCTACATGAAATTGAAATTAGTGAGCCGAAAATGCAAAGCATTTCCTTGCCACAAAAACACGTTACAATATATTATACTATATTATTGTATTGTTACACAGTAGCGATCTTGCAGATGCATAGCTTGATCAATCAGCATTGGACCAGGAAATTAGCCATTGTAATGTAAAATGTAAAACATCACCGGCATGGCAGCTTAGGGATCCTCCATCTTGGCCTCTAGACCACTTCTGGAGAGGCACCAGGTGCTGTTGGCACACTGAGCCAGAGCATAGGGAAGGTGTGTGAAATTTGCCTCCGGATCGGGACTTCTATTTACTCGCTAATCTCGCTAATGGCTTCCATGGCCTCCTCTGGCCAGTAGCAGTGCGTGGGTAAAATCACAAGGGAAGACAAAAAAAAGCCATATTACAACCTATGTGTTGTGATAATTGCATGGTTTGGTCTATAACCCGTTAATTCATACGTCTTGCAACCGTGGTATATAGGCCTAAAGGCCTGAGATAATAAGAAGACAGAGTGGCAGAATAAATTCAACCACACCTTTGTTTCATCACAAAACCGAATAGCAACCTATATCTCACATACACGTAGTTAGCAGATGTTATTGCGAGTGTAGCGAAATGCTTGTGCTTCTAGTTCCGACAGTGCAGCAATATCTAACATGTAGTATCTAACAATTGCACAACAAATACATCATGGAATAAGGAATAGAATGGAATAAGAATATATGAATATAAATATATGGATGAGCAATGACAGAGGGGCATTGGCTAATAAGATGCAGTAGATAGTATAGAATACATATGAGATGAGTAATGCAAGATATGTAAACATTATTAAAGTGGCATTATTAAAGTGACTAGTGTTCCATTTATTCAAGTGGCCAATGATTTCAGGTCTGTACATAGACAGCAGCCTCTCTGTGCTAGTGATGGCTGTTTAACAGTCTGATGGCCTTGAGATAGAAGCTGTTTTTCAGTCTCTCAGTCCCAGATCCTAACTGACCTAATAAAGGGAATTTTTACTAGGATTAAATGTCACGAGATGTGAAAAACTGAGTTTAAATGTATTTGGCTAAGGTGTATGCTCACTTCCGACTTCAACCGTATATATAGAAATACAAGGCTAGAGAGACCTATACAGACACACAATAAAGATGATCATGTGTGTTTCACTGCTTAACTCTGAATAGAAGCTAAAAAGCAGATATGTGAAGAGTGTTATAATGAAGCTGCTGATACTTTCCCCAATATCACCTCCATCTTCAGGCGTAGGTACCTACTGTGGGCAGATATCGACTTGAGCAAAAAATAAAAATCCCGCAGCTAGTCCTCCGAGAACTTCCCCAATTCCTTTGACTGGATGTTGAAAGGCATTATTTCAGCCAGGAGGGGATGTTTGAAGACCGAAATGAAAAAGGGGGAGTAAAATAAATCAAGACTGTTTCATGTAAGATATGAGATTTGGATTGAGCCTTTTTAAATGAGGCCCTTTATGCATTGAATGAAGACAATCATATTAGGCCTGCGCTTACTGAATGAAGTGAATGGAAACAGGCAGGGAGCCGATTTCCCCATGAAAACACAGCTTCCTCGAGAATAGTGCATGGAGAAGAGTGCAGAGCGCAGCGCGGCTGATTTCATTTTAACACTGCTCTTAACATGGAAAATTAGGAGCTCTTCCCGTACGTAATTGCTGTGTATCCAAAGTAGAACATTTCCTTTTGGTATGTAGTGTCTAAATTAATGTTGTGCAGGAGACTCCCTGCTATAGTCTCTCTCTCTTTCTCTCGCTCTCTCTCTGCACGAGAGAGAGAGACTCTCACAGGGCCATGTTGGAGTTAAGAAAAACACAAGGCAATGGACCAGTGCCAGTAACATCAATGCAATGCTGCTTGAAAAACATAATGAATGGTTACATAATAATTTGTTTCCTGAGAAATATAGCAATTCCCTTCTGCCTTCATGGCCGTAATTTTTACTGTGGATGTCGTGATGATACCCAAGACTGTAAAGCTCAGCAATATATTTTTTTCAATTGTAAAACATTACATAAACACACATACCCCTTTGAAAGAATACTCCTTGAGGTTCAATCTGCTCAGTCAATAGTGTGGTGACTTCTTTTTCTGAGGTAGTACAGGTCCAGTTGGATAGGGGGTTTCATTCACATACATTACAATTACACCAGTTTCAACATGTTGAGATATAGACCCATGCATTCACAAATAGACCCAGTTTAATTGGATGCTTTTGGACTCAAGCGTAGTTCGCAACACCCATATCGTTGCACTGTCAGATCAGTTTGAGGCAAAGGAACACTGTCTCCAAACAGAATGGGAAAATGTCTAGCCATGGTCTGCAATGTATATATCACAGGAACTCTCTGAGGTCTTACAAGAAAATGAAATAGGGACAGTCTGCTAATTGAAGCGGTCACTCCTTCCTGGTTTACATAAAAATAATTGGCATATCTATTTGGGACATACATACTTGGCGGAAACATGTGCAACTAAGCAGTACATGTAAATGATGTAACAAACCAAAAAACAGGCAGGCTTATGTTAGTTGCTATCAAATACCCCTTTATCTCCAGCCGTATAGCTGCTTACCAACTTACCAAACTGATTTGAGCTAAATTACAAACAATAGCCTAAAACCATGATTCACAATATATCTGATCACAGCAAATATCTCTTGTCTCCAAACACCAGCAAATGTCTCCAAACACCAGTCTGGCCGAAGCAGTTTGGTTTCTGACTTGGCACATAAAACATTTGGCCAAGAACGAAATTCTCCAGAATCATTCTTTAAGATTTCCCATCAGTAGTCACCTGATGTTCACATTCATAATTGCTAATAATTGACCCTTTGGAATGGGAAAAATGCCAGCCAGGAGCTCTCCCATCTGCTGCCTACAAGGCAGACTGGATCAAATTTGAGTGTCCTTGCAAGTGCAAGAGAACAGGCTTCAAACCAACCATCAAACAACAGTCAGTGGACCAAGGGAGGATTGTCGAAAAGACACTGCAAGGACAACATCTTACAAACAGGTGGGTGTGTTTAACTAGGGAAATGAAAAAACTATCTTTGTGCACATCAGCCAGGTGTCTTGTTTGTTTGTTTTGCTCACGTTCGTCAGTGAGAGTGAGGCAGCAACTCATTTTGAATATCTTTCCTGACGATTACAAAAACCCTACTGAATATGAAACTACAACACTAGCGGGAAGTAAATTACAAAACCACTTTAGATTAGTTGTGATGCGAAAAAAAATGCAGAGTCAACAACGCTATCTTTAAAATAATCATGCTCGCGAAAGAATTGGAGTCCTACAACTGCTATGCTTCGATATCAAACCTTTTGAACAATATGCCGCGTGTACTGTAGATTCCACTGAGCCACTCAAAGACGACAGCGTCACCCGCGCAAAATGATATTTCTGAAAGGACTGGTGTTGTAATTGTTTCTACTGAGATGTGGCTCTTTCTTCAAGCCCTGCGGCAGCAGCTAAAGACGCTCGCTGTAATCGGTAGGGTATAGTACTTTTTTTTTCTCTCTTCGCCCAGGCAGCTATCTGGAGCGTCCACGCCGCTGGATTATCCCGCCTACCACCAATCCTTTTGCAACAGTTGAGAGGATGAGAGCGCCTGTTGGAACAGCTCCAGTAGCCGGGGCTTCGTCCCTTCTTCCTCAGCCTGGGCCAAGGCCAGATTCCTCCGTCTCATCTCCTCTGTATGGATTAGGAGTGCCACTGCTCAGACCCGACAACGCCCCAGGACTGGGCGCAGGGAGGGACTGGCAGCTCTCCGCCCCGTTGGAAGAGCTTGAAGCCTGGACGCAACGCAGGCCCTGGTGGCCCCTCCTGTCCACCACCACCAACCACCTCCACGGAGATCCAGCTGAACACATCTGTGTCTGCTCTGACATCGCTCTTCACGCCAGTACCCCAGTCAGCTCCGGTGGGTGTTAAACCAACTTACACAAAGATACACACGCACTCCACATTCAATGGTATACATGCATGCAAGCGCGGTCAATGCACATACAAAAATTCCAAAACACACTCAAAGACACACACGATCACTCACTCACTCGCTCACGCACACTCACAAAACAAAACCGTCATCAACTCCTGCAGCCAAGCACCATGAGGCCCACAGATGATATCAATCTTACAAAGCGGGCAACTGGAGCGGTGTCCTTCATTCCTAACACCAGCTAATGCCTAAAAACAACAGTTGGGCGCAGCCAGCGATTAGGAGATGGCTCTCTTTAAGCCAGCATGCGAGCGCAATCAGTCTGCTAGGCATTCGTTTAAAACACTGTATACACGCTGACAAAACAAGAAAGGGAGAAAATGGGGCTAATTCACGATAAACAAAGCACACAGATAATTGGACACGTGAGATCCACGTTCGCTGACAGTCACAAATCCCGCATAGACCAGTGTTTCAGTGTTTTCACGTCATTCCAGCCCGTTTTTCAGGCCCTTTCAGCATGTGGAGTAGTTGAGTGTGCTTGTGGAGGGTACACGGTGGATAGAGTGGTTTAGACAAGAGGATAAGTCGGGAATAGGCCCAAGTCACCGGAATGCGTACATGTCTCCTAGAATTAAACAAAACTTAGGAGGCCCCCTTTTACTGTGTATTATTGTTGGATCCAGTACACGAGGTTTAACGTTGGTTCTAGGAAAGATGCAAATGTGTTCTCTCTGAGTGGGAATGTATTATAACGCATGTATTGAATGTACAAGTACTAGTGAACTAATTTGATAAGACTACTAACAAGCTTCATACATTTTGGTCATCAGCTGAATAAACCTTGTGCAAGTTTCATTTGAATCGCATATATAGGCAGGGTTTTGCCTCGGCTTTTCATGCCTCCTTTATTTACACCAGGGAGAGACAGAATACCTGCTAATGGTTATCCAATACCATGCTTGAGTATACCTGTATGTTATTTAACAAGGTTACTTTCTCAGGTGACCTTTCGTCATGGTTATAAATCAATAACATTCTCCATGCTTTTTGAACACTGAATACAAAATGTACAAGCTTATATTACCACCTTGCAAACTCTGCTACAACCCAGTCTTCACTGATTAAAATAGTGAACCGGTGTCCTGTGGCTACTGTTGTGCTTGGAAAAAGGACTGGGAAATTACTGCAGTAAGTGAAAAGGGGAAATGGAAATGGAGGAAGTAAGATTGTATGTGATTGCACGTAAATGGTGCACATTTGCAGTGCAGGCCTTTGAAGCGGAATGGTCCTCCTGGCCTTTCATTTTATGATTACCATCCTTCTGCTCTATCATAATGGCCACAGCCACAGCACCATAATGAAGACATTACCAACAGGAAGGATAGTGTACTACTTTCACGTCGTGATTCCCACTCGTTTAGCCCAAAATAATACCTTACCTTATCTGAAAGCAACCTTATAACACCATGTCACAAAGAAATACAAGACACAAACAAATGTTGTCTTACTGTTTCTCACGTGCTGATGTGTTTCCTGAAAACATTTTATGGTTTTACATTTGACCGAGAAGCTAACCGAAATGCCTCCATCGACACATAAAGTGCTTAGGTTCCCAACCTACCTTCATCTCACTTTTGCGTCGTCGACACAAACAGGTTTGCTTTCGGTTCCTAGACTCCTTGGCTCTATGGGGAGTGTATGTAGCCATTAGCCATTAGTGAGAATATAATATATGGGGGAATGAGAGGGGATGACACACCTTCCCATTCCCCCCACCCAACCCCAGTGTGAGCTGGGATACGTTCCCTGCCTCGCTAATAAGCCACCGGTTCGATGCCAGCGCTCTCCTGCATGGGGGTAGATAAGCACTAGCAGTAGTGTGGGCTCCCATTGAAACCCAGTGTGGCGCTAAGCTCCCAGCAGCCCCCAGCGAGCCCCTGAACAGCCGGGGCGCCGCAGTGCCAGGCAACAAAGGCACAGCTCCCAATGAAGTAACATTCTGATTACAGATGCAAGCGCACAGGCAGCAATGGGGAATATGAGGTGGTAAAGGAAAAAAATAACAAGAAAGAACTCCACAGAGACTGCATAAAAAAACACAATGCTCCTCGTTGTTGTCAAAAAACGAAAGGGGATGAAACTATCGAACTGAGGAATTTTGACATGACTTTGGCCCTGTGTGTAGCCATGGGGAAATTACGGCAGCATGACAAGACAAGGTTGTCCTATTTTATTGTTCCTTTTTCAATAACAATTACCTAGTTTAAGAGGGGAAACGTTTTGGAATTTTGTGGGACCGGGGGGGGGGGGGGGTAGTGCAATTAGCATAGCGCATCTAGTTTGTGGGCCACCGGGGAGTTGGGTGTTCTTCCTTAACAGGTCTGGATTAACCCCCATGCAAATATACAAAATAAATCAGTGCTTAACAGACTCCTACATCTGTGGAAGAATGTAACACAGGCCAATCCACGCCTCGGTCCCCAGTAATTGTGAAGCTGTTGCCCATCCCACTGTGGGCCTTGTTACCAATCACTGAGGATTAATAGAACACACTGACTGACTGGCGTAAAAGAGAGAATAAAGATCGAAGAAGACGTTTTACTGTTTATTTTATTCAAACAGGCTTGATTCATTGGACCAGAATTAAATAAAACCGCAGATTGGTTTTCCGAAAAGCAGAAATAACAGGTTGACTCCCCTAACAAGTAGTTTCTATCAGTTTACAGAGTGTGTATAGGCAGTATTTGTGCAAACAATGGTTCTGCATAAACCTTTGGTGAGACAGATGTCCTTGAATCTGACCAATTTCTTTGAATGCTTTTACCATTCTCATTCCTGGCTAGCCTGTACATGTGCCCAATATGGTACCATCATCATGGAGTACCTTATTGCATGGGTCTATGTTTTTACTGTGCTTATAACACAGAGTATGGTTATGCTACTTTGGATGGCAGATTAAGTGAACTACAATAAGGACAAGATGAGATTTGCTTGAACGTACACTACCGTTGAAGGTTTGGGATCACTTAGAAATGTCTTTGTTTTTGAAAGAAAAACATTAAAACATTAAAACATTAAAATATTAAAATAACATCAAATTGATCAGAAATACAACAGATGCCTCAAAGTCCTCAACTGGCAGCTTCATTAAATAGTACCCGCAAAACACCAGTCCCAACGTCAACAGCGAAGAAGAGACTCCGGGATGCTGGCCAGTCTGAGATTTGGCTTTTTCTTTGCAACTCTGCCTAGAAGGACAGCATCCCGGAGTCGCCGCCTCACTGTTTTATACAGTGCCTTGCGAAAGTATTCGGCCCCCTTGAACTTTGCGACCTTTTGCCACATTTCAGGCTTCAAACATAAAGATATAAAACTGTATTTTTTTGTGAAGAATCAACAACAAGTGGGACACAATCATGAAGTGCAACGACATTTATTGGATATTTCAAACTTTTTTAACAAATCAAAAACTGAAAAATTCGGCGTGCAAAATTATTCAGCCCCTTTACTTTCAGTGCAGCAAACTCTCTCCAGAAGTTCAGTGAGGATCTCTGAATGATCCAATGTTGACCTAAATGACTAATGAGGATAAATACAATCCACCTGTGTGTAATCAAGTCTCCGTATAAATGCACCTGCACTGTGATAGTCTCAGAGGTCCGTTAAAAGCGCAGAGAGCATCATGAAGAACAAGGAACACACCAGGCAGGTCCGAGATACTGTTGTGAAGAAGTTTAAAGCCGGATTTGGATACAAAAAGATTTCCCAAGCTTTAAACATCCCAAGGAGCACTGTGCAAGCGATAATATTGAAATGGAAGGAGTATCAGACCACTGCAAATCTACCAAGACCTGGCCGTCCCTCTAAACTTTCAGCTCATACAAGGAGAAGACTGATCAGAGATGCAGCCAAGAGGCCCATGATCACTGGATGAACTGCAGAGATCTACAGATGAGGTGGGAGACTCTGTCCATAGGACAACAATCAGTTGTATATTGCACAAATCTGGCCTTTATGGAAGAGTGACAAGAAGAAAGCCATTTCTTAAAGATATCCATAAAAGGTGTCATTTAAAGTTTGCCAAAAGCCACCTGGGAGACACACCAAACATGTGGAAGAAGGTGCTCTGGTCAGATGAAACCAAAATTGAACTTTTTGGCAACAATGCAAAACGTTATGTTTGGCGTAAAAGCAACACAGCTCATCACCCTGAACACACCATCCCCTCTGTCAAACATGGTGGTGGCAGCATCATGGTTTGGGCCTGCTTTTCTTCAGCAGGGACAGGGAAGATGGTTAAAATTGATGGGAAGATGGATGGAGCCAAATACAGGACCATTCTGGAAGAAAACCTGATGGAGTCTGCAATAGACCTTAGACTGGGACGGAGATTTGTCTTCCAACAAGACAATGATCCAAAACATAAAGCAAAATCTACAATGGAATGGTTCAAAAATAAACATATCCAGGTGTTAGAATGGCCAAGTCAAAGTCCAGACCTGAATCCAATCGAGAATCTGTGGAAAGAACTGAAAACTGCTGTTCACAAATGCTCTCCATCCAACCTCACTGAGCTCGAGCTGTTTTGCAAGGAGGAATGGGAAAAAATTTCAGTCTCTCGATGTGCAAAACTGATAGAGACATACCCCAAGCAACTTACAGCTGTAATCGCAGCAAAAGGTGGCGCTACAAAGTAACTTAAGGGGGCTGAATAATTTTGCACGCCCAATTTTTCAGTTTTGATTTGTTAAAAAAGTTTGAAATATCCAATAAATGTCGTTCCACTTCATGATTGTGTCCCACTTGTTGTTGATTCTTCACAAAAATACAGTTTTATATCTTTATGTTTGAAGCATGAAATGTGGCAAAAGGTCGCAAAGTTCAAGGGGGCCGAATACTTTCGCAAGGCACTGTATATATATTTTTTTTCACCTTTATTTAACCAGGTAGGCTAGTTGAGAACAAGTTCTCATTTACAGCTGCGACCTGGCCACGTGAGATATACCTGCTGTAGCGCGTGCTACGAGTGGGTGTTGTTATCATGACCAGTGAGCTGAGATAAGGCGGAGCTTTACCTAGCATAGACTTATAGATGACCTGTAGCCAGTGGGTCTGGCGAAGAATATGAAGCGAGGGCCAGCCAACAAGAGCATACAGGTCGCAGTGGTGGGTAGTATAAGGGGCTTTGGTGACAAAATGGATGGCACTGTGATAGACTGCATCCAGTTTGATGAGTAGAGTATTGGAAGCTATTTTGTAAATGACATCGCCGAAGTCGAAGGATCGGTAGGATAGTCAGTTTTATGAGGGTATGTTTGGCGGCATGAGTGAAGGAGGCTTTGTTGCGAAATAGGAAGCCGATTCTATATTTATTTTTGGATTGGAGATGTTTAATATGAGTCTGGAAAGAGAGTTTACAGTCTAGCCAGACACCTAGGTATTTGTTGTTGTCCACATATTCTATGTCAGTACCGTCCAGAGTAGTGATGCTAGTCGGGCGGGTGTGGGCAGCGAACGGTTGAAAAGCATGCATTTGGTTTGACTAGAGTTTAAGAGCAAGTTGGAGGCCAAGGAAGGAGTGTTGTATGGCATTGAAGCTCGTTTGGAGGTTAGTTAGCACAGTGTCCAAAGAAGGGCCAGATGTATACAGAATGGTGTCGTCTGCGTAGAGGTGGATCAGGGAATCACCCGCAGCAAGAGCGACATCGTTGATATATACAGAGAAAAGAGTCTGCCCGAGAATTGAACCCTGTGGCACCCCCAGAAGTCTGGACAACAGGCCCTCTGATTTGACACACTGAACTCTGTCTGAGAAGTAGTTGGTGAACCAGGCCAGGCAGTAATTTGAGAAACCAAGGCTGTTGAGTCTGTCGATAAGAATATCGTGATTGACAGAGTTGAAAACCTTGGCCAGGTCGATGAAGACGGCTGCACAGTACTGTCTTTTATCGATGGCGGTTATGATATCGTTTAGGACCTTGAGCGTGGCTGAGGTGCACCCCTGACCAGCTACAAAACTGGATTGCACAGCGCAGAATGTATGGTGGGATTCGAAATGGTCAGCGATCTGTTTATTATCTTGGCTTTTGAAGATTTTAGAAAGGCAGGGCAGGATGGATATAGGTCTACAACAGTTTGGGTCTAGAGTGTCACCCCCTTTGAAGAGGGGGATGACTGCGGCACCTGTCCAATCTTTAGGGATCTCGGACGATACGAAAGAGAGGTTGAACAGACTGGTAATAGGGGTTGCAACAATGTCGGCAGATAATTTTTAGAAAGAGAGGGTCCAGATTGTCTAGCCGAGCTGATTTGTACAGGTCCAGGTTTTGCAGCTCTTTCAGAACATCTGCTATCTGGATTTGGGTGAAGGAGCTGGGGAGGCTTGGCAAGTAGCTGTGGGGGATGTAGGCCGGTGTTGGGGTAGCCAGGAGTAAAGCATGGCCAGCCGTAGAGAAATGCTTCTTGAAATTCTCGATTATTGTGGATTTATCGGTGGTGACAGTGTTACCTAGCCTCAGTGCAGTGGGCAGCTGGGATGAGGTGCTCTTATTCTCCTTGGACTTTACAGTGTCCCAGAACTTTTGGGAGTTAGAGTAACAGGATGCAAATTTCTGTTTGAAAAAGCTATTTTTTGCTTTCCTGACTGACTGCTGGTACGGCTAAAGGCTATCAAAACTGGTCGTCTAGTGCGTTGGGGACAGAGAATAAAAGGAGCAGATTTCTGTGAGTGGTAGAATAGATTCAGGGGTATGGTGGAGTATGGGTACAGTGGAGGTAACACCAGGCACTGAGTGATGATAAGAGAGGTTGCATCTCTGGACAGGATAGTTATGCTTGGTGAGGTCACCGCATGTGTGGGAGGTGGGACAAAGGAGGTGTCTGAGGCATGTTGAGTGGGACTAGGGGCTCCGAAGTAAACTAAAACAATGATAACTATCCTAAACAACAGTGTACAAGGCATATTGACATTTGAGAGAGACATAAAACGAGGCATAAAGCAATCACAGGTGTTGATTGGGAGAGCTAGCTAAGACAACAACGGGTAAGACAACAACAGCTAATCAGCTAAGACAACAACAACAGGTAAAATGGCAATGAACGGGCAGAGAGGGTCAGTTAACTACACACAGTGCTTGAGTTGGAGGCTGGGGCCGACAGATAAACAGAAAATAAACAAAAGGAGTACCGTGATTAATGAACAGTCCAGCAGGCATCAGCTATGTAACCAAGTGATCATAGGGTCCAGTGAACAGCAATGGATGGAACAAGGAAGCCGCGGGGTAGTCGTTATTACGCTAGCACGTGGGAGACACGCCGTTTAAAGTTAGCAGGCCTGGGCAAGTAGAAGCGTCTGCTCTGACGTCCGGCATAGTGCGGTTGAGGGCACAGCGGATGGAGTTACGTCAGCGGACCAGTCATGGTGGTACGGCGGGGCGCCGTGTCGACATAGGGTCCGGGCCAGATGGCGAAAGAGGTATTGTAGTTGTAGTAATTTCGTTTGCTAGCAGGGAGATGCGCCTGGATCACAGCTAACTGGTGCTAGCTTCGGGGCAGGGGCGTTAGCCACTATAGCCACTCGGTAGCAGCTAGCTAGCTGTGATGATCAGGAGTATGATCCAGTGTTTACGGCAGGAATCCGGCGTTGTAGTGAAGAAAACAATCCGATACTAGCAGGCTGGCAAAACGTCTGGTGTCTGTGCAGAAGGTAAAGGCCGCTGTGACTAAATGACTAAATAGCTAGTAGCTAATTAGCTGGTTAGCCTCTGATGGCTAGCTTCTGACGGAGGTCCTGGAGATAAGGTATAAAAATAGCAGATCCATTTCACATTGGGTGAGGCGGGTTACCGGAAGGTATATTAATTTTAAAATGGAGAAGAGATTGAAAATAAATTTAAATATATACAAAAAAATATGAAAAATACAAAAGTAAATGAGAGGACGACAAACTACGTCTGCACTGCTACGCCATCTTGGAGTCAAAAAAATTAAAAATAAATGTTGACGCTGAGACTGGTGTTTTGCGGGTACTATTTAATGAAGCTGCCAGTTGAAGACTTGTAAGGCGTCTCTAATGTACCTGTCCTCTTGTTCAGTTGTGCACCGGGGCCACCCATCCTCTTTCTATTCTGGTTAGAGACAGTTTGCGCTGTTCTGTGAACGGAGTAGTACAGAGGGTCGTACGAGTTCTTCAGTTTCTTGGCAAGTTCTCGCATGGAATAGCCTTCATTTCTCAGAACTAGAATAGACTGACAAGTTTCAGAAGAAAGAGTCTTTGTTTCTAGCCATTTTGGGCCTGTAATCAAACCCACAGATGATGCTGCTCCAGATACTCAACTAGTCTAATGAAGGCCAGTTTTATTGCTTCTTCAAACAGAACAACAGTTTTCAGCTGTGCTAACATAATTGCAAAAGGGTTTTCTAATGATCAATTCGTCTTTTAAAATGATCAACTTGGATTAGCTAACGCAACGTGCCATTGGAACGCGGGAGTGATGGTTGCTGATAATGGGCCTCTGTACGCTTATGTAGATATTCCATTATAAATCAGCTGATTTCAGCTGCAATCGTCACTTGCAACATTAATATTAATGTCTACATTGTATTTCTGATCAATTTCATGTTATTTTAATGGACATTTTTGGGGGGATTTTCTTTCAAAAACAAAGACATTTCTAAGCGGCCCCAAACTTTTGAACGTATTACCATTCGAGGCTTATGTGGTCCCATGACCAATAGTGTCTTCCTTGACAATGAAGACTTTAAAGGCCTATGCCAGCAGAGTAATGTGGGGAAAATTCCCCCCAATGGAATTCCCTCAGTGAAGGGTCTGCTAAAAGGGTCTGGAAGAGGAGAAGAGGGAGAGTGAGAGAGTGTGTCAGGGATCTAGGGAACAAGAGAACATTGAGACGAACAGAAAGGGAAAAACAGAGAGAGATTTTTATGACTTACTTTCTCAGGTTTGCTGTCAATGTAATTATGTTAGCAAATGGACATAGCTGCCTATTAAACGGAGTGAAGAGAGTTAGACACAGCTGGGGCCTGGGAGGGAGAGTGTGTGTTTCTGTCATTGCGGGCTGAATACTAACGCGGAAGAAATTATGTGCACATGTTTCAAGATAGTATTCTACCCACGTAAAAAAAAAAGTGAGTGAGTGAGTGAATGAATGAATAAGAGTGACTGAGTGAGTGATCCCATATGGAAAGAAATGTACATTTATCACATTTTTAGATACATTTTTTAGGATACACGTGAAATATTTCAAATTGGCCAAATAATGTATTTTTGGATTGGAATAATAAATACATTCCAAGATATGTTATGAAAAGTGTTACATTTTTTATATATAAATGTATGTAAAATTCATATGACAATATACAGTATGGATTGGACCCTTTTTCCCATTTTCTTCTAAAATGAATTCCCAAATCTAACTGCCTGGGGCTCAGGACCTGTAGCAAGAACATGCATATGCTTGATACCATTTGAATGGAAACACTTTGATGTTTGTTGAAATGTAAAATTAATGTAGGAGAATATAACACAAAGGATAATACAAACAAAAAACGTGTTTAAAAAAAAATTAAATCAGCTTTGAAATGAAAGATTAAGGCCATAATATGAACTCAGAAAAAAAAGAAACTCCCTTTTTCAGGACCCTGTCTTTCAAAGATAATTAGTAAAATAACTTCATAGATCTTCATTGTAGAGGGTTTAAATATTGTTTCCCACGCTTGTTCAATGAACCATATACAATTAATGAACATGCACCTGTGGAACGGTCGTTAAGACACTAACAGCTTACAGACAGTAGGCAATTAAGGTCACAGGTAAGAAAACTTAGGACACTAAAGAGGCCTTTCTTCTGACTGAAAAACATCAAAAGAAAGATGCCCAGGGTCCCTGCTCATCTGCGTGAATGTGCCTTAGGCATGCTGCAAGGACGCATGAGGACTGAAGATGTGTAAATTGGAATGTCCATAATGTGAGACGCCTAAGACAGCGCTAGAGGGAGACAGGGTGGACAGCTGATCGTCCTCGCAGTGGCAGACCACGTGTAACAACACCTGCACAGGATCGGTACATCCGAACATCACACCTGCGGGACAGGTACAGGATGGAAACAACAACTGCCCGTGTTACACCAGGAATGCACAATCCCTCCATCAGTGCTCAGACTGTCCGCAATAGGTTGAGAGAGGCTGGACTGAGGGCTTGTAGACATGTTGTAAGGCAGGTCCTCACCAGACATCACCGGCAACAAAGTCGCCTATGGGCACAAACCCACCACTGCTGGACCAGACAGGACTGGCAAAAAGTGCTCTTCACTGAGAAGTCGCAGTTTTGTCTCCTATCGTTGAAGGAATGAGCGTTACACCGAGGCATGTACTCTGGAGCAGATTGATTTGTAGGTGGAGGGTCCGTCATGGTCTGGGGCGGTGTGTCACAGCATCATCAGACTGAGCTTGTTGTCATTGCAGGCAATCTCAATGCTGTGTGGTACAGGTAGACATCCTCCTCCCTCATGTTGTACCCTTCTTGCAGGCTCATCCTGAACTGACCCTCCAGCATGACAATGCCACCAGCCATACTGCTCATTCTTTGTGTGATTTCCTGCAAGACTGGAATGTCAGTGTTCTGCCATGGCCAGCGAAGAACCCGGATCTCAATCACATTGAGCACGTTTGGGACCTGTTGGATCGGAGGGTGAGAGTGAGGGCGAGGGCCATTCACCCCAGAAATTTCCAGGTGCCTTGGTGGAAGGGTGGAAGGGTGGGGTGACATCTCACAGCAAGAACTGGCAAATCTGGTGCAGTCCTTTAGGAGGAGATGCACTGCAGTACTTAATGCAGCTTGTCGCCACACCAGATACTGACTGTTACTTTTGATTTTGACCCCCCTTTGTTCAGGGACACATTAATCCATTTATGTTAGTCACATGTCTGTGGAACTTGTTCAGTATATGTCTCAGTTGTTCAATCTTGTTATGTTCATACAAATATTTACACATGTTAAGTTTGCTGAAAATAAACACAGTTGACCGTGAGAGGATGTTTCTTTTTTTTGCTGAGTTGAATATTGCAGTTTATGGGCAGTTGAGATTTTGGCCACTAGTGTGTGTGTGCAAAGTTTAAGATTGATCCAGTGAAGCATTGCTATACTGGACAATATTTTGTAGAAAGTCTGCCCAAATGTGCCCAATTGGTACATTGGGGTGGCAGGTAGCCTAGTGGTTGGAGTGTTGGGCCGGTAACCTAAAGGTTGCTGTATGGAATCCCCGAGCTGACAAGGTAAAAATCTGCCAGTCTACTCCTGAACAAGTTAGTTAACCCACTGATCCTAGGCTGTTATTGTAAATATGAATTTGTTCTTAACTGACTTGCCTAATTAAATAAAGGTTACATTTTTAAAAAGTACATTTTCAAGTACATAACTATAGAGAACATGCAAAAATTATATGGTAATACAACATTTGAGTTTACACACTCCCAGGAATGTCATACAGTACATGATGGATCATTAGCTTGGTTGTGGAGCCAGGGACAGCAGGGGTTCAAGCTGTAGAACCCTGTTCCTACATTTGAATATAAAAAGGTATTTGATCAAACAAAACTATGCTACATTTAATATCTGGGACCTTCAGGATGATAAATCAGAGCAAGATTACTGAATGTAAGTACATTATTTACTTGAATGTGAATGTATCAAACCAGTTGCCGTGATACCATTTTGTTGTTGTGCACTCTCCTCGAACAGTAGCATGGTATTTTTACAATGTATTATTACTGTAAATTGGACAGTGTAGTTAGCTTAGCAAGCATTTAAGCTTTCTGTCCATATAAGACATGTCTATGTCCTGTAAAGTTTGGTTTTACTTACGTCATGCTAATCACATTAGCGCACGTTAGCTCAACCGTCCCGGTATAGGGACACCAATCCCGTAGAGGATAAAGGATAAGGACCCAGATTAGGGACGATAGGGAATAGGGAGTAGGGTTAGTTATATGATATATCATACCGTTTGGTTCAAAAGGGATAAAAAGCATGTTTAAGATACGTATAGTAAGTTGTAAGTACATTTAAAGTAGGTCAATTAAAGATTGTCCATCTAAAATAGAAGTTCAGTTAGAAAACAAAACTACAAACAAAAAAAAGAGGAAAATATGGTCATGTGGGGTTGGAGACAGTTATGTTTGGCTTGGTGGGGTCATGTTAAGGATGGGTGATTGTGTTAGTTCAATGTTGGTTTCAGTCCGGCTTTGACATCAGCAGCATAATGGTGTTTCTGTGTCCCACTGTGCTTATCTTCAGTGATGGGTTGTCTCTTTTCAAAAATGTCTGTAGTATCACTGCTTGTCTGTCTGCGATGGTTTAAACTCTGGATGTGTTGTAGATGTTTTGATGAAGAGGTGAATTATGTATGCCAGTTTATTATAATAATAATTTGGGGCTGATTATATTTGTCCTGTTTACACACAAGTGTGTATGGAAATGTGTTTCTTGCATATCCCAACTCCCACTGAGACTAAATCAAATCAAATCTTCCCACAGGGAGTGGGGTCACCATTGCATAGCACCTCTGAAGCAGTTAGGATTAAGTGCCTTGCTCAAGGGCACAGCAAACGATTTTTCATCTTGTCGGTTACAGTATTTAAACCAGCTACCTTTACGGTTGCTGGCCCAACTTTCTAACCTCGAGGCTACATGCTGCCCGAGTATTATTTCTCGGTTCTGTATTCTTTGTCATCTGTTAATTTGATGTGTGGAGGCTGTAATCCAGGCATGAAGAGAATACCCGAAGATTGATTTTTTTGTAACTGATGTAAACTTTCAAAAACTGTTTCCTGTGCTGCTCCATTCTGTCTTTCCACAAAGGGCTTTGAGTAGGTTAATTATTTGATGTCCTTCCTTCTCTATGTTGCTGGTGTCTGTGGTCCACTGCATATTCTGTTGGAAGGAAACTTGCTCACTATGCAGTGTGAAATTGATGGGCTTCTTCACTTTTATGTTGGTGTTTCTTGTTCAGAGGATGCACTGTTGTTTTTTGAGGGTTAAGTTTGACATGCCACGTTTGACCAGTTTTCTATTTTGGATATGGACTGTGTGAGTTTGTTGACGGCCAGGTGGGGACACTTGGAGCTTGACCAATAGCAAAGGTCGTCTGCAAACACGTGGTCAATGGTAGGTGGAAGGTAATAGATATTTGAGATGTAAAATGTGAAGATGAATGGACTTAGAACTGCTTCTGGGGTGAATGGTGGTGAAACAGCTTGACCTTGACTTTGATTTCTAGGTTGTAGAGGGAGCTGGATATTAGGTGTTTTATGGAGTTTGGGGTTGCTGTCATACAGCCTGTAGCAAAGTCCATTATTGAATTTTTGTTTTTGTTGTTGTTGATCAAATGTTTTAACATTTAATCATGTAACACAACATAACACATTAACTGGCATGACAATCCGTCTCATGGGAGGCCAAAAAGCACTAAGACCAAGGAATGTCCCCAACAAGCAACGCCTCCAAGTCTTCTAATAGGCTGCCACTGCTACAATATATTTAGTCAAAATGCATTTTTAATCGGGCCTCCCTAGTGGCGCAGTGGTCTAAGGCACTGCATCACAGTACTAACTGTGCCACTAGAGATTCTGGTTTTGAGCCTGCCGTGACCGGGAGACCCATGGGGCGGTGCACAATTGCCCCAGCGTCATCTGGGTTAGGGTAGGGTTTGCCTGGCAGGGATGTCCTTATCCCATTGTGCACTAGCGACTCCTGTGGCAGGCCCGAATGCAGTGCACGCTGACACAGTTGCCAGGTGTAAGGTGTTTTCTCTGACACATTGGTGAGGCCGGCTTAAGTGGGCATTGTGTCAAGAAGCAGTGTGGGTTGGGTTGTGTTTCCGAGGACGCATGGCTCTTGACCTTTGCGTCTCCTGAGTCCGTACAGGAGTTGCAGCGATGAGACAAGACTGTAACTACCAATTGGAAAACACGAAATTGTGCACTTGATTCATACCAAATGCAGTAACATGTATTTAAATGAATACAAAAATAACTGCAAACATGATGTCTTTCATGTACATATGACAAAAAAACAAACAAACTTGACGAGAGCATTGCAACCAACTCCAACAGGCAAAGCTATATTAAATATACTTCACACGGAGAATTCAATCAATTTTAAATATGAATAAAGACTTGCTAGCACAACAAATTCAGCATTTGTAAATGTAAATGTATTGTCCATCCGTGAACCCTCTGTGACTTCCTGAAGATTTGAATGCACTAACTCCCCAAAATACTAAACATTGTCACCATCAAGCCCTATAGTTATTTCGCTGCTTTGACAAGGTCATTTCTGAAGATTAGATCTGTGTTACGCACTGACCATAGTAAGCAGTTTTTTTTCTGTGTTAGTTGGGGCGTGATATTGAGTAGGGTGGGTCATCTAGGGTTTTTGTATGTCTATGTATCCCCAGTGCGCCTCCACAGCCCAGTGCATCCTGTGCTAGCTTCCCGCACTTGCCTGGCTGGAGTGAGCATCCAGTCACGAAGGGTTGTGCCAGCTCTGCGCTCTAGACCTCCAGTGCGCCTCCACAGTCCAGTGCGTCCTGTCCCTCCTCTCCGCACTCGGCCTGAGGTGCGTGTCATCAACCCGGTGCCACCTGTACCAGTCCCACGCATCAGGTCTCCAGTGCGCCCCCACAGTCCAGTACGTCCTGTGCCTCCTGTCCCGGTGCCACCTGTACCAGTCCCACGAATCAGGTCTCCAGTGTGCCTCCACAGTCCAGTACGTCCTGTGCCTCTTCCCCACACTCACCCTGAGGTGCGTGTCATCAGCCCGGTGCCACCTGTACCGGTCCCACGCATCAGGCATCCAGTGCGCCTCCAAAGTCCAGAGCGTCCGGCGACAGTTCCCAGTCCAGAGCTTCCGGGGACAGTTCCCAGTCCGGAACCTCCAATGACGGGCCACAGTCCGGAACCTCCAACGATGGGCTAGAGTCCGGAACCTCCAATGACGGGCCACAGTCCGGAACCTCCAACGATGGGCTAGAGTCCGGAACCTCCAATGACGGTCTACGGTCCGGAACCTCCTGAGACGGTCTACGGTCTGGAGCCTCCAGCGACGGTCGGCGGTCCGGAGCCTCCAGCGACGGCTGGATTTTCCGGCAATGCGCCCCGCACCGGAGCTGCCCCCGACGCCCTGCGTCATTCATCCTAGATGCCCACCCGGACCCTCCCCTATTGAGTCAGGTTTTGCGGTCGGGGTCCGCACCTTTGAGGGTGTGGGGTACTATCACGCCCTGACCATAGTAAGCTGTTTTTTCTCTGTGTTGGTTGGGGCGTGATAGTGACTAGGGTGGGTCATCTAGGGTTTTTGTATGTCTATGTTGGCCTGTTTATCGTTGTCTCTGATTGGGGATCATGTTTAGGTAGCCATTTCCCTTTTGTGTTTGTGGGATCTTGACTATGTTTAGTTGCCTGACTGCACTATTTCGTATAGCTTCACATTTCGTTTGTGCTTTATTGTTTTGGTGAGTTTTCAGTTTATAAAAAATATGTGGAACTCTACTCACGCTGCGCCTTGGTCTCACTCATATGACGATCGTGACAATCTGTCCCTGTTATGTGAACTGAAGTCTCGTTTTAATATTGTGAAACTATTCATTTTAAAATATTTATTTCAGAAGAAACAAGTGAAATCCTTGTTTAAAAGCAGGTGAGCTAGTTCTACTCTTTTTGGCCATTATCTGGTGTTTTGTGATGAAAAACTGAACAGGTCGAGCATAATACGTCAACCCTGTTACCCATAGATAGACAGGCTAGAAATGTTTTAACAATTTAAAATGTTTTGTGAATCTTGCATTCAATTTCCCCTCCTTGTTGTACACAATACTTCCAATGCTTCCATTCCCCCTGCCACAAGGGAATTATTGGCTAGGGTTGCAAAGAGAGAGCATATTGGTGGAAACTTTCAAAGTTTACCAGTAAACTACCAGAATTTTGGTATCTTTCATGGCATTTGTCATCTATCACAAGACATCTAGTGGCCCTTTTGGGTATTTCAGAAGATCTGTAATTCTGTAATTATCTCTGGCCTTATCATATGGAAAATATATGAAATAATGAAATAAGAAAATGTTTTATTTTTATTGAATGACAAAGCTGTAAAACATTATCCTATATGTTTAGTGGATACCATTGGTGTTTAATATGAGGGAGTCAGTATGAAATATCCTTGATATATTTTTTAACTCACTTTTATTTATTTGACTTTTAGTCAATATGTATTTGTTGTCAATGCTTTTGCGCCAAACTGGTAGCAGTTGTGAAAAAAAGTCAACGGTTGGAGAGTTGCAGAGATAATTGAAAAAAGTCAATAGTTGGAGAGTTGTAAGAGTTAATTGAAAATACTGATATTGTTGATTAGATGCTCTTGATTAATTAGGCTATTTTCTCTTGAACCATATGGTATATCTACTATAAACTTATGGACAATATAGACACAGATATATGAAAAAGTTATTCAAGTATAAATAACCAAAGTTACAATTGATTTCCATAGATTTTCTGTTAATTGTCAAAATTACAGAAGATTCCAGTAACTTTGCTAAACTACCGGTAACTTTGCAACTCGATTCATGGCTGATTTAACTAGGAATTACCAGTTGGAGGGCCGTTTCAAGTGGATTTTTCCCAGATGTGGTAAATTCCCCCATTCCTCTTGGTTACAAACACACCATAACACCGCTAACCATCCATTGAAGAGCCGAATAATACCACTAACTGGAAGCACAAGACCTAGATCTACACCTTGACATATTGTGGAGCGTTATACCATGTATTGTTTTCGTTGAATCGATAAAAACAAAAACAAAACTAACAAAAACAACCTTTTCATTATTTAATTCAGCTGAAGAGAGGCACTTACTACAGCACTAGTTCACTCGCCCGCGTGCATTTAAAAGCATCGGATTGGAGCAAGCATTGCTTTTCTCATATTCCTCACAGCAGTCCATTCCTTTTAAATCCATGAGGGGGAGTTTACAAGTGCACGCTTTGGGAGAACGGTAGAGATTTGGAATGTGAGGGAATGGGTGTGAGGGAGCAAATGAGGGATGGAAAGCCTGCAAACATGAGAAAAGGAATATGTTTAATGAGTGAGGAAGTACCAGGGTGTCCACGTTGAAATGTCAAAAAAGGCCTTAATGATCACGGAAAGTCATTGCATATTGCTTTTTAATTGAGCTTCATTATATCCGGAATTCTGTATTGAAAATGAAACATCTTACCATATGGGGCCATCAACCAAAAGTGAAATAAAATATGCATTTGGGAAAAATCGAGCTGGTATAAATGCAAGTCTCGGGAATAAGCCGTGCCACAATTTAAATGGTACATGTAAATCAAAGTCAGTATTAGCCAAATTCAGGTCCAATGAGAAATAGGACATATAGGGAAGAGTGTGATCATCATTTTCACCTTATTTCCAAATCATGTGATTTCTTGTGATACTTGCCATACTGCACATGTAACCACTTTTTTGTAGCATAAATTATATCAATAGCCTACATATGCCTGACTTGTTTTAACATTTTATTTAAAACCTGGTACAGTTAATTGAATAACTGTTTTCATGTGCAATAACTGAAATTAATCAATTTTAAACATGCCTTCCTTCCCTGTATCTGCCCAAATCCATCTGTCTGTATCTGTGTGTCATGTTGCTGTGCCCCAGCCCAGTGCCTTCGTTGGTAAGAGTGAATACCCATTGGGCTGTGCCCGTTGTGTGTGGACTCAACCTGCACAGCACAAAGCCATATTCCTGGCACAGGGCAGTGCCAGGGAGAATAGATAGGATTTAACCGGCTCCCATGCAGAAGTCAGCTCAGTGAAAAGAGGGACCCTGAACCACCCAGAGGTCCCCCAGTCCCCATAGTGGGCCCCACCATAACAGACCTGCGGCGGCCATTACATAAACACATATAAATAGGTACACATTGTTATCAAGGACGGAAAGCCGATTAAAGAACACGCAGGCAAGCAGATTTACCCCCTCCCTGCATAATGTGCTTAGGTGGACTTACAATAATGTGCTTATGCACACTCGATCCCCCCGTTTGATCAACTTGGTCTTCTCGTGCCTGCTGATAGCATACGTGATCCATTTCCAGCGCGTGGGGCAGATGACACAGTTCAGTTCCAAACCCCAAGTCGTCGCAGCATGAAATCCTCCTAACTGCCACAGAGACAAAGCAATCTTGGGAAAAAAGTACCCCCAAATTGTTGATGCCTAGAGAAGTCTCAAACTCTCCCACACCGACCAGTCGGTCAATCAGTTGACGTGAACCAACTCCGAAAGTGCAGACTCAGTGCTTCTCAGAGTGAGAAAGCGAAAATGCGAGAGAAGCAGAGAGAAGGAAGGTCCGCTGGGCTGGCAGCTCGTGAACACCTCGTTCAGGCCCCTGTCTCCTGTCAGGCCGCTGATAGGTCCCAGCTGCTGTGTCTGCAGTCAACTCGCCAGGCATTTCCTGTTGCAATATATACACACTTAATACCCAGACTGCCTCTCTCCTCCCACCACCACTACCACTAACACCTCTCCGGGCCTCCCGTCATGCATATCAACACTTTATGAGAAGATGGGGTAGAGAGAGAGGGAGTAAAAGTACTATATAGGGAGGATTGGGCTGCGCACCGAGTCCTAGACAACAGTCGGAATCAAACAAGTCTGCAGGATTATTGCTCCACTGACTTGGGATCAATAGATCCTGAACACTATCCCCCGCTCTGAAGGGTTGACATGGGAAACGAGGGTCCAGGAGCCCCTACTCCTCATCCTCCTCCCGTTCCCATCTTTATCCCTACCTCTCTCTTTCTCCTTCCCTTCCTCTGCACCTCCCTCGCTTCTGGGCCTCTGAAGGAAAAGCAGGGAAACAAAAGATGCCTCTGGCCCTCTAAAGGAAAAGCAGGGGAGCCAAAAGATGCCTCTGGCCCTCTAAAAGACAAGCAGGGGAGCCAAAAGATGCCTCTGGCCCTCTAAAGGACAAGCAGGGGAGCCAAAAGATGCCTCTGGCCCTCTAAAGGACAAGCAGGGGAGCCAAAAGATGCCTCTGGCCCTCTAAAGGACAAGCAAGGGAGCCAAAAGATGCCTCTGGCCCTCTAAAGGACAAGCAGGGGAGCCAAAAGATGCCTCTGGCCCTCTAAAGGACAAGCAGGGGAGCCAAAAGATGCCTATGGCCCTCTAAAGGACAAGCAAGGGAGCCAAAAGATGCCTCTGGCCCTCTAAAGGACAAGCAGGGGAGCCAAAAGATGCCTCTGGCCCTCTAAAGGACAAGCAGGGGAGCCAAAAGATGATCTGGCCCTCTAAAGGACAAGCAAGGGAGCCAAAAGATGCCTCTGGCCCTCTAAAGGACAAGCAGGGGAGCCAAAAGATGCATCTGGCCCTCTAAAGGACAAGCAGGGGAGCCAAAAGATGCCTCTGGCCCTCTAAAGGACAAGCAGGGGAGCCAAAAGATGCATCTGGCCCTCTAAAGGAAAAGGGGCCCTTTTTTAAAAACACTTTTTCTTTTTTATTTTGGAAAAAGTTCATTGCTTTCTGGTATTGACAATAGTGAAGCACATTGGGTCTGTGCATGCAGCCAAGCAGATCAGGTGCTTTGGTTAAGAGTTCAACACCTAAGACCTGTCGCTAATCCTACTGCAGATCAGACACACAATTCAGGTCATATACCACTTCAGCATGAGAGAAAGAGAAGGGAGGGAAAGACAAGAAGATTCTCTCTCTCTCTCTAGAGAGAGAGAGAGAGAGAGAGAGAGAGAGAGAGAGAGAGAGAGAGAGAGAGAGAGAGAGAGAGAGAGAGAGAGAGATGTGTCAATGCTGGTGTGAAAATGTCACTCTCCTAAGATCTATACATTTTGCTGGACAGAGCAGCAGATCCTTGTGATATTTAAATGATGTGGGCATTTTTGTGTGATCCTAACAAAGTATGTTTCAAAGGTAGCGGGAGAAAATGATGGACAGGAATCGAAATCGAACACTCATCATAGAGCCAGATGGCAATAGCGAATATATGCTATGAATGTAAGTGTGTGTGTTTGTGTGTGTGTGTTTTTGGTTTTGCTATCCTTGTGGGGACCAGAAGCCTTCACAAGGATAGTAAAACAAGGAACGTTTTGACAAGTGGGGACATTTTAGAGTTAGGAGTTAGGGTTAGGTTCAGGGTTACGGTTAGGGTTAGGTTCAGGGTTACGGTTAGGGTTGGGTTTCGAGTGAAGGAAAATAGGATTTTAAATGGGAATAGTTGTTTGTTCCACACAAGGATAGTGTGTGTGTGCGCACGTTTGTGTGTGTGTGTGTTTGTGTGTGTTTGTGTGTTTGTGTGTGTGTGTGTGTTTGTGCGAGTTTGTGTGTGTGTTTGTGTGTGTGTTTGTGTGTTTGTGTGCGCGGTTGTGTGTTTGTGTGTTTGTTTGTGTGTTTGTGTGTGTGTGTGTGTGTGTGTGTGTGTGTGCATGTGTGTGTGCATGTGTGTGCATCTGTACACCCAACAGCGTGTATCATTGTGCACTTTCCACATGCATTTCCTTTCATTACCAGCAGGTGGCACTCCAGTTATCTATATCCAGTTGACGGCACTGTTTGCTCTCGACACCATTCTTTGAATGTTCAGGGTTTAAATATGTGTAAAAGTACCCCAGTATCAAATGCCTGGCAGCAGTGAGAGAGAGCCCAAATAACAGGTTCTCTGGCTAACAGCCAAGCACACTCACAAATGGCACACGCTTAAACAGAACAAAATAGCACACAATTCCAATCTTTAACAGGCAACCTGTGTCTCTACGAACATGAACTCTAATGACTGGCCTCGTATAATATGTTATCGGGCAGTCAGTGCTACAAAACAACCTCCATCGACAGGAAAGGACACATCTAAAGCCTACGCGTTACAAAAGCCAATATTCAAAAAGGCGTGCTGATCTAGGATCAGGTCATCCCTGTCCATGCACTCTTAATCATTCTGAACTAATAGGAAAAACTGATCCATAAATCAGCTCTCCTACTCTCAGTCTCTTTATATAGGCGACATACAGCCCCAGACCTATAACACAAGACTGAGCACTGGCCACCAGTGCAATATACCATAGACATGAGAGGGGGCGAAGAAGAGGAAGCATAACTTCATTATGGCTCTAATGACCGGAGATAAAGGGTTTTGCTGAGGCAGTGACCCTGGCTGAGGCATACGTTACCTGCAGAATAGCAGCAGTAATACCTCCAGTCAGGTAATTAGTTGTCCATTAATACACAAGCTGATCTTATCTCCTCAATTAGAGGACAGCAGTACCATGAATCACACACCCACTGTGTTTAAACCCTGTCAGACTATGGCCTCATACAGTAGCAAGGCCTATAGGGGAGGCCGTGTGCTAAAGTGAAGTGTAGAAAACATAGCGAAATACACAAATATAGATAATGAAATCTGCTTTGAAAGATAAGACAATGGTAAGTAAGTGAGGGGTTTCGTGTTTATGCATTTAAAGTATAGGCCACAGTGCTATTTCTGAAAGTTTAGGGTATCGTGGTTAGAGAGGACTGGGGGCGTCGAGAGAAAGCGAGAGAGCGAGAGAAATGAGGGAGAGTCACAGACTGGGAGAGGGGGGGGGGGGGGGGGTGAGACAGAAGGAGAGGACCCCTCGAAACGAATGTGCAGGTAAGCGTTTATATACAAGAGACAAACGGACACAGACGCGCGTGCGAGCAATCCCACATAGCCGCAGCCAGGAAGATGCTAATGACTGCCTGTGTTCTATTAGGTGAACCGATAGTAGAATACATGCACCGTTTACTGACATCACCGCAGCACAGTGGGTCTGCGCTGTCTACCACAGACTACTGGTGTTTCAGTCTGATCTAACGCAACAGCTATGACTAAGAATGGTGTTTAGGAGTTGCACGGTTAATGCCATACGCTTAGCAATAGGTTTTAATGTTATCCGTAGCATGATGTCATATTCAAGACTTTAAGCAATGATCATGTTACAGTAATCGAATGATCACCATTATCATCCGTTTGATGACATCCTTTTGCGTGTCTGTATTGCAACCTGTTTCATTGTAGCATGCAGAAGGTTTAGTAATAGATGCCACAGTTGTCAGTAGCATGATTACCATGTATTCCTAAATAGTCTTGGATTAAGACTTAACGATGACCATGTGACAGTAATTACTGTAAATCATCAACATCTCAGGCACTGCGATGACGTCCTTCCATGTGTCTCTAATGCAACCACAAACATGAGCTCATTGAGCTGCTTCATTGTAACTGTACACACAGTCCGTACTGTAGCCTTGAGCCGGAGCTTCTGTATTGGAACGGATGGTACTGGTACCTTTGGGGGCCAGTGGGGAAAATCCATATTGTGCTCCACTACTCCAGGCTGACCTGCATGTGTTTTCTGCTAGTTACGCCTACAGTACAGAACACCCTGTGATATGTACACTAACGCTGCACTGCACTACAGTGAGCTAGAGTACAGGACTTGGCGCAAACAAGGCAGCCTGTTGGTTTGGCAATCCAACACACACACAGACACACAGAGCTAGGCCTCCCTCCCAGAGACCTCACAGTCTGGGTACCAGATCCTTTTCATCTCCCTGCTATTGACTATGGCAGCACGCTGCATTTTGATTGGACCCCACCAGACACTGTCGCCCCCCCCCCCCCCATCCCCCTCTCATCCCCCCGTATCTCCCATCCCTCACCACCTCTCATGTTTGTCTTTCATTAGCTTTCATCTCTTTTTTCATCTCTCCATCTCATTGAACTGGCACCAGTGGCGTGGAGAGGCGTGTTTGTTGCTTTGATGATGCGATGCTCTTCTCCCCCGACCGTAAATCCATATTTATTCCCCCTTTTTTTTTCTTTTTTTTTTTTTTTTTTACATGTTGCCATGCTAACAAATGACTTACCATGTCGGAGCCTTAGAGGGACGTAGCTGAAAGGGGGGGAAGTTATGTAGAGTGTGTATCTGTGTCATAGGGGCAAGGAGTGTTTCCTTACCACGCGACCTGTGAAAACTCGTGGTCCTATAAGTATCGTGTACTGTAGTTTGGACACAGTGGCCCAAGCTGACCACTCACACTTTGGATCCTCTTCATGTCTTTTTAATCACGTCCACTGGCCTATATGGATGGATATGTGTCGGTGTACCTATTTGTCAGGTAATGGCCCTTGGCCTTGCTTTGAAGTTGTTGCTTCTCCACTCCTTTCAACTCCCTCACTTATCTAGTAGGCTATAGGGAGCTTCACGCCGTTCACCTCTCTCTCCTGGGGCCTAGGGATTTCATGACTCAAATGTGTGCATGGTGGATGTGGCGTTAGCATGTGGTGATCTGGCTTGCCCATATTGGTCACTAAAGCTTTTAGCAGTATCCTTCCCCTTAATAAGGTGGTCAATTTCAACCATTTACGTTCACAACCACACATGATTTCTATAGCATATTTTCCTGTGGAGGTGATTGAATTTGGGGCAATTAATAACCCCCTGGAGTCTATGTTCACGCCCCTGCATAATAAAATAATCCCCATAACGTTCTGTTTAAGTGTGAGCTTAGTAGCGTAGTTTAAGCTAGAGATATCCGTTTTGCATTGCATTGTATGCGTCTCAATCCACCGCATATGCCGATGTGGCACTTCAGCATCTGCTGGTGAACAGTGACAGAGATACCCCAGAAATCAGAAATCGGTCCTCTCACAAAATCGTCTGTAGTGTCCGAAATGGTTTGGCCTACAAAAGTACGCTGACCTCAAACATAAACGGTTCATGCAACAATTTCAAAAGATTTCACTGTGTTACAGTTCATATAAGGAAATCAGTTCATTTCAAATTCATTAGGCCCTGATCTATGGATTTCTTGTGACTGGGAATACAGATATACATCTGTGGATCAGAAAGGGGCGTGGGTCAGAAAAGCAGTCAGTGTCTCAGTGTGACCACCATTTGCCTCATTTGCCTCGTGCAGCACAACACATCCCTTTCACATGGAGTTGATCAGGCTGTGGATTGTGGCCTGTGGAATGTTGCCCCACTCCTTTTCAATGGCTGGGTGAAGCTGCTGAATATTGGCAGGAACACGCTGGAATACGTGTCGATCCAGTTCACCCCAAACATGCTCAATGGGTGACATATCTTGTGAGTATGCAGGCCATGGAATAACTGGGACATTTTCAGCTTTTAGGAATTGTGTACAGATCCTTGCGAAATGGGTCTGTGCATTATCATGCTGAAACATGACGCCATACACGCTGTCTGCTAACTGCCCGGTACAGTTGAAACCGGGATTCAAGAGCACATTTCTCCAGCGTGCCAGTGGCCATCCAAAGTGAGCATTTGCCCACTGAAGTCAGTTACGACACCGAATTGCAGTCAGTTCAAGACCCTGGTGAGGATGACGAGCACGCAGATGTGCTTCCCTGAGCCGATTTCTGACAGATTGTACAGAAACTCTTCGGTCAGAAGTACTGGGCTGGCGTAGTTACATGTGGTCTGCGGTTGTAAGGCCTGTTGGACGTACTGCCAAACTCTATAAAACGACATTAGGGTGGCTTATAGTAGAGTGGTAGAGCAATGAACATTCAATTCTCTGGCAACAGCTCTGGTGGACATTCCTGCAATCAGCATGACATTTGCACTCTCCCTCAAATCCTGAGACATCTGTGGCATTGTGTTTTGTGACACAACTGCACATTTTAGAGTGGCTTTTTATTGTCCCAGAACAAGGTGCACCTGTGTAATGACCATGATGCTTAGTCAGCTTCTTGATATGCCACACATGTCAGGTAGATGGATTATCTTGGCAAAGGAGGAATGCTCAGTAGCAGGGATGTAAGCAAACTAGTGCTCAAAATGTGAGAGAAATACGTTTTTTTGTGCATATTTTTGTGCAAATCTCGTTTCAGCTCATGAAACATGTTACCAACACTTTACATGCTGCGTTTATATTTTTGTTTGTTATATTATGACACCTCTAAGGGAAACGCAAACACGATTGTGTTCTCCGTTTTTGTGGACTGACAACTTCTATCTGTAGAGTCCGAACAGTTTGGGCTAATATGTGAGACTCTCACGAACACGTTAGTGCCGGTTGTTTTGCTCTAGGACGCCCACAGGCCTCACGAGACTCATCTGAAGGTACCAGTTGAAACAAATTCATGTAAGTATACTGTATATGGATACTGTATAGTGCCAAAATGAATGGGTAAAAAACATGTAAAAAAAATAAAAAATAGATATATAATAATCCTGACTTTTCTTAACAAAAGCATGTAGATAGCTGATCCTACACCTGCATTGCTTGCTGTTTGGGGTTTTAGGCTGGGTTTCTGTACAGCACTTTGTGACATCAGCTGATGTAAGAAGGGCTCTATAAATACATATGATTGGTTGACCTGCTTGTCGAACATCTAATTCCAAAATCATGGGCATTAACATGGAGTTGGCAACCCTTTTGCTGCTATAACAGTCTATAACACTCTTCTGAGAATGATTTTCACTAGATGTTGGAACATTGCTATGGGGACTTGCTTCCATTCAGCCACAAGAGTGTTTGTGAGGTCGTGCACTGATGTTGGGTGATTAGGCCTGGCTCACATTCGGCATTCCAATTCTTCCCAAAGGTGTTTGATGGTGTTGACGCTTGGCATTGCACATGGTGATCTTAGGCTTGTGTGCGGCTGCTCGGCCATGGAAACCCATTTCATGAAGATGAACAGGTCTTGTGCTGACGTTGCTTCCAATGGCAGTTTGCAACACAGTAGTGATTGTTGCAACCAAGGACAGACGATTTTTACACGATACGCGCTTCAGCACTCGGCGGTCCCGTCTGTGAGCTTGTGTGGCCTTCTACTTTGCGGATGAGCTGTTGTTGCTCCTAGACGTTTCCACTTAACAATAACTGGGGCAGCTCTAGCAGGGCAGGAATTTGATGAACCGACTTTTTGGAAAGGTTGAAAGTAACTGAGATCTTCAGTAAGGCCATTCTACTGCCAATGTTTGTCTAAGGAGATTGCATGGCTGTTTGCTCGATTTTATACACCTGTCAGCTGCGGGTGTGGCTGAAATAGCCTAATCCACTACGTTGAAGGGGTGTCCAAATACTTCTGTATATGTAGTGCATCTCTCCGATATAGGACGGACACTTCAGAACAAACATCCTATTGTTTTTTTTTTTTGGGGGGGGGGTAATCTCTTGTTCCATGTAGTGAATCTGTTATTCAATGTGTTTGTACAGTATGGGCTAATAGCAATAAGGACACATACAAATTTTCATCTAATAATGTTTTCATATATTTTTTTTATACTTTAAGGAGTCTTAAAAATGTAAATCAAATAGCTAAATTGTGCTAGGTATGACCTTCTTAAAACAATACCATATAGCTTAGTAGAATGTCACCCATGACCCATATAGCTTAGTAGAATGTCACCCATCACCCATATAGCTTAAACTTTTATGGGTTAAAGGGAAACGATTGTTGGAATTGTTTGAAATATGGTGCTCTCTCTCATGAGTCACCTGGCCATCCAATGAGAAACCAAAACAATTGTTGCATTATTATCATCATCCCTCTACTCCTAGTGTAAATTCTGGGGAATAGTTTGATATAAAACATACATTTGTGTGGTTCTCACAGGTAGGATACAGCAGGAGTAAGAACTGCTTAGAACCGCTTAGAGTCATCTGATATGTATTACATACATCATTCAGGACTCCTGCAGGGGAAAAAAACACACAAAAAAACGTATTTTAATACTTAATGCACATATGGAATCCAGAGGTCTAAGTAACCACTATACAATTCCAGCGAAGTATGTGTGACCCATTTTCCTACTTCAGTGACTTGCTTTGTCATCAATGTTCCATCCCATACAGTAGGCTACACAGTACGCGTATGTTGACAATATGAAGGCGAGGCAGTTTTGGTCTGCTTTGTAATATGTTGCACATACTGTATATGCCAGATACAATTACATAGGAACTATTGGCAAGGTGTTACATCATACAGTGAAACACGTAGGCTCTGTTTTCACATGACTATTTTACAAGACTTCACCATCAGCAGCTCTGTACAAACTTCATATAAAAAAAATACTTTTCAAAAGTGCCCCACGGAGCTAATTGTTTTTGCTTTGTGTGGCAAACCATTCAACAACAAGTTTACAGGGAGAAAAAAAAAATCTGTCTTAAATTGATTCATATTTTTAGCCACACAGTTGGAGCAAAAAGTCTAACGTTAAAATGAATAACTTGTCATGCAAATGAGCTCGTGTGATGGGGCCTTATTTGAAGTTGAACCTTTTGTTGTCAATGCTGACTGTAGCGCTCTCTTTTTAAACCCAGCAAGGGACCTTTAACACATTTCAATGGGGAATTTTCGCCTGTGAATAATTCATCAGACTAATCCACAAATGGTGTCGCCTTGGTCTGTGTGGGCCCGCTGTTTAGCGCTACACTACTGCCTAACCTGGGCTAAGACCTGGAGTGTACTCTAAGCAGAGGTGCGACACAACAGCACAAGTACAGAAGACGTGCACACAAACGTATAACACTGCTCTATGTCAAAATACATGGGCAATATCAAGTCCAAGTTTTATTGTGAACATATCAGTAGGCAGAATGCTCTGAAATTCATAGCGGTAACTTAAAATAACACATACACGTCAGTGCTAAAACTCCTAAAAAATAAAAGGTGAAGACTTATACTTTCTTTTTACACACCATCGAACTGAAATCCACCGTGGAAATACGTGAAGATCACATTTAAAATCATGGCCTGTCCAGTGCTACATTGTAAAAGCATGAACAACATATACTGTATGTGGCTTGACAGTGAGATCTGAATGCGTGCGAGTTCGGCAGCAGCAGCAAGTCTGAATCTGGGTGATATGGAGGTCTCTGTCTCTGTGTGAGAGCAGGGTAAACGGAGCCCTCCACGCTGACCTCTGCCAGCTGTGTAACAGGAGAGAGAGGGCGGATGAAGGGAGTTAGAGAGATGATATGGAGCGAGAGGGATAGGGGGGGGGGGGGGGGGGGGGTGAGCTGTTGTGTCGTTGCAGTGGCCAGACCAGACATCGTGGTGGTGGCTTGTGGGAAGAGAGTTTCACGATAGAAGGGGAGCTGTGACCCATGCCTGCAGGGAAGGGGGTTCTTGGATGATGAGCCCTCCGCAGGGCCTGAGCTCCTGCCCAGAGCCACACACGCAGAGAGAAAAGACACACACACACACAAACAACACACACATGCAAACAGGCACATACTGTACTAAAACATCACACATCCCCACCAACACAGACACATGCATTATTCACAGAGCTAAATACCAGGGATGGAAAAAGTACTGGAAAGAGTACTGAAATATGTTACTCAAGTAGAAGTACTGTTGACATTATACTCAAGTAGTCTAAGTAAAAATTACTGTTGTAAAAAAACGACTTGAGTAAACGTAATAAGTAGCTCAGAGTAAAATGAATTGAGATACTTTTAAAACAAAAACAATGACCTTAACAATTGGCTAATTCCGCTAAGGTTACTTGAACGTTATCGTTTCCATGCATTAAATTGAAAGAGAGGAAATTAATGTACAGTAGGAAATAACTTCAAGTAGTGTCTTCATTTATTTTATGAGCGCTCGCCCACACACCGCCTTATACGCTGTCTGCCATCTGCCCCGTACAGTTGAAACCGGGATTCATACGTGAAGAGCACACTTCTCCAGCGTGACAGTGGCCATCGAAAGTGAGCATTTGCCCACTGAAGTCGGTTACGATGCCAAACTGTAGTCAGGTCAAGATCCTGGTGAGGACAATGAGTACGTAGATGAGCTTCCCTAAGACGGTTTCATCAGTTGTCAGGGTGGCTGGTCTGACATGATACCCCAGTTGAAGAAGCTGGACGTGGAGGTCCTGGCCTAGTGTGATTACACGTGGTCTGCAATTGTGAGGCCGGTTGGACGTACTGCCAATTTCTCTGAAACAATGTTGGAGGTGGCTTATGGTAGAGAAATTAACATTAAACTATCTGGCAACTGCTCTGGTAGACATTCCTGCAGTCAGCATGCCAATTGCATAACACAACTGCACATTTTAGAGTGGCCTTTTATTGTCCCAAGCACAAGGTGAACCTATGTAATAATACTGTTGTTTAATCAGCTTCTTGATATGCCACACCTGTCAGGTGGGTGGATTATCTTGGCAAATGAAAAATGCTCACTAACAGGGATGTATACACATTTGAGAGAAGTATGTTTTTTTGTGCATATGGAACATTTCTGGGATCTTTAATTTCAGCTCATTAAACATGGGACCAAAAATGTACATGTTGCGTTGATATTTTTGTTCAGTATAGTTACTTTACACCTCCTGTACATCTAAGTACATCTCCTGGCCACTCAAATATGCAGACTGGAACTCCTCATTTGCAGAAATTACATCCCACTGGCTAAAAAAAACAGCCCACAGGATTAGTCCATAAAGTATACACTGTAGATACCAACAGACCGATATAATTCTCACAGGCACACACCTACGAAGAGTTTAACAACAACCTGAGATATACAGTTGAAGTCAGAAGTTTACATACACCTTAGCCAACTACTTTTCAACTCAGTTTTTCACAATTCCTGACATTTTATCTGAATAAAAATTCCCTGTCTTAGGTCAGTTAGGATCACCACTTTATTTTAAGAATGTGAAATGTCATCATAATTACCTTAGTTGTTAGTTGATCATTGAGCAAGGCAATATCAATGTTGTGTGTGCACATGCATAAAGTTGAAGTCAGAAGTTTACATACACCTTAGCCAAACACATTTCAACTCAGTTTTTCACAATTCCTGACATTTTATCTGAATAAAAATTCCCTGTCTTAGGTCAGTTAGGATCACCACTTTATTTTAAGAATGTGAAATGTCAGAATAATAGCAGAGAGAATGTTTTATTTCAGCTTTTATTTCTTCCATCACATTCCCAGTGGGTCAGAAGTTTACATACACTCAATTAGTATTTGGTAGCATTGCCTTTAAATTGTTTAACTTGGGTCAAACGTTTTGGGAGGCCTTCCACAAGCTTCCCACAATAAGTTTGGTGAATGTTGGCCCATTCCTCCTGACCTAGCTGGTGTAACTGAGTCAGGTTTGAAGGCCTCCTTGCTCACACACTGTCACGATCATCGTAAGAAGCGGACCAAAGCGCAGCGTGGTGTGAATGCATGATTTAATGAAAGACGGAAAAAACAGGAAATACACTAACCAGACCGCTGTGACCGCTATAGCAACAGAGTGTTAACATGCAACATCACATAGACAGTAACCCACAAACCACAATACAAAAAAGGCTACCTAAATATGGTGCCCAATCAGAGACAATGACAAATACCTGCCACTGATTGAGAACCATATCAGGCCAAAACACATAGAAATAGACAAACTAGACATACAACATAGAATGCCCACTCATATCACACCCTGACCAAACAAAACATAGAAACAAACAACGCAAATCATGGTCAGAGTGTGACACATGCTTTTTCAGTTCTGCCCACAACTTTTCTATGGGATTGAGGTCAGGGCTTTGTGATTTCCAATCCAATACCTTGACTTTGTTGTCCTTAAGCCATTTTGCCACAACTTTGGAAGTATGCTTGGGGTCATTGTCCATTTGGAAGACCCATTTGTGACCAAGTTTTAACTTCCTGACTGATGTCTTGAGATGTTGCTTCAATATATCCACATCATTTTCCTGTGAAGTGCACCAGTCCCTCCTGCAGCAAAGCACCCCACAACATGATGCTGCCACCCCCGTGCTTCACGGTTGGAATGGTGTTCTTCGGCTTGCAAGCCTCCCACTTTTTCCTCCAAACATGGTCGATGGCCATTATGGCCAAACAGTTCTATTTTTGTTTCATTGGACCAGAGGACATTTCTCTAAAAAGTACGATCTTTGTCCCCATGTGCAGGTTCAAACCATAGTTTGGCTTTTTTATGGTGGTTTTGGATCAGTGGCTTCTTCCTTGCTGAGCGGCCTTTCAGGTTAAATCGATATAGGACACGTTTTACTGGATATAGATACTTTGTACCTGTTTCCTCCAGCATCTTCACAAGGTCCTTTGCTGAAGTTCTGGGATTGATTTGCACTTTTCGCACCAAGTACATTCATTTCTAGGTGACAGATTCATCTCCTTCCTGAGCCGTATGACGGCTGCACGGTCCCATGGTGTTTATACTTGCATACTATAGTTTGTACAGATGAACGTGGTACCTTCAGGCATTTGGAAATTGCTCCCAAGGATGAACCAGACTTGTGGAGGTCTACAATTTTTTTCTGAGGTCTTGGCTGATTTCTTTGGATTTTCCCATGATGTCAAGCAAAGAGGCACTGAATTTGAAGGTAGGCCTTGAAATACATCCACAGGTACACCTCCAATTGACTCAAATTATGTCAATTAGCCTAACGCCATGACATAATTTTATGGAATTTTCCAAGCTGTTTAAAGGCACCGTCATCTTAGTCTATGTAAACTTCTGACCCACTGGAATTGTGATACAGTGAATTATAAGTGAAATAATAAGTGAAATAATAATAAACAATTGTTGGAAAAATGGCTTGTGTCGTGCACAAAGTAGATGTCCTAACCGACTTGCCAAAACTATAATTTGTGGAGTGGTTGAAAAACAAGTTTTAATGACTCCAACCTAAGTGCATGTAAACTTCCGACTTCAACTGTTTAAACATACGTTGCCATGTAAAACATCACAGGCATTATCACAACTCACACAATACTGTTCAACCTCCTAAACACCCCTTCACCCCCATTTGTTTACTTGACTAATATTTTGCACAGGTGACAAGGAATCCGGTCTGTGCATTTCCTGTTATCTTTTATGTTTTTACAGAATTATGCAAACCTCTGTGAGTGGAATGAAAGATCAAAGATAAGGGCCATAGGGCACACGCATTAAGTGTAATAATGAGAAACCTTTGCCGTACACTGATTAATTATTGAAATAAGAAACATCTTTGATATTCTAAAGTGCCTCTTACAATGTAACAATAGCGGTTGGCGAGACACAGTCTTAGAAAATATAACTATACCTTCTGTTCTTAAGATAACCTTATGAGGGCCTGCGAACTATGAACTGTGTCTGTTCAATGCATCTCAACCACCTCTCACACTAAAGTTCCATGACGGTTTCCAAGTATTACCGGGGTCACTCTCTGGCCCCCGCCTTTGAAAGCAGATATGAATTTCATGCATTTTAGCCATTAAGGACCGGGCTTCAGAGGGCCAAAATGTTCCTGTGAACGAACACGGAGGGAGTGAGGAGGCCAAAGGTCACATTAATCCACGTCAACAAAGCCAAATAATTTATCACCCTGTGCAAACAAACGGCACTGTCATGGGCTCTGTGTGGTGGTGGAGGGGAGGTCTACAAGCCCACTGCCAACTAAGCTAGCCTGACCCCCATCACTCTTTTCCTTATCTCTCTCTCCGCTGTCCACTACTCATTACTCACAGACGCATGCACGGGGACGACGTCATGCACAGGGCCAGATAGTGGGACACAGACACGCACACAGAGGTGGGGGATGGAGATGAGTCTGACTTGTAAACATCGTATGCTACCGAAACTAGGGTGGCTGTATTAGGGGTAACAGACAAGGGCTAGGTACTGCACTGGACAGAGCTAGACAGTTCTGGTTCAGTATTTCTTCCAGTGTGTGTGTATTAGTGGCCTTCTGCATTTGTAAGCACACATTTGGCTATGTGTGCACGTCTGTTGTGTGTCTGTGTGTCACTCTGCTTGAGTGTATCTGTTTTCATCCGTGTGCCTGATTATTTGTGTGAGAGAGTATCTTTCTCTGTGTGTGTTTCTGTGTTTATGAGTGTGTGGAGTGGGGAGGGCTGCGGTTGGGGCTGGACTCTCAGTCTGGGAAGAAGCCGGAGCAGGCTCTCTCACACACACAGCCCTGCCTATGAGTTTCAATCAATAGCCAGTCCCTGTGGCCGCCCCGAGCAAGCTGTTTGAAAAGTCAGAGTAGCATAAAATGGCCATTATTAAATTACTGGGACGGACACATTTAGAAGGCTAGCTCACCAATTAAGGAATCAGACCATTAATAGCTTGGGATGAGACGGGCATTTGTTCACAGATTAGATGCACTGGAAATGAGATCCATTCACTTATTGGTGGACTTGGATGTGGGGTGCAACAATGTTTCAGAACAGGTAGTACTGTATAACTATGCATGCTGTGGCCAGAGATTTGTTACAAAGCAACTATCTCTGAGTCTGATCTCCTCTGTCCCTGACCTTTCAAAAGGGGTAAACCGCTCCAATATCTCGCTTTGGTGTCGGAATAAGCTAACAACGTGGTGAAATTGAGATTGAAAAGGCGAGTGGCAGCGAAGCTCATTAGTATTCAACGCGTTGAGTAATCGAGGTACCTCTCAGTTCAGTGAAATGCTTCAGTTCATACTATCGCCCGCATCATTCCCTGAATTAAAAGGCACAGCAAGGGGACATTGTAATGTACTCTATTCCGGTCACTACTTTCCATTAGGAGAGTATACCACATGTGTTCTAGCTCCGGGAAGATCACCGAAACAGAACTACTTAACACACTTCTAAGAAAACTGTGTTGATCCAACGTGTGAATTTTTAAAAACCCGCTTAACACAACGTTCGGCTTTGTAACCCCGGGCCTATTTTTTTGTGGTTTTGTGGGCTAGCTTGTTTTTAATATGAATTATTTACCCCTGAGAGACAAGGCTACGTTGTAAAAGGAGTGCCTCGTTTGCTCCTAATTTTACAGCTGGTCAGCCAGAAGCACAGCCGCTGACCCCAGGGTCACTCTGACAGCTGGGATTTGCCATTTTGCTTTTCCCTTCTGTTTCCATGTACTTCGGCAGCATCGGATAACTCACAGAGCTACAGTACACCCAGCAAAAGGTTACTGAGAACCTGGAATGTAGGGATGTGTACACAATTATTTCTGAAGGCTCGGCCCTCTCTCTGTTCCACATCTTACCCACCTAAGGCTTGATTCTTGATTCCAGCCCCAGTGTGTCCTGGTGTGTATCGATCCCAATCATTCCTGTTCGATTGGGCCTCAAATTCACCCACGCAGTGTCAAAGCACCGCAGTCACTGGTTAATCCCTGACCTTTTGGTATGGGAACTGCATCACACCTCAGAGTAGATGTGTTATTTTGGCGAATTTATCTCGCTACAGGGTAACTGAGTGGGAGGATCTTTGATGAAAGTAGTTGGTCCCTGGGCGATGCATTCAATAATTTTGGAGCTACTGTGTGCACATGTTAAGTGTTTAGCTACTCTAAGTCAGTGGGCTATGCTTTACTTATCCTTCTTACTTTAAACCTATTGATACAGTACCTTCACAAAATTGACAAGTATACAAAAAAGTAGATCTGTCTATATGCTCATGGCAGAAAATGTCGCTGAGAAGCGAACTCTGCTATGACTAATATCACTTTGGCATGTAATCCATAAATGCAGAAGTCCTTGAAGCTTTACTCAGCATCACAGTGAAGCAGGGAGACATCTGCAAGGCAATGAAATATGGAGAGTGCTTTGATATTACAGCAGGAAGGGCTACTTGACATGAACATTCCCCTTACCTCCAGTGACTTCACGGAAAAGATGATGGGTCCTAAGTGTGTACAAGTTTTTGCCCATTTCTTTTCTGCTTGTCCGCCACATTTATTTATCAAGATATTGGATGCTTGAGAGCTTCTCTAAAGCCCCTAGTCAGCCGACCCCCACTCACCACATCAGCTTGTTTGCTATTTAGCAGGAAATTCTAAAGAAAACAGATTCATCTATCTGACCTGGGTGGCGTGGAGAACACAGGGAAACGCTTGACAGGCTTAAGACAGCTAGCTACCTTACAGTATGTTAGCATCAAACATGACGATACAGCAGTCAGGCATTATGATACATCAGAGCCATATCCTGTTCGGTATATTTAGCTGTCCTTATTTCTTAACGGACCAATGAAAACCTTTGTTCCGGTTGGCAAACAGCCCCTGTAGGGGCACGGAGGGTCTCGGCATAACTGATATCTCACTGTCACCAGCATTATACTCCCCTTCTATCTCCTCCCCGACCGCTTTCTCTTGATCAACAAGCTCAGAAGACAAACAAAAACCTGGTTTAGATTAGATACCAGCAAAGCCTGCTGGCACACATGGATACAGACTATATCTGGGAGAGAGAGAGAGGGGAGAGCTGTGGAAACCTGCTGTTGGGCTGTGGGCCAAGGTTTGGATCCCGGTACGACTTCTGGCCCTTCCAGCCCAGAGGAGCGAGTGTTCTGTGGAGCGGGACGCGGGGCTTGGAGCTCACACCCCCCCTCCAAGGATGATAGATGCTCTGTGCGCTCCCTGCAGCCGGGAGTGAGCATTAGACATCTGTATAATTGTTTCAGGAAGAGAGAGATGGAGAAAGAGGGACGGACAGAAGGAGAGAGAGAATGAGTGAGAGAGTGATGGAGATGGCGCAATAGAGGGGAATAGGGAGAATTGGCACAGTTCGCAGCTGGCTCTCACACAACAGGACATCCTTCCACACACATTACACATGTCCGCTCCAATCCACTCACACGCCCAGAACTACACTCAAACCTCATCTCCAATCCCTCTGACTGACAATCCTATACCTGTGCTCCCTCTGGCTGGCAAAGGACCGCTAGCATGTTCCAAAAGTCACACAGCAGTATAATTATTCCTAGGGTTTAGCATTGGTGGCTTATACTTACAATAGGGCAAGGGTTGGCATAGGATCGAAGGGGGTAATCTTATTGGGACGAGAGACAGGAATTTCAATACAGAGACAAGAGAGAATGCACCCTCTGTTTCCTCTGCAATGTGGAAATATGGCTTCCAAGAGGAGATCATGCGATGAAGCCAATATGGCACTGACATCACACTAAACAATAAAGCTGATTTTAGCTGAGCTTCCTATTTATCGCAGTGTTAAACACCAACAAGGGCAAACTTGAAGAAAATCCAACCAAAACTGGGAGAAAAAAAACCCTCAAAATTCCTGTGATTCAAAAAACATGTAATATCAATTTAAATGCTGGCTTCCGTCCACTTATCACAGGGAGACAGTAATACACACAAGTAGGGTTGACATAATGCAATTATAACAGTACACGGGCTTGTGTTTTATTAATAGAGTTGACTCTCAATAATTTATGTCCATGGAGACGCTTGTCAAGTTGGTGCGGCTGAACACTTCATGAATTCCAAATAATCAAGCAAAACAAAATAGGTACATCCTTAAGTGTGCTTATAAAAGAGCACTAACAGCGCGCCCAGCCATCGGAATCCTCCGCAGCGTTGTAATATCAATTTAAGTCATCAGGCTTGATCTTGATACTGAGTAGCTTGTTGAATGTGCCTGTTGAGGACTCTCGACACGATTCTCACTGCGCTACATGCACTGTACAGCAAAACGCACTTCGCTCACTACATGGAATCTTTAGCTTCCAACGCGGCAAGCTAAAGTCACAATGTCGCTAATGAGGATCCGATATCAGTTATTAACGAGACGGTAGTTTCTCATTAGTTAATTGAATGACTTGAGAATGAAGTTCCATGCCGCTCACATTAAAGAATGATCAGCTGCAGATTCATTTAGGGCCTTGGAAGAGCGTGAGATTAGAAAACTGACTGATATTCTATCTTGATCACTTCCAATGACATGATGAGAAGACTTATCGGCGTGAGATTGAAAGGGAAGGCTGCAGGAGCACTAGTGTGATTCATTAACATGGGGCGAGCGGCAGACGGGCGGCTGACGAGCGGCCAGGTGTGCGTGTCTGCACATGTATGTGCTGAATTACTAATTGACCAAAATAAGAAAAGATCTCGCCAAAACGTGACATTACTTAAAAGGCCAACACATTCACAAATGTAAATGTTTGAATCGTTTTAGGAAATAAAAATGATGACACATTCTTAGTTGAAACTGGTCCTGTTTAAATTTGTATATGAATAACTAATTAATAATCATGACAATCGCTGTCCAGGTGAATAATATGCAGATTGTTACTTTATAATTGGTTGACCAACAAGCTTTGGTGAATTACATCTTCAGTGAGTATTGGACACCGGAAAATAGCTCTTTATCGAAGTCAGGTGTAGTGGAACGGTTTTTAGATGTTGATACTCGTGTATGGCAAGTTGTTGATGCCAGCCCGACATGTTGATTCAATACAGCATTTTCCATATAGATGGCCATATGGTTACATTTCAAAGAAGCTACGAACATCCGGAGCACGCACCGGATGTCCTAGGGCCATTGACACCAGGATAGATGTGATGAAAACTTGAATAGACTTGAACTTGAATAGACTAAATTGATGTTGATTGTGTGAATTAAGTAATTGTGTTTGGTTAGTTTCAAGAGCTTTATAAATAGCTGAATATTTTGATGTGTCTTATTGCTTTGTGTGTTTTCTGGTTGACTGGGTCGAAATTGTATGTTGGGTTGACTGGTTATCAGGCACATTCCTATTGTCCGGTCATAACATTCCAATTGAATTGAGTTGTACAATACAATCTGGGTGTGTTGTCCTACCTTTTTGTTTTCACTAGCAAAATGCAAAGTAATGTTCATTCAATGGTGGTGAGTTCCCGCTTGAATTTGGTTAAAAGGGCAGTGAATTGGCTGATAATCTTGTATCCGTAAGCGTGTATCAGACACACAGTTTTTTTTTCTCTCTTAGAGACTATTCTGAACTGAAGATACTTGTAACCACGTTACACATTATTAGTTGATAGTAATTTACTCTGTCTTATTCTGTAATGGAGCACATATTTCATGTACACTGTATGGGAATAAAGAATAGATTTCACCAATAACTTTTTCTGTTTATACTAGGCAATTGAGTGTCAATCATAGTACCCCCAAGGACTCTACTCCACTCTACTCACTTCGGTTGGCGGCATGATTCGTTTGTGCCCGTGATTAAGCCGAACATAACACCTCCTCTTGTCAACAGAGTGGCAGCCCATTGCTGATGGAGTTTTGTTTGATCATTTTTATTAGGTGAGCAATATTCTTCAGAACCAGTCGCTCCGGTCACAAAACAAATCTACCCTCATATCAAATATTATATGTCGAGGCACACACTTCAAACAGAGTCTGGTTTAAATGTGCATGACTGCAGACAAAGCAAACATGAACATGCTAAGCTATTGTCCTTGAGGGTGTGCAGACCCATATATGTCCGTTTATCCTCTGTAAATGGAATGCCATACTTAAATATGCACAGCACACCGTGTTGGTTAACAGGGCTAATGTTGAGGGGGAATCCGTGCGAGGGGAAGAGGATGATTCTGAATCTCCTTATATTTGGGGCTCTGTCGAGGCACAAGTGAAATGCATGCTGGGTCTCCTCACAGCTCAGCGCTAATGGAGTTCAATCCCGCATTCAACACTCTCCCCCACTGCTCCCACTCTTAACTACTAATTACAGATGGGATACTTTTCTGTGTGTGTGTGTGTGTGTGTATATGTGTGTGTTTGTGTGGGTCCTCAGAGAGAACAAGCTTAGTTTCCTTTAGAGACTCTGTGATTGCACCTGCCAATATCCCCATGTCTCTCGCGTGATTTCTTCAGGCCCTTGGCTGCAAACGAAGGGGCATCCATGTCACTACACACTGTACCTTCTATCACAGTTTTGCCTTCGTTGGTTTAGCTGATACTCAGAAATACGTCATTTATTGGGTCCTTCCCAGAACTCAAGTCTCTTTGCTCTATGTTGCTGAGAACTTTAAGTTCATTTCCAGTGGACGGCATGGGAGATTAAGCGTCCCACTGCAGACAATGCTTCAGAAAGCCCATTCAGCACAAACTGAGTGGAACTGGAACGTTGCACCACAAAGTCCCCAAAATGGGGTTTACATCATCTAGGGCCGCCTGGTGCTCTGTCATCTAAAGCTAGCAGGCGAGCGCATGGTATCAATGCACGCCGCCTGCCCAAGGAACCACCATACATTTAGCATGAAGAAAGCCCCATCGGGACATGTGTTTCATCAGGGTGGCGCAGCTGAAAATAAACACCTCTCTTCGCTTCCCGTGGACGGTTCCATAGGTTCCCAGCCCCTTACGCCATGAACACAGTGTCCACTTCATTCATCCCCTGTCCCTATGGTGCACAGTCTAAGACTGGAGGAAAGAGAAATGCTTCTTCAGGGATGCTCTAAAAGGATAGGTACGATAGATCCCATTGGGGTCACCAATCTAAAGTATGGCGCTTTGGTCGTGGGATAACACTCAGCTCCGGTCAGGGCGTACGTGCTTGGAGGAGAGATGGCGTGCAGTAGACTGCAGTTCATATGTGCTGTGTACTGATCAATGTTCCCTTTAACACGATATTTCTCTCTTACTCTGTTATTGTGACCAGCATTCTGGATCTATCCCGCACTCTCCGCCTTACTTCCTGGAATGGATGGGATACGGCAGCAGATGAACTCCAAGGTCATGCTCTCCAGAGCTGGATCTATTTCATTGGCTCGCGGGAAAATGAAGAACCACAACGTGAGAGCCACTCCAGAGGAGGTCATTTGGGAGGATAATCAAAAGGATCCATTTTACTGAGTGATGTGAAAAGCATCACATGTGCACAGCGCGTATGTGAGGGTGTCCACCCGTTGCGTGTGTCCAGTTGTCCATGGGCAATTTAACACATTAGGCTAGCAGCATCCGTGCAAATTGTACACACATGTTTACATCTATGAGTGAAGAGACTCTTTCACCATGGTGTCCTAAGTGACTGGAATAAATAACAGAGACAGAGAATGCAATGCAACCTCCTATCTAACCTGTCCACATATGCAGTCTAATCAACCATTACCCATTCAAGGCTCCAATCAAACAATCAACTAATAATGACTCCAGACTCCATTTCTAATGTCGTCCTGGCCTATAATTGATTTCCAGGAACTGAAGCAGAACAAATATGGACACAAATTGCCTTATTTTTCAGTCTGTAGACTTCTACATTAACTGTGAAATATCTGTTTCATCAGAGCTACTTGGAACGGAATACAGTGCATGCAAAACTTTCTACCATTGCCATTTGCTATTCTTGGTCCTTGGAGGGACTACTGCCTTTTTTTTTGCTGATTCCACACTGGTGGTGAGGAGGGACACAGCAGACACTGCCGCCAGAGGTCCTGAGTGTGCTGTGCAGTAAGCAGCTGTGTGCTGTAAATGCATAGAATACAATGTTTAACATATCTGTCATTAGCATCTGTATAGAATACGCTGGACTGAATAATTAATGGCTTGAACACATCAATTGGATAAGAAACGCAAACAAACCGCGGAACGTGCACTGAACATGAATAATAGGCATGTTTTAATTTCCAGGGAATTCAGACGATGGGCACAGGCATAGTAGCCAGTTTCTCTCCATCTCCGGAGAATGAAATAATGTAATATTAAGAAATACCTCATTAGAAACACGTTCTGAAAGGTTTATGAGGTAACATCCATACAAGGCTTGAAAAATGTCCAACTCATTTGAATTATATCCTTTACTTTGGGAGAGAAGTACTGTTGAGTTCCACTACAACCATTTCCAAATGAACTCTAACTCTTCATATATCTGCTAGGAACACAATAAAGCATTATTATAAGGACCAGTATGAATTTTCGATTCCACATGAGATTATCACGTAGCGATATGATCATTTAAAATGACTGATCAAAAGAGTGACAAATTGATTCATGGTCACGAGTCATTGGGTCCCGTTTCTCTGGAGCTGCAGTTCATTCCGTCTACTGTGTTCTCTCTGTTGCTCAGCGGGCAGCCCAGCCTCAAGAGAATGCAGCTGTCTGGAACCCCACTGACACAACACGGTCAGCAAAGTCTGGTGTGCTGAACAAGCGCTCACCGCTAGCTATTGCACTGCAATTTCATCATCCACCACCCAATTTGATAGGCAGGTCCTCTTAATAAAAAAAAAACCTGGTGGGTGGTAAAAGAAAACGAGAGCCTCTTCATCAAAATCCAAGATGATGCACCCGGAGGAAGCACAAGGTCAGCTCGATTGCAAATTCAACACTTAAAGAATACACGTTTTGGAAGTACAAATGAGATGAGAGCTGTGTTGTTTGCTTGATATCTCTGCGAAATGTATCTCACTTGTTGGAATTTGAGCGTATTCGAGCATACTGTTGCTGGGGTGAGCTTTCGTAGCAATTCATCAGTCTATATCTAACCAGGGCTCAGTGCACCTTGACAGTGACTTTGTGTGACAGCATATATAATGTGATTTCTCCTGTCCCCTGGGACCCTAGGGCTGATGATGGAGACTTCTGGGCACCGCTTTGCTCCACAGAGACAGCCGTGACAGAGAGAAACGCTTGAGCGTGATGATTAGTGGCATTTTTCACAGGGCTTGGAGATCTCCTCTCAGTCTGTTGCCCATAAAATGCTTGCAGAGACATTTCAGGTCATCATAGTGTGTTTAAACTTGTCATAGTTGGTTATTTATTGGGTGGGGAATATCAAGTAAATTAACTGACAGATGTCACAGTATTTCAATACCAGTGGAGGCTGGTGGGATGAGCTACAGGAGGATGGGCTCCTTGTAATGGCTGGAATTAATGGAACAGAGTCAAGAGTGTGGTTTCCATATGTTTGATGTGTGTGATACCGTTCCATTCATTCCATTCCAGCCATTACACTGAGCCGTCATCCCACAGCTCCGTTCACCGTCCTATAGCTCCTATGTTCAATACTAAACGTCTATCCCAGACAAAGTATACATTGAACACGTGGAAACACCTTATGTTGATATTCTCTTTCACCGTATTGGTATCTATTGACCCTATATAGGCTATGCTCATGATAAAGTCAAATCCACATCACATCTGCAATCATTGAAGGTGAAGTATTGAGTCTAGTACGGTCTAGAGTAGGCCTACAGTTGATGGGGTTCCTGAACAAAAACGAAATGCTCAGCAAATTGGCAATGCAATTAACAGACAACCAGTGCGAGAACGTTACCACATCGAGTCTCTAACGATTATAGCGCTCTTCTAAAAAAACTGCTCTTGATCTGCCTCAATTAAGCCCTTTATTAATTTCAACAGCTTGAACAATGTATTGTGTCTGGATAATTGTTTTAATTAGCAAAGTGCTCTTCACTTTGCATTGAGCCAGTTTAAGTGAGAAACCACCCGTACTCAGAGATGTGACAGACACGTCACATAAACGAGAAAAATAAAAGAGATCTCTCTAACACAGACAATCCTCCAGGTGCCGTAAAGCAGTTCTAGCCGTCATTAGACGGTTTAGACTATTAGACACACCGGCCAATCAAACTGTGAGTCCTTCCGCTTTTGGCATTTTATTCCCTCTCAATAATGCAATGGCAAGGATTCATTGGAAGAATCCATTAAAGAGGTCGGATATATAATGCTGAGATGCATGATCAGACACTCATCACTTTCAGGGAGCATGTTATTGCGCTATGGGGAGAATTTTGCATTGTCATGTCTCCGGCTAAGTGCTTAACTCTTTGGTGGCTTGTCGTATACGCCAGCTACAGATTTTTGGGATGCATTATACAACCCTTATGTCCATATTTGACACAAATGGCATATAACCCGGGGGTTTGTATAATCTACGATGGTGTGTTGGGGACACTGAACGGCAAGCGAAAGCTGTGGACTTAGCATCTTGTTCCACCAGCTACTGAACAGCTATGGTGAAGGCTAATATGTCACATATTTCTCAGCCCGGTCACCTAAACTTCTCGTCAGCCAAACACACTGGTTGCAAAGCTAGTATTACTCTATAAGGACTCCAGAGGAAGGTCATAAGTGCAAAAAAAAAAGTGATTATACAATGTGAGTCATTGGAGCACTGAAGAGCCTGAGAGATGATTTGTTTGATGTCATCTCTTTCTCTTCCGGCTGGTTTCTTTTGAGGATCCTCTAATTAAACATAGTCTATTGAAGAGCAAATGAGCTTGACAGTGTTCCATCATCTTGTCAAAGGCGGCGCTCACAGGTGGAGTCTTTAATGCGGTTTCTCGTCCACTAATCTCCATGTCAGTAATGAAGTCCCCGCTTAAGTGTGGGAGAGCAACTGTCATCCATTAGTGTCAGCCATTTCCATTAATGGCCATGGATTACTTACTATTCCCTGATTAATAAACAGTCTTAACGCTGAGTGCATCCTCACAGCCGTCTCGGCAGAGGACAGTTTCGTTTAGCGATTAGCGTTAGCGCTAATGCTAATGTCACTGTTCACACTCACAGAGGCAATAATGTTGGGTTTGTGTTGCCGTTAGCTTAAGACAGAACAGGCAATGTGTGTATTTAGCTTTTTTTTTGAGAGATGAATAAATACCGATGCATTATTGATCGACATCAACCTCCTACTTTCAAGGTAATCATTTCATAAACATTTCGCATTACCTTGATATTTGCACATGTAATCCAATTAGCTTGCAGAGCGAAGCGCTATTGATTTCAGTAAAAACATACACAATCAATTTTAGGGGCGGGTAATGAAATTCCTTTACTTTTGTGTGCTAATGCTGTTGTGTGCGTGCTTGTTCTCCACTTGGATGTTAGATGCTGGAAGCGTAATGATATGAGAGGCTGCCTCCCAGAGCACATAGTAATGGGGGCTCAAAGGTGGTCGAGCCTCCCATTGATCAAAGCTGTCTAATGTGACAGATTTGTCCCACATTCACTTAGCCCATCATTCTAAGATTTTTTTGTTGTTTTTGCCTTCAATACAAAAAATGAAAACAATTGGAGTAAAACCGCGACTTCATTGAATCTCCCTCCCTAAAAGGGACTCTTTTACACAAGCAAACTGTCACACTTGTCTCGCAACACAACGTCTTTTCAATATTCATGTTAACAGGAGTTGAACCTCTGCCACAGTTACTTTTAGTTGGATTAAGTATTGGACACAATTAGATTCTAGTGGCGTGGTATAAATAGCCTGGGGATGTTTGCATGAATTACGGCCGGAAACGATTGTAATGTATTGTATTGTCGTGTTCACATTCTGCCTGTGCAAATCTCCCTCGGTCTCCAGACACTAATCCTTCCCACAGTAAATTCTGTGTTGTCTCATTTTGACGCCAGGCCGGAGGTTGTTTTCTTTTCAATAATCTCATAGGCAACTATGACTTGATTAGACTCCAAAAATTCAAGGGTAAACCTATTGATTGTATCCAAATGGAATTATTCTGAAATACAATTAAGGTGGCCATCTTCTACAGCATATATTTGTCTGCGGCTCTAAATCAGCAGCTCACATTCACACAGACTAGAGGCGAACTCAATCCAATTATATAGATAAATAGGGCTAATCATGCAACAAAATTTGAATATTTGCTTTATGGGCAGGTTCGATAAGCATAATAATTCACCGGGGCCAAATTTACAGCACAATTTCAGATAACACACAAAGAGTAGAGGGGCAAATTGCACAGATAAACAGTTCTACATTAGACATTAACATATGGATTATAGCGGACCAAGATAAGAACGAGACATTTCATTAACTGAAAGAAACATTTGATTTAAATACTTTTCCCTATTTTCACCCATTTCCATAATTTATACAGGATGAGCGCTCCGGTTCAAATTGTGCAACAGCCTTTGTGAAAAGGGACAGATGTGACAATTATTGTTCTGAATCTTTCAGGCTTCATTTCAAAACGTAGTGAACCACAACCAAACAGTCAAAGAAAGACTACACCCCCTCATACGGAACAGTCATATGGAAATGTAGGCCTTAATTGGAGCTGTGAGGTACATCTTCTCACGTTTAGAGAGCTGATCATTTCCTCATTCACACAACCTTATCTTATGACTGCATGTAGATGTCTATTTATGAACGGTAGCTTCATGAAACACTGATTGTACCGTTGAAATTCTTCAACTCATACACAAGTTCAACAAACGGCGCGGCCAAGTCAACATCTTGTTCCGGGAGATTAATTTATTTTCAAGGACAACCCCAAACAAATTAATTCTTCCAATAGAAATTTTTTTTTTCTTCTGAAAATCAGAAATATATTTTCCCTTTGAGGAATCTTGCTCTGAAATGCGGTGACTGATCACATCTGCTGAGCTGGCGGTCGAGACGAGATAGGGAGGCCTGAAACCTCTTGATCAAGGAATCAGTCGCCATGGAAACGCTAGCTTTGCTAGCCTGCTGTAATGCTGCATGAGAGAAACTAGGCCCTGTGTCAAATAGTGCAGTTTAGTCAGCAAGATAGTCTATATCCCGAGGCTGCAACATGCCACAGTCGCCACATACTGGAGAAAAACTACAGTACCTACTCTATTACAGCTGGCAGTCTTCAGCTTCTCAACATGAACGTCTTCACAGACCAAACACGGCACAGCATGTAAGTCTTCATAGACAACCAACCAAAGTTCAACATAAAATGCTTATAGTCTGTAATGCTCCGGGTGTCGTGGGTGTGGAGTCAAATGCAGGAGACAGAGAGTTCAATGCTGCGCGTCCTTTAATCGCACCAATGCACCACAGGGTGCTCACAAAAACGTTACGTTCCCAAAACACAGGGAATCAAAATGTACAAAATGGGACACAACGTGCCTATACCACAGAGCCGAAGGTTTACAATGAAATAATCCCGCACAACAACCAGGCGGGCCGGCTGTCTAATAAAGACAAACTAATTACACACTCACAGGTGCTACCACTCAACAAACAAGGAGGGGAAGGAAAAACAATCAGTGGCAGCTAATAGGCCGGTGACGACGACCGCCGAGCGCCACCTGCCCGGGAAAGGGAAACACCCTCGGTCGGACTCGTGACAGTACCCCCCCCCTGACGCGTGGCTCCCGCAGCGCGCCGACACCGGCCTCGAGGTCGCCCCGGAGGACGAGGCGCAGGGCGATCCGGATGGAGGCGATGGAAATCCCTCAACATGGAGGGATCCAAGATGTCCCCCACCGGTACCCAGCACCTCTCCTCCGGACCGTACCCCTCCCAGTCCACGAGGTACTGCAGGCCCCTCACCCGGCGTCTTGAGTCCAGAATGGCCCGGATCGTGTACGCCGGGGACCCCTCGATGTCCAGCGGGGGGGGGAGGGACCTCCGGTACCTCACTGTCCTGCAGGGGACCAGCTACCACCGGCCTGAGGAGAGACACATGAAACGAGGGGTTAATACGATAATAGGAAGGGAGTTGTAATCGATAACACACCTCGTTTATCCTCCTCAGGACTTTAAAGGGCCCTACACACTGCGGACCCAGCTTCCGGCAGGGCAAGCGGAGAGGTAGGTTTCGGGTCGAGAGCCAGACCCTGTCCCCCGGTACAAACACGGGGGCCTCACTGCGGTGGCGGTCAGCACTCCTCTTCTGCCGTCCACTCGCTTGTCGTAGAGATTCCTGGACGGCCCTCCAGGTCTCCTTGGAGCGCTGTACCCATTCCTCCACCGCAGGAGCCTCGGTCTGGCTCGGATGCCATGGTGCCAGGACCGGCTGGTACCCCAACACACACTGAAAAGGGGACACGTTAGTAGAGGAGTGGCGTAGTGAGTTCTGAGCCATCTCAGCCCAGGGAATGTATCGTGCCCACTCCCCTGGCCGATCCTGGCAATACGACCGCAGAAACCTACCCACCTCCTGATTCACTCTCTCCACCTGCCCATTACTCTCGGGGTGATAACCGGAGGTCAGGCTGACAGAGACCCCCAAACGTTCCATGAACGCTCTCCATACCCGGGACGTGAATTGGGGGCCCCGATCAGAAACGATGTCCTCCGGCACCCCGTAGTGCCGGAAGACATGGGTGAATAACGCCTCCGCAGTCTGTAGGGCTGTAGGGATACCGGGCAACGGGAGGAGACGGCAGGACTTAGAGAACCGATCCACAATCACCAGAACCGTGGTGTTCCCCTGAGACGGCGGGAGATCGGTTAGGAAATCTATGGACAGATGTGACCATGGCCGCTGTGGAACAGGGAGGGGTTGTAGCTTCCCTCTAGGAAGGTGCCTAGGAGCCTTACTCTGAGCGCACACTGAACAGGAGGAGACATAACCCTTAACGTCCTTAGCCAACGTAGGCCACCAATACCTCCCCTGGAGGCTCCCCACTGTCCTCGTCACCCCAGGGTGACCCGAGGAGGGTAGAACGTGAGCCCACCGAATCAGTTTGTCCCGAACACCAAGCGGCACGTACCTTCGCCCCGCTGGACACTGAGAAGGCGCGGGTTCAGCCCGTAACGCCCGCTCGATGTCCGAGTCCACCTCCCATACCACTGGGGCTACCAGCTTCGATGCAGGAAGGATGGGAGTAGGTTCGGTGGACCCATCCTCCGTGTCATAAATACGGGACAGTGCGTCAGCCTTCACGTTCTGGGAGCCCGGTCTATAAGACAAAGTAAATCGGAACCGGGTGAAGAACATGGCCCACCTTGCCTGACGTGGGTTAAGTCTCCTAGCTGCCCGAATATACTCCAGATTCTGGTGGTCGGTCCAGATGAGAAAGGGGTGTTTAGCCCCCTCAAGCCAGTGTCTCCACACCTTCAGAGCTCTAACCACCGCTAGCAACTCCCGGTCCCCCACATCATAGTTACGCTCCGCTGGGCTGAGCTTCCTTGAGAAGAAAGCGCAGGGTCGGAGTTTTGGTGGCGTACCCGAGCGCTGTGATAGCACGGCACCCACCCCAGCCTCGGACGCGTCCACCTCCACTATGAATGCTAAAGAGGGGTCCGGATGCGCCAACACGGGCGCATCAGTAAACAGCGCCTTCAACTTGTTGAATGCTCCGTCCGCCTCTGCTGACCACTGCAAACGCACCGGGCCCCCCTTCAGCAGTGAGGTAATGGGAGCCGCTACCTGGCCAAAACCCCGGATAAACCTCCGGTAGTAGTTGGCAAAACCCAGAAAACGCTGCACCTCCTTTACCGTGGTCGGAGTCGGCCAATTACGCACGGCCCTAATGCGGTCACCCTCCATCACTACCCCCGAGGTGGAAATGCGATATCCCAGAAAAGAGACGGCTCGTTTAGAGAACACGCATTTCTCAGCCTTGACGTATAGGTCATGCTCCAGCAGTCTACCAAGCACCTTGCGCACCAGAGACACATGCGCGGTGTAAGTGGCCGAGTAGATCAGAATGTCATCGATATAAACCACCACTCCCTGCCCGCACAGGTCCCTGAGAATCTCGTCTACAAAGGATTGGAAAACGGCTGGAGCATTCTTTAACCCATACGGCATGACGAGGTACTCATAGTGGCCTGATGTAGTACTAAATGCGGTTTTCCACTCGTCTCCCTTCCGAATACGCACCAAACTATACGCGCTCCTGAGATCCAGTTTTGTGAAGAACTGCGCTCCGTGGAACGATTCCACCGCCGTAGCGATGAGAGGTAGAGGGTAACTATACCCCACTGTGATGGCGTTTAGACCTCTATAATCGATACACGGACGCAAGCCTCCCTCCTTTTTCCTCACAAAAAAGAAACTTGAGGAGACGGGTGAAATGGAGGACCGAATGTACCCCTGTCCCAGCGCCTCCGTGACATATGTCTCCATTGCCAACGTCTCCTCCTGGGACAGCGGGTACACGTGACTCTTGGGAAGCGCAGCGTCTACCTGGAGATCTATCGTACAATCCCTTCCCGGTCGATAAGGTGGTAATTTAGTCGCTTTCACTTTACTGAAAGCGATTGCCAAATCGGCATACTCGGGGGGAATGCACACCGTGGAACCCTGGTCTGGACTCTCCACCGACGTGGCACCGATGGAAACTCCCAAACACCTTCCAGAACACTCCTCTGACCACCCCTGGAGAACCCCCTGTTTCCACGAAATTTTAGGATTGTGCCGGGCCAGCCAGGGAGTTCCCAGCACCACTGGAAACGCAGGCGAGTCAATAATAAAGAAACTGATACGCTCCCTATGATTCCCCTGCGTCACCATGTCCAGTGGGACCGTGGTCTCCCTGACCATCCCTGACCCTAATGGCCGGCTATCTAGGGAGTGCACGGGGAAAGGAGAATCTATCGGCACCAGCGGAACCCCTAACTTAAGGGCGAGTCCGCGATCCATAAAGTTCCCAGCTGCGCCTGAATCGACGAGCGCCCTATGCTGGGAAGAGGGAAAAAAGCGAAGGAAAAAAGTTAAGACAAACATGTGGCCAACAGGGGGTTCTGGGTGAGTTTGATGCTGACTCACCTGGGGTGACCGAGAAGCGTTCCGCCTGCCATCTCTACTCCCAGACGGACCCCCCCAGCACCGATCAGACGTGTGTCCTCTCCGACCACAGTTGGTGCAGGGAAGGCCTCCTCCTCCGGTACCCCTCGGCGCAGCCCCTCCCAACTCCATCGGAATGGGAGCGGAGGGGCTGGGTGGTGGAACGCACAGGACCCTCTCTGAACGCCCGCGGGCAGCCAGCAGATTATCCAGTCGAATGGACATGTCGATCAGCTGATCCAGTGACAGAGTGGTGTCCCGACACGCTAACTCCCGGCGTACATCCTCTCGGAGACTACACCTGTAGTGGTCCATGAGAGCCCTGTCGTTCCACCCAGATCCGGCTGCCAAGGTCCGGAACTCCAGCGCGTAATCCTGGGCGCTCCTCCTCTCCTGCCTGAGGTGAAATAGTCGTTCTCCCGCCGCTCGGCCGTCTAGAGGGTGATCAAACACGGCGCGGAAGCGACGGGAAAACTCTGGGTAGTGCTCCCGCGCTGAGTCTGGACCATTCCAGACCGCGTTCGCCCATTCCAGGGCACGACCCGTGAGGCAGGAGATGAGGACACTCACCCTCTCTTCTCCTGAGGGAGTGGGTCTGATGGTGGCCAGGTATAGCTCCAGCTGGAGCAGAAACCCCTGGCAACCCGCCGCCGCTCCATCATAAGCCCTCGGTAGCGTCAGACGGAGGGTGCTGGAGTCGGGAGATGGGGAGTCCGGAACCGTGGGTGCCGAAGGTGGAGAGAGGAGCCCACTCCTCTCCCATCTGTCCATTCTCTCCATCACTTGATCCATCGCGGATCCGATCCGATGAAGGACGGTGGTGTGGTGGAGAACCCGTTCCTCCATCGATGGGAGAGGGTTGTCCGCTGCTCCTGCTGACTCCATCAATTTGATAGGTGCGGGATTCTGTAATGCTCCGGGTGTCGTGGGTGTGGAGTCAAATGCAGGAGACAGAGAGTTCAATGCTGCGCGTCCTTTAATCGCACCAATGCACCACAGGGTGCTCACAAAAACGTTACGTTCCCAAAACACAGGGAATCAAAATGTACAAAATGGGACACAACGTGCCTATACCACAGAGCCGAAGGTTTACAATGAAATAATCCCGCACAACAACCAGGCGGGCCGGCTGTCTAATAAAGACAAACTAATTACACACTCACAGGTGCTACCACTCAACAAACAAGGAGGGGAAGGAAAAACAATCAGTGGCAGCTAATAGGCCGGTGACGACGACCGCCGAGCGCCACCTGCCCGGGAAAGGGAAACACCCTCGGTCGGACTCGTGACATAGTCTTTAGGGATATCTATAGAAACTGGTCAAACCTGGAGGTGGATGACAATGGATTGGTTCTGTTTAGCAACACATCAGTTGTTGAATTGTATGTTTTGTGTGAACCCCAGGAACTGTAGCTGCTGCTTTAGCAGTAGCTATTGGGGATCCTAATAAAATACTAAAATACAAAGGATCTTAATCTTACATACAAAGAGTGTAATAATATCCGTTTTGAAACATACATATTCAAGAAATACCTGAAACAGTACATGTCCTGTCTGGTGCCAAATGTTCCAGTGTTGATTTCCACAGCCTTAAATATCTTTCAAAGATGAACAGCTCATTTCAACATGGTCCTCTACAGTGATTGTTGTAACTCAGTGCCAAAGTCACCTCTACTTAAGGGCAAAGCCTGCTCGTGAAACTGAATAACGATCATATTACTATGTCTGCGGAATATCAAAATACTGTAACACGACAGGGGGAATACAAAACATGCCTTAATTGTCTACCAAAAACGCTATAACTTTAATCAATGACCAATCACCACCCAATTCAATGACAAATCTCTAAGAGCACTTAGACAGCAATTTTATCGGCGGATAATGATGCCGATCGATGGCAGCCATGTATTTGAAGGACAAACATGTGTTTTCGCTCTCCTTTGCTTAATGATTGTGTTTGCAATCATGACCAGTGATTAAGTATGGCAGGAAGAAAAAAGAGCTCAGGCCTTTTACCCAGACTGTCGTGCTTCTCTTTTCTGTGATAACTGTACGAGGCGAAAGACACACAGCTGAACTGCCGCAACCGCCAATGCCACCCAACCCTCATATCCTCTCACCATCTCTTCCCACCTCTTTCCACCGTAATCAATTTTCCACAAAGCTAATTCCCAATGAAAGTATACAGTACATCTGATCAGTAGTATAGTGATCTTCCGGAGCACGCTTCGTCTTAGTCTTAGTCTAGTTTAATAAAAGTTAAATTAAAAAAAGACCTGACCCTGAATGAATGGGATCTCAATCAGCTAATCATAGGTATAAGGTATAAGCTAATGTCTACAGTGGTGTTTGTGATGGTAAGGATGAGCAAGACTGATTGGTTTCCTTCCACTCTAAGAATTGACATGCCTCATTTCCGCTGTTATGTGTTATGTTATTGTTATGTTATATGTAATGACCAGCCATAAAATGGTTATTTGACACGTTTGTTTCTTCCCAAAGCCACCCCAGACTAATCAAAACAAACATTTTATAGCTGGTCATTACATATAACATGACACATAACAGGGGAAATGAGGCATCGTCATTAAGATATACTTTAACTTGACCAACCAATCACCATCCAGAAAATGGTGTGCAAATTCAAATTAAATAAACATAAATCCTTTTTATTTTTTACTTTCTTTCCTCACACCAACTTCTTAAGAATCCTATTTTTTCAATAGCAAAATTCTAGGTCTTGCATTAGATTCAACCGAGTGATGGCATGTCTTACAACAATAGCATGTCTAATTCAATTAAACTGTTACTTTGTCAACATGTCAAATCAAACCGCTTTGATTCGGTCTGTTTCGGCAAATCTTGTTACAGTCTTCCGCCATTGTATGTTGATGTAATTTTGCTAACATTTTGCCATGATGATAAGGACTTTAAATTAATGAATGGAGGGAAATAATACAGGAAACGCAATATTTTTGTCTGGGAAAGTTAATACTTGAGACAGTCCAATGTTTCAGACAATGATCACGAAGAAAATATAAACTTCACTGAATAGTACAAAAAAAAAGGGGGTACATTTTTATCACAGCACTTCACAGAATTTTCTGTATTTCTTATCTGAACAGGGAAAGAGGTATTCTATTGCTGCGATAAGGAAGGATGATACAAAAAAAGTCTATGTTCCAGTCTGCAACACAATATAGCCTAAACGGCAGCCATATTCTTTGTCGTATACATCAAGGGTTCTTAATACTTAATACTTAATGTATACCATATGACAACAAAAGCAGTGATGACTCAGTGGTGGATTCTTGAAAGAACTCTTGCATTTTTTGTTGATTCAATTATATGAACCAATCGTGGGGCTTGTTGATATTAGACATCGGTGCTAAAATAAACCTTCTCTATAAGAGTCAATATGGAGACACTCAGTTGGCTATGTATGAATACAGGAAAATGAGGCACTATCAAAAATACTGTGGTCCTGGCTGGGCCTGTATGTTGAGAGACGCTGCATACATTTCTTTTTACAAATAATCTAATCTTTTTAATTTGAAAGATAAGGTGGCAGAATTGGGTGTAATTATGTGCAGCTGGGTCTGTGAGTAATTCATAAAAACGGAGCTAAATCCATCTGCTGATTTTGTTCTGGGGGAGGAAGGGAGACAGGGAGGCGACAGTGGCAACAGAGACGAGAGAAAAAAAACATCTAAAATCATTAATTCACCGTGACACTATCTCCTCTACTCTGTCACTCAAGGAGAAATAAAGAGGTGCTAATGAAATATTTTTATGTTTTCCTTATTTGGAGTATTTCATTCATCTTTGCAGAGGAGCACAATCTCTCTCTCCCTCTCTCTCTCTCCCTTACTCATTCTCTCTCTGTCTCTCTCTCTCCCTCTCTCTCTCTCTGTCTCTCTCTCTCCTTCGCTCTCAGAGGTTTGAAAGCTCCACTTGGTGTGTCTGAGAAGACAGACTTTAACGAGAATATGCAAACCCCCCTCCATTTCCTATCCTCCATATTCCCCATATTTCAACCTGTTTTGCAATCCAAAGTTTGGATATGGAACACTGAGCCAGGAAAAAGAGAGAGAGCGAGAGAGAGAGAGAGAGAGAGAGCATCACAGAGCTCCTCGGAGAAGGAAGGAGGGAGAGGTTGACTGAAATAGCAGGAATGTGGTGGTTCCTCGTCGTGTACCGTTTGGCAGGGGTTCAAATGAGAAAGCCAAACACAAACCTGGAATAACTCCCGGGAGGCGGAGTGGAATTACAAGTGTGTCAGTTGAACAGCCAGAGTGTTCTCAGAGCAAAGCCCCAAAGAGACCTGGAGGGAAAGCAAACCTGACACCTCTGACAATCAATGAGTGAGGGAACAGGGAAGCGAACACACATTACAGAACCACTCAACTATGAGGGCCATAGGAATTATCTCGGTCACATCGTACCCAAGATATGAAACATTTCTTATGACGTCAACTTTTTTACAAAATTGGAAGAGTTTTACCACAGAATAGGCAGTCCATTCATATAGTATAAAATACATATTTTCCCTCCAGAGAGAATGTCTAGCCACTTGACACAATTAGAATAAATGTTTGTATTATACACTTAAAAGTAAAAGTGCAAGTTGAAACCAAATAAGGTTATTGAGGGCTTTGCCATAGGAGAGCCATTTTAGTGGCTCTGAAGAACCAAAAATGGAACGTTTTTTATGAAGAACCACACAAAAATCCAAAGCCAGAAATGTTCGGCCCTCCAGGACCGGAATTGAATAGCCCTGCTGTAGGGTTTTAAGCCTTATTTGCATATTTCCCAGGGAGCCTTTCGAGTGAATTTTCGACTGAGTGACAGAGAAGTGGTTGTTGCATCATTCATTTTCATTCTTGGGCCTATACCAAGTGAGATCCTAAATGAATATGTTTTTTAAGGCCCGATCCCAACCCAAGTGAAGTGTGCGTAAACGGAACTTCTCTATGTGTATTCTGACCTTGGTCTTAAGCATGAGAATAGCAGGCTATTCACCCACTAGTCGTTTGAGATGGAGCTCAAATAAACGAAGGTGTGGCAGAGGTGTGTCGTTGTATTCTGACCTTGACTCATCATTCCACCACCTTTATGCGCGAGGAAACCATGAATAAGGTTGAGCAAACCTGCCAGTTCCAAGCGGAAAAAGCATCTACTTTCTTTATTCCTATCAAAAAGAAAAAAGGCATTTTCCATGCACTGTACTTTCCAAATTTGTAAGAGCTTTTGATAAGAGCTAGGTAAATGAATCATCTGATTGGAGAGGGGGATTGTAAGATACACATAGCATTGTTTAAGATCATTTGGTCCTTCTGATCCCGGAAGATGAATGTGAAACCAGACGTATGGAAGCAACATGAAAATCATATCAACATGACGTATTGCGGGCCCCTTTTCCACAGTGAAGTAGGTTATACCCTTTTTGTGTGCCCTCATAATTTGCAGATGAAATTTGGAGACCCAATAGGCTTCTATAGGGCTGAGCCTAGTTGATATATGTATATGTATATATGTGCTTCAGAATGTTTTGATTATATGCTCAGGCTTTTCTCACTTTTATTTGACAATTTGTATTATGCTAAATATTAGCTATCAGGAGCCACTGTCAGCAATACCAAAACATGTATTTTTTCCATTCCATTCATTTCCATTCCGTATAGCTTTCTTTCCTCTTTCACGTCCTTGTAAGTTGTTCCTGAGGGTCACTAGCATTACTGGATCATAATTAGGCTAACTTTGTGCAATAATTTGGGATATGTAGCCTATTTGAATCATTATCGAACTCAGGCCACACATAGCAGTTTAGAATTGGAGCCTGACGCATGGTTCACAGCGACTGGATCATTGTCATACAGTTCCATGATTACTGAGAATTAAGAGGATTGTTTTTCAACCCCTGTTGTACACTTCTTTCCACCTTCCAATATTTCATTGAACTTGAATGTGGCAACTTTAAAGACGAATCAAACCACTGCATTTTTATTCATCAATATATTTAGTTCATAAAGGCTCTCTAAAACTGTTTATTTATTCATGTCTACTTTCAGAGCGTAAAATAATCTACAAGATCAGAGTATTTTTAAATCAGTTGGTGCGAAACGGAGATGAATATGCATAGATGGCTTTCTTTAATTGATCCCTGTATTCTAATTAAAAGGTACACAGTATTTAAAGGGATGGCTTAAGATACTTTAAATGTACTGAAATCCCCATTGAATGACAACTCCACTAGAAAATCTGTTGGCCAGCAACTGGGAGGGTTTTCAGTGGTTGATTGAAATGTATTCAGAGCACGCAAGTGTGTGTTGTGCTACTGAAAAAGGTAAGTCTGAATACCAAATACTGTGAAGTTGTGAGTAGGAAAGGCATACATTCCTAAGTCAGGAACAATACAATGCATATTTCATAAGGCTTTCTTTTGAGGGTCTAGTTGTACTCTAATACAGTGGCATCAGTCCTGCAAATCACATTATGCAGGCTTGCAAAGTGATGAGTAATTCCTATTGGAATCCAACCAGATTGGGTATGTCCAACATTTTGAATTCAGAATGACTGCTAGGACTGGGAACACTGAGATATGAGACTACCTTAAACATCTCAACTGGAACAACCGTTTCAGTAACGGATGCAATAAGTCCAAGTAACAGATAGAAATAATTTAGGAAAATGTATGTTATTTATATTTACGTAGCATACAATTAATTAATCAATCAATGTACATGCAAAAACATGGTTATTGAAACAAACAATTCAACCTGCAATAGAGGATGCTGGGAAATATGATACTGCTAGTCGTGATTTTGGTTCAATTCTGGTTATTACCACCAACACTGTTTTTTTGTGTGAGTGTTAATCTTTAGAGTGTTCATTTAACTTTTGAATCAACACTAGAAATGTTACACAAAAAAAATCGACACTTGTTAACAGTGGCCAATTTACAGTGTGCTATGGAAGGGACACATAGATGCCCCACACTTAACGCAATTGTTCTTTATCGGACAAGAGCACTCCAAGGAACCTTAAGAGCTGAGGAGGAACCAGTTGAAGACCTTGTTCCATTCAGATAGATTCAATACTTTAGACCCAAACTTCTGTTGGTGTCTGTTCTGTTTTGGTTTCAAGAGGGTTGGCTGTGGTTGACAAAAAAAAATTCAAACTATTGTATTTTATAGTTGCATCATTCAACCACCCTCTTCACCAGTTACATGTTAAATGGGTAGCATAGTACACAAGACATTGAGACAAATTGAATTAGGAATAGAATGTCGCAACATGTAGTAATCTATTCTCAGATCTATTGGTCCCACTAGTGCTACATCATTCCCAGAGCAAGACTCCTAGCAGACCTGAATATTCTCAACTAGTCCACAGCAATTCCTCTGTCGTTTTTCCAGTGCATTCACATACATTTACCAGGCAGACACACAGTTCCTCGGGCGTATAGAGAGTGCTGCAGCAGACACACAGCATGCTCACACACCACGTCATACTGAGACCACTGCAGACACATGAGAGAGTCGGCTCTGACAGGGGAGTCGGTACCTGCAGGGTGAAATGTGTATGTGGGTGTGTGTAGTGTGTGTGCCTTGTGTGTGTGTAGTGGGGTGATACTGAGCAGTGCCAATCTTTGAGACTGACAGACTCCATCTCCCATGTGCACTGAAGTGGTAAGGAGCACAACTAATGATAAGTCATGGTTGGACAGCTCACAGTCCATGAGGGAAGCTTTTAACCCAGGCCAGACATCATAAAAAATAGCTATTAGAACGCAAATGAAGGGGCTTGGCTCATATTAGATAGCAGGTCCTGTAAGCAAATGCCAATAGTTGATCTGAAGCATGCTATGTCATGTTATAATTCAAACTTGTCAAATTGTTGTCAATTATTGATTGACCACAGACACTACAGACACTAGTTTGGATGAGGAGTATAGCAAATGAAAACGTATCTCTTCAACACGATTACAAGGCAAGCAAAGGACTACCATCCTTCATCAGGCAGTGTATATTTGCTCTTAGCTACTCTTGAAAATATGTATTGTGATCTCTCTCTCTCTCTCTGTCTATCTGTCTCTCTGTCTCTGTCTCTCTCGCCCTCTCTCTCTGTCTCTGTCTCTCTCTCTCTCTCCCTCTCTCTCTGTCTATCTGTCTCTCTGTCTCTGTCTCTCTCACCCTCTCTCTCTGTCTCTCTGTCTCTCTCTCTCTCTCTCTCTCTCTCCATAAACTCTCATTACCCAGTCTGAGCTACTAGCTTCCATAATCCTGGATGGTTTAGCGCAGCCATCATGTGATTGGTTAGACATTACATCAGGATGGTGTAATACTCCAAGGAATGGCTGGTGTGTAGGGCATTGGAAGGGGAGGGCTTTGGAGGGGGAGGGGAAGAGGTTTTTATTGAGGAGGGGAGTTGGAGCCCCTGCCGCCTGCAGCCAGTTAGTTCTGCAGCCGCCACGGAGAGCCTCCCTAATCCCAAAGCACACAGCAGCGCTTTGGAAGAACGAGGGAAATAATAAAGAGTGTTTCCATGGGCCTCCAATAAGGAACGAGGGAGATAAGCTTTGCAGTGTGTGTGTGTGTGTGTGTGTGTGTGTGTGTGTGTGTGTGCCCATCCGCACACAAAGCAGAAATTGGATTTTTGTGGGGTTGAATTCAATCATTTATTGTAAATAGACAGAGGAGAGGAAGACAATGATGTTTGCAGGGCTAGACAATGCCAAGACATTTGGTTTGGGTGAATTATGATTCTGAGGCAATTTCTCACTTCAATGCAAGGTCGATTTTTTTTTTTATTCTGCTGGATCAGCCGTGATCCTTGATATAGGTTTGTGAGGGAGTATCAGTAGCATCATATGTCTGTGCTTAAGTTTGATGTGACTGTGAATGAAACTGTCCACAATACTTTTGCTTCACCAAAGAGGAATTTGCTATATACCGCTACAGTTAAAGTGAAACATTCCAAATTTGACATGACCTACTAAAACTGCCCTTATCCCTCAAGTAAAACAACCCCATATTAAAACAAAATATCAAATTGGCTTTCAAAACTGAACTGAAGTATTGCCACTGAGAAGAATCCAAAAATCAACTCTAAGCCCTAGGACCAACATTTGGCCTCAAGGCATCATGGATGCTTCTGATTCGTTTTCATCTGTGAATTTGGAATTACAAATGCTCTCCAGTGTCCAAATTTTGAGTGCAAACACAGTCACAGGTTGATAATTATGGACATAATACTATTCTGGCTCTAGTATAAGCCATGGTAGCAGATATTTTGAATCAGTGAGAGCCTCAAATTTAAATACATCCGTAAAATGAGATTGGAGAGGAAAATGTGCCGTAGGATCATTATTGAATTTCAGACTAATTTCAGACTGACATTAACTTCTTCCTCCAAAGTTATTTGATTGGCAGAATGAGTCGATTCCATATTGTGGTGAAATTATGACGATATTCCAGCAAACAGAAGTGCAACACTACACAGAACTATAGGATATTCAGTAGTTTAAAGTAGTATTTTGGGGTATCTGTACTTTACAATTGATATTTTTGACAACTTTTACTATTACTTTAAAAATACATTTTGAATGCTTAGCAGGACAGGAAAAAAGGTCAAATTCGTGCACTCTGACCTGGCAGAATCAATAAACACACATGCTTCATTTGTAAGTTATGGCTGAGTGTTGGAGTTCCCTGGTTATCTGGGGGGGGGGGGGGGGGGAGAGAGAAAAAAAATTGTGTCGTCCGGTTGGCCTAATATAATGATTTCATTTTTTAAAAGTATATTTTAGCAAATACATTTACTTTAAATACTTAAGTATATTTAAAACCAAATACTTTTAGACTTTTACTCAAGTAGCATTTTACTGGGTCACTTTTACTTTTACTTGAGTAATTTTCTATTATGGTTTCTTTACTTTTACTCAAGTATGACAATTGGGTATTTTTCCAACACTGAGGATATTTGCAAAGCTGTACTCAAAAACTTTCTCAGACACGTTGAAGGTGAGAAGTAGAATTTCATTCAAAATAAAAAATATTTTCACGTAGTTGCATTCTATATCTCAGATAGCACACTAAATACCATAGAGGATGCATCAACATAAGAGTAAAGGATAATACATGAATGATAAATGCTCCTTTCAACTACTTGAATTATGTCACTAATCACACTATTTTGATATATTTCACTGTGAACCTCATTTCGCCTCATGCCATTTTTGCAGGCCCCCCTCGGACGGCTAGTGAATAAGGCACTGGACACTCTTCAAACTACCACCGAGATGTACCCCAAAGAGCTTGAGAAACTCCACAATGACACGGGGAAGCTAAAGGCGCAGGTAGCCGAGTTGGAGAAGTACAAAACAAAATGATCATTTATCAAGAAAACCATCCTTGTTGAAGTGTGAAACCTAAATTATTTGCCGTCGTTCGGGAAAACGGAGCTTCAGTCCTCTGAGGTATTACACAACAAAGTTCTCACACGTCCTATTCTTGGAATTGCGGCCAAGTGAAGTCGGACAGCCTGAAAAAAAAAAAGAACCTGAATGACAACTTCATTAAGTGGAGTGACTGCCCTTTCACATTTTGCTGAAGGCTAAGGAGGAAAAACAATGCAATGACTCCCAGGGAGTGAACTGTCTAGAGCCCTGTGCTGTATAAAATAGTGATATAGTGTAGGATACTTATCATTCGGTGCAGTAGTGTATGATGTCTCGGGTGTGGTGGTGTCTGGTACTGGCTGGACTGTCTGGGTCAGGGTCGCGGGGACAACAGGGTACAAGCTGTCTGCACTTTGGTCTGACTGGGAGCTGCACTGTTGGACAGTCTGCACAAGTGTACGTGTGCAGTGCGGTGCGTGTCTGTATGTTCATGTGTGTGTGCGAGCTCTTGACGGACCAGACGGTAACTCTGCCCTGGTATGTCTACCCTGCTTTGACTTTGCAGAGAAATATAAACAGTCTCCTGTTACATACATGAAATGCTATCGATAAATCTTGTCTGTACTGTGTTTTGTGTCTGCACTGTTTTCTGAAGTGTCCCGTGTTGTGAAGTGTCTCTAGTTCGCCTGCACTGTGCTCTACTCCATCTGAGACGCGCACAGTCTGTTCTGTGACAGAATATGCATGTGCCAGTCTAGTTGCCTGTGCTAAGCCGCGTTTGTGCTTGGTATCGTCTGCCTGGTTCTATGACCGTCTGCTCTGTCGTGTCTCTCCTCCTCTCCACGGTGTGTCTGTGACACAGGGGTCAGCGAGGTGCTTGGTGACGAGAGAGGTTGACGTCATGCTGCCTCCAACAGGAGGTATTTGAAGCGAATCCTCATTACCGCAATCGTTAGCAAATGAGAAAATCATCTCTAATGACGTGTTTACCGTATTTCTCACTGTGTGTCGGTGTTCATTTGACCTAGGTTACCAAAAATAAACAGTTATCACAAGGTTCTGTAACAGGTAAACGTCAAGGAAATGTCATTATTTCTTTACAGAGACAGCCCTGGTGTCCACTGTTCAGTTAAGGCCACCCATTTCCCCATCAAATGCACTATATACTTTTTCCTTTTAACCATGGTTCTGAATTTCCCTATCCTGCCTGTAATGAACACATTGCGCAGCAGATGAGATGATAACATGGGGAGGATATGCGCTTAGCGGAATGCTTGTGACACGATTATTTATTTAATAAGCTGTAGGACGCAACAGCCATTAACACTGGCGCTGATGCTAATATTCAACTCCCACTATGCCGAGCAGCGTAGATAATCTGCCGTGTACCGCTCGGTATGCAAATCTAAAATTGTTACTGTTGGGGTGAAGCCTAATTCCACATTATTCTCCGAGTAGCTGAGCCAACCAGGTTGCCGTTGAAATGGATTGTGGGTGATTAGCTGGGAATGCTGGAAGAAAGCCGAGGTGCTCTCCGGTGAACCTGCAGCTGGTGCTTGGAGTCAATGGAGCACCGATCCAGGTAATTAATTCTTTGACAAGCTTCAGTGATTTGGGAAAATCAGTGAGAATGGCAGACGCTGATCAAAAGAGAAACACAAGGATAGATGTTAAACACCGGGCTTTAGAGTTGTCAGTCACAAGGGCTGATCAGCTGGCCCCAGACCCCAGCTTTGCAACAACTTACAATGTGAAAGGACCGGACTGCAGAATAGCAGTGTATTCATACAAAAACAAACACAGACCCCAACAAAGATTGTGTACATTTTTAATGCAGACACACCACATTCATATTACACATACTACAGACTATATACATACAGACACTATGCATGCAACAGACATACTACACACCCTAGCCTACACAGACAGGCTGTACTTGAAACCAACCCGAATTTACAGTACTGTATTTACATAAATATTGGGCAAAACCAAATCAAGACCAAATTCTACCAACACATTCACTGACTTGCACATATAGGCCGCCCTGAAAAACATAACCACTGGAATGTATACACTGTATCCATGCACATGCAAACACATAAAATCATGCACATACTCAACCACACATGCACACACATATTTATCTTCATAAATGCACAGCAGATTAGGGGTGATGTTACTGTCATATCCTTGATTAAAACATGTGTGTATCCTTTATTTGATTGTATGGAACACAGCATTTAACAGTAATGAAACATCATCCTCAGAGCTATTAGGGATAGACTCTACAGACTACAAATTCCACAGGAAATTACCCATTTTTTTCATCCACCACCATTCATTACGCGAGCAAATCATTTGAGTGTACCTATCGATCACATACAGCGCCTTCAGAAAGCATTCACGCCCCTTGACTTTTTCCACATTTTGTTGTGTTACAGCCTGAATTTAAAATGGATTCAATTGAGATTGTGTGTCACTGATCTACACACAATACCCCATAATGTCAAACTGGAATTATGTTTTTAGAAATGTTTACAAATTCATTAAAAATGAAAAGCTGAAATGTCTTGGGTCAATGAGTATTCAACCCTTTTGCTATGGCAAGCCTAAATAAGTTCAAGAGTACAAATGTGCTTAACATGTCACATAATACAATGCATGGACTCACTCTGTGTGGAATAATAGTGTTTAACATGATTTTTCAATGACCACCCCATCTCTGTACCCCACACGAGCAATTATCTGTAAGGTCCCTCAGTCGAGCAGTAATTTCAAGCACAGATTCAACCACAAAGACCAGATAGATTTTCCAATGGTTCACAAAGAAGAGCACCTATGAGCATGGTGCAGTTATTAATTACACTTTGGGTGGTGTGTCAGTACACCCGGTCACTACAAAGATACAGGCGTCCTTCCTTACTCATTTGCTGGAGAGGAATACAACCACTCAGAGATTTCCCCATTGAGAGCAATAGTGATTTTAAAAACAGTTACAAAGTTTAATGGCTGTGATAAGGGAGAACTGCGGATGGATCAACAGCGTTGTAGTTACTCCACAATACTAACAATGCTAGTGTGTTCCAGAAAGGCCTAGCTACAGTTTTGACTTAAATCTACGACAAGACTTGAAAATGGCTGTCTAGTAATGATGAACAACCAACTTGACAGAGCTCAAGTCATTTTTTTAAAAGAATAATAGGCAAATATTGTACAATCCGGGTGTGAAAAGCTCTTTGAGACTTACCCAGAAAGACTCACAGCTGTAGTCGCTGCCAAAGCTGAGTCTAACATTGACTCAGGGGGTTGAATACTTATCTAATAAAGGTACAGTATATTAGTGTTTAATCTTCCTTTTATTTCTCTTTCACTTTGACATTACAGAGTATTTTGTGTGCATTCTTGACAACAAAAAAATGTGAAAACATTTAGAAAAAGTCATGGAGTGTGAATACTTTCTGAAATCACTGTACCCCTTTGATGTGTCCAATCACATAATTTGGATCATTGTTGACTGGTCCCTGCAGCGTACCATCCCAAATATGTGATTGGAACAGTAGCAACAGAACGTATGACGCAACAAACATGTTCAAACAGCAATGTTGTCTGAAAAGCATCGAAACAATGTTTTGTACTGATAGGAAATAAAGGTCTTCACAACTTTATTCCTGAATTTCACCTTTCGTTATAGAAGATAAATGCGAACATCATCGTTCAAGCGTCACACAGACACATCCACAGACAAACTCATTCCAGAAAAGTTGAATGCATTCAGGTGTACAGCTGACTAGGTATCCCCCTTTCCCTTCCCTTTCCCATAAACCATTTTAAATAACAGGTTGTGCTGACAAAAAAAAAAAAAACATAAGTTAGTGACCTAACAGCTAGACAATGTACCACATCTCTGGTGAGCACAAGGGAGAAATGTAATGTTGTTTAGAATAGAGATGTGTGTCAGCTAAGCTAACAGTAGCTACATTCTTTATGATGGCAGCCATGTTTGTTTATGTTTGTGAAAGTGAAAACTCCCTAATCCCAGAATGCCAATCACTATAAGATGCAAATAAACAAAGTGAAAGATGGCTGCGCCCATTGCCCGAAAAATTTAGTTCGGCCACATTTTAGTATATAACAAATCTTCAATGTTCTTGTTACAGTGTATACAAGAACCGGAGCAAATTACTTGACAAGTTGTTTACAGTTTTTTACAAATCACTAAGCAAATAAAATGTTATCACGTCATGGATCGTCTCCCCAAATACAAGCCTACTTGCCTAACCTTAGCGCGAAAGCTAAACAGGGTTGCCAGATTTGAAGGAAATCATTTTAGGGGGTTTGTGGGGGGGTTCATTTCATTTATGGGGGACTTCAAATCCATGGGGGGTTGAAATGGGGGAAGGTATCGTAGGGGATAAGATGCAGGAAATATTACCCCAATATTACTAAATGGGGTTAAACACAGGAGAAGTTTATGATCTAAATAAAAATAAAACCCCTGGAAAGAGGCTCTGAGCTGGCAACCCTGAGTAACAGATAGCTACAATCTAAGTCTGTCGAGTGAACCATCCTTGCACCTCGTTTTGTTATAACATCTTCGGTCTGACAGACTATTGCGTGACGACCAGAATGCATTGTATGATGGCAACAAACATGGCGCCACACATAGCTGGCATTTAGCTTAGCATTACCTCAATACTCCAAAAAGTATTTTACACACATCATACAGTATGTGTCCATTACAAGCTATGCATGAATCAGAATGCATGATCAGTCACCAGTACTTGAAAACCTGAATAAAAAACTAAATACACAATATGCTCAATACATGACTACGGTGTGCTACAGTAGAAACAACAACACAATATACAGAAACTATAATGATAATGTAATAAGGTACTCACCTTGATAAGAATGCACACATGTCCAAAGTTATTATTACTAAAGAAAACAACAAGGAAGACAATGCAGGTGCCAGCCCGAAAATGTGCCAGGGGGTAAAAAGTTATTGCAAATTCTGTTCTGACTGGAGATGAACAAATGTCTGCATATTTGATCAAAATCAACTAGCATTTCATTTGTCACATGCGCCGAATACAACAGGTGTAAACCTTACAGTGAAATTCTTACTTACATGACCTTAACCAACAATGCAGTTTGAAGAAATAACAAATAATCAGAATAACAAATAATTAAAGAGCAGCAGTAAATAACAATAGCGGGGCTATATACAGGGGGTACCGGTAGTCAATGTGCGGGGGCACAGGTGTTGAGGTAATTGAGGTCATATGTACATGTAGGTAGAGTTATTAAAGTGACTATACATAGATAATACAAGAGAGTAGTAGTGGTGTAGAAGGGGGGGGGGGGGGCGATGCAAATAGTCTGGGTAGCCATGTGATTAGCTGTTCAGATGTCTTATGGCTTGGGGTTAGAAGCTGTTTGGAAGCCTCTTGGACCTAGACTTGGTGCTCTGGTACCGCTTGTCGTTTGGTAGCAGAGAGAACAGTCTATGACTAGGGTGGCTGGAGTCTTTGACAATTTTTAGGGCCTTCCTCTGACACCGCCTGGTATAGAGGTTCTGGCAGGAAGCTTGGCACCAGTGATGTGCTGGGCCGTACGCACTACCCTCTGTAGTGCCTTGCGGTCGGAGGTCGAGCAGTTGCCATACCAGGCAGTGATGCAACCCATCAGGATGCTCTCGATGGTGCAGCTGTAAAACCTTTTGAGGATCTGAGGACCCATGCCAAATCTTTTCAGTCTCTTGAGGGGGAATAGGTTTTGTCGTGCCCTCTTCACATTTGGTGTGCTTGCACCATGTTAGTTTGTTGGTGATGTGGACGCCAAGGAACTTGAAGCTCTCAACCTGCTCCACTACAGCCCCGTCGATGAGAATGGGGATGTGCTCGGTCCTCCTTTTCCTGTAGTCCACAATCGTCTTTGTCTTGATCACGTTGAGGGAGAGGTTGTTGTCCTTGCACCACACGGTCAGGTCTCTGACCTCCTCCCTATAGGCTGTCTTATCGTTGTCGGTGATATGGGGAAACACTGGAGAAGTGCTTGGGCTCTCATCAAAGAGAGAAGTTTGTCCGGATCAGTAAAGCCTCAAACATAAACTGTCCACAAAAGTGAAATGGGTTACTTCTATTGAGCCCCACAGTGCCCGTGTCATAATACCCATAAAACCTAGTTGTCAAACAGGGAAATGGTTCCAATCATTTTTCCACCATTAATTTTTCCAATAGGGGATTTTAGAAACACTTAAAATAAGGGCTGTGTTTCGTGTAGGCTTACCATGGCGTGATGTTTTGATAACCGTGTAAATCTCTCTCGGACAATGTGACTTTTATGAATATATTGATAAGGGGTCCTAAATTTTAAAATCAAATGACTAAATTATACATTTTATGACCATCTTAAAACAATTCCATGTGTTATCTTACTAGATATTGCTATTTAATGGCTTAGACCTACAGGGGTTAAATCTCATTGTTGTATTCCCCTTCAGCCTGTTGCTTGGTGAGGAAAATAAGGGTGACTAAATGTCAAGGCGATAATATGCACCATTGTCAAAGGTAGCTTTATCGATTGGGTGGGGATAGTTTCTGAAAACCAGTCTCCAGGCATTTTTTTAAAAGGTGTTCCTTTATATTGCTGTCCCCCATTGTTGAACACAAAGAGCACAGATACTTGACCATGAGGATTTTTTTTTACTTTATAGTCTCCATTCTATAGTGTCCACAAGTAGCAGATGGAGAGTAGGTTCTATTTTAGCTAAAGTGTATATCTTGTTCATTTCATTCATAAATGCGCATGTATTTCTTTTTTACCCTGCATATTTTTTTTCACTGAAAGTGGGTTAACCTGTGGGAGCTGGTACAGTATCTCATTTGACCTTTTAAGAGTGTGCTGCCAGCTGCTAATCCATAGCTGGGATCTCTGGATCTCTGGTATTTTAAAAATCCAATTAATTTACCAGAGATGTACAGCATTCCTTAAATTACTCAGATTACTCAGAAATGTCCCCTTGTGGGACTTTCCTTCTCCTTCAGATCCAAACGAAACAGAACACAGACGAGGATATGAATGCAAGCAGATGTCTAAAATAAGTGTAGTTACTTTTGCGTTGTACTACCACCAAACATGTCAAGCCTTAAGTGCAAAATTAATAGTCTGGCTGAGTTTTGTGAAATGCCACAGGCAAAGTTGCGTGCTTAGAGTGTTCAGGTCCTGAAGTGTTGAGTTTTTTTTTGCCATTGCGTTAAGCAGCTCTATTGATTAACTAGTGTTATCTTTAGCAATTAGAGCAGATTAGCATTTTTCTTCTGTATTGCGCAGAGCGTCTTGTTTTAAAGCAGGCCAGATTAAACCGGCCATGTTAGATTCTAAATTATTCCAAGAGAATCAGCCGAGGTTACGGACATCTTTCCAGCTCCTTTTGCTTCCTTGGATTGTTTATCTGTTGCTAGGACTGGAGAATCTTGGCACTTATTGTTTTGCACCAGGGGGACCAGGTTCGACGCGATGCACGGATTAAGTAGATCTCCTGATCTGTTTGATGACCTTACATTGGACGTCTCCGACAGGAACAAGTTAGGTCGACATCTCCTCACAGGTTCCCATTCGATGCAGTGTAATGTTATCCAAGACTCTATTCATCAACTCAGCCGACAAGATTTTGTTGTCATCAGCGAGAGAGATCGAGCGAGAGAGAGAGAGAGGGGAGCCTAAAGTTTGACAGCAATGTCTGGGGGTTATGTACTGTAAACGGTGTGTTGGAAACTTTGAGTGAAAGCCTTGCAATGCAATAAAGCGATATACGTATGAATAATTGATGGAGCATTTAGTTCAGTGGCTCAGGCAGTGGGAGAATCAGATGTCCCTTATGCCCTAAAGGAATCCAGTGTACTGAGCCAGCGTCTATGGTCTTTTATATACCTGTACACCCAGAGGGGAATCTCCACGCTCCAAGACGCCCTGCCAAGTCAAACAGTACACCAGGGCTCTTCAACCCTGTTCCTGGAGGGCTAATATCCTGGTTTTCGCTCCAACCCTAATCTAACTCACTTGAGTCTAAGAATTAGCTGGCTAATTTCCACGAACAGGGTTGGAGAGCCCTGCAGTAAACACAAATACATTGCACACATAGACACTCCCATATACACACACACAGACGTGCAGGGCCACTTTCACGATCTCTCTCTGTCTCGCTCTCGCTCCCTCTTTTATGTTATTATAATTTGTACATAGTATTCTTTGATTCGGCAATGGAGCTTGGGTCACTTTACAGAGCTCAGAGATTGATGTCATGACCTACTGTAACACTACTTCATAATGTCCTGTGATGTGTATTGGTACACAGTAGCACCAAAATGAACTACTGATGACGACAAACACCACAGTATTCTAGCACACCTGTCTGTGCCTCACAATGCCAAGACACTTCCCACCCAGAGGTTTTGAATAATTGCAGAGACATCATTGAGACTTATTTTCTTTGTGGACCTATGAGATTCGCTAGCCAAGCCTTACGAGTAAAATGTGTGAAATTGCCCCAAAACTACTGAAAATATTTCATTATGCAGTCACAGCCGCCTGTGGAACTGTCTAATGAGTAATGAATTACAAATCAAAATCCAAAGCGAATCAGTTGCCTCTCTCTGCCATGCATATTCAGCTTGACTGTCATTCATCCTCATTCAATTCCGACACACCCTGAAAAACCCAGCTCCAAAAAGGAATGTCGTCACCTTTTTTGAACGCTTGCTCTTTTTTTTACAGCAAGACAAATATAATGATTTGACATTTCTATGTGCAGAAATGTTTTTGTCTTTATTTTAGCAGGACAGGTCCTGCATATCAAACAGCATCAATGCTGGGGAGAGAGCGTCCCTTCAAATACAGCGTCCCTTCAAATACAGCACATGGAGATCCACCCCCCCACCCCCCCCCCCCCCCCCCCACACACACACACACACACACACACACGCACACACACCCATGTGCACTCATATCCGAATGCATCCATTTGATCCTGGCACAGAATGGCAGGGTCCAAGCCCATTATGCTATGTGCATTTCCTCCATTTGTGTGACAGCAAGCAACACCTTCCTACACGGGATTATCTCTATTTCCAAGTCCCGCAAAGCACATGACATCTGTGTTCAGCACTGTGTGGGAGTGGGATGACGCTGCCACTGCTGCTATTAACCACCACTGCCGAGGTGCTAAACCATCTGATTCCCATTCAACCAATGTAAATGATGCCAGGAGCGTGGCATCTTAGTAACATCCAGCCGGTCATTTCATTGCCTGTCTGGAGCGTGCGGGGTTTTCCTTTCCTCACATTGGAAAGGGTAATTCACCATCAGCAGGGTGACAGTCTCCACAAAGGAGAAGGGGAGAGCCGCACACCCCTGACAGGGACATCAGTAATCACAAACAGTTTCATCCTCTGCGCCTGAAAGTGCGGCATAATCACATGCAGGGGCGATGCACCATGAAATGGAATGGGCCCCCAGATCCGGAGGAGCAGACACAGTGCCGTGTCCACAGAAATGTGTGCTATTCTTTACCAGGAGACGCCCATGAGCACCCATGGCCTATAGGTCCAGGTTGGTCAGGCAGCTAGGTTGATCATACTGACCAATCCCACTGACCAATCCCACTGGGCCCACCACATCATTTTCAACATGGAAATCTGGGTCATATTTGGTTGAGACGTTAATCAATGAGATTCGAACCTTCATTCACCTACTCAAAAAAGACAGTCAGGCGTTTGTTGAATTCCCAATGTGTTCGACCATCTCAAATCACAACCAAATTCCAATGGTAAAACAATGTCTGATTTTTGGTTCATTTCTTATCACAGCGCTTTCAACCGTTTAAAAAATCAACAAAGTTCAAAAGGGTATACAAAGTAGCAATGTATATTTTTTTGGACAACACGACCAAATTCACATATAAATATTAGTTCTAGATTTGTCATTCGCATTGAAAGCAATACTAAGAAGCAATAGATCTGTTTTTTGTGCGCTATTTCTATACCTTCCATTCCTAAGTTTTGTTTTTGTGTCTTTCACTTTCGGTTTTTGTACACCAGCTTCAAACAGCTGAAAATACTATATTGTTGCTAATGGAAAATATATTTCTGTCACGTGTGCTCCCTCTCCAGCCTTTAGGTCACCAGGCTGCTCATTATGGAGCACACCTGTCACCATCGTTACAACCACCTGCGTGTCATCAAACTCACCTGGACTCCATCACTTCCTGTTTACCTGCCCTATATACAGTATGTCACTCCCTTTGGTTCCTTCCCCAGTCGTCATTGTTTCTGTTTCATGTCTGTGTGCCAATAGAGGTTCTTGTTTTGTATTATGTTTCGTTTATTTAATTAAAACACTCACTCCCTGATCTTGCTTCTCGACTCTCAGCGCACATCGTTACATTTCACAGCGATTTAGATGGTACAATGATTTTCTACACAGACATAGCTTGTTTTGTCACATAAACTGAAATTAGACAAGTGATTCTGATTTTAGCAACCAGAAAATGGCAGAGCCATTTCTGCATATTGCGCCCTTAATGTGTTATCACTGTGCTTCCTCTAATAGCACAATTGAATGACCTGGATTGCAGTTGAGATTACATTAAAAGCACATAGCGCAAGTGATCAATGCTGTTCAAGTTTCTGGGCAGATTGTTATACAGTCTTAGAAAAAAAGGTGCCATGTAGAACCTAAAAGGGTTATTTGGCTGTCCCCATAGGAGAACCCTTTGAAGAACCCTTTTTGCTTCCACATGCTTTTTGCTTCCTTTTGGTTTGAGGCAGAACGCTTTTGGGTTCCATGTAGAACCCTTTCCACAGAGGGATCTACACATGGAACTGTTATCGGCACAGCCGAAATAACCATTTTGGAACCCTTTTAACTAGAAGTGTGGCAATATTGTGAAGACGTCGACAGACCTTTGACCTTTGCATACTATCTTGACCATGCATACTTTCTATGATTACTTAAGAAGACATGTATAGTTACAGTCACCTGGCCATGGATGTGTTACTCATTTTAAGGTTGAATAAATATTGTTACATTAGTTTGTAAGATAGCCTTAACTTTAGGCTATTTGCTTTATTACAAAAGTAATACTGAATTGTGTTTGACAACGCAAAACAATATCAACATTTGAAAGAGATTTATATTTTTTTGCCACTGAGTCTGTCTTTAATTCCAGTATGTCTACAAATGTATCATTTATATGTTGGATTCACATCTCCATCTCAACCAACAATCTAAGTTAAAGCATAGGTCTGAATCAAATCAAACTTTATTTCAAGTACATTTCAAGTTTAATTTGTTTCAGTCCTCATAGAAAGCGGGTCTATCAATGTAATGTTTGGTTTCTTTCTAATCTCCATTATTTATTTTTTTCCTCATCAATCTACACGCAGTACCCCATTACCCCATCTACCTCATCCCCATATTGTTTCTATTTACTTTTCTGCTCTTTTGCACACCAATATCTCTACTTGCACATCATCATCTACTCATTTATCACTCCAGTGTTAATCTGCTAAATTGAAATTACCTCACTACTATGGCCTATTTATTGCCTTACCTCCTCATGCCATTTGCACACACGGTATATAGACTTTCTTTTTTTCTATTGTGTTATTGACTGTACACTTGTTTATTCCATGTGTAACTCTGTGTTGTTGTTTGTGTCGCACTGCTTTGCTTTATCTTGGCCAGGTTACAGTTGTAAATTAGAACTTGTTCTCAACTAGCGTACCTGGTGAAATAAAAATACAAATAAATACAAGGAAAAACATTATTATTTTATTCTTGCTAATTTAGAAAAAATGTATTTAAAAAAAAGTTACATAAGTATTCAGACCCTTTACTCAGTACTTTGTTGAAGCACCTTTGGCAGCGATTACAGCAACAAGTCTTCTTGGGTATGACGCTACAAGCTTGGCACACCTGTATTTGGGGAGATTCTCCCAGTCTTCTCTGTAGATCCTCTCAAGCTCTGTCAGGTTGGATGGGAAATGTCACTGCACAGCTATTTTCTGGTCTCTCCAGAGATGTTCGATCAGGTTCAAGTCCGGGCTCTGGTTGAGCCACTTAAGGACATTCAGCGTGCTTAGGGTTGTGTGCTTAGGGTCGTTGTCCTGTTGGAAGGTGAATCTTTGCCCCAGTCTAAGGTCCTGAGCGCTCTGGAGCAGGTTTTCATCAAGGATTTGTCTGTGCTTTGTTCCATTCATCTTTCCCTAGATCCTCACTAGTCTACCAGTCCCTACCGCTGAAAAACATCCCCACAGCATGATGCTGCCGCCACCATGCTTCACCATAGGGATGGTGCAAGGTTTCCTCCAGATGTTACGCTTGGCATTCAGGCCATCATACCAGGGAATCTAGTTTCTTATGGTCTGAGAGTCTTTAGGTGCCCTTTGGCAAACTCCAAGCAGGCTGTCATGTGCCTTTTACTGAGGAGTGGATTCCGTCTGGACGCTCTAACATAAAGGCCTGATTGGTGGAGTGCTCCAGAGATGGTTGTCCTTCTGGAAGGTTCCCCCATCTTTACAGAGGAACTCTAGAGCTCTGTCAGAGGGACCATCGGGTTCTTTGTCACCTCCCTGACCAATGCCCTTCTCCCCCAATTGCTCAGTTTGGTCGGGCGGCCAGCTCTAGGAAGAGTCTTGGTGGTTCCAAACTTCTTCCATTTAAGAATGATGCAGGCCACTGTGTTCTTGGGAACCTTCAATGCTGCAGACATTTTATGGTACCCTTCCCCAGATCTGTGCCTCAACACAATGCTGTCTCTGAGCTCTACGGACAATTCCTTTGACCTAATGGTTTGGTTTTTGCTCTGACATGTACTGTCAACTGTGGGACTTTATATAGTGTGTCTTTCCAAATCATGTCCAATCAATTGAATTTACCACAAGTGGCCTCAATGGGAACAGGCGGATCAATGGAAACAGGATGAATATGAGCTCAATTTTGAGTCTCATAGCAAAGGGTCTGAATACTTATGTAAATAAGTTATTTCTGTTTTCAGTTTTAATAAGTTAGCAAACATCTCTAAAAAAAATGTTCACTTTGTCATTATGGGTGGGGTGTTGTGTGTTGATTGCTGAGAATTTTTTTATCCATTTTAGAATAAGGCTGTAACGTAACAAAATGTGTCAAGGGGTGTGAATACTTTCAAAATGCACTGTACTTGAATGATATTTCCCATTGACTGATCGTGGTTTTCAGATCCCCTAACAATACAGTTCGTAGGTCCATCTGAACCCTGATACTATGACATGAAAACCATTCCTTGACCTGACTCCAAAACAGTTCCAGAAAATATGGTCTAAGGATTCTGTTTCCTCGTGGCAGAGTTTGCACAAGGCTGACTGTTCAATGCCCCATATATTGACCTTATTTCTGTAGTAAATATTGTATATCTTAGCTTAAATTGAAATGGATTGATGTGTTGATTGTTGTTTTATATACAGTGCTTTGCAAAACTATTCATACCCCTTGCATTTCTTCACATTTTATTGGTTTACAAAGTGGGATTAAAATGGATGTAACTGGATGTCACGCCCTGGTCTTAGTATTTTGTGTTTATCTTCATTTATTTGGTCAGGCCAGGGTGTGGCATGGGTTTTTGTATGTGGTGTGTTTTGTCCTGGGGTTTTGTTAGGTATTGGGTTTGTGGCTTAGTAGGGTTATCTAGCATAGTCTATGGCTGTCTGAATTGGTTCTCAATCAGAGGCAGGTGATTATCATTGTCTCTGATTGGGAACCATATTTAGGCAGCCATATTCTTTGAGTGTTTCGTGGGTGATTGTTCCTGTCTCTGTGTTTGTTGTCACCAGATAGGCTGTATAGGTTTTCACGGTCCGTTTCTTGTTTTTGTATTGTTCGTTTTTCTTCATTATTAAACATGTATGAAAATTACCACGCTGCATTTTGGTCCGACTCTCTTTCACCCGAAGAAAACCGTAACACTGGAATTTTCTGTCAACAATCTACTCAAAATACTCTGTAATGTCAAATTAGATAACTAAAATATAGTCATTGCACAAGCATACAGTTAATTTGTTTAGTCAAGCCTAAATGAGTTCAGGAGTAAAATGTGGCATAACTAATCATATAATAAATTATATGGACTAACTCTGTGTAAACTAATAGGGGTTGACCAGATGTTTTAATGACTTCCCCTTCCTCTGCATACAACATCTGTAAGGTCAGGTATTGAATTTCAAGCACAGATTCAACTACAACAACCAGGGAGCTTTTCAAAAGCCTCGTAAAGAAGGGCAGTGATTGGTAGATGGGTAAAAATAATAACAAATCAGACATTGAATATCTCTTTAAGCATGGTCAGATTATTAACTATGCTGTGGATTATGTATTAAACCACCCAGACACATCAACAATTCAGTCATCCTTCTGAACTGATCTCCAGGACAGGAATGAAACTGCTCAGGGATGTTACTATGAGGCCATTGGTGATTTTAAAACAATTACAGAGTTCAATGGCTGTGATGTGAGAACTGAGGATGGATCAACAGCATTGTGGTGACAGAGTGAGAAGAATAATACAAAACCATGCAAATTGTATGCAACAAAGCACTAAAGTAATATTGGGGGAAAAAACAGAGCAAAATAATACACTTTTTTGCCTAAATGCAAAGTCTTATGCTTACGGCAAATCCAACACAAGACATCACTGAGTAACTGCCTCCTTATTTTAAAGCATAGTGGTGGTTGCATCATGGTATGGGTATGCTTGACATTGACAAATACTGGGGAGTTTTTCAGGATGGAAAAAAAACGGGATGGAGCTAAACACAGGCAAAATCCTAGAGGAAAACCACATCAGACACTGGGAGATGAATTCACAGGACAATAACCGACAACACTAGGCCAAATCTACACTGGAGTTGCTTACCACGAAGACAGTGAATGTTTGTGAGTGGCCAAGTTACAGTTTTGACTTAAATCTGCTGTCTATCCATAATCCCCAACATCTTGACAGAGCTTGAAGAATTCCGAAAATAATAATGGGCTAATATTGCACAATCCAGGTGTCTAAAGCTCTTAGATACTTACCCAAGAACACTCACAGCTGTAATCTCTGCCAAATATGTATTTAGCATTGACTCAGGGAGCTGAATACTTATGCAATGACTATATTTTAGTTACTTAATTTTGATGAATCTTTAATGATTGTCTTAAACAATTATTCCACATGAGAGGGTATTTTGTGTAGATTGTTGACAGCAAATTACCATGACATTAATTTTTATCTCACTTTGTAACACAATAAAATGTGAAGAAATCCAAGGGGTATGAATACTTTTGCAAGGCACTGCATCAATTCATAGATCCAAGGTATTGTAACATCAAAGACCTGTTCCAAACTAACTTGAATTTAATGCGGTATTGCTGTCAAAACATTTGACTTCAAGCGAAACTGCTACATTCATATTCCATTCATAATATAATTTTAAGCCATTTAGGGATTTTAATGGGTGGCAGACAGACTAATTCTTCCATTTCTTCTTTAAGTAATTGCCCCTTCCAATTTTGTGACAGAGCATACACCTCCATACACTGTTGTTAATTGCTTGTAATGGCGAGCGATTAGAGCCATTTAGAGATCAGTTTGGTTTTAATTTGATTATTAAATATAATCACAGTTTTCATTTTTTTTTATATTAAATGCACTATGCATTACGTGGGTTGAATGCTGTAACATCACAGAATTAAACAATTAATACAAATGCCATGATGGTAGTGACTGCCCATTACTGCTTATAACTTATTAACCATCATTTATTCACATGACTTTACTTTAATACAAATATTTCAGTTGTTTTATTTGATTACCATTAATTCATTCCAAGTCATCGTCTCATCTCTAGAGAGCTGATTTCTGAGAAAATACCAATTTCAGTAGTTCTTCAAAGAACATAGGGCATACTTTTATGACTGCTGAATACCAACTTCAATCACGTAGATCATGTATTTTCAGGTAGAGATACTTTGCTAAGCCACTGCTTTCTATCCCGCTCGATCATCCCTCTTATCTCCGTGTCCAGTGTCTGCTCCACACAGACCTGGACAAGTAGGTGGGCATGCAACGGATTATGGTCGTTGTATTTAATTACCACGTTTTTAATTACCATGTTAAGTATTGGCCTGTTGGAAACTGCAACTCCCTTACTACATCGCACTATTCGGGCTTGATCTGATTTATCTCTAGAGAAACTGTGTAACGAGCTCACAGAAGAAACCCGAACTAAATGGAATTCAAATAATTGAACCGACGTCAGTCAATTAGTTTGTTTAAAAAAAAGAAAAATAATCGCTCAGCACTAGTTGCTTGTGTGACATCATTTTACCGTCCTTGTTTACAATGTCTTTTTTAAATATTAAGCCCTTCATGTAAAGTTTTTACGACATTTTCTTTCTCTATCAGTACATTGGAGTTATTTGCTGTGATATTTTATCTGCCTTTTCTGGAGGATGAAATTTAAATTGTAGCCAACTCTGTATGGCTTCATTTAAACATGGATCCATTGTCAATCCACCAAAAATGTGTGTTTTAATCTGCAAAATGGCAAAGAGCCCACTCAAACATATGGGCCTCTCTTAATTGCCACCTGGAAAACCAGTTTGCATTTAGATATAACTTTGGTATAAAGGAAGTTTTAATAGAGAGGTTTAATAACTTAATATTTAATATATTTAACCCTCCAAACGCATGTTTGTTATATAAATATGCCCATTTAACTTTATCTGGTTTCCCATTCCAAATAAAATGTAATATTTTTGGTAGTAGTCAGTAGATTCATTAATAAATATGTAACTGCGATTACACTAGATAATTAATCAGGGTAATTTTCCTGTAGATGGACAGGTGTTTTTCTTTCCAAACTTTCAAGATCCTATTTGTTTTTGTTCTGTCAAAGTTAATAGATGCAAGATCGCTCAACTTTTCCGGGATATGTACACTAAGCACATCAACTTCACCAGCTGGCAATTTAAGGTTTGTATATTTTAGTGACCCAATCCATAAAATAGTACACATATCATAGTTAGGTTTTAGTCCAGAGGAACTGGAGAAATTATCCAGGTCCTCAATCAGGCCCTTCGATATTGAAGATTGAGGACATAAAATTTGACCCATTGGCACAGATTTATACTTTTGTCTCTAATCCATATGTTTTATGCCCCTTAATGTTATCATTAGATCAGATTTATATAGCCAACAGTTCAATGGCAGTAATAAAAACATATGTTGACAGAGCGCAACCCTGTTTTATGCCTCTTGACAAATGAAAGTTCTCAGAGAAGAACCGTTTTTATTATTTTACATTAAGCATTGTTGAACATGACCTTTACCCATTTTATGAGAGATTCTCCAAAGAAAAGAAAATCCAGGCACAACAAACATATTCTAGACGTACTGTATCGAAGGTTTATCCAAATCTGCTATAAAGATTATACCGGGTTTCCCTGCATTCTCATAATTATTATTTATTCTCATAGTTGTTATCAGTCAATTATTTCTAGTAGTTGCCTAATGTTGTCTCCAACATATCATCCCTCTAAGAATCCTGTCTTATCGTGATTAATTATGTCAAATCAAATCAAATTTTATTTGTCACATACACATGGTTAGCAGATGTTAATGCGAGTGTAGCGAAAAGCTTGTGCTTCTAGTTCCGACAATGCAGTAATAACCAACGAGTAATCTAGCTAACAATTCCAAAACTACTACCTTATACACACAAGTGTAAAAGCGATAAATAATATGTACATAAAGATATATGAATGAGTGATGGTACAGAGCGGCATAGGCAAGATGCAGTAGATGGTATCGAGTACAGTATATACATATGAGATGAGTATGTAAACAAAGTGGCATAGTTTAAAGTGGCTAGTGATACATGTATTACATAAAGATGCAGTAGATGATATAGAGTGCAGTATATACGTATACATATGAGATAAATAATGTAGGGTATGTAAACATTATATTAAGTAGCATTGTTTAAAGTGGCTAGTGATATATTTTACATCAATTCCCATCAATTCCCATTATTAAAGTGGCTGGAGTTGAGTCAGTGTGTTGGCAGCAGCCACTCAATGTTAGTGGTGGCTGTTTAACAGTCTGATGGCCTTGAAATATAAGCTGTTTTTCAGTCTCTCGGTCCCAGCTTTGATGCACCTGTACTGACCTCGCCTTCTGGATGATAGCGGGGTGAACAGGCAGTGGCTCGGATGGTTGTTGTCCTTGATGATCTTTATGGCCTTCCTGTGACATCGGGTGGTGTAGGTGTCCTGGAGGGCAGGTAGTTTGCCCCCGGTGATGCGTTGTGCAAACCTCACTAACCTCTGGAGAGCCTTACGGTTGTGGGCGGAGCAGTTGCCGTACCAGGCGGTGATACAGCCCGACAGGATGCTCTTGATTGTGCATCTGTAGAAGTTTGTGAGTGCTTTTGGTGACAAGCCGAATTTCTTCAGCCTCCTGAGGTTGAAGAGGCGCTTCTGCGCCTTCTTCACGATGCTGTCTGTGTGGGTGGACCAATTCAGTTTGTCTGTGATGTGTACGCCGAGGAACTTAAAATTTACTACCCTCTCCACTACTGTTCCATCGATGTGGATAGGCGGGTGTTCCCTCTGCTGTTTCCTGAAATCCACAATCATCTCCTTAGTTTTGTTGACGTTGAGTGTGAGGTTATTTTCCTGACACCACACTCCGAGGGCCCTCACCTCCTCCCTGTAGGCCGTCTCGTCGTTGTTGGTAATCAAGCCTACCACTGTTGTGTCGTCCGCAAACTTGATGATTGAGTTGGAGGCGTGGGTGAACAGGGAGTACAGGAGAGGGCTCAGAACGCACCCTTGTGGGGCAACAGTGTTGAGGATCAGTGGGGTGGAGATGTTGTTACCTACCCTCACCACCTGGGGGCGGCCCGTCAGGAAGTCCAGAACCCAGTTGCACAGGGCGGGGTCGAGACCCAGGGTCTCGAGATTGATGACGAGTTTGGAGGGTACCATGGTGTTAAATGCTGAGCTGTAGTCGATGAACAGCATTCTCACATAGGTATTTCTCTTGTCCAGATGGTTTAGGGCAGTGTGCAGTGTGGTTGAGATTGCATTGTCTGTGGACCTATTTGGGCGGTTAGCAAATTGGAGTGGGTCTAGGGTGTCAGGTAGGGTGGAGGTGATATGGTCCTTGACTAGTCTCTCAAAGCACTTCATGATGACGGAAGTGAGTGCTACGTGGCGGTAGTCATTTAGCTCAGTTACCTTAGCTTTCTTGGGAACAGGAACAATGATGGCCCTCTTGAAGCATGTGGGAACAGCAGACTGGGATAGGGATCGATTGAATATGTCCGTAAACACACCAGCCAGCTGGTCTGCGCATGCTCTGAGGACGCGGCTGGGGATGCCGTCTGGGCCTGCAGCCTTGCGTGGGTTTACACGTTTAAATGTTTTACTCACCTCGGCTGCAGTGAAGTAGAGTCTGCATGTTTTGGTTGCGGGCCGTGTCAGTGGCACTGTATTGTCCTCAAAGCGGGCAAAAAAGTTATTTAGTCTGCCTGGGAGCAAGGCATCCTGGTCCGTGACTGGGCTGGTTTTCTTTTTGTAATCCGTGATTGACTGTAGACCCTGCCACATACCTCTTGTGTCTGAGCCGTTGAATTGCGACTCTACTTTGTCTCTATACTGACGCTTAGCTTGTTTGATTGCCTTGCGGAGGGAATAGCTACACTGTTTGTATTCAGTCATGTTTCCGGTCACCTTACCCTGATTAAAAGCAGTGGTTTGCGCTTTCAGTTTCACGCGAATGCTGCCATCAATCCACGGTTTCTGGTTTGGGAAGGTTTTAATCGTTGCTATGGGAACGACATCTTCAACGCACGATCTAATGAACTCGCTCACCGAATCAGCGTATTCGTCAATGTTGTTGTCTGACGCAATACGAAACATATCCCAGTCCACGTGATGGAAGCAGTCTTGGAGCATGGAATCAGATTGGTCGGACCAGCGTTGAACAGACCTCAGCGTGGGAGCTTCTTGTTTCAGCTTCTGTCTGTAGGCAGGGAGCAAAAAAATGTAGTCGTGGTCAGCTTTTCCGAAAGGAGTGCAGGGAAGGGCCTTATATGCATCGCGGAAGTTAGAATAGCAATGATCCAAGGTTTTACCAGCCCTGGTTGCGCAATGTCTGGTTGGACCGTAGCGATTATTTGAGCAATACATAATGCCAATATTTTTGCATTGCAGTATTGAATCGTTGAGGGGCTTCCAGTTTGTTTTAAGAGAATGGGTGTTTCTTTTGACCCCTTTGCTCCTGTTTCAGCAGGAGAGAGATCAGTCCATCTTTTTGTGTGTCAGCCTGTTTTCCATTAATATGCAAGTAATTAAAACATGATAGTAATGGATCTTTCAGTAGTTCATAAAATGTTTGATATATTTCCATTGGACTGACATCAAGGCCAGGGGTTTTCCCTGATTGAAAGGAATTCATTGGCAACCATAGTTATGAACTACTGGTCCTGTGTAATTAGGCCTTCCATTATTATTTTTTGTGTCGCAGGTTGTTTAAAATTATTTTTGGGGAAAAGGGTATCACAAAACTGATTGTCAAGTTGGAGGACCTTGACAAGAGAACCTTTGTTTAAAATATTTGACTTGCTCATTCAAAATCTCCTTTGGTTAGACAAGGATTTCCCCAAAAACAGTAGGTTATTTTTGGCTGCGCTTCTATATTTAAGTTTAAGATTTTACTAATACTAATAATACTGCACTTTTGGAGCTAGGAACACAAGCATTTCGCTATACCCGCAATAACATCTGCTAAATATGTGTATGTGACTAATAACATTTCCTTTTCTTTTATTGTAATGAAAAACTACATTTTTTGGACATTCTCCATCAAATTTGCTCAGTTTTTTTCATAAATGAAACCCGATCTTTCCTGAATAAGTTCCTCAATCTCCATTTGTCTTGAGCCTAAATTATTCTTTGTACATTTATCAACCCCATTGATATGTTATGTTAGATTTTCTATTTATGTTGTAAGCCTTTTCTCCGTTGATCAGATGGCGTTTTAGTTTTTTGGATGAAAATGTTATGGAAAGGCCTCTAAGGGCACATTTAAAGGCAACCCATATGTTATGTGGGCCCACTGAACCTGTATCGTGCAAGTTTATTGTGAATTCCTTAGTTTTGGTAACAAAGCAGCATCAGTCAATAAACCCTGGTTAAATTTCCAATATTCCCGTCCTCATGGAAAGTCTGTCATGGTTATATGGAGGGGATATAAGTTGATGATCTGATCGAGTTTGATCCTCAATTCATATTTTTTTCACTTTTGGCACCATTAGAAAAGGATTGCAGAAAAGAAACAGTCTGACTAGCTTGATGAAGCCTCCTCCAAGTATATCTTACGAGATCTGTTTTTTTAAGCCATGATAGTTAGTATTATGGTTGCCTTTACGGTCTATTGACATACTTAAAACTGTGTTGTAGTCCCCTACCATTATGATATAGTTATTTTTTATCTTGGAGACTAATTAGATTCTTATTAATATTTTCAAAGAAGAAAATAATATTTTCAATGCAATCCATCTGATCTACAGTGCATTTGGAATATTCAGACAACTTCCCCTTTTCCACATGTTGTTACGTTACAGCCTTATTCTTAAATTGATTCAATCATTTTCTTTCCTCATCAATCTACACACAATACTCAATAATGACAAAGTGAAAACAGGCTTTTAGAAATGTTTGCACATTTATAAAAAAACAAAAAAACAAACATTATTTACATAAGTATTCAGACCCTTTGCTGTATAAGGTCCCACAGTTGACAGTGCATGTCAGAGCAAAAACCACGCCATGAGGTCGAAGGAATTGTCCATGGAGCTCCGAGACAGGATTATGTTAAGGCACAGGTCTGTGGAAAGGTACCAAAACATTTCTACAGCATTGAAGGTCCCCAAGAACACAGTGGCCTCCATCATTCTTAAATGGAAGAAGTTTGGAACCACCAAGAAACTTTGTAGAGCTGGCCACCTGGCCAAACTGAGCAATTGGAGTAGGAGGGCCGTGGTCAGGACTCTCAGATTATGAGAAACAAGATTCTCTCGTCTGATGAAACCAAGATTGAACTCTTTGGCCTGAATGCCAAGAATCACATCTGGAGGAAACCTGGCACCATCCCTACGGTGAAGCATGGTGGTGGCAGTATCATGCTCTGGTGATGTTGTTCAGCATCAGGGACTGGGAAACGAGTCAGGATCGAGGGAAAGATGAACGGAGCAAAGTACCGAGAGATCCTTGATGAAAACCTGCTCCAGAGTGCTCAAGATCTCAGGCTGGTGCAAGGGTTCACCTTCCAACAGGACAACGACCCTAAGCACAGAGCCAAGAAAATTAGTGGCTTTGGGAAAAGTCTCTGAATGCCCTTGAATGGCCCATCCAGAACCCTGACTCAAACATCTCTGGAGAGACCTGAAAATAGCTGTGCAGCAACGCTCCCCATACAACCTGACAACGCTTGAGAGGATCTGCAGAAAATAGTGGGAGAAACTCCCCAAATACAGGTGTGCCAAGCTTGTAGCGTCATACCCAAGAAGATTCAAGAATGTAACCACTACCAAAGGTCCTTTAACAAAGTACTGAGTAAAGGGTCTTAATACTTAAGTAAATGTGATGTTTCCATTTTTAATATTTAATACACTTGCAAAGATTTCTATAAACCTGTTTTTGCTTTCTACTTATGTGGTATTGTGTGTAGAATGATGATTAAAATAAAACAATTTAATCCATTTTAGAATAAGGCTATAAAGTAACAAAATCTTGTATAAGTTAAATGGGTCTGAATACTTATACTTACTGATGACTTTTATAAAACATAGCTGGTATAGCTGACTTGCTTAAACAAATGTGGTTCTACTGACAATTTAGATGTAAAAACTATGACATAAGGGGGTGACGAATGGATAAGAGGCAATCCGTAATTTTTATTAAGACATTAATGAGCGAGCTAGGACATACGTAGTCAATGTAACATTTGTTCAGCACTTTTGAAATGTACTGCGACAGAATTCAGAACATGGGCCGTTCTTACACTTCTCCTTGTACACCAAGTCAGAACCATAGGATAAATAAAGGAGGCATATAAGCAGACAATGAAAGTTCTTACAATATTTGATGACATTTCTCTAAAACAGGCTACAGGCTACATGTGCACCACCAAGTCCAAACAGTAGGCTAAATTATGAGGGGAAAAGGGACCATATTATTAGCGTGAGGCACATGGGCTACTAGCAGCTTGCAGCACAACATACACCTAGTATTACTTTCTTAGCTACAATATACGTCTCCCTGGCATATTACATTATTTATGCAGCAGCATACACTCCCTTTTTGGACTCACCTTATTGTGCTGTGCTCACTTGAACAGGAAAGTCAGTCCTTCGTGGGCAAATTTTGGCATCAAACTTTGTCTTCAAAGTCTGTCATTCTCTGGATTGATGATGCTTTCAACACAACCGGGAACTCTGAAAAAAACATGGTGGAATCATGAGGTTAGTGATCTTCAGGTCGGAGCTCTAGAAATAGGCCTGAGTTCCTGACTTGAAATTCCGAGTTGGATGACCGTTCAAAATGATTTTTTTTACAAGTTCCCAGTGGTCTTGAACTCACTGAAGTCTGAGATTTCCCAGTTCCGAGTTACCAGTCGTTTTGAAAGTGGATTGACAGCATGGCCAATGATGAATGTTTATTTCTTTAAGCTTGGAAAAGACACCATTAAACCCAAACTTGGACAACACGTCCACTCCACTGAATAGCAGGCTAGTGATTGCTTTACAATGCTTGCAGATAGCCACTGATTCCTTCCAAACCACTCATTGTTGAATTTCCAGCTTGTTGTGTAATTTTTATGCCCAATGGCCGATGAGCACCAATACATTTTATCTATAATTTATCTTCATCATTTATTTTCGTTTGACAAGGATTGAAAAGGATTTGCCAGTATATTGTCGACTTGATTCATGATGATGACTCCTAGCTTGCTAGCTAAGATTTTGAAAGTATGATGTTGACATGATCAGTCCAATCAAAGCTAGATACAGTATAACATGATATTACATCATTTTATTTTTGGCCAATGACCTTGAGCCTTCATGCATGGGCACCTCTTATGTAACTAAACTCTCCCTGTAGATTTTGCGGCAACGTGGTGTCCCCAATGAGTGACAGAACACAGAGTCAATCAAGTCGCAACTAGAGAAAATGACCAACACCTACGGTCCGTATTTTTCGCTGGCTGCCCCACCACCACGGAAAGCACTGAGCTAGGCTGACACACCTGCATTTTGGAGCTGCCTTTCTCAAGAAAGCAAAAAAGAGACCATGTGAAAGGGGTGCATACTGGCGGCAGAGAAGTCAGACGCAGGAGAGCAAAAACTGTGTTTCCAACGGCGCAGTTTAATAATAAAAACCCACCGGAAAACAGAACAATCGATAAATGGTTACATAACACGACCTACGCCAGATACAACGTGCACAAGCATTTACAGTGCCACTTGCAGAACAAAACTAGGTTAGCAGCTATCAGTATTTCTAACCCTTCCACCTCGTTTGTATAATATATATTTATTTCATTTTTATCCGCATTAATTTATTCATTCCCAGCTATGCTCGTGTTAACTTGTGTGTTTTCATGTCTCTCTGCCCAGTATGTATCTGTGTGTAAAACAGAATGGTAGCCAGCTGTCTTTGTAATTGAGCTCTCCTTTTACTTTGCCCAGTTAGTTTTATATGTATTTAATTATGTGTAAATAATTCAACAAAATTATTTCCTTATTAAAGATTTGTAAAGGAGATATTGTGTCTGTCATTATTCCATGAGTTGGTATAGCCCAGAGTTATAGATTACGGACAGTAGGCTATGCAATATTTATTTCTTTACGGTAGAAGCCAGGCCTATCAGACAAGTCAGAGTCAAGGTAGTGTCCACCATCTACTGGGCATAACGACCAACATGCGCAAGGCATCTTCAGGTTTTTGGTTAATGGTAATGCAAACGTAATATAACAAGTTACTTTTCACAGTAAGGAACGTTGTAACAAATTACTTTTGATGGGAATAGCGTTGTAATGCAATGACTTACTTTTAAAATGAACGTTCCCCAACACTGGAAGTTAGTGAAAAATGTCACCCTCAAAACAAGAGTTCATGACTTTTTGCAAATCCAATGTATTTTCCAGGTAGATTCCATGTCACAATAAATTGACAAATTGTGTTTAAACAACATTGATTCAACCACTTTGTGCCCAGTGGGATGTTACTGTTCAACGTGGACGTGGATTGTAAAGCAGAAACTCCAGGTGTTTTCTACACATACTGAGTGTGGGGATTCAATGTTCTTGTCAGTTCTTCTGACGGACTGAATTTCAACACAGGGTATTGGCACCCTGTAATCCAAAGTTATTTAAGGTAAATAGCTCCAAGTGTTAGAACTGTACATATATACAGTTCAAGTCAAGAGCACTTTCTGAGTCAAAATGCAAGCCGAGATCTACATGACTTAAAAACGCCTATGCAACATTATCCTATTAAAAACAGTACTGTAGAAATGAGGTTTGTGCAGTAAACAATAGGCCCAATACATTATCACCTGTGGCTCTCCTTCTCCGTGACCGTGTCCCCACAAGCTTCAAGATGGCCACCATTGTTCCTGTTCCCAAGAAAGCTAAGGTAAATGATCTAAATGACTATCGCCCCATTGCACTCACTTCTGTCATCATGAAGTGCTTTGAGAGACTAGTCAAGGACCATATCACCTCCACCTTACCTGATACCCTAGACCCACTCCAATTTGCTTACCGCCCCAATAGGTCCACTGACGACGCAATCACACTGCACACTGCTCTATCCCATCTGGACAAGAGAAATACCTATGTAAGAATGCTGTTCATTGACTACAGCTCAGCATTTAACACCATAGTACCCTCCAAACTCGTCATTAAGCTGGGTCTTGACCCCGCCCTGTGCAAGTGGGTCCTGGACTTTCTGACGGGCCACCCCCAGGTGGTGAAGGTAGGAAACAACATTTCCACCCCGCTGATCCTCAACACTGGAGCCCCACATGAGTGTGTTCTCAGCCCCCTCCTGTACTCCCTGTTCACCCATGACTGTGTGGCCATGCACGCTTCCAACTCAATCATCAAGTTTGCAGATGACACTACAGTGGTAGGCCTGGTTGCTAACGAGACTGCCTACGGGGAGGAGGTGATGGTCCACAGAGTGTGGTGTCAGGAAAACAACCTCTCACTCAACATCATGGACTTCAGGAAACATCGTGGACTTCAGGAAACAGCAGAGTGAGCACCCCCCCCCATCCAAATCGACGGGTCAGTAGTGGAGAAGGTGGAATGATTTAAGTTCCTCGGCGTACACATCACGGACAAACTGAAATGGTCCACCCACACAGACAACAGCGCCTCTTCAACCTCAGGAGGCTGAAGAAATTTAGCTTGTCATCTAAAACACTCACAAGCTTTTACAGATGCACAATCGAGAGCATCCTATTGGGCTGTATCACCTCCTGCTACGGCAATTTCACTGCCCTCAACCGCAAGGCTCTCCAGAGGGTAGTGAGGTCTGCACAACACATCACCGGGGGCAAACTACCTGCCCTCCAGGACACCTACAGCACCTGACGTCACAGGAAGGCCAAAAAGATCATCAAGGACAACAACCACCCGAGCCACTGCCTGTTCACCCCGCTATCATCCAGAAGGCGAGGTCAGTACAGGTGCATCAAAGCTGGGACTGAGAGTCTGAAAAACAGCTTCTATCTCAAGGCCATCAGACTGTTAAACAGCCATCACTAACATAGAGAGGCTGCTGCCAACATACAGACTTAAATCTCTAGCCACTTAAATAAACAGACTTAATAAATGTATCACTAATCACTTTAAATAACGGCAATTTAAAAAAATTCACATTGAGGTATCACTGGTCACTTTAAATAACACCACTTCAACAACGTGTACATATCCTACATTACTCATCTCATATGTATATACTGTATTCTACACCATCTACTGCATCTTGTCTATGCCGCACTCAATCGCTTATCCATGTATTTATATGTACATATTCTTATTCATCCCTTTACGTTTGTGTGTATTTGTGTGCATAAGGTAGTTGTTGTGAATTTGTTAGATTACTTGTTAGATTTTACTGCGTAGTCGGAACGAAAAGCACAAGAATTTCGCTACACTCGCATCAACATCTGCTAACCATGTGTTTGTAAACCAATAGAATTTGATTTGATTTGAACCGTTTTGAAATCTCACAGTACTTTGCTGCAGCTTCCTTTTGCGCCTGCTACTTTACTACAGACACAGTTATCTGAGCCATCCGATGGCCAGCGCTAGGCCTATGTTGCACTTGATTTACTATTTTGGCCAGAGTTTGTATGTTCAGACACATGAAATGGTTTAACATCAGAACACTACTCCTACAGCTGAATCGAGTGCACCTATCGCTGACAGCGCGAGACAAATAAAAAAAATAGGAACGCAAGGGTTTATAGTTTTTTTTTACAGAAATGTTTGGCGATCGACTAGAAATGCCTTTGAGATTGACTAGTTGATTGAACGGTTGTTGACCACTGATGTACACTTTCGGACACAGTGTCTGCGTTCACACATGAACTCCACATTTGTGTAGGCATGCTGGAGAGTATGTTTGCGCAGAATTAGCTGTTGAATATCCAATTCTCGCAGGTCTGTGAATTGTAAGACACATTTGGGCTTGTTGGAGAACAAATGTTGCCGAGCATGATAAGAACCACTGTACACAATTATTCATTGCTCCCAGCAAAGGTTTAGCCAAAAATAAAAATCCCAAACTGATTCACTTTTCCAAAAGCTGCACAATATCTACCAGATGCATCAGTGTTCCTCCAAGCAATCGAGAAGTAATTCCCTTTATCGGTTAAGATGAATATTAACGTTTGGTGCCGCAGGGATTCGTTCAGTGTATCTTAACTGCACTGTTTATGCACCTGTCAGGGATTGGGTTCTCATAAAAGATAGGGCATTCTGTCTCCGAGAGTGCAAGCATCAAGCTGTTAAGTTACCAGCGGTGACAATAGAATCACACTAGCTCACTGGGAGTGGTAATCATCTCAGTCTTCAGTCCCCATTATCCGACACATGTACTATCAACCCAAACCAGAACAACAGACCATCACACTTACGTCGTTTACACTCGATGCAAATGATCGGTAAACAAACATCGGAATAGAGACAGGGAAAGGACCTGTGATGCATATGCAAATGAGTGCTCTCACGGCACGTGTGTAGCAGGAAATGAAGAGAGGGAGAGCAGAATGAAGGCAGAATTACAGAGTAATATGGAAATATGCAGATGTGTAGATACGCATTGCCGTTTCGTTGTGACCGGAGAAATGGCCCTTGTTAATATTCAAACATCTTGATAAACAAAAGACACAAGTGAAGCCGGTCCTCGAGGAATGACAGGCTGCTGAACACTTAACGCCTAGCCAAAACACACTGTGCAAACTGAATTCATTTAATGGGCATCACATGTCTTACACCAAAACAAACAAAGGGTGGGAGCATGCTGGACCACTTAATGTGTATCTCGGGTCATGTCTGGTAATGCACTTAATAACAAAATGGCGGTCATGTAACCCTTGGCACCCGAGGGTCATTTATCAAATTGGTCTGCTGCAGCTGGCCCAACTTTCAAGGGCCTCCTTCCTCTTTGACATGGATTTCATTAAGGTCATTCTTCTTACCCTACTGCAAAAAAAAGAAGACTTTGAGTCAACCTAGCGACAGTCTAGCAATGCTCTTGTTTGAAACCACCATGTCTCAATTTTAACATTCAATACACAGCCTGATCCTGCAATGCCATTGGCTCGTCATTGTCTGTGTTTGCCGGGGCATTAGGGTCATCATTGCACCTATGTTAATATGGAGAGAGATGACTTGTCATTGTGTGGTGTGTATTGTATTGCACTGTTGACTTTGTCATGCTGCCATATTGGATAGAGTCCACCCTTGTTTCCATGCCCAGATGCTACAAGGGAGATAAATGGATTCTACAGAGGGAGTTTGTCAGTTAGCTCATATATTCACTCACTATAAGCTGACAATGTTAACAGGACACAAAACTGCTTTAAAAGTGAGTTAGCACACATATAGGGTTTGTAGTGGCTTTTGTTATGGATTATTTTACTCTGACATCAACTTGGCTTTGTTTGGGCCATGGTTCTTGGAAATAACTTGAAACTGCTGCCAGTATCAGATATTTATTTCTTAAAAGCCACAGAGTATATGTAGTGTCTAGCTCAGGAGTAGGAATGTTAAAAATGTGAATTGGAATTGTTCCTGAGATATCATTATCATACCATGGCATGAGTAAGCGTGCCTTCCTATGACCCAGTTCACATCATCAGAAACCGTTGGAGTCAGATGGAAGCTTTGAAACGTTTGCATTAGATTTGCGAATTGATTTGGGTATTTCCTTAGTGTCGATAATGCCCATCTACTCCTGACTTTACAATTAGCATTTCTAAAGGCATGAAATTGTTAATTTATAGCAAATATGTTTCGGGTGGGATGGTATATTGGCTGTCTGCTTCTTTGCTTTATCTCGAGGTCTATTGTCATCTGGTTATGTGTTAGATGCCTCCCTTGCCATAACACCACTGAAGCATAAAGTAAAAATAAAAGCAATTTGAATGTGAACATGCATAATGGCCACGCTAAGTGCACTAGCCTAATGGTTTCATTATATCATAATAAAGGTTTAATGTATATTCCAAATGGCCATTTAAACCATTATGGTGCATATAGGGATTCCTAACAGACACTTTAAGTAGTCTTCTAATCTTTTTTCAGCTTCAGGATTGTAAAAGTGTGACTAAAAAAACAACAACATTATCTCCTTTTGTGATCTCTGAGTTCATTGCAAACCGCATTATGCTATTTCTGGGGACGCAAGGCTTGAAGGCCATCGTCTTGCAAGTGTGAGTCACTCTGTCGCTTGATTAGATTTCGAAAACGGAGTAGGGTGCATTGAGAATAACAAGGAAGGGGAAGACCTAAACATGTCCTAAGACATCATAACACAGAGTGCAGGAGAGGGTTAAAAAAAGATTAGTCAGCTTCTCTGTCCCAAGCAGCACACTCTCCTTTGAACGGAGGCCAGCAGAAGAAAAGGCTCTCTCTTCTTTAACTCCCAATCCAGCGCTGTCAGTCAACTTCAAAGCGGTGGCTGTGCTGTCTTTCTTAACCTCCAAATCTGGCGAGTCTTGTTACAGCTGTGCAGTGGGGACAGAGTGGGCACTGTGCTGGGGCTCCTGATTAACCCCAGGGCCAGGGCCGCTTTCCACAGCCCAGACGGATCCACTTTCGCCAGCCTCGGCCCCTGTAACGAGACCCCGCTCCAATAGCCCACTTCAAAGAGGCAGGCCAGCAGGAATGTCAGGTTCAGAACCAGAGGGAGGGAGAGAGGGAGAGAGAGAGGCCGTGTGTTTGTGGGGGGGAGAGAGGCTGTGTGTGTGGGGAAAGGGAATGTGTGTTTGTGTGCATGTGTGTGTGTGCCAGTGTGGGAGGGGATCAGTCTCAGTTTCTGGACAGCAGGACATCGCCCCTATCTGGGCCTAACTCACTCAAGCGCTTCCTTTTTTCATTTGCAGTGGAGTGAAGTCCTTTTAATTTAATTTGGCTGCAAAGCGAAGGCCCTTGGGGTTGTTTGGCCTGTGTCTGGACCAGCTATTCCATTTTAGAGCTAGACATCATGTGTACCATCCAGGCTTTTCCACTGCTACAGCTCCCTGCCTGGTTATGCTTCACGACGCTTCGTCTTCTCTCTGATCTCAGAGGCCAAACCAAATCTATCACACCAGGCAAGTTTTTTTGGGCAGTCATGCAAAAATCATTAAAGTAACTGATCACTGACATAACTCAATGACTGTATGTAACAGCATTCTCTTTCGGCATCATACTAGGCATATATATATCACCTATTAAAGTGCTTCAATTTCACTTCAGAAGGGAGATGTACTAGTTAAGTAATCCATCGCAGTGAGCTGGTGAGCGATGAGGAACGACCCACTGGGCACAGATGTCAGTTCAACGTTTTTTTTTTAATTATTTACATTTGGTTGAGTTGTCAACTAATGTGAATTCAACGTGAAATCAATAAAAAAAATGTCACCATGACATTGTATTTAGGTTTAAAAATGTTGATGACTTTTTGCAAATCCAATCAGTTTTCCGCGTTGATTCAACATCATCACATTATATTTTTTGCCCAATCGGGAGGATCATCATGTCATTGTGATGGAGTAGAGACGTGGGGTGGATAAAGCCGTTGCTGCTACTGTCAACCTCCCATGTCTCTAGCGTCTCTCTCTCTCTCTCGTAATCTTCACAGAGAACTCTGAATGACCCTTGTTCCCATAGAGAGGGGAACTAGTCTCAGAGCCGGATCTAGTATGTGACCTACATTCCAATTTTTTTTTATCAAATCTTTGCAACAGAGATCAAGGCACACCCACTAACTATTACCCGTGTCTTTGTTTCCTGCCCCTTTCTGAAGTGAAGACATCTGGAGTGCATTATCAAAAAAGTATTGAGGTGCACAAAAAAACACAACACAACAACAAAACGGTGCATCAAGTTGGAGTAATGAAATATCATCAAGCTATAAGCCTTTAATCTGTGCCTGGAGTCGCCGAAGAAACTCTAAAAGCAACATCTTAGAACTATGAAAACAAAAGAACACATCATCTGTATTCTGTCTCAGTGGCTTCCAGCTTTCCAGTACCATGTCACTCTAGATCACTTTATGATATTGCGGGATGTGAATGATGCGAGCTAGAGGGCGGTTTATCCAGCACGCCCCCGCCATAAGTTGCATTTCCCCACAATTCAATAAACAGAACGGCGGGGGGTCCGGCAGGGATAGAACAAATCAAACCACTCTTTGAAGATGAGCAACAACTTCCTTCCTTGATGTTCCCTGTGTGCCAACGCTGAGAGTGTGATCGCGTTAATTTTGCAAAAGGGCCACACCCACAAATATGGAGTCGTGGAAAGGCTTTAAGTCCCAGTCAATCCCTGGCAGACTTGGGTTTAAATACTATTTGAACTCATTTAAATACTAATACTATTTGAAATCATTTAAAATACTTTAGCTGGGTTTGATTGAGCTTGCCTGGTAGAATGGATCCCAAAAGTGCAAATCCTGCCCATCTTGCACTTCAGACAGGATAAACCAAACACTGAAAGTAGTTGAACGATCTGTGTAAGGGCCACATCTTTTATTCTATAAATAGTATTTGAAACCAGGTCTAATCCCCGGTGGGGAAATTAAGAAGACTGTGTGGCTGTGAAGATGTGCAGTACCAGTCCCTTCGATCATGCTGGGTCTTCCTTTTGTGGCGTGGAGACAATGGGCGGCGGCCGGGGACAGACAGGCAACCTGAACCTGACAGAGGAAGCTCTTAAAGCCACACAAAACAAACTGCTGAGCTCGGGCATTTCCCTCCTCCTGAAAGACTATCTCGGCTGTCTTTAAAGGTGAAGACGACTAATCTCCTCCAAAGTCACCGTGCTGGTGCTATTCCCCCTCCCCCTCTCTCTTTCTTACCATCCCTCAATTTTCACTCTCCTCTGGGGTATCGGCCATTATGATGTCATTAGATCCCCCCTCTGGTCGTTCAGGGTTCAGAGGTCAATGGACAAAAATGTCCTGTTCAGTGTGTTGTGTTCCTTGCAGGGCCAGGTGTGTTTTGGTTAGTAAGGCCGGAGATACTCAAGAGAAAATGACAGGCATTGTGCTGTGTTTCTAACCAAACAGTCCAACACATTAGGTTAAGGCTTTTTATACTTGCTCCTGGCTTAATCGATGCTAAAAATGTAAATGCACGTTTTTATTAGTTTTGTCTTTACAATTGACATAAAATAGCTCAAATACATTTTTCCGCTTGATAAGCGTACCTATATAGTCCTTGCAGAGGATGAGTGAGCATCTCATGCTTCTTGGGACAATATTTACAGATCTGTGTTTTTAATTTGGAAGAACCCCAGGCAGGTAATCAGTACTAAGCCAAGTAACTAAATAAACACGGTCTCTTTGATGTGATATGAAGAAAAAAACATAGACCTACAGCATTCAGAGAACCACCCATCCACCCTCAACCAACTGACACACTAACGAAAACGCTCATGATGGACGTGCTCTTCTGCACAGACAAATACATTACATTTCGTGTTACCACGGTACATACCATTTCTGATGACATCCACAATGGGTCGAAAACACCGAGCAACAATTTAGTCCGGTTTTTGAATTCAATGATCTTTTTCAGACAACGCTCTCTCTCCTTCTCTATCATCTTCCCCGGTGTCTTCATAAAAGAAAGGGCCCGGAACAATTATATTCAAGCGTCCTATTATGCCATTAAACCTGCCAGGACTGTGTGCATACTGCCTCATTACCTTGGCCAAAAAGCCACCTTAACCTCCATTACAAGCCCGTCCTGTATTTAATTATGTTTTTAAGCTATTGAACCAAAAGCAATTAGGTTATAAAAGAGAGCTTGTTCGTTAACATGAGGACTTTTTTTCTATGAGGTAGATCCTCGAAGAGGGGATGATAATGAAACGCGACAGTTATCGAAATGACAGTGCAATGCTAATGTTTCCGGGTACTTGAACTTGTCACTCACAATTTTCAATGTTGGGGGGAAAAAAAACTAAAGGATAAGAGAAGCCCAAGCTCTGTGGAAAATGAGTCATTTGTGTATGTGTGTGGGTGGGTTAAGGTTAAGGTTAGGGTTAAGGTTAGGCAAAGGTTAAGAGTTAGGGTTAGGAGTTAGGATTAAGGGTTAGGGAAATAGGATATTGAATGGGAATCAATTGTTTGGTCCCCACAAGGATGGTAAAACAAATGTGTGTGTATTTGTCTGCCTGCGTGTGTGTGTGTGTATGTGTGTACGTGCGTGTCTGTGCGTATGTGTGCGTGCAGGCATGTCTGTCTGTGCGTACGTGTGTGTGCTTCCATCCGTGTTTTCCTGTGTTTGTGTGCAAGAGGAAGACTGTGAGTCAGAAATTCTGCATGTGTTTTGTCATCACAACTGCAGAGCACAGAGACACAAACGGATAGGAATTCACACATTACATTCGCTCTGTATTTGCTTTAAAATTCCTTGTGTGTAACTGAGGGACAGACATAGGCCAGACATGTGGTCTACATTCTAATGGCCACTAAAGGGTCAACCCACCGGTCAAACAACACATTACTCTATGTCCACACAGGACAGTGTAGAATGCACAAGACTAACGCAACAGCTCATCCAATAGTTAATCTGTGGATATTAATGCAACATTTACCCTAGGCAGCATGAAAAAAGAACCTGTCTTAAGAAAAGGGAACAGAACACAGTGTACTTCTGGGATAGTGATAAATATGGAGGTTCCAATTATTTGGATCATTTCAATGTAGCCCTTGCATTTCTCAAAACTAATGAGCTTACTACCACCAATTTATTTTTAGCTGGAAACGTGCCCCCGGAGGTAATCGAAGAGCCTGTGATGATTAGTCAGGCTATTGAACAACCTTTTCCCGATACTTTTGGAAAAATTTGCACTCGTAGCATATTATCATCTTGTATTTCATCCACTTGTAGCCTTGCAACTAAGTGGGGAGAAACAAGCTTGATCTAATAACACGCAGTGGATCTTAGAATTGATTTCTGCAACTCTTTCCAAAGTGAAGTCAAACCAGACCAGCCGTTGGGAAGATAAATAAGCATGAAAATAAAAGCAAGTTTCAATCATATTCTTGGCCATTGTTAAGAACTTTTGTTTAAACACCTGGTCTGACCTGACTTGACTGTACTGGCTATTGATGACATCTAAAGCACATGACTTTGTAATAATACATTGGTGGGAGATGGTGAGAGTTGACTTCCAGTGACAAAATGGTTTAGTATTTTTGTTTTCATACCCATAGTACTCTTAATATCAAAATGGGGGAAGAGTTACTTCTCGAGAGCACAGAAAAAGCAGGACAATTGCCTACATAGGCCTACGGCTAAGTATGCAAATAATCTGTGTACAATATAAAGGGGTCATCACCAAGCACTTTTAAGATGCTGAGGATTAGGCTGTTACTGTTTCATCTAGTAAAAAGGGGAAAGACAAACAGGTCGATACAGATACACTTTTGGTCATTCAATCCCATGTGTTTCCCAGGTGTTTGATTCAGCTGTGAAATGCTGTTAATCCAGCAGCATGGAGGCCTGCTGACTCGTGTCTGTCTGTCTGTCTGTCTGTCTGTCTGTCTGTCTGTCTGTCTGCCTGCCTGTCTGCCTGCCTTTCTGCGTGTCTGCGGTTGGCTACACTACAGCCTCTGATCACGGTCATCAAGTTCATCTTAAAGCCGCCGAAAAGGAGTGCAATTGATCAGTGAGGCCGGTTAGGACAGGTTTCGATATCACTGTTGGGCCTCAGCTTTGAAGTCTGCAAGCATGTTTTTTAATTTTTTTTTTATAATTATCTGTTAACAACGGTTATATGGGCATAGACAATTGATTCAGATCTGACTTATTGATCGGGTATGATAATACAATTCAGAAAGATTGATCGTAGTAATGTGAAAAAGGGTGTTTTTTAATATTCCTGGTAGGAAAATGAAACCACATCCCCAGCCTTATCAGCATGGAAGAGGATTGGTGCTTTCATAATTTACATTCATATAGATGGCTTTTGGAGGGCTGCTGGCCAATTTGTTTTCAAATTAATTATTTGCCATGAAATGTGGAAGTCTTCTTCATTAGGCAGTGTGAAATCCTCCCTGTCCGCTATTTCTCTGAAGTCTAGCTAACCATTTTAATCTCGGCTCCCAACTCCATGGCATCTATAACCTGATAGAACCTCAGGCCTGCCGTCTAAATGATTGCCTCATTAGTAAAGGGTGCACAGGTATGGCATAAATATAAACTCTGAGACTGTATGTTAATCCGTCTGCATGTCAGACACACTCTTTATTCATGTGATCAAAATTCATCTGAATTGTATTGAGGGCTTTAGAACTGAGATGGGAATTTAGTAACAACCAATGCATTCCAATGAGGAGCCAGTTATTTAAGGGAGGAAATGCCTTTAAAGAAAATAACTTACTCCTGTTTGGCTTTGTCTTAACACAGTAATTACACTTTATGTTATTCAGAAGTTTATCGCATTGTAGACAGACCCAAAACACAGCGCAAACATCCCATGCTATTTTACTTGGTTTTGATAGGTCAAAATCCTGTGAAGATCAGAAACAACACAACACAGAGCAAAGCAAAAGAGATCCAACTACAAGCCTCTCCAGTCTCCAGCATCAAAGCCATTTGGCCAGACTGCAAACCTGCTGAATTGGAGCTTTGCCTCATTTTTCTTCCTGTGATGATGGACTTGCCATTACACCTTTGGCCTCCAAAGCAATGGCTCAGAGAGCATCAGCGCTAGTGCCCGGGCTAGTGCACTGACCATATGACACAGACTTGTGAGGTTACCTTGAACAACCAGCAACCTGATAGACGAGGTGACTTTTCCCATGTCGCGCTGTTACAGGAAGACAGAGTGCACAGGAGTGAACGCGTGGAAAAACAAATCACCTCCACAATAGGGATAATTCATCGGAGCTTATGCTTTCAAATAACGCGTCTGTTTATTCCAAAACATTTGTATCAATGGCAATGGATTGAAACGATAGTGCCAGTAACGTTGAAAATGCATCTGGAGCGCTAGGACGTGGCATAGCTTTAGCTTCGTTCACATCTCCCATCAACTCTTTCCCCCAAGGGTATCCGCCTGCTTCAATATCTGTTTTCTTAAGTTGTTATTATTCATACTATCTTGTTTAGCCACGACTGAGAGTGTGTTAAGCAGTTGAAAAATAGTCATTATGCAGATTTAAAATGGATTAAGAGAGGACCTTGCGCAACCTTGAATTTTAATGAGCACAAACACACACACACACACACACACAAGCACACAGATAAAACCTGGACAGGTTGCGTAAGAGAACACAGCACTTTTCCTGACTCGCTTCATTTTCAAGAAGAACGCTGACAAGAGAAAAAGAGCTCTCTATTCTACACACAAACTATCCAGCCAGATACAAAAGTGTTGGCAACTTCTGCCCTCAGCCATGACTTCCTTGCAGCGGGCCCAGTGCGCAATCACATTAAGGACTGTTTGATGATGTATTATGTCAAGTTTAGCAGTGACCCCCCTGGAGAGGTTTCAGTGGAGAGATTGGACAGAGGTGTAGCTCCCTGTAATTAAAAAGTATGTTATCTCTGGCCAGAGTGTTATGGCTAAAGCATTGGCACCGGTCCAACTCTGATTTAATCCCACCCAACCCTGTCTGTGGACGAGGTCGCAGGGTCACAAATAGCCTCCGCACAACACTATTCAGCTCCACTCAGACAGGGCAAGCCTTCTCCCATGGGGCTGCAGCAGCGGCTCCAATATACCATCCCCCACACCACACTGCCGTGATTAGGGCCGAGCCAGGAAAGAATCATCCTCCCGAATACACACACACACATGCACACACACTCTCCCTCCAAAAACCCAATTTTTTCTTGTTATCAGGGAATCATAAAATCAATGACAGAAGCCTTGTGACAGGAATACAGGGCCTTTGGAAAGCATTCAGACCCCTTGACTTTTTCCATATTTTGTTACGTTACATCCTTATTCTAAAATGTATTAAAATATAAAAATCCTCAGCAATCTACACATATTACCCCATAATGAAAAACCGAAAACAGGTTTTTAGAAAAACAGAAATACCTTATTTACATAATTATTCCAGGGTGTATCATATCCAGCTGTGATTGGGAGTCCCATAGGGTGGCGCACAATTGGCTCAGCGTCCTCCGGGTTTGGCTGGGGTATGTCGTCATTGTAAATAAGAATTTGGTCTTAAGTGACTTGCCTAGTTAAATAAAGGTTAAATATATCAAAAATAATTCTGACCCTTTGCTATGAGAAATTGAGCTCAGGTGCATCATGTTTCCGTTGATAAACCTTGAGATGTTTCTAATTCTTGATTGGAGTGTTATGGCTAAAGCATTGGCACCGTTCAATTTACCTGTGTTAAATTGATTGGACATGATTTGGAAAGGCACACGCCTGTCTATACAAGGTCCCACAGTCAGAGCAAAAACCAAGCCATGAGGTCAAAGGAATTGTCCATAGGCATCATTGTCTCAAGGCACAGATCTGGGGAAGAGTACCAAAGCATGTCTGCAGTTTTGAAGGTCCGCAAGAACACAGTGGCCTCCAACATTCTTAAATGGAAGAAGATTGGAACTACCAAGCTCTTCCTAGAGCTGGCCACCCGGCCAAACTGAGCAATTGGGGGAGAATGGCCTTGCTCAGGGAGGTGACCAAGAACCTCGATGGTCAATCTGACAGAGCTCTAGAGTTCCTCTGTAGAGATGGGAGTACCCAAAGGAAAATCATCTCTGCCGGACTACACCAATCAGGCCTTTATGGTTGTGGCTAGAAGGAAGCCACTCCTCAGGAAAAGGAACATGACAGCCCTCTTGGAGTTTTCCAAAATGCACCTAATGACTGAATGACAAGATTTAACTCTTTCGCCTGAATGCCAAGTGCCACGTCTGGAGGAAACCTGGCACCATTCCTAAAGGTGAAGCATGGTGGCAGCATCATGCTGTGAGGATGTTTTTCAGTGGCAGGGACTGGGAGACTAGTCAGGCTGGAGGGAAAGATGAATGGAGCAAAGTACACAGAGATCCTTGATGAAAACCGGCTCCAGAGTGCTCAGGACCTCAAACTGGGGAGAAGGTTCACCTTCAAATAGGACAACGACCCTAAGCACACAGCCAAGACAATACAGGAGTGGCTTCGGGACAAGTCTCTGAATGTCCTTGAGCGGCCCAGACAGAGCCCAGACTTGAACCCGATCGAACATCTCTGGAGAGACCTGAAAATAGCTGGGCAGAGACGCTCCCCACCCAACCTGACAGAGCTTGAGAGGCTGTAATCGCTGCCAAAGGTGCTTCAATAAAGTACTGAATAAAGAGTCTGAATTCTTGTGTGAAATTTCCGATATAATTTCTACAAATATTTTCTACAAAAAAACAAAACTGTTTTTGCTTTGTTATTTTGGGGTTTTGTGTGTTGTCATGAGGGAAGATTTTTTTTTAGAATGAGGCTGTAACATAGCAACATTTGGAGAAAGCCAAGGGTCTGAATACTTTCCGAATGCACTGTATTTAACTCAGTTGGCCCATTGGCTGCGGTGGTGAGGTAACGGGAGGTTCACTACTCGCTCAGCCATGTATTCCGTTGTGAAGCCATGTCTTCCCTTGTGATTTCAAACTGCCGGTTTGAAATCACCTTCAAAGCAAGCCCAAAGCAGGTCCAATCAGTTGGCAAGGAGCTGCTAAACCCATATGACAACATCCTCAGGTAATGATTGAGTGGGTCCAGAGTTCCTTTCCTCGTCTCATGGTGCATATCAATAAGTCTCTTGGAGGACTGTCATGTATTAGTGATACATGGTTATAACTGGGCAGAGGTAGCTCGGAGATATAGTATAGTTCTTCACGCTATCCATGTTTTCCTACACTCCAAAGTGTTCTGCTACTCCCAAAATCTGAACATATTTTAAAAATGTTTGCACTAGCCCCGTGTAAGTCAGGGTGAATACCGCAATAGACCAGCTAACAGGTGTCAACTTCAATAGATCCCCCATTTTGTAACAATTATCTTTTATATTCATATGGTATGCATGCTGCCATTGCATGATTGATTTAATCTATACCATGCTTCCTCAGTCACTGCAGATGTAAGCTTTCCCTGTCTACAAGTTGTCAGGAGGCTAGAGGTTAGGGCACCTGAAAATGGCTAACGGACCAGATAAGAATTCCCCAACATGCTAAGGTTATCGAGGTCACAGAGGAGGTCAGTTAGAGTACTGGGTTGAGGGAGAAAGAGTGGGAAGGAGTAGTAGAGCCATACTCCAACAGCTCCCTTTCAACCCCCTAAGATAATGAGTTTTTTATTTAACTAGGCAAGTCAGTTAAGAACAAATTCTTATTTACAACGACACCCTAGGAACAGTGGATTAACTGTCTTGTTCAGGGGCAGAATGACAGATTTTTACCTTATCAGCTCGGGGATTCGATCTAGCAACCTTTCAGTTACTGGCCCAACACTCTATCCACTAGGCTACCTGCCACCCCCAAGTCATAGACAATCAGAGATGGTAGTCAATCATTCTTTCAATATCAGCTTTTAGGCCCATACACCCGACTCCCTTAACGTCATATGGTGCTATCCTCAAAACAACTTTTCCACTGAATGTACTTTCAGCTCAAAACATTGTCTCATGTATGCTGTGTATGTACTCATCTGCAAATTCACTTGTGCCTGCTACAGCATTGCCTACGCTGCTGTAGTTGTTGTAAAATTGCACAGATGTGCTGTTTATACCCAAGCTAAATTAGACGAAGATGACCGCAAAATGAACTGCTGGGGGTTTAACTCCCTGTTTATATTGCTGGCTTTGTTTTGTTTGATTCAATATGTTAATAGCAACCCTCTCAGATCGTACACTGAGAACTGACACGCCACAATGCTCGATATTTGATATCCCCCATCTCCGTAAAGCTGCTATTGCTTTTCAAAAAGACTGAAAAAAGACTGTAATGATGATTAAACAGAAATTGTCCTTTGTATATGGTACCAGTCAAAAGCTTGGACACACCTACTCATGCCAAGGTTTTTCTTTATTTGTGCTATTTTCTACATTGTAGAATAATAGTGAAGACATCAAAACTATGATATAACACATATGGAATCATGTAGTAAGCAAAAAAAGTGTTAAACAAATCAAAATATATTTTATATTTGAGATTCCTCAAAGTAGCCACCCTTTGCCTTGATGACAGCTTTGCACACTCTTGGCATTCTCTCAAACAGCTTCATGAGATAGTCGCCTGGAATGCATTTCAATTAACAGGTGTGCCTTGTAAAAAGTTAATTTGTGGAATTTCTTTCCATTTTAATGCGTTTGAGCCAATCAGTTGGGTTGTGGCAAGATAGGCGTTGAATACAGAAGATAGCCCTATTTGGTAAAATACTATGATGAAATTTTCTCTCATGAGGCCCGCCGCAGGAAAGGAAGACCCAGAGTTACCTCTGCTGCAGAGGATAAGTTCATTAGAGCTAACTACACCTCAGATTGCTGACCAAACAAATGCTTCACAGAGTTCAAGTTTATTTTTTATTATTATATATATGTACATGTTTTATTTAACCTTTATTTAACTAGGCAAGTCAGTTAAGAACAAATTGTTATTTACAAACACATTTTTAACTACACAGGCCAAACCCGGACGACTGTGGGACAATTGTGCGCCACCCTATGTAACTCCCAATCACGTCAGGTTGTGATACAGCCTGGATTTGAAACAGGGTGTCTATAGTGACACCTCTAGCGTTGACATGCAGTACCTTAGACCGCTGCGCCACTCAGGAACCCCAAATAGACACATTTCAACATCAATTTTTCAGAGGAGGTGTGAATTATCTCTGAGTGAAGGAAAAGCAGACAACAAGTGCTCAGCATATGTGGGAACTCCTTCAAGACTATTGGAAAAAGCATTCCAGGTGAAGCTGGTTGAGAGAATGACAAGAGTGTACTGTCATCAAGGCAATGGGTGGGAACTTTGAGGAATCTAAAATCTTTTGATGTCTTACCCTTTTGATGTCTTACCCTTTTGATGTCTTACCCTTTTGATGTCTTACCCTTTTGATGTCTTACCCTTTTGATGTCTTACCCTTTTGATGTCTTACCCTTTTGATGTCTTACCCTTTTGATGTCTTACCCTTTTGATGTCTTACCCTTTTGTTCTACAATGTAGAAAATCGTAATAAAAAAAGAAAAACCCTTGAATCAGTAGGTGTGTCCAGTACTGTATGTCTTCACTTTTTGTAAGATATCTTCAGGTTTCATCCACAACTTTCTTTCAACGTGGATGGTGGTGAACTTAAATGCCCGCAAATGATTTCCACGGAGATATTTTGAACATTTCGGATTTGCTGAACTTAAGCAAAAACCTCATCTTCAATGCCAAGGTATAATCAACTGCTCTGTGCTGTACATCTGACTCCAGTTACTCCACTTCAGTATTCATATCCTGCTCTCAACCTCTCCATATCTGATCCTCCTTTGTGAAGGGCCAATCATCTCTTCTGATTTGCTCGTATTGCAGTTGGAACCATTTCACTGTACATGTCCTGTGATTGGTTGATGTTTTCCATCCAAATGTAACATAGCCATTCTCAGACAGACAGAGGTAGAAAACATATGTCTGGGCTGATCAGAGTGCACAATACTGTTGGAATGTGTATGGCTTCAATCAAGTCACTTGGATAAAGCACAAAGTTCTGATCATTTGTGACCAGGGCGAGTGCAGCCTACCATTTGCCCTGCGATCCAATTAGAGGTCCTCCTGTTGATATTGGCAGGCAAAACTGTGCTCTGTGATGTATTCCTGTTGTAAATAAGTGTCTTAGTGAAGTTATACTACATTTCATATAATCCAGTTTGAAACTCCACTTTAAACATTATGGGGTAAAGTCAGTTAGGACAGTGGAATACAACATCTAGCATTGTGTCTCCCTGCACACAGCTATTTGCTCCACCCCCGGCCAGGTTGTACACTGTTTTAACAGTTTCCCAGTGTTCTTTTGGCCCGGGAGCAAGAGCGGCCTCTAGACATTGATTGACGTAAACGTTCACCTGAGGGACTGCATATTCAAGAGTGAAGAGTTTTGAAATGAGAAAACTAAAATGGACCGGCGTTAAGAAGAAACAAAGGTTGCAATTGTAAGAGCACTCTCGATGACAGGGACCTTGACATACATGTCACATAAGAGGTCAGAGTTCATGGACAACTACTTTTCTACTGAGTCTTTACTCAATGACCTTTCACTTGAAGATTTAAATAACTCTCAGAGTAATAAGAAAGATTTCTTCAACTTATAATGTGCTTAAAGAAAAGGGACTGGAGGCTGAAATCAGTTGTGGGAAAACACTTTTTTTAATCTGTTTGAACTATGGGGTCTTCAATGTCTCTTATTAGGCAAAATTTTCCATTAGCATTTTAAACGACCGGGTATCTTCATTATAATCAGGGCAAGATGCGTTTCTAGAGCCGGGGAAGTATTGATTGAGCGGCAATGTCAAAGTCTGCATGAAGACGGCAGACTGCATGTGACAGGCCTTGGCCCCGGTTGAAAGCTCGGATCAGTAGTCAGAGAGAGGGGGCTGAGGGAAAGGAAATAATCAGTTTTGCACACTTCCAAATAATTACAGTAATATGAAGATAATTACAGTGGAGGCTTGGCAGCTTTATCATGAGACGGCCACATTCGGTAATGTAATTTAATTTATGCTTCCTGTGAAAATAATCACTCATTCCGATTACACAGAGGCAAAATGACATCGTTGTAATTGTGTTTTGTTCATTTGCACAAGATGTATGGATTTTAAATGTATGCCCATCCGTATTTCTCCGCATAAGAAATCTATACAATGTGTTTGAGGAATGAGCTGAATTACTCTTATCTATATTTATTGAATACCAACAGCCGGGTATATCCTTACAATGTGTTCACAAGAGGAAATTGTGAAGAGGGTAAAATATACCTACATGGGTAACACTTTCTTATAAGGGCCTATAATAAACCATTTATATGGCATTTCTAAGGCATTTACAAACCGTTTGCTCACCATTTATGAATAATTTCTCCCAGTTATTCACACATGTATATATTTTTCCTTAAACATACTGTGGTGTGTGCTTGTTATTTTACCAGGTACAGCAGGAATGTCTACCCATGGCATGCCCATCTTTTTGGGAGAAATTACACTGGTCACTCAAAAGTATTTATAAAATATAAATAGCGCTCACTTTAGATTAGGGACCAGAAAAATACTATTACTAATGATCAGTAAATTACTTATAAATGTGGAAGTAATAATTAATAAATTGTGAACACAATTTATACATGCCTTATAAATGTTTGTTTTACCCATATGTTTAAGCACAATTAATATTTGACAAGAAGAATTCTAATTGCCCGTCTTGAAAGGGGGGAAATAATTTATGCTAGTGGATTCCTGCCACACATTACTCTTGCTAAAGGATTTCTGCTGCTAATTTACACTACAATAATGATAAAATGATGGCTACTTCTGCTATCTAACAGGGTAATTATGAAACCAAAGATGCTATCCTTCCTAAATCCAATGAATTGAAGTCACTCTCAGATCTTTGCAGTTACAGATTTATCTCGACCCTCTAGAAAATCTTAACCGAAATCAGGCAAAATATTCCAAGAGCCTTCGTGGTATGAAGCAAACTTGACGTGAGTTTTGCTTTTCACTGTATGGCACACACTCACAACTACATCATACGGAAAAAAATAACAAGCCCCTACTAACTCATTATCAATCTTGGAGACCAAAGTATGACCGCAATAATCTCATTTTAATTAGGGTTTTATTGGAGTTGGGGGTGAATAATCAGATTGTCCCAGTTGGAGATGGGAGTGGGTTGGCCAGCACTTGTGAATGTCTCCAGATGGTGTGGCTAAAGCAGACCGTCCGTGAAGCAAAACTGAGGGAGGGAGGACCTCAAAGAGCATAGCACTGCCTTTTCTCTCTCTCTCTCTCTCTCTCTCTCTCTCTCTCTCTCTCTCTCTCTCTCTCTCTCAGCCTCACTCTCAGCCTCACTCTCTCCGCTACTCTATTTCCATCCATCTCTCTCTCCCAGGCTCCACTCCTCTCTCTTGTCTTCCCTCCTTCCCTCTCTATATCCCCCTATCCATTACCCCATTCTCTCTCCCCCTCCCAAACAGTTACGCACAATCCTCCAGCAGAGGGCTAGCACTATGCCCATAGTCCCCTCAACCCACCAGCCGGTCTCCCCACACTCCTACGGGGGGCGATAGAGGCCTGCCCTCCCATTACACCAGGGGCGCAGGGTTAGCACACAGCCCTCAGGGCAGGCAGCTGTCAATTAGTGATAACTCCGCCGAGAGACCCCCCTCGTTAATCAGGGGCCCATCGCCTAGCAACCGGCCAGAGGAACTCTTCACTACTCTGGATGCCTGGTGAGAGGCACAACACTGAGAGGATCTTACAAAGAGAGAGGAATGGGGGGAGAGAAGGAGGGAGAGAGAAGGGAGAGATGAGATGGCTGTACCCCATGGTGTTGTTTTGACTGGTAATTCCTTTCTGAAGGGGATGAACCACAAGTATTTGAAAATGTATATAATGTACATGACCTATTTGTGTGAACACAGCTCCTTATGGGATATATTTTAATATGAAACCACAACTGTGTAGTTGAAAAACTAAAATTACACAGCAGGATCTACATTCATGCTGGACACCAATCTACCAGAATCCTTACACTTTAGACATCAGCAGCTCTGCTGCTCAAAAAAAAACAGACTGCCTCCATTTTAATCAATTCACTTCATCAGACAGACCTTATTGCCTTATTCCTCCAGGCTGTTCCATTGCAAATGCGTTAACAACCGGTGAGCGTGACTTCTGTGAGCTTGAGTCACAGCCGCCTGACAGAGTGGCAGCGCCGAGAGCCTCGAACAGGTGATAAATCTTTGTCACATTTTATTTGAGGTGGGCATGCAAACAGTAACCTCATATCGAGCTGTATAATACCCAAGGAGACACTGTGGGGTGTCGTGGAGGGGAAAAAAAGAGTGCGCCCCACCAGTTGGTACGCTAGCCACAAGCGTCTCTTCTGTGATGTCATTAAAGCAGCAGTGGATGAGGAATAAGCCCCTGCTGGTACGGACGACCAGGGGGAGGCTCTCGCTAGCTGAGGTTGAATCCTTCCAAGTGGTGCCTCTAATGGCTGGGTGGATGAGAACCTTCAACCACTGCAAAGTGGAGGCTCCCATGACCGTGACAGGTTGATCCCGGGCTAATTACATTCCTATCCAAATTCCTACCTTTTATAATGAGTAATGTTATAAAATAGTGGCGCTACAAGGAACCTCAATTGATGGAATACGTAGGCTACTATATACTGTATGTCTGCAGAAATGTATAATGTTACTGTATTTAGTTATTTATTGCACTGGAATGTAAATTAATGGAGAAAGCATGCTCAGTATCCTAGGTAACACAGTTTGGCTTATTCCCTGAAGCAAAAGTCTCAAGCTAAGCCAAAGACAGGCCTGGATAAAACACATACCAATAAAGAGTGACAATGACCATTCCCTTCCATTTTGGTGGGAAAGATAACATTAAAATGCAGTGAAAACAAACACAGTATATGCCTCCCTAAGGTTATGACATCACTGTAATCACAAAACAGCAGTGAAAGCCGTTCACCATAAAGACGCCAGCTGTGAACACCAATTTATTTGACAGTATAAATATTATATTTTTTAGCAGAGAAACGTTTACAGTTGACCTCCGCGGGTCAACTGCTGACTGGACAATAGAAATTGTCACTTGGCTCGTTATTTATTTACCTTGTGCGGTCACTTTTGAGACAATTAATTATTCTTGGCCCTGAAAGATTTATAAGCAGGTTGACCGGGGCACTCAGACAGTAAACGGGGACTGTTGTCAAGGTACTTGGGGAGTGATCTTAGCAACCCAATTACTGAATCATGGCAAACCCCAAAAAAATTGGTCCCCAATGCTAGGTCATCGCAAAGCATTAACCTGAAAAGCTTCCTTGAATATTCACATTATTTAGCATTAAAGAACAGTAAAGAGAGCCTTTATTTTGGCAGTGCACGGAAAGTAGCTGACACACTACCCAGTCGCCCCTCCTCTCCACCCCCCATCGCTAAATGATGAGCAATGCCTTCCCACCAGTTCCCAGGACATACACCTTCACATCTGAGCAAACTCACTGTATTTAAATGCTTTTGTCCTCTCAGCATATCTCGTCGTTGTCTAAAAAAGGAGCCGGGCTCCTTCCTCCCTTCCATCCTTCTCTCATTCCCCCTCCCTCCCTCCTGCCTCCTCTGCCCTTGTATTTTTCCTTGATGGCCGAGCGTTTGGGTGGTCCGTCTGACCGCACTGACCCGATGCTTGAGATGACGTAAATTCGCTAAGGATTAGTGTCTCCCTCCTCCTGTGAAAGTCTTCTTTGCTCCAGCTGATGTGGCTTTGTGCCCCTGGTGAGGCGAGGTGGGGTAAGGGGGGGTGGGGGGTGGGGAGGGATGCTTGGTTACCGACAGCTGTGTGCTGGTGGTCTGGGCAGTGGTGTAACAGTAGCAGTCTCATCTGCTACAGCACTGTATGTGTCACACCCTGACCTTAGTTATCTTTGTTTTCTTTATTATTTGGTTGGGTCAGGGTGTGACAAGGGTGGTTTGTTTAGTTTTTATATTGTCTAGGGGTTTTTGTATGTCTAGGGTTTTGCTGGTCTAGGTGTTTATATGTCTATGGTTGCTTCGATTGGTTCTCAATCAGAGGCAGCTGTCTATCGTTGTCTCTGATTGGGAACCATATTTAGGTAGACATATTCCTTGGTTATTTTGTTTTGTTTAGTTCTGTTCAGTGTTCTCTCTTTATTAAAGAGTTATGTTCGCTAACCACGCTGCGCCTTGGTCTCCTCTTTAAGACGACCGTGAGAGAACAACCCACCAAGAAAGGACCAAGCAGCGTGCTAAAAAAGGAGTGGACATCCTGGACCCGGGAGAAAGAGGAGTGGAGGACATCCTGGACCTGGGAGGAGGTAATGGCAGGGGACAAGACCCTGCCTTGGAAGCAGGTGGAGATAGCACAGGAGGAACGGCATCGATATGAGGGTACACGGCTGGCACGAAAGCCCGAGAGGCAGCCCCAATATTTTTTTGGCGGGGGCACACGAGGAGATTGGCTGAGCGGTGGAGCGCACTGTGTCTCCATGCGGTGTGCGCTATAGAATGGGCATCCAGCCAAGAAGGAGGGTGCCGGCTCTGCGCTCCTGGTCTCCAGTGTACCTCCTTGGACCAGGATATCATGATCTGGCTTTGCGTACTGTGTCTCCGGTGAGTCTGCACAGCCCAGTGCGTCCTGTGCCAGCGCCCTCCATTTGCAGGGCGAGAATAAACATCCAGCCAGGACGGGTTGTGACAGCTCTACACTCCAGACATCCAGTACGCCTCCACAGTCCAGTACGTCCCGTGCCTGCTCCCCGAACTCGCCCTGAGGTGTGTCACCAGCCCAGTACCACCAGTGCAGGCACCACGCACCAGGCCTCCAGTGTGAATCCAGGGTCCAGTACGTCCTGTGCCTGCTCCCCGCACTCGCCCTGAGGTGTGTGTCACCAGCCCAGTGCCACCAGTGCCGGCACCACGCACCAGGCCTACAGTGCACCTCGGCAGTACACTGCGTCCGGCGACAGTACCCAGTCCAGAGCGTCCGGCGACGGTACCCAGTCCAGAGTGTCCGGCGACGGTACTCAGTCCAGAGTGTCCGGCGACGGTACCCAGTCCAGAGTGTCCGGCGACGGTACCCAGTCCAGAGTGTCCGGCGACGGTACCCAGTCCAGAGCGTCCGGCGACGGTACCCAGTCCGGAGCGTCTGGCGACAGTACCCAGTCCAGAGCGTCTGGCGACAGTACCCAGTCCAGAGCGTCCGGCGACAGTACCCAGTCCAGAGCGTCCGGCGACAGTTCACAGTCCAGAACCTCCAACGACGGGACACAGTCCGGAGCATCCAACGACGGTCTCCAGCCCGGGTTCTCCAGCGACGGTCCCCAGCCCGGGGTCTCCCACGACGGTCCCCAGCCCGGGGCCTACGACAAGGATCCACAGTCCAGAGCCTCTGGCGATGATCCAAGGGTCAGTGCTACAAGAGCAGACTCAGTATAAAGAAGGGGTGCGGCATCCAGAACCAAAGCCACCACCATGGTTAGATGCCCACCCAGACCCTTCCATATAGGTTTAGGTTTGCGGCCGGGAGTCCGCACCTTTGGGGGCGGGGGGTACTGTCACACCCTGACCTTAGTTATCTTTGTTTTCTTTATTATTTGGTTAGGTCAGGGTGTGACAAGGGTGGTTTGTTTAGTTTTTGTATGTCTAGGGGTTTTGCTAGTCTAGGTGTTGCCTAGATTGGTTCTCAATCAGAGGCATCTGTTTATCGTTGTCTCTGATTGGGAACCATATTTAGGGAGACATATTCCTTGGTAATTGTAAGTTGTTATTCTATGTTTAGTTGCCTGTTCTGCAGTAGCCATATTGCTTCACGGTTTGTGTTGTTGTATTGTTCTGTTCAGTGTTCTCTCTTTATTAAAGAGTTATGTTCGCTCACCACGCTGCGCCTTGGTCTCCTCTTTATGACGACCGTGACCGTATGCATAGCTGCTGCACTGTGGTTGTGAGTGGGGATGTACTTTACTCCACCGCATGCCTATATAAGCTATAGGCTAGTGTGGGCAAGCAGCTCATTCACTGTTGAACTTTTAAGTCAATGGTCCCTAAGACCATTGAAGTGTTCTATCAAGCCATGTTATCATTCACATACAATGGAATCCTTAGGTATTTTTTACAGCTGCTCCATCGAGAGCATCCTAACTGGTTGTATTACAGTCTGGCATGGCAGCTGCACAACCCTCGACCGGAAGGCTTTATAGAAGGTGGTGCCTGAAGGCCAAGCGCATCACTGGGGGTGAGCTCCCAGCTATTCAGGATGTACATTCCAGGCAGTGTCTGAGAAAGGCCCCCCAAAAAAATTGACAAAGACTGCAGCCGCCGGAGACATGGACTGTTCTCCATGCTCCCGTTTGGCAGAAGGTACCGGTGCATCAAGTCTCAGACCAACAGAGTCCTAAACAGCTTCTATCCCTTGGCCTTAAGACTGATAAATGGCTAAAAACTACTGCTCCCCGTCCCTACTTTGCTGCTGCTAAAATTATTATTGATTAGTTTAATTACTACCACTACTACTGTACTACCACTACTACGCTACTACTCTTCATTGATTACTGATTGCCATTACCATTAGTACCTATCTATTTACACTGCTACGGGTCATTATTACTCCTGTTTACATTTACATATTAGTATCCATCTATTTATCTTGCTACTGGTCACTGTTACTCCTGTTCACATAGATACAGTCAATTCGGAAAAGTATTCACCCCCTTCCCTTTTTCCACATTTTGCTAAATTACAGCCTTATTCTAAAATGGATTAAATCAGTTTTTTATATTTTTGCAAATGTATAAAAAATAAAAAATGTAAATACATTATTTACATAAGTATTCAGACCCGTTGTTACTATGACACTTGAAATTGATCCTTTAGATGTTTGTACAGCTTGATTGGAGTCCACCTGTGCTAAATTCAATTGATTGGACACCCCAAAAGGACCCCATAACGACAAAGCAAAAACAGGTTCAAATATTTTTGCAAATGTATTAAAAAAAAAGGAAATAGGACATTTATTACATAAGTATTCAGACCCTTTACTCAGCAAAAATGTAATATTTCAGTTTATTTTTTTATAGATTTGCAAAAATGTCTAAACTTGTTTTTGCTTTGTCGTTATGGGGTATTGTGTGTAGATTGATGAGGGGGAAAACATGTTTTTATTCAATTTTAGAAAATGGCTGTAACGTAACAAAATGTGGAAAAAGTCAAGGGGTCTGAATTCTTTCCGAATGCTCTGTAGAAAGGTGTATGCCTTTCCAGATCATGTCCAGTCAAATGAAATTACCACAGAGCACAAACCAAGCCATGAGGTCGAAATAATTGTTCGTAGAGCACCGAGACTGGATTGTGTCAAGGCACAGATCTGGCGATGGGTACCAAAAAATATGTCTTCAATATTGAAGGTCCCTAAGAACACAGTGGCCTCCATTTTACTTGAATGGAAGAAGTTTGGAACCACTAAGACTCTTCCTACAGCTGACAGCAATCGGGGGAGAAGGGCCTTGGTCAAGGAGGTGACCAATAACCCAATGGTCACTCTGACAGAGCTCCAGAGTTCCTCTGTGGAGTTGGGAGAACCTTCCAGAAGGACAACCATCTCTGGAGCACTCCACCAATCAAGCATTTTTGGTAGAGTGGCCAGACGGAAGCCACTCCTCAGTAAAAGGCGCACGACAGCTCGCTTGGAGTTTGGCAAAATGCAGCTAAAGGACTCTCAGACCATGAGAAACAAGATTTCCTGGTCTGATGAAACTGTTTGGCCTGAATGCCAAGCAAAACATCTGGAGGAAACCTGGCACCATCCATATGGTAAAGCATGATGGTGGCAGCATCATGCTGTGGGGATGTTTTTCAGCGGCAGGGAATGGGAGACTAGTCAGGATCGAGGTAAAGATGAACGGAGCAAAGTACAGAGAGATCCTTGATGAAAACCTGCTCCAGAGCCCTCAGGACCTCAGACTGGAACGGAGGTTCACCTTCCAACAGGACAATGACCCTAAGCACACAGCCAAGACAATGCAGGAGTGGCTTTGGACAAGTCTCTGAATGTCCTTGAGTGACCCAGCCAGAGCTTGGACTTGAACCCAAACAAACATCTCTGGAAAGACCTGAAAATAGTTGTGCAGCAACGCTCCCCATCCAACCTGACAGAGCTTTAGAGGATATGCAAAGAAGAATGGGAGAAACTCCCCAAATACAGGTGTGCCCGAATGTAGTGTCATGCCCAAGAAGATTCGAAGCTGTAATCGCTACCAACTGTGTTTCAACAAATTACTCAGTAAAGGGTTTGAATACTAAATGTAATATTTCAGTTTATTTATTTTTTTAAAGATTTGTAAAAATGTCTAAAAACCAGTTTTTGCTTTGTCTTATGGGGTATTGTGTGTAGAATGATGAGGGGGAAAACGATGGAATCAAATTTAGAACAAGGCTGTAATTTAACAAAATGTGGAAAGAGTCATTGGATCTGGATGCTTTCCGAATTCACTGTATATTATTATCTATATATTCCTGCTACCAGTTACATATATATATATATATATACCTATTACTGTTTACTATTTTACTATTATTATTATGAATCCTGCTACCAGTCAGTTCCTCCTAATCCCTGCTTACATGTACATATTTACCTCAAATTCTCTAGTATCCCTGCATATTGTACATTTAGTATCCCCACTGACCCTGTATATACAGTTGAAGTTGGAAGTTTACATACACTTAGGTTGAAGTCATTAAAACTCATTTTGACTGTGCCTTTAAACAGCTTGTAAAATTCAAGAAAATTATGTCATGGTGTTAGAAGCTTCTGATAGGTTAATTGTCACGGGTTTCGTCTTCCTCCTCTGAGGAGGAGTAGTAGGAAGGATTGGAGGACCAAAATGCAGCGTGGTATGTATCCATAATGTAATTTAATTGAAAAATGAATACAAAATCCAAAAGAACAAGAGAATCAAAATGAAACCGAAACAGTCCCAAATGGTGCAAACACTGAAACTGAAAAAATAATCACCCACAAATCAAGGGTGAAAACAGGCTGCCTAAGTATGGTTCTCAATCAGGGACAACGATTGACAGCTGCCTCTGATTGAGAACCATACTTGGCCATACACAGAAATACCAACTCATAGAAAAACAAACATAGACAACCCACCCAACTCACGCCCTGACCATACTAAAACAAAGACATAACAAAAGAACTAAGGTCAGAACGTGACACTAATTGACATCATATGAGTCAATTGGAGGTGTACCTGTGGATGTATTTCAAGGCCTACCTTCAAACTCAGTGCCTCTTTGTTTGACATCACGGGACATTCAAAAGAAATCAGCCAAGAGCTCAGAAAAAGTATTGTAGACCTCCACAAGTCTGGTTCATCCTTGGGAGCAATTTCCAAACACCTGAATGTTCATCTGTACAAACAATAGTACGCACGTTTAAACCCCATGGGACCACGCAGCCGTCAAACCGCTCAGGGAGGAGACGCGTTCTGTCTCCTAGAGATGAACGTATGTTTGGTGTGAAAAGTGCAAATCAATCCCGGTACAACAGCAAAGGACCTTGTGAAGATGCTGGAGGAAACAGGTACAAAAGTATCAATATCCACAGAAAAACTAGTCCTATATCGACATAACCTGAAAGGCCACTCAGCAAGCCACTGCTCCAAAACCGCCATAAAAAAGCCAGACTATGGTTTGCAACTGCATATGGGGACAAAGATCGTACTCTTTTTGGAGAAATGTCCTCTGGTCTGATGAAACAAAAATAGAACTGTTTGGCCATAATGACGATTGTTATGTTTGGAGGAAAAAGGGGAGGCTTGCAAGACAAAGAACACCATCGTATACCGTGAAGCACGGGGGTGGCAACATCATGTTGTGTGGGTGCTTTGCTGCAGGAGGGACTGGTGCACTTCACAAAATAGATGGCATCGTGAGGATGGAAAATTACGTGGATATATTGAAGCAAAATCTTAAGACATCAGTCGGGAAGTTAAAGCTTGGTCACAAATAGGTCTTCCAAATGGACAATGACCCCAAGCATACTTCCAAATTTGTGGCAAAATGGCTTAAGGACAAGAAAGTCAAGGTATTGGAGTGGTCATCACAAAGCCCTGATCTGAATTCTATAGAAAATGTGTGGGCAGACCTGAAAATGAGTGCGCGAGCAAGGAGGCCTACAATCCTGACTCAGTTGCACCAGCTCTGTCAGGAGGATTGAGCCGAAATAAACCCAATTTATTGTGGGAAGCTTGTGGAAGGCTACCCGAAACGTATGACCCAAGTCAAACAATTTAAAAGCAATGATACCATGTACCAATTGACTGTATGTAGTCTTCTGACCCACTGGGAATGTGATGAAAGAAACTAAATCTGAAATAAATCATTCTCTCTACTATTATTCTGACATTTCACATTCTTAAAATAAAGTGCTAATCCTAACTAACCTAAGACAGGGAATTTTTACTTGGATTTAATGTCAGGAATTGTGAAAAACTGAGTTTAAAAGTATTTGGCTATGTTTTACTGTATACTATTTCATAGTTTTGATATCTTAAATATGATCCTACAATGTCGAAAATAGTCCAAATAAAGATAAACCCTTGAATGAGTAGGTGTGTCAAGACCTTTGACTGACCAACTGTATATTTTTCATTAGTCATTCACCTTTGTTACTGACTGTTTGTCAGAACCTCCAAGATAAGCATTTCACTGTACTTGTGCATGTGACAATAAAACTTGAACTTGAATGGAACAGTTGCAATTCATGGGTTAATCCTCCAATATTACCCTGAACTCATCTACTTGACTGTCTTCTTACCGTCATACTGTCAGAGCCAACACAGCTGGGAGCTCTTAAGGAAACTTGGCATAGGATGGTGCTCAATACTGTTTGCTGTTTTGTAAAAATAACAGAGAGACCGAGATTTTATTATTTTCCCTTGCACGGTAATTCACCCAATCTCTTACTGTAAATACACAGCTGGAAAACACGAGGGCCATGTTGGTATTCCCAAATTAAAAGGAAATCTTCCATCCTCTACCCTTCTCTCTGGGTCATCCCCCGTTCTGCATGCATGACCTTACAAACAATAAAGAGACAATAGAAAAGTATGTGTTTACATGCAAGGTCTTAGGAGAACAGCAAGGGTGAAGGAGACACTCATTCTTCTTTCCTATTATAAGGGACTGAAAGTAGAACCACAAGAGGAGAGCTGACTATCAGAAGCCCTTGGCAAAAGAGCTTCTCTGTAAACAGAGGCGCCCATGGTGCTCGGCAAGTGCCTGCCTGCCGTAGAGAGGTTAGCACACTCGAGTCTCCCAGCTCTGTTTATACAGTAACCATACTAAGAAATGCTGAGGCATCTTCAATGCAACCTGACTCTCTGTAATCACTCGTGTTTGGCTTTGATCTCAGGGAGGGGAGAGAGAAAATAATTACATGTTTTTGGGTGCCGTTTTACAATGACTGAAAGACGAGACTACATTTGAATAGTATGGCAATAAGAGGTTGTCTGGTTGGTAGGTGATGGGGAGGTGTTGAATGCTACTTGGGGGGAATAAAACAAGTCCCATTAAGAGAGAGTGACATGGTGTTCTCCAGCAAAGAGGCTCTCAAGGATCCACATTCTCCATTCCATCTCACAACAACAAGAGGGTCTGAGCTCATCATTGGCTCACTGTGTGGCCAACCGTATCTGGCCTCGATGCATCCTAGGAGGCAGGAACATATTGACCACTCGCTCTGCATTTCAAAGTGCTTCTCCACTTATTTGCTGCTTCAGTCTGCCTGGAAAACACTTTCATTTTAGCCCTTCCTGAGCCTCAGAGTTCTCTATGAAGTCTGATAAGAGGAGTCTGAGATGAGATGTATGGATACGATGCTACGAAAAAGAAAGAGACAGATGTATTCTGCTTTCATCTATTATCAGAACGAAGAGGACTGTGTGACGCCGAGCGACAGACGTCCGGGACGTTGAAAAGCATGTCCTCACTTGACACAATGTGACCGAACTCAGACGTGTATCCACAGCGAACCCCTGGAGTATGTGTAAGTAGAAAGAGAAACTGTCTAGGCAGTGACAGTGGGCTAGACTGTGGTGGAAAACAAACAAAGGAAATTGAAAATGAATACATGCAACAGCAGTATATGATTCAAATAAACACAAGTTTGATATTTAGTGCCAGTATTTATCCTGAGAATACTGCCATATGCTGGGTATGATTATTAATAATGCGGAATTTGACTGAGTGTATGGTCAGACAACCAGCAAGGGTTGACTCATGCAATTACAAGTGCGACCACTACGATGGAAATGTAATCAATTGCTCAATCTATGAGCATGGGAGGACAGGTAGTCTGTCATCCTCACCTTTCACCGGTGATCTATTTCCTAAGTTGAACATTTATTACCGTATTGCATGCACACACAACATATCGGCTATGGTATTATATGTCGAGGGAGTCCAGGCGTGGTGACAGTAAAACATGCAATAAGCATTCCTCATCTCTACCAGACAACACCCTCAGTTTGAGTAATGGTGTTATGAGAGTCCCCCGTCTCTAAGTGCTGGGGTGGGTAGACTCTGATTATGACAACACCACTCCACCTTTAGCTTTGACCCCTATCCTGCGTGGGGAGTCGTGACCTCTTTTCGAGTAGGGGGAGGGAACGGTTGACCAGGAACGGTTGAAAACATAAAGGAAGGGGAGGGGGATTGCTTGGATTGGTCAGAGAGAGGTTTATTTTTGGCAGCAGCAAAATAACGTCAGCCTCCAATGATGGGACCCATTTGCGTAAAACAACTGAATCACTCAATTTAACAATACTATTATATAGTCTTTGTTGATGAGAATAGACGTTTTACAAGCAGATCTCATCGGGACTACACTAAACTACAGTACCAGTTGGCTTCAATATACATGTTGAGTTGAAGGCAAGTATTGTTGCTGTTAAATCTGTAACTTGCAGTGTTTTTCCCCCCACAATGATATGTCTGAAGTTGACAGCAGAGTCCTTGCCTTGTCCTATGGCTCCATGCAGAGGGGTTGTTATATAAGGTAGCTAGTCGAGTACCTGAGGGAGCGTTTGCTGTGCTCCACTGCTTTCATGCTCTGAAGATGGAGAGATGGGGAGATGAAGGAGCGAGGGATGCAGAGGAGGAGAGGAGGGGAGGGGAGATGAGGCAGCTACGCAGCAGGTAGTCTCAGCAGGTCTACCGCCTCTACCGTTCCCAGCTCTAACCTGAGGAGACATGACACATGGCTTGCTCCATCTCAGGCCTGAACGAATGACTGACTGAATGAGCAACGGACCATTGCACACATCCCAAAAGGCAGCCTTAACGGCCGATACATCCCCCATCAGCCCCAGGTTCCTAATTGATTGAAGTGACAGGTGTTTTCTTTTGAAATTCTAATCTCGTTTTTTTCCCCCCTGGGTTGGTGTGTGTTTTGTTACGTCTGACAGACCAGGTGGATTATTGTGGTTCCTGTGTCAGTTAAGGCACAATACATCTAGCACATCTATGATAATCTGACGCAAGGCTTCGGTGTAATGTCTGGTCTGTGGCGCTCTGGATTAACTCTAAACATTTCCGAAACCTCTTAATCTCTGACGAACCAGACCTGATGCTATCCTATCTGACACCTTTTGGCTTCAGTCAGGACGATACCGTTTGAAGTCCCACCTCCAAAAATCCACTCTGATGAGCGAGATGAAGGGGGTACGTCATTGCTTGAAATAACTGGTCAAACTTTTTAACAGCTTTAGTTCACAGTAGAGATTCTATTAATAAGTCGGTGTTGAGGCCCATCTGAGTGCATTCAAATCAAATCAAATGTTATTTGTCACATGCGCCGAATACAACAGGTGTAGTAGACCGTACCGTGAAATGCTTACTTACAAGCCCTTTCCTGGGGCGGCAGGAAACCTAGTGGTTAGAGCATTCGGCCTGTAACCGAAAGGTTGCAGGATCAAATCCCCGAGCTGACAAGGTAAAAATCTGTAATTCTGCCCCTGAACAAGGCAGTTAAACCATTGTTCCGTGGTAGGCTGTCATTGCAAATAAGAATTGGTTCTTAACTGACTTGCCTAGCTAAAAATAGGTTAAATAAAATCAACTTTACCAACAAGTTCAAGAAAGAGTTATGAAAATATTTACCAACTAAATTAATAAATTCTAAAAAGTAACACAATAAAAAAGCAATAATGAGGCTATATACATGGGGTACGGGTACCGAGTCAATGTGTGGGGGTACAGGTTAGTCGAGGTCATTTGTACATGTAGGTAAGGGTAAAGTGACTATGCATTCTCCTCTACACATGGTTTTGACTTTGACATTTGAACTCAGTAAGGAACAGAGTGACGGGTTTTTACAGTAGCATTGAGCTCTGGCATTAACACTTCAATCAGACCCACAAAAGTCTGACACGAGAGACATGATTTGCAATGAGAAGAACTCTACCCGTGATATTTTGAACGCTGGCCTATTCAACTTTTCAAATCAAATGAATAAGTGTCATCCACTTATTAACATTTCAGTATGCTGTCTATTGAAAACCCTTTTTAAAAACATCTGTCAAGCACAAAACGGTAAACATACTGTTTAACTGAAAACATAAATTATTAGTGGGTGCCTCATTCAGTTGAACATCTGGCATCTTTATATGACCAACTTGTCATTCATCAGGATTAAGAGAGAGTGAACATAGACCAGTATTGCCCCCCTTACCCCCAGATTCCCGCCCCCTCCTCTCTAGTGGCCTCCACCGGCCTTCATACTAGAAAGGTATTGGCCGTTTCAAAAGATGCTATTGTGTCATCAGGCACAGCCAGCCCGGTTAATTAAGGCACACATGCTGTCTCGCTCGCTCTCTCTCTCTCTCTTCTCTGAATGCACAGTCTCTCTGCGATCCACTGCTGCTTCTTGTAGAGGCTAAGTGCTACAACATGTTCCCACCTGTACAAGACCTTATGGAACTAGAGCTCCATAGGCTTCTATGCCCTGTCAGTGTTCTCTGAGCGCTTGATCGGAACTGGACCAGTTACCAGAAACGTTGGACCTGGAGGAGAGGGTGAGTGTGAGAGTCTAAAGAGTACACAATGATCTGATAACGGTCATAACAGCTTTGTTTCAAAAATTCACTTTTCAGAACACTGAGGGAAGGAGGCGTGTAAAGGATAATGTATTAATGGAGAAAAAAACTCAAACACAATGAATTCAATTCCCTATGAATAACTTGATTCACATACTGCAAAGTGTAATGAACACGGGGGGCGACAGAGAGCTGGATTCAAGCGCAGGGCGCAGCAGGTGTTTATTGCAAAGGACCACAGGAGAAGGCAGGTAGCTGGGTCCAGGGGCAGGCAGAAGGTCATACAGAGAGGGTCCTAAAGGGAAACAGTAACATAGTCCGGGAGGTCAGGAAATTCCGATTGGCAGGGAATAGGCAAAAGGCGTTGTTAGTGAGGCAGGCCAAAACTATCATACACGGGAGGAGTAAATCACGTGAAAACCCAGCACTCCGAAAGCCGTGTGTCACAAAACAAACAATACCTCACAGGGATGGCGTGCAAAGAAGTGACCTACAGGTGTGTGAACAGGTGATCAGAACTTAGGTGATTGAGATCTGGAGAGTGAGCTGCGTTCAGTGGATCTAGGTGTTTGAGAGTTAGAGCTGGAAAGTGATCTGCGTTCAGGGGACCTCGTGTTTGAGGATGTGAGCTGGAAGCAGACGCTACACAAAGGAGATTTTTCATATTCTTAACTCAAACCAGTTCCCCACAAGCCAAGTAAATATGCCAACTCCAATCAAAATGGCCCTCTATCACACCGAATGACCTAATATAACAGCATGTTTGCCTCAAACTGCATCACCACGATTCCATGGGAGCTCACTGGCAACTGCTTATTCTATTACCAGCGTCATCTTGCATCCGCAGTTCAGAAATATTTGTCTTTTTTTTCCCTCATTACAATAACCACTGATCCCACACAACGGGTAACAGAGATAAGTAACAACTCCCAAAACTTGCCAAATAGAGCAATAGAACAAGACATCTCGGCATTAAAGAAAAGTATAGAGGAAGTTATGGAGGATTTCCATTAGGATTCATGAAAAGCATTAGCATTTTCAGCGAAACAGTAAATCTACAGTGTAAGATTATGCCGCGGCGCATCCACCTGTCTGTCTGAGACTGAGTCAGTAAACCAGAGCAATGTGAAAGCCATCTCGCCAAAGTCAGAGAAATGTGATGTCAATGGGCGAGATAATGAATGGCAGCGATAACTGGGGGAGAAACTCATCATACGCCTGGGTGATGGGTCCGCGTGAGGACGAAGCGGCCATAAAAGAGTGAATGAAGAGATGTAAAACAATATGCCTGGGGAAGGAGGGAGGCAATCTAAGGGGGGAGGTGGGGTGACACTTCCTGGTTGCCAGGAGACTGAGGAGGGAGAGGGTGAGTCAGCCATGTCTGCGCTCCATCAAAAAGTGTGTCCCTCACTCACCGCCACCCCTGCTCCCCGTCACTCTCCCTTCAAGTCACACGTAACTCCACTTATTTTAACCGCCAGCGAGAGGTGTCCTCGGCTGAATGTCAATTGTCTGCTCAGGGAGTGAGTGAGGAAAAGCAAGCTCCCTCAAAGGCATTTTTATTTGAAGCTTTTACCCAACATGACCTTATATTTTCCCTTTTAATTGCTCTGTATAATGTTGTTTCTGCCTGTTTCGACTGCCGTTTTGAGCCATGACATATACAGATATTGTCCTGTATACACTGAGTGTACGTGACCGACTGGCCAGGTGAATCCAGGTGAGAGATATTATCCCTTATTGATGACGCCTTCAATCAGTGTAGATGAAGGGGAGAAGACAGGTTATAGAAGGATTTTTAAGCCTTGAGACAATTGAGACATGATTGTGTGCCATTCAGAGGGTGAATGGGCAATACAGAATATTTAAGTGCCTTTGAACAGGGTATGGTAATAAGGGCCAGGCTTACTGGTTTGATTGTGTCAAGACCTCCAACGCTGCTGTTTATTTTTTTATGTTTAACAGTTTCCCGTGTGTATCAAGAATGGTCCACCATCCAAAGAACATTCAGCCAACATGACACAACTGTGGGAAGCATTGGCGTCAACATGGGCCAGCATCCTTGTGGAACGTTTTCGACACCTTGTAGAGTACATGCCTCAACAAATTGAGACTGTTGAGGGCAAAAGGGAGTGCAGCTCAATATTAAGAAGGTGTCCCTCGTGTTTTTGCACACTCAGTGTATACTCTGATATGCAGTAGGCTACAAACAGGACATCGAAACTCCAACGAAAACAACTGATGGAAGCAAAGGAGGAAGATGCAAAAGACCCCTCTCATCAAGTTGGCACACACCGCTCCAGCTGTTGCCTTGAATTATGGGAGTTATGATTTATTCAAAGCAACCTTTGTGTCCCACTGAAATGTATTCCTTGAATGTGCTTATAACCAACATTATGGTTTTATTTCTATATCTATCTGCACACACCCAAAGTAATTAGGTCAGTCTTGATAAATGAGCTGTGTGTGTGTGTGTGTGTGTGTGTGTGTGTGTGTGTGTGTGTGTGTGTGTGTGTGTGTGTGTGTGTGTGTGTGTGTGTGTGTGTGTGTGTGTGTGTGTGTGTGTGTGTGTGTGTGTGTGTGTTTAGTGTGTGCGTGCGCGCGTGTGTGTGTGTGTGTGAGATAAATAGAACACAAGTGGCGTATGGCTGGTGAACATGGCATGCGTGAAACATACATGCACTTAGGCTGACGTTCAAGGTCGACCCTCTGTGACAGCTGGCCCATTCTTACAGACTATGTTCGTCCTGTCGGTTCTTGAGAACAGCACTTGGCTCAAGACCAACCACGTTACATTGATCTTGGTAGGAAAACTTTGCAATAGAAAGAGTGCCAATTGCATGCCCTTGAACCAGCAAAATAAACTAAATATTTTCTCTGACTAATAACCTATGTGTTCATATCAATAAATTAATTTGTAGCCTACATCACTCCTGGCCTGTTTATTATTAGGGGGGGGCTAAACAAATCCATATTCTGTGGGTCCATGCTCTATAGAAACAGAAAGAGATACAGGGCACCGATAGAATCTCTAGCCAAAGGGCAAAAGCAATTATTAATCAGTGTATTTTCTCACCCTGTGAACTGTTTTACCTTTCCCAGACTACTAACACTTACCAGGCATCCAGCACTGACTACTGAATATGACTTGCTTAGTCAAAGGAGGAGAGCAGAGAGGTGATATGAAGTGTCCCCTATAACCAGTCAGCTTACATTTTACAGTGCCAGCCTGCACTTAGGACGACAGACAGATAGACAGACAGCCTGGCCATGTGTATGAGTTATGGGCATAGGGAGATGGAAAGGAGGGCAGTCTTGGGTGAAATTCAAGGGCAGGACACTCATGTCTCTCCAATCTCCCACCTCCACCACACCATAACACATTAGGATTCCCTGTTGGCTATAATCTCACAGGGTGTGTGTGTTTATGTGTGTGTGTGGAGGGTGAGGCATTTGTGTGTGTGTGTGTGTGTGTGTGTGTGTCCGTTCTTTTTTTTTATGAGCTGAAAAGGTTACTGGTGCATTTGTAATACCCCATACTTGTCACCCCCTACGCCCCTCAGCCGGGGTTGAGGTAAGGCGCAAATCTCCCCCCCATCTCCTCAATGAAGCCAGACGAGGACATTTCAATGGCATTATCCCTCCCTATCCCCCGTACCATAGGTGCCGAAATATCAGCCGGGAAATAAATAACCCAGCCAGGTTAATTATTTGGCACAAATAATACAGAATAAAAGCTCATCGGCCATGCGGCGACAGAAAGGGAGGAAATGATGGGCAATTGAGCAGAGTTATTGGACGCAACAGTGCATGTGTTGGCTTCAGATAGATATAGGGCCAGGTCTTGCCCGGGCTATGAATATGCCGCACGAAAGGTAATAGATTAATGAGACGCCCTGACATCACAGCCCTGAGAGACAGTTATGAGAGGGATCCATCTTGGGCCTCATCTCCATGAATGGAGAGAAAAATAATGATATTGTGAGTAGAAATAAATATCTGACTGACTGGCTGCCAGGTTATGTACAGTTGAAGTCGGAAGTTTACATACACTTAGGATGGAGTCATTAAAACTCGTTTTTCAACCACTCAACACATTTCTTGTTAACAAACTATAGTTTTGGCAAGTTGGTTAGGACATCTACTTTGTGCATGACACAAGTAATTTATCCAACAATTGTTAACAGACAGATTATTTCACTTATCACAACAAAGTATCACAATTCCAGTGAGTCAGAAGTTTACATACACTAAGTTGACTGTGAATTTAAACAGCTTGGAAAATTACAGAAAATGATGTCATGGCGTTAGAAGCTTCTGATAGACCTAATTGACCTAATTTGAATCAATTGCAGGTGCACCTGTCAATGTATTTCAAGGCCTACCTTCAAACTCATTGCCTTTTTGCTTGACATCATTGAAATCTAAAGAAATTGTAGACCTCCACAAGTCTGGTTCATCCTTGGGAGCAATTTCCAAACGGCTGAAGGTACCACATTCATCTGTACAAACAATAGTACGCATGTATAAACACCATGAGACCACACAGCTGTCATACCGCTCAGGAAGGAGACGCATTCTGTCTCCTAGAGATGAACATACTTTGGTGCAAAAAGTGCAAATCAATCTCAGAACAACAGCAAAGGACCTTGTGAAGATGCTGGAGGAAGCAGGTACAAAATAATCTATAGCCACTGCTCCAAAACCGCCATAAAAAAGCCAGTCTACGGTTTGCAACTGCACATGTGGACAGAGATCGTACTTTTTGGACAAATGTCCTCTGGTCTGATGAAACAAAAATAGAACTGTTTGGCCATAATGACCATTGTTAAGTTTGGAGGAAAAAGGGGGAAGCTTGCAAGCTGAAGAACACCCTGGCAGCATCATGTTGTGGGGGTGCTTCGCTGCAGGAGGGACAGGGTTCACTTCACAAAACAGATGTCTTCATTAGGAAGGAAATTCATGTGGATATATTGAAGCAACATCTCAAGACATCAGTCAGGAAGTTAAAGCTTGGTCTCGAATGGGTCTTCCAAATGACAATGACCCCAAGCATAGTTCCAAAGTTGTGGCAAAATGGCCTAAGGACAACAAAGTCAAGGTATTGGAGTTGTCATCACAAAGCCCTGATCTGAATTCTATAGAAAATGTGTGGGCAGACCTGAAAAAGCATGTGTGAGCAAGGAGGCCTACAAACCTGACTCAGTTACACCAGCTCTGTCAGGAGGAATGGGCCAAAATTCACCCAACTTATTGTGGGAAGCTTGTGGATGACTACCCAAAATGTTTGACCCAAGTTAAACAATTTAAAGGCAACGCTACCGAATACTAACTGAGTGTATGTAAACTTCTGACCCACTGGGAATGTGATAAAAGAAACAAAAGCTGAAATAAATCATTCCCTCTACTATTATTCTGTCTTTTCACATTCTTAAAATAAAGTGGTGATCCTAACTGACCTAAGACAGGGAAATTTACTCAGATTAAATGTCAGGAATTGTGAAAAACTGAGTTGAAATATATTTGGCTAAGGTGTATGTAAACTTCCGACTTCAACTGTATGTGCATTAGGAGAATTGGTGGCTGACTAAATACTTTTTTGCCCCACTGTATATCGTATCACTTTGATTGTATTTTTGTCTCTCTGTTGAATATTAGCTTTATAAAAAGTGGGACATTCTTAGAATCATGTAACCTTTACAAACAAACAAAAAACATTCACAAAAGATACTGCAGATATCTATAAACTATGGGGCTGATTCTTTATCTTTATTTAAACTAGGCAAGTCAGGAAAGAACAAATTCTTATTTTCAATGACGACCTAGGAACAATGGGTTAACTGCCTTGTTCAGGGGCAGCATGACAGATTTTTACCTTGTCAGCTCAGGGATTTGATCTTGCCATCTTTCAGTTACTAGTCCAACAGCTCTAACCACCAGGCTACCTGCCGCCTGATATGCTTGATCCATGTTTTCTGCAGCTCTCTGCCCCCCTTATGGCGGAATTAAACCATATTATTTACCTGACGATTGTATCTGGTACTATCCCCAAGGTATATCGGTTATATATAGTACTATTCCAAACTATCCCCATGCTATATCGGTTATATATAGTACTATTCCAAACTATCCCTAAGGTTTGGAACGCGGCTCATTTACTCCCCTTTCACAAAGGTGGTGACTCTTGTGATCGAAAAAAGAAAATGTTCTTTCCTAGCTAAAAATGTAAATCCTTGAATAATTCTCTGCTAAATCTTTCTTATCTATGAGATGTTTTCGAAATGTAGGCCTAGTCTACATCAGTCGGGTTTTAAACCAAGTCACAGCACTATCTCTGCTACATCCCTAGTTATAAACAATGTTGTTAATTGTGTGGATAAAAGGCAATATTGTGCTCCCATCTTCATTGAGTAATTGACTTTGATACTAAAACAATAAGGCATGAGAACCTGGGAATTATTGTGTGAATAACTCCCGACTAATGGCTGTTCTTAGGCCCGAGGCGACGCCAAGGGCGGGGGAAACAGCCCTTAGGAGGGTGTTCTCGATAATTCCTGGGTTCAAGGGTTGCCAGCACATTAAGAAAATATTAACGTCAAGACTTCATTAAAAACAGTATTCCATTGAGTAAATTTGTTTTATTTCATCCTTCCACCAAACAAAATAGTCTGGGCAAAAGCCAGTCGTTGGTTCTGAGATTCTGAAGTTGCCAAATGGGATGGTTGTTAATTCTCTCCATTCTATTTGCTATGCTAAACAAATCATTGGCATGTAGCCATATGGTATAAAGTACTTAAGTAAAAATACTTTAAAGTTCTACTTAAGTAGTTTTTTGGGGTATCTGCACTTGACTTTACTATTTACACTACCGTTCAAAAGATTGGGGTCACTTAGAATTGTCCTTGTTTTTGAAAGAAACATACATTTTTTGTCCATTAAAATTACATTTAATTGATCAGAAATACAGTGTAGACATTGTTAATGTTGTAAATGACTATTGTAGCTGGAAACGGCTGATGTTTAATGGAATATCTACATAGGCGTACAGAGGCCCATTATCATCTTTTGTTCCAATGGCACGTTGTGTTAGCTAATCCAAGTTTATCATTTTTAAAGGCTAATTGATCATTAGAAAACCCTTTTGCAATTATGTTAGCACAGCTGAAAACTGTTGTGCTAATTAAAGAAGCAATAAAACTGTCCTTCTTTAGACTAGTTGTGTGTCTTATTTTAAGAATGTGAAATGTCAGAATAATATTAAAAAGAATGATTTATTTCCACTTTTATTTCTTTCATCACATCCCCAGTGAGTCAGAAATGTATGTACACTCAATTAGTATTTGGTAACTTTGGTCAAAAGCTTCGGATAGCCTTCCACAAGCTTCCCACAATAGGTTGGGTGAATTTTGGCCCATTTCATTTCTGCCCACAAATGTTCTATAGGGTTGAGTTCAGGGCTTGTGATGGCCACTCCAATACATTGACTTAGTTTTCCTTAGGCCATTTTTCCACATCTTTGGAAGTAGGCTGGGGTCATTGTGCATTTGGAAGACCCATTTGCGACCAAGCTTTAACTTCCTGACTGATGTCTTCAGATGTCCCTCCTGCAGCAAAGCACCACCAAAACATGATGCTGCCACCCCCGTGCTTCACGGTTGGGAAGGTGCATCAGCATTTGTGGGTTCGAATGCAGGCTCAAAAGGGCCAGAAACAAAAACACTAGTCTCAAAGTCAACTGTGAAGAGGCGACTCCGGATGCTGGCCTTCTAGGCAGAGTTGCTAAGAAAAGCCATATCTCAGACTGGCCAATAAAAATAAAAGATTAAGATGGGCAATAGAACACAGATACTGGACAGAGAAATTCTTCCAAGACCAACATCCCGGAGTCGCTTCTTCACTGTTGACGTTGAGACTGGTGTTTTACAGTTACTATTTAATGAATCTGCCAGTTGAGGACTTGTGAGGCATCTGTTTCTCCAACTAGACACTCTAATGTACTTGTCCTCTTGCTCAGTTGTGCACCGGGGCCTCCCACTCTGCTTTCTCTTTTGGTTAGAGCCTGCTTGGGCTGTTTTGTGAAGGGAGTAGTACACAACATTGTACAGGATCTTCAGTTTCTTGGCAATTTCTTGCATGGAATAGCCTTAATTTCTCAGAACAAGAATAGACTGACGAGTTTCAGAAGAAAGTCTTTGTTTCTGGCCAGTTTGAGCCTGTAATCGAACCCACAAATGCTGATGCTCCAGATAGTCAACCAGTCTAAAGAAGGCCATTTGTATTGCTTCTTTAATCAGGACAACAGTTTTCAGCTTTGCTAACATAATTGCAGGTTTTTCTAAAGGGTTTTCCAATGATCAATAAGCCTTTAAAAATGATAAACTTGGATTAGTTAACACAACGTGCCATTGGAACACAGGAGTGATGGTTGCTGATAATGGACCTCTGTGCGCCTATGTAGATATTCCATAAAAAATCTGCCGTTTCCAGGTACAATAGTCATTTACAACATTAACAATGTCTCCACTGTATTTCTGATCAATTTGATGTTATTGTAATGAACAACAAATGTGCTTTTCTTTAAAAAACAAGGACATTTCTAAGTGACCCCAAACTTTTGAACGGTAGTGTATATATAAAAAAAGATATATAAAAAAATGAGGGGTTAAATACATGTACAAATTTTCTTAATAATGTTTCCTGATCTTTCTTATATACCTAAGATATAGGACAGACACTTCAGAACAAACTTCCTTTAGATACTTTTTGGGGGACTATCTTTTGTTCCATGTTGTAAATCTGTTATTCAATGCGTTTGTATTGGCTACTAGCAAATCGTTTTTGTATATATTCTTTTGATACATCAAGGGGTCCTAAAATTCTAAATCAAATAGCTAAAGGATCCTTGGTATGACCATCTTAAAACAATTCCATATAGCTTAGTAGAACCCCGGCTTAGACAGGGCTTAGACTCTTATGAGATGTAAACCCCAAAACCTGCAGACACTAGGCCCTCCATGGAATGAGTTCGACACCCCTGATCTATATGAACGCTGCATTTTTTATTAGCCATTAGATGCAGTTTATCACAGCGCACTGTGATTTATTATGGGCTAACGGTTTAGTACTCATCACTCTATTCTCTACGTTGTGCTGGAGTCGACTTCAAAATAATTGATTCCACGAATGTATACCATTTGCATGGGTTCCTTTCACACTGTTCATAGCATTGTAGCCAGGTCACCAAAACTGCTGAGAAGTTGAGCTTAGTGCTTCAACGCTCTTAGTTGTTGCAGAAATTGTCCTGCTTAGGGCTGTTGCGGTGACCATATTACTGCCACACCGGCGGTCACCAGTCATGAAGGCAGTCAAATTCCATGTGACTGTTTAGTCACGGTAATTAGGCTTCTCCAAGCTCTGATGCTGCTGGTCATTAGTAGCCTATCAAACTTGCTAACTGCCTGGTACTCAGCATTCTATTGTCCTGCTGATTACTCTGACATCAATGCAAATGTAATCGAAAATCTAATCAAACACTTCATGAGAGCCCATGAGCTCATGTTGTGCAACATTTTTATAGAAAACAGAGTGATGGCCTCTACTAAAATGAGGAGGATCCCATAATCTTTCGATAGACTAGACCTACAATATTTATTACCCAACATTCCTAATATTTGGCACATTGTTAATCTTTAAAACCGGAGTATAGCCTACCTGGCTGGCATGAAAATGAACTACAGGAAAAGTGTCTTCCATTTGCTATATACAGTTGAAGTCGGAAGTTTGCATACACCTTAGCCAAATACATTTAAACTCCCAGTAAAATTTCCCTGTCTTAGGTCAGTTAGGATCACCACTTTATTTTAAGAATGTGAAATGTCAGAATAATATTAGAGAGAATGATTTATTTCCACTTTTATTTCTTTCATCACATCCCCAGTGAGTCAGAAATGTATGTACACTCAATTAGTATTTGGTAACTTTGGTCAAAAGCTTCGGATAGCCTTCCACAAGCTTCCCACAATAGGTTGGGTGAATTTTGGCCCATTTAATTTCTGCCCACAAATGTTCTATAGGGTTGAGTTCAGGGCTTGTGATGGTCACTCCAATACCTTGACTTAGTTTTCCTTAGGCCATTTTTCCACATCTTTGGAAGTAGGCTGGGGTCATTGTGCATTTGGAAGACCCATTTGCGACCAAGCTTTAACTTCCTGACTGATGTCTTCAGATGTCCCTCCTGCAGCAAAGCACCACCAAAACATGATGCTGCCACCCCCGTGCTTCACGGTTGGGAAGGTGTACTTCGTCCTGCAAGCCTCCCCCTTTTACCTCCAAACATAACAAGGGTCATTATGGCCAAACAGTTCTATTTTTGTTTCATCAGACCAGAGGACATTCTCCAAAAAGTACTATCTTTGTCCTCATGTGCAGTTGCAAACTGTAGTCTGGCTTTTTTTATGGCGGTTTTGGAGCAGTGGCTTCTTCCTTGTGAGCGGCCTTTCAGGTTATGTCGATATAGGACTCGTTTTTCTGTGGCTATAGATACTTTTCTACCTGTTTCCTTCAGCATCTTCGCGAGGTCCTTTGCTTTTGTTCTGGGATCGATTTGCACTTTTCGCACCAAAGTACAAACTCTAGGAGAGAGAATGCGTCTCCTTCCTGAGCGGTATGACAGCTGCGTGGTCCCGTGGTGTTTATACTTGCGTACTATTGTTTGTACAGATAAACGTGGTACCTTCAGGCATTTGAAATTGCTCCCAATGATGAACCAGACTTGTGGAGGTTCACAATTTTTTTTTCTGATGTCTTGGCTGATTTCTTTAGATTTTCCCATGATGTTAAGCAAAGAGGCACTGAGTTTGAAGGTTGGCCTGGAAATACATCCACAGGTACACCTCCAATTGACTCAAATGATGTCAATTAGCCAATCAGAAGCTTCTAAAGGCATGACATCATTTTCTGATTTTTCCAAGCTGTTTAAAGGCACAGTAAACTTAGTGTATGTAAACTTCTGACCCACTGGAATTGTGATACAGTGAATTATAAGTGAAATAATCTGACTGTAAACAATTGATGGAAAAATGACTTGTGTCATGCACAAAGTAGATGTCCTAACCGACTTGCCATAACTACAGTTTGTTAACAAGAAATTTGTGGAGTGGTTGAAAAACAAGTTTTAATGACTCCAACCTCCAACATTTCAAGGAAGGTGCATGATAATGGTCCATTCTAAATCAAAACAAATTTCAGACATATATTATTTAGTATATGTAAAGACAAGATTACATCAAGAAGAGTCTGATGGGTGACAATATTAGCCTATCACTGATAAATGACCACTTGTGAATGATGCCCAGCATAAGAATCTGTCTGTTTTTTGCGACTTTTTAGAGTCATAGTCGAAAATCCCATGTAAAGTAGCCCATAGGCCTATATGTTTGTATCATAACTAAAGTGGCCAAATGACTTCTTAAAATGAAGCACATTAACCTGCTTTTACAAGGGGTTAACTGGCATAATCAGCGGGTGAGTTTCAAGTTTGGGGAAGACAATTTTAACCGGGTTAGGGTTTGGCCGGTGTAAGCCATCATTGTAAATAAGAATTTGTTCTTAACTGACTTGCCGAGTTAAATAAATAAATAAAAATGCACATTTATAATAAATGTTTTACATGCATTATCACATAGTGCTATCAATGGGCTATCACATAGCACATTGCTGCGCTCATAATGTGAAGAAATAGCCTGATTGTTTATCAACATTTTAAGCTAAATGTTATGATCTGTTGCGCCAGCCACATTACGTACATTTAAAAAATATATATATTAATGCTAGTGGTTGTGTTGATTTGGGATCAATTGCATCCCACAACTGTCCCAGACTATGTTTGGAATATTTATCTCTTGCACAGAACAGAATAGGTCAACTTTTGTCCTATGGGGGATAGGAGATTGACATAGGCTAGTGCTTTTGCTGTTCGTTAGGCCTACTCCTCTTGTTGGCTGACGAAAGTAAATGTGGACAGTTCTTCCAATATATTCATTATGCACCTCGGAATTGGATAAGGATGCACACAGTTGCATCCCCAATGTGTCTGTGAGAAAGACCCGGTCATGTGATGGAGAGCCATGTGAGTGAGAGGGGCTTCGGATTGCTCTGCACTCAGGGAGAAGGGCACAACGCACCACTCCGAGCCGCAAAAGGCATGGATTGTTTTAGCGTGCATTAGAGGATGCCGCCGTGAAATTCGAGTCATTATCAAGTGCTTGTCAAATTGTGAATGAGAGACTATTGAAGTGTGTACAGCCTGCGCAAAAAAAACAAAAAAACAAAGCAGAGCTCATAGCCTCCCTCAAATCGCACTCCCTCTAATTGTTTGGGGAAGATATTTATATTTTATTCAGCTTTGTTCAATTTTATTCTTCATACTATAAAAAAAATGCCACCGAATTCTAAGCCCTCTGCATCAGTGGCTGTGTGGAAGCCAGGAGGTGCTGAATGTGTTTATGTTAATGAACAGTCTATTACCGTGAGTTTTGTGCTTGACAATCACTGGCTGACGAAACTTTGTGACCGCCACAGCCCTAGCCACTATGCTGTTTACTTTCTGCCGTCTACGTCATATTGTCTACTCTTACACAACTTTCCCCAGGCCTTTATAGCCTATCATCTAGTCATTAAGTCATAACACAGAACAAAAATAGGTTTTGCAATAAAAATGAACACAGTTTTTTTGTTTCGGGATTTTTCTCAACGTTAAGGATCCCAAATTCTTTTAAACTGTTTAAACGTTCACATCCATGTAGGGCAATTCAGAAAGCTGATTGAGGACCTTATTACTGACGGATGTGACATTTTTTTAGGACTGTGTTTCCTTTCTGCTTGCCTTTTGTATTTGTGTTTTGATGTGTGTATTTCTGTCATTTCTGTAATTCAGTGCTCATCTGTAAAAAAAAAAAAAAGCGCTTGGACTCTATGATAAAAATAAAGGTTCAATAAATGCGGTAGCCACATTTCTAAAGACCCTCTCTTCATAAAATGGGTGAATCTAACCCAAATACTCTTAATCTAGTCAGAAGTAAAGCCTATGCTGGCCTAGTCCCCATGTTGCAGAGTGAAGATTAGGCTCCCTGAACCATCTCCCACCTGATGAGGGCAGGCTGGATTAATTTTCCATCAGGCTAGTATTTTCCCTATGGGAGAGGAGCTAGGTACCATCCACATTCAAGAGCTAAACATGGAATCAAGTAGCAACCAAAAAGTATAGATTTTAAATTTGAGATTCTTCAAAGTAGCCACCCTGCACACTCATGGCATTCTCTCAACCAGCTTCATGAGGTAGTCACCTGGAATGCATTTCAATTAGCAGGTGTGCCTTGTTCATTTGTGTATTTTCCTTCCTTCTTAATGCATTTGAGCCAAATAGGGTGTGTTGTGACAAGGTAGGGGCGGTATACAGAAGATAGCCATATTTGGTTAAAAAAACAAGTCCTTATCATGGCAAGAACAGTGAAAAAAATCAAAGAGAAATGACAGTCCATCAATTTTCTAAGACATGAAGGTTAGTCAGTCCGGAAAATTTAAAGAACTATACAAGTTTCTTCAAGTGTTGTCGCAAAAACCATCAAGCGCTGTGATGAAATTGACTCTCATGAGGACCACCAAAGGAAAGGAAGACCCAGAGTTACCTCTGCTGCAGAGGATAAGTTCATTAGAGTTACCAGACTCAGAAATTGCAGGCCAAATAAATGCTTCACAGAGTTCAAGACACATCTCAACATCAACTGTTCAGAGGAGACTGCGTGAATCAGGCCTTATGGTCAAATTGCTGCAAAGAAACCACTACTGAAGGACATCAATAAGAAGGTAGAGACTTGCTTTGGCCAAGAAACATGAGCAATGGACATTAGACTGGTGGAAATCTGTCCTTCTGTCTGATGAGTCCAAATGTGCGATTTTTGGTTCCAACCGCTGTGTAATTGTGAGACGGAGAATAGGTGAACGGATGATCTCCATATGTGTGGTTCCCACCGTCAAGCACAGAGGAGGAAGTGTGATGGTGTGGGGGTGCTTTGCTGGTGACACTGTCAGTGATTTATTTAGAATTCAAGGTAGGTTATTTAGGCTCAAGGCACACTTAACCAGCATGGCTACCACAGCATTCTGCAGTGATACGCCATCCCATCTGGTTTGCGCTCAGTGGGACTATCATTTGTTTTTCAACCGGGCAATGACCCAACACACCTCCAGGCTGTGTAAGGGCTATTTGACCAAGAAGGAGAGTGATGGAGTGCTGCATCAGATGACCTGGCCTCCAAACTCATCCCGACCTGTCACGCACTGATCTGTTTCACCTGTCTTGGAGATTGTTTCCACCCACCTCCAGGTGTCTTCTGTTTTCCCTATTAGTCCCCGGTGTATTTATCTCTGCGTTTCCTGTCCCAGTTTGTCTTGTTTTGCCAAGTAAGCCAGTGTTTCTCCTAGCTCCTATCTTTCCCAGTCTCTGTTTTTTCTTAGCCCTCCTGGTTTTGACCCTTGCCTGTCCTGACGCCGAATCCGCCTGCCTGCCCACTCTGCCAGATCTGACCTCGAGCCTGCCTATCCCCTTGTACTGTTTGGACTCGTACCTGTTCACTAAACCCCTGCCTGTCCTGACCTCGAGCCTGCCTATCCCCAGTTACTGTTTTGACTCTGACCTGGTTTATGAACTCTCCTGTCGCTGACGTGCCTTTTGCTTACCCATTTTGGTGTAATAAATATCAGAGCTCAACCACCTGCCTCCTGTGTCTGCATTTGAGTCTCGCCTTGTGCCCTTATACAACCTCAACTCAATTGAGATTGTTTGGGATGAGTTGGACTGTAGAGTGAAGAAAAAGCAGCCAACAAGTGTTCAGAATTTGTGGGAACTCCTTCAAGACTGTTGGAAAAGCATTCCAGGTCAAGCTGGTTGAGAGAATGCCAAGAGTGTGCAAAGCTGTCATCAAGGCAAAGGGAGACTACTTTGAAGAATCTAAAATATATTTTGATTTGTTTAACACTTTTTTGGTTACTACATGATTCCATATGTGTTATTTCAACGTTTTGATGTTTTCACTATTATTCTACAATGTAGATAATAGTAAAAATAAAGAAAAACCCTTGAACGAGTTGGTGTGTCCAAACTTCTGACTGGTACTGTATATATTTCCTGAGCTTTTTTTTACATCTCCCATATATAGACAGACACTTCAAAACGTTTTTCTTCACTATTTATTTTTTGACTATTATTTGGTCATTTATGAATGCGTTATTCAATGCGTGTGAGCTCCACAGAGGCGACAGACCCTGGTAATGTCTGTGACGTCCATGAACCGGGCCCTTTGCCATACCCTTATTCCCCTACATCAATCCATCCGCCCTGCACCCACCCCTCTCCCCTCTCTCCTCCCTTTTCACCCGGCTCCCCTCTGGCCCTGTGGGGGCAGCCCCTGCCTCCCATCTGCTGTCTGCCCCAGCAAGGAGCTGCCCCTGCCTGCTCCCCCTCCACTCACATTTACAATTCAATTAAAGGCAACGAGCCCCTTCCTCCCCTTCTTTCTCCTCCTTTCCTCCTCCTCCTCCTCTCTCTATTCAGACAAGCATGGCTGGGCCCAGTGGAGACGGAGAGAGGGCTCTCCCCCATGCAGTGAGGGTGAGGCAGGACACTACACACTATGAAGGGTGGGATAAGAAATATTCTATGGGTAACCTCAATCTGTGTGAGTGTGAGCCAAGCGCGCACACACACATGCACGCACACAGACTCACGCATGCACACACACATTTACACACATAGTTAAGTTTACATAAACATGTACACAATAACATGCCCCCTCTGCCTCTTTTCTTTAAAAAATTGAGATTGGAAAACGTGCTAACATCTGGCAGGGTGATATTGGCAGGCTGGTATTTAAAGTAGAGCCAAACACTGTATGTACCGGTATTATCAGTGTCAAATATTCAAATGAGGTGATGGTAGAGGGGTGAAATATTGTATATTAATGATTGACACTATTGTTTTCCCCATTGTGACAACCTTCATAGAAAAGAGGGTGGGTGAGGGGTATAAGCCTGTGAACAATACAACTAAACAAAACTAGGTCACACTTTGCATTACATTGGCCTTATAACAGAGTAACAGTGGAATAACCTATGCAAGGATGACATATGATTTTAATACTGTCAGTCCATTCAGATATGCATAAGATATTGTCATGGATTCAATTTGTTTGGACAAAATGTATAGTTACTCAGAGAACAGACCGGTGTTAGGCTATGCATACACGTGCAGTGCCTACCTGAAACTGCATAGTGATTCCAGATAGCTAGATGCTAGATGCAATAAAATAATGACGCATTAATGTCAATACGGTTGACCCTCTTCTTGAAATTAGCATGGCTTTCTCGCAAAAAGTTTTGCTTCTTCTGATTTAATCTTTGGGTAAAAAAAAAGAGCATTATGAAAGCTTGAGAGTCTAACTTAAGTCCCTCGTAACTTTTGATCCACTGTAATGTGAATGCAATATCCACAGGCATCCTTTTCTCTGGGAATAAAAAAAAGATGACAAAAAAAAAAATGGGTCTTTAATATTTAATTACCACCGTGCCAACATGCAACTTGTATCACTTTCTTTTGTCATCTTGGGCGAACCCAGAAGAAATACAGAGAGAGAGAATAACGGAGAAAGTGTAGGTGGCAAGCACAGAAGACTGAGAAAGAAAGAGTGTGAGTTACAGAGGGAGCTGGAGGGAGAGAGGGAAAGACTTTCTCACGGGGGAGCACATAAGACAGTGGAGTATACTTGAGAGGGAGAGGGAGGGGAGAACAAGATAGAGTAATGAGGTGAGAGGGGTGGCAATTTATGAGGTGTGTCTTTAAAAAAACGTGCTCCAAAGTGCCAATTTCAGTATGTGCTGCTGGAGATATTGAAGACCAACCGAAAGCTGGTTTTAGCAGTAACAAGGTTGGTCATGGCATAGATTTTGACAACAGAATCACAGCCAATCCAGCCGTGACGCACAGTACCCATATGCACATGGAACAAAAGAGATGTGCTTTTTTGGTCTCAAACCTCATTTTTAGAACAAAATAATTTCATTTAATGAAACCAAGCATAGCATCCCCTCCTCTCAATGAAGGCTGTTTTTTTTGTCATGCCCAATGAATTCACCAATTTGTCAAGACCATCGATAAAAGGGTTTGGCTCACGTGACCGATTTGAAATAAATCTTAATCACCAAAGCTTAATTAAAAGAACAAGTATGGCAGCAGCAAAACAGTGAGCGGACATCACTTTTTATCTATGTAGGCTATTCAATAATTTTTTCCAGCTCCTGTTATTATTTTGGATAAGCGGAAAAAAAAACTCCATGGAGGCTATATGCCCATCATGGAACGTGAGATAATCCAGGGACTGTCACGCCCTGGCCTTAGTGATCTTTGTTTTCTTTATTATTTTGGTTAGGTCAGGGTGTGACATGGGGGATTTATGTTTTTTTTTCTGGTCTAGGGGATTTGTATGTTTATGGGGTGTTTTCTTTTTTCACAATTCACATAACATCGGCCTACCTGCAGTGCATACTCCATTCGGCTTGTATCCATCCCCATTTCCAAAGAGTGCTTCTTGTCCAGTTACCAAAGACATGCTCCTCCAAACATAGGCTATTCAAATTGTTCAGTCGTATAACGCCATGTCACCGGAAGGCCTAGGCTATATCTTTCTTATTGAGAACATGCCTCACACATACAGTACAATTCACGGGAGCCTAATCCTTTTTGGGGGGGAGGGGGTAGAGAAGTGTGATGCGTGAAGAAAGGCCTATACTTGTAGCGCACCGCAGGTGCTTAAATTGACCATTGCTTTAGGTTTGTTAAAATAGAGCCCTCACAGACATGGTGTCACTACTGCTACAACACTACTCCCTGGGCTCAGTGGAGGTGGGTGGTGAGGTGCGCAGTACATTGCACTGCTGTGCGTTTGACTCCCTGACACCATGCAGACCGACAGCCCTGTAGCCCTTTCTGGGGCCCTGTGTTATTAGCTGCTGTCTGTCTGTCTGTCTGCCTTTCGTCCTCATGCAGCAGCCCCTCTGAGAGCCCCCCCCCCGCCTGCTTCTCCCATCCTCCCTGCTTCGCCCCAGCTCCTGTCTGGGATGAGGTGGCAGACTGCGTTAATGGCTGATAATTTGTGTAATTACCAGACCAAGAGAGAGCAGCACACACAGCTGATGAAGGGCCTCTCGCTCCTCAATGCTCCTCATTTAGGGCCCCTTGTTCCCCCTCATTCGCTCGGAATGGAGCTAGAGTACAAATGAGGGCCTCAGACCATGGCGCTGCCTGTCATTAGGATGACAATAATAATACAAAAAACTGTCATTATCATAATAATGCATGTCAAAGTGATTTGATGTGTCTTTAATTTCAATGGCAGAGGCACTTCAGGATGAGGATTCCTGGGCTGCTTCAGTCTGTTCTATGTTGGAGACAGACACTTTGCATTTTCTACTCATTTAACAGCTCATATCCCCCCATAGAGCTTTCGATTTAGCCTGGTCTCCGACCCAGAGCAAATAAAATCCAAATTATTATTTCTTACTCATCCCAAACACATTTATGAAACATGTTTTCCAAGGCTCGATATCTCAACCAGTCTAAAGAGTTAATAACTTGTGCACACAAACATGGCTGAACCCAGTTGACCCGCACCAAGCTCTGTTAAAAATGTGGACTGTCGGCCAGGTCCAGAACATGGTGTTTCTCTGAATTCTCTGTGGCGGTGCAAAAAAAGGCTATTTATTGAGAGTAGAGAGAGGGCCAAGTGTGGTGGCAAGAGCAGATGTAAGATTTATGGCAGGGAGAAACATCCATGTTTTTCCATCATGCGTGTACCTTCAGCCCATCCGAGTGGAGCTGGGGGACGAGCTGGGGAAAGAACTGGGCAAATTATTATCTACTCCAACTAAGAGTGAGACTCTCAAAACTCTCACCCAGCTCATAAACCACACTGCAAAGGGAAGGTTGTCGTTCAACGCGCAGTGCCCAATGTTCCATACACTCCTCTCCGTCTGGCTCCCATGAATAAAAGACTTACTGTATTTCCCGCATTCCAATTTCTACACTAACATCCGATGGGCCAGTCAAGTGGGTAATCTTTGTATGCATATTCATTCTAAACTATTTTATTTTAGCCTACAAGTACATATATATTTATTAAGCAGAATTGATGTGCTGATCCAAAAAAGTGCCTCAGTCCTAAAAACAGGTAACCAGTAAGCATTAAGGAGACCTCGCCACTGAGCTTCTCAGGGGGCAAGAATAAGATGCAGTGACACAACAGCTGCTGTGTGTGGTGCAACAACATGAACCCTCATAACTGATGGATGGAGAGGGAAACCACAAAGTGGTCTGAAGTGTGGAGTGGGGCTGCCATAACACGGCTCTGACTCTCGTCTAATGATGTCTGTGGTTCTTCATGGTTGTTCACACGCAGCAGGAGCCAGCTAGTAATCAGGAGCAAAATTCGATAAAAGTTTGCCGATCTAAACTCTGCTAATGTGATGACTCATCGGGGACTCACCGCGTTCGAAGAATCATAACGATTTCAACATCTTAATGCCACTTTAAAAGGCTGTTTAAACCTCGCGCGCCAAGTGTCAGGTTGATTGTTGTGTCTCTTCCTTGATTAAACTTTGATTGGGGACAAGTCGGCCGCAGTTAAAATTAAATTGAGTGAATATCCACAGCTGTACTAATGCACATCACTTCTAAACCAACTCCACATAAATCTAAAATTAGCCTGCTTATAACATCCATTTTAATTGACTGCTAGGCTCATTTTGCTTGAATGTATAGCGCTTCAAATTTTGAGAGAGGGGAAGTGTGTGTTTCGCTCCCTCTCTCCACGTCAATCCTTGTTTTGAGAAAAGAAACAGACATGGCTGGCAAATCCGAGGCTCCCGGCCATGTCTAGAATGGTGTCTGTTTTCCACTCTCCCAGTGCTGCTGAGCCTTAATGCATCTGGCACTCTGAACAGCATGTTGCTGGAGTTTTAACATAACAACCTACGGCTTCCAACCAGGAATGGGCTCGGGGAGCAGAGCAGAGATTCAAAGTATTTACAGACACACTTAAACCCCCCCCCCCCCCCAAAAAAAATGGCAGAGATGAGGAATTGAGAGCAGTGGAAGTCAGGCAACAGTAGATGTGGGAGAATATGTTTTGCAAGAATGGACTGTGCTGTTGGGTCTATTTAGGTTACTTTAGTGCAGGACAGGCTCATCATGGATGGATGGTGTTGGAGAATAGCTCAGCTCTTCCACTGAGGACAGGACAGAATTTGTCTGGGAAGACAAAAAAAACAATAACACACCACAGTTAGACAAAAGAGCTAAGAATTAGTTAGTCCAAGCAAGGATTAAAATCCCATTGATGTGTAATAATGTGATTTGTGTCTGTGTAAGTGATTGACTCTACATACAGTAATTAGAGAAAATCGACAGGGCTACTCAAAGTACTTGGAGAGGAAACGCTCAATGCTCCAGTGGATGACATGGCTTCAGTTCATATTAGGAGAGAGTAGTGGAGTGGTCATCACCTTTTAATCGGGGAACAGGAGGGGACGTAGCTGCAAATACAAATAGCAGATACATTCCATTTTACAGCATCTCATCATACGTTTGAGCAAAACATTTCTCCATGAAGTTCATCTCAGACATCTCAGAACTCACAAAGTCAAACACAGACTGCGCATCTCACCCACTAAGCACATCAAAGTATCCCAATAAACGTTAAAGCCCTAATCATTCACATACCTGACGATAACTAACAACTGCGAGTGACAACTGATGTCTGTTGTTTTATCCATTTGCCATGATAAAAGATCCACTGTGTCAACATCTCTTTTAATCTAAATTTTAATGGATGATGCAAAGGAAGCTATCAGATCATTCTAAATTGATTTAGACATCCCAGAGAAGACAGTAGAAACGTCCATATGCTCAGCAAGTAAAGCATCATAACGTGCAATTACCTCTGCAAACTCCTTTCAGTTGCCCTTGTTAGCGTAACTTTCCCTCTCATAGTGCCCCCTTGCTTCGTCCCACAATGAGACATTGTTTACAAAGCAACGTGCCCCCTCAAAGCCAACTCTTACATGTCCAAAAATGCTGTCTCCTTGTTTCTTCTTACCTTCTCATTGTGTTTCACAGTTTGAATATGCATCCATTACATGATCGATGTAGCTTTTCCCCAGAAGCTTGAATCTGATGTGGGCAATGAAAGGGGTTCTTCAACAAAGAATCTACAACATTGTCGTTGGCATTAGCGAGTCATTCTGGTGGAGAAAACTGCAATCTGGTAGCTGGCTAGAAAACAATATATAATCTACTTCCTCCGTCTCCTGGAGTTTGAATAAACTTATTTGAATTGAATAATATCCTAAAAATGCTCAACTATTCAATATCTCAATCTCAATCTATCCAACAATGTCACCAACTCATCAGGCTTCTAAATCACATGTGTACTACTAGGCTCATTCTTTGATTGGACAATATGTCGGTTTATACTGCAAAATATTTGATTGGGTGGAAGACGTCCTCCGGAAGTCGTCATAATTACCATGTAGGTCTATGGAAGGGGGTGATGAGCACAAGCCTCTCAAGTTTGGTATCGAAGTCAATGTAGCCAGAGGAGGATGGAAAATAGCTGTCCTCCGGATAGACCATGGTGCTACCCTAGAGGGTGCTGTTGAGACTAATTTGATCTTAATTGCAAAATAATGTGTTTTAATCAGGTATTGGTGGCGTGGATACATTTAGTATAGTTTTATCTAAAAAGGATAACCTTTTAAATGTTTCATTGGTATATGTTTTTTTTAAATTCCCTGACTAGCATGGTCTTCCCCTTCCTCCTCTGAGGAGCCTCCGCTGCTCTTTGCACAAAAATACTTAAGGGTTATATTGCTCTTTGCACAAAAATAGGAAAGGATCATTTGAACATCATTAACTCCAGTCCAGCTCTCTTGACTTTCATTCCTTACCTATCAATGTGTTTGTTATAGTTTGTATACTGGGAAATCAATATGATCAATATATAAATACATAACAAATGACACTGTGGGCATTAATGACACCCTGGGATTACAACAGCTAATGCTGCCTGGGAAGATCAACTGATTAGATCCCATCGCAGTGCCCAGAATCAATGGTAGACACATTGGGAACTAACCAGCCAAGCCCAACACTACTCATGAGTTCACCTGGAAAGGCCTTTCTTGGATATCCTTTACAGCCTGTTGTGTCTATCTGGTAACCTCTCAGAAATCTAAGAAAAGAGTTGAGCGGGTGCCATGATGAGGCATTGGCTAATGTTGAACTGTCAAAGCACCTTAATTAACACTAGGGCTATAACTGTGATCAGAGCTCTCTTGATGCAGCACAAGGTAAAATAAGAGAGCTGTGTAGACCCAATCCCTCTGCCTCAACCTTACTCCCAGATCAATGGAAATAGATTTCCTGCTTGGCACACACCTGAATGCTGTCAACAGCACATACATTTCGTTCTCTCTCGCTTCTTTTCCCCTCTTATCCAGTATTTCCTATGCAATCCATATTTCCCTAGCACGGTGCATGAAAATCTCAGGAGCTTTTTTGGCACAGCACCTTGCCATAAAACAGGAGAGTCTGTTTATGGTGGCCTCATTTTTACTCTGTCAGCTTGCCTGGAGACTGAAAGGGTTCTTTTAAAAGGGGGACTGGGGCCTTTGGATGAGGCTAAAGCTTTGGTAAGCCCTCTCCTCTCCTGTATACATAACAGACACAAGGCCTTCTCTCCTTACTCCTCAGACTTTAACAGTTGACATGTTTTTTAACTTATGATCTGGATTAGCAGAAGATCATTTGGAAGAGAGTGAGGGAGACATGTTAGAGGGGAGGGGGAGAGGGTTACAGTGCACTGTTATCATTCACATCCTGACTCAGTCAGAGTTGACACCACTGCTCCAGAGAATTACTGGTGCGGCAGCCCGATACCTCCTTCCCGGAGTAGTTCCTAATCTTCCCACTCTGCCGATTCCGAGTTTTCCACCACAAGCCACCTGAGTTCCCGAGGTTTGCGATGGACTCATTACCAAGAGTGCTGAGCAAGCAGAGTGTCACCTAGCTGGGGAAGAGAGTTGCTCTCAGTAGTAAATCCATTTGCATCCTCCCCTGTTTTATTTGCTCTCGTCAAACTCTGTTCCCCGTTTCTCCATTCAGGCTTGTTTACCTGGCAAGCCGAGTGTGACTAAAGGAAATTCCCAAAGCCCGAGATGGGATTGGAGAAGGGAGGGAGCGTGGGGGGATTGAGCAGTTAAGGGGGGTCGGGGAGGGGGAACAGCAGTATTACTTAGAGCTGTAACCCACCATCCCCGTGCAGCCCCCAAAGGGTTAATTATAATGTGCAGCCTAGTGTAGATGAAATAAGGGAGAATCTCACACTAACACACACACAGGGAGTTGACAGGGCTGCACACTAACAACGATAGGAGATTGAAGCAATATAGTGCCGCTGCTCTGCTTTTAATCTGAGCTAATCGGGAATGAAAATAAATATACTACTAGCATGGGAAACATTTATCTTAGGCTCGCGCTGAGGCTGAGTGATGAGGCCAAACAGAACAGCGTATCCCATGTGTTCTAGTCTTTAAACATGTCTGCTCTTCATTTGGAGAATTAAGGTTCTTATATTGGTTTAAGGGCGGAAGCAGCCCAGAGATGAAGAGGTTAAATTTTAGGATGGATTTCTCCCTGGGAGACATTAATCACCCGCAAACTGAATTGCATTTGCGGGTCATCCCGGTCTTTAAAGGCAGACCTTGTGAAGGATCCACAAAGGCAACGCCTTGAAAAGTGGGACAGATCTGACAAACCAACTGTTTGCAATTGATCTGTCAGAGTTGCCACATAGCTTAGCATACATTTTTAATTAGCTGTTAGCTGAGAAGTTGGAACTATGAAAAAAAATAAACATTTGCAAAGACATGTCTTCTGCAGCGGTTCTGCAAAGCCTCTGCTCAACAACAGCAGGGAAAAAAAACGTTTTCCTTCTCTTCTGAGATTCCCTAGTCTACTTATAACACAGAAAGCAAAAATAAATGATTTACACTTTCGACCGGCTATAAAGGATCAAGACTGTTGCATCTCGGAGCTTTGTGGGGCATAGAGGAAGTAAATCAATCAGGCTTCCTCTCGAATGTCGACAGAGAAAGCAACCTGCAGGTTTCAGGAATCAGAAAAGGCCAATTGCCTGGTAAGTGTTTGGGAGTTTTTAAACATAGCCATGTTTGTATTCAGACCGCAGTTTGGAGAATGAAGGTTCTTATATTGGTTTAAGGGCGGAAGCAGCCCAGAGATGAAGAGGTTCAATTTTAGGATGGATTTCTCCGGGAGACATTAATCACACGCAAACTCAATTGCATATTCGCGGGTCATCCCGGTCTTTAAAGGAAGACCTTATGAAGGATCCATAAAGGCAACGCCTTGAAAAGTGGGACAGATCTGACAAACCAACTGTTTGTAACTGATCTGTCAGAGTTGCCACATAGCTTAGCATAAATCTTTAATTAGCTGTTAGCTGAGAAGTAGGAACTATGAAAAAAACAACCATTCTGCAGTGTTGCGCTCACCGAGCCGTAGCAGCGGGGAACCCAACCCAGCCACAGACACTCCGACTGAGGCCTGGGCTAATTTGGCTGGGATCACTGGGTAACCCCCCCAGATGAGGTGGCAGTTGACAAAACTACCTTCATTTCCTTTTGTTATTGTAGCAATGGGAGCGGAGAGCAGAGCAGAGACTGAGAGCAGCCCATGTTCCGGCTTAAGGACAGTGGGGGCTAGAAGGTGAAGGCATGAAGGCAATGCTCCGTTGAACTTTAGGGGCTGATAAAAAGGAATGCGACCTGGGCTTGGCGAGGCAGTGGGGCTTATCGCCACAGCAGCAGAGGTTTTGAGGAGAAGATCCAGGGGCACCAGGTCTTTGACATGCATGTGGATGTGCCCTGTGGTGTCAACCAGGAACCTATGCAATCTGCAGTCAGCAGACCATTGCGTTGTACAGCGTAAGCATGGGCCAGAGGTAGCTAGAAGGGAGAGTGTTCAATACTCAGTAGACAGTGGTGGAGGGGACAGCGACTGTATACATTTCCATAAACGAGGCAGCAACAGCGGTGGTTGATCATGCTTCCTATAGCTCCACTGTGCTATGTACTTACCCCCCACATGTCTACAGGCCAACCCCGTCAAACGAGCAAGTGTACCTCAGTGTTGATCAACACCTATTGATTATCTCTCTTGCTAATTGAGCTCAAGTAAATTACGAGCAATTCAAGCATGAGTGATACATTAGCACAGCTGCATTAGCCATGCAAGACCTAACATGCCTACATTAGCCAAACAGTATAAATACTATAGAAACACTAACACATACACATAGGCTATGGACGCAATAATTTTTTTGCTGCACCAACAACTTCTAACAATTGATGCAGTGCTGGTTAAATCGCTCGAATTGCCTCACTTTTCCCGAGCGCTTAGCTTGGGTCAGTTGATCAGTGCCTTTACCCACGGGAAAAGCCACCTGCACAAAGGAGAGGGAAATAGTTGCAATGTTCTTCTCCTGTCCTAGTTACCACCGTGCTCCCCTACTTCCCTTACTTGTGATCAATATTGATGTCGTCATTAAGGGCTACTTGGTAATGAGACTGGGCCAAGGGATGGAGATGAGGATGCAGGTCATGTGTGCACAGTGCAGTATAAACTGAGACCTGTTGAAGTGGCGCCACGTCCTGGATATCATCCATGTCCCTTCTCCTGTTTTTGAAATTGTGAAGATCGGTTTATCAATGAGTGTATATATTTCAGACCATGTCTATGGTTATTTTTTTGTTTTGTTTTAGTGTTATTTAATGGAACACACAACTTAACAATGGTTTCATCAAACTCAAAATTAGGTGGTTAGCCATGATGCTTTGCAGACATCTCTCATCAGCCAAATGGTAGTGTGTCACAGGGGGAGGGCGGGGGAGGGAGGAGGGATGGGAGGGAGGGAGCTGCTCTGGGGTCAGGAGAGTGTGTGACTCAATCACTGGGCCCCACTAATAGCCATGCAAACACACATTTAGCCTTGCAAACACACATTTAACCGTGACACTAAAATCCAGTGGTGCAAAATCGTCCATCACCGACTAGCAAAAAGCTTCAAGCTGGAAATAAAAGAAAGAATGAAAGAAAAGGACAAGAACTGAGCTACCATGAGCCGCATCAAGAGAAAGACAGATCTATTTGCAGCTCTGACGCTATAAGAGATCCGGTGAATCTCTGTCACTCCTGACCAAGAGGAAACCAAAAGACAACATGAAGGAGCCCATTTCTTTGGGTCCTCCAAGCCGTCTCTTTGCTGTGTAAATATGGGTAGGGCTCTAAGGCTGGAAAACGCTAGGCCGCTAAAATAACACTTGCATGGATGGCCACCTCCGGCTAGGATTCAACCACAAACGTGACAGGCGATTACAGCCAGTCAGGCAAATTGACCAACTCACAGCTTCCTATAAAATGCTCTGTCACCATCCACTGTGTGTGTGCGTGTTTGTGTGTGGATAATCCAAGGAAATCTTTCACTTAATGATTATCAATAGGTATGTTTCCATCCAATTGGCGACAGATTTTTGTGCAAATATTCCAAAATCTGCATGTTCCCATCGGAGATATGGGAGGTAGGCCGTCATTGTAAATAAGAATTTGTTCTTAACTGACTCGCATAGTTAAATGAAGGTTACATTTCAAATTAAAATAAATAAAACGTGGGAGGTAAATAAGAAATAAAAAAGTATTTACATCAAATCCATCAAAACAGATAAAAGGCTGTGCATGATAACGTAGTGCACTTACAAATTACTTTTGAGGTTAAATTCCCATGTACCGTACTTGAAATACAATTTAAATGGGTTCCCATCGCATTTTCAGCTCTACTGATGGTTCTGTCACAAAAAAAAGTGAATGTCTTGGCACGTTCGCTGTAGCCAACAGCTCGCAGATACAGTGACGGTATAGCCTACATGATGAGATGATTATGGACAAAATAGCGAGATTGTCTTCATTTGTCAAGCGGCAGCCGAGCATCGATCATGATGTCACCAAAATAAGACCGTCGATTATTTATTGGAAAGGAGCAAAGCTCATCACTGTCCACTTTCACCACCCTGTGAAGTCTATCGTAACTTATTTCATCTGTAGCCTAATAAACTGCATGCTTTCCTGAGTCGTCGTGGTCGGACCACACACCATATCATCGCGTGACTCGAAGTTTACTTCAATATGATGGTTATTGGCATAATTCATTTTACAGACACAAAAAGATCCCATCACATCCCATCTTATTTTGTTTTGTCGACATTTGGAACGTTTACTGATACAGTTGCTGTTTCCATCAGGCCTGCTATGACATTCTTTATCCAACATATACTTTACTCACGTAAAAAGGTTGGATGGAAACCTGGTTCATGTGGAAGATAAAGATACTGTACATTTAGGCACTGTAGGAGGCTATAAACAGCACATTAATCATAAGTTCATAAAGAGTTCCTTTAGATACGCAACCACGATGCCAACACTGAGGCATTCCAAAAATTATACATATTTGAATAGAATATGGCCTTTTAACACACCATAACAGAGTAATTTTACACATTGTACTCTCCAAGATTGTGTCTGGAGGTGTTTAAAATATTTGCTTAAACGGAGGAATTGTAATAGGTCTTGTTTTAAGTGGGGTAACGAGGAGTTGAAATAGGTCTTGTTTTAAGTGGGATAATGAGGAGTTGAAATAGGCCTTGTTTTAAGTGGGGTAACGAGGAGTTGAAATAGGTCTTGTTTTGAGTGGGGTAACGAGGAGTTGAAATAGGTCTTGTTTTAAGTGGGGTAACGAGGAGTTGAAATAGGTATTGTTTTAAGTGGGGTAACGAGGAGTTGAAATAGATCTTGTTTTAAGTGGGGTAACGAGGAGTTGAAATAGGCCTTGTTTTAAGTGGGGTAACGAGGAGTTGAAATAGGTATTGTTTTAAGTGGGGTAATGAGGAGTTGAAATAGGTCTTGTTTTAAGTGGGGTAACGAGGAGTTGAAATAGGTATTGTTTTAAGTGGGGTAACGAGGAGTTGAAATAGGTCTTGTTTTAAGTGGGGTAACGAGGAGTTGAAATAGGTCTTGTTTTAAGTGGGGTAACGAGGAGTTGAAATAGGTCTTGTTTTAAGTGGGGTAACGAGGAGTTGAAATAGGTCTTGTTTTAATTGGGGTAACGAGGAGTTGAAATAGGTCTTGTTTTAAGTGGGGTAACGAGGAGTTGAAATAGGTCTTGTTTTAAGTGGGGTAACGAGGAGTTGAAATAGGTCTTGTTTTAAGTGGGGTAATGAGGAGTTGAAAGAGCAGGTGCAAAATATTTTATTTGTTTTTCAATGGCAGAGGCTGTTTTCTCTGTCTTTCAACTTACCAGCCAAATCAAATCATCAAATCAAATGTTATTTCTCACATGCCCCGAATACAACAAGTGTAGACCTTACCGTGAAATGCTTACTTACAAGCTCTTAAATATACAGTACAATGAGGATTTACACATTCATATAGGGGGAAATGGAAGCCTAATGTGGCTGATATGCCAAGTGACAACTCCTTAACAAGTCTGATGGATCAAATGATTTGTTTACCAACTGGCGTGCGTTGCCACTGGGCTATAACAAACTCCCCCCCCCCCCATTAACATAGGCCACTGTGGTGTCGTTTTTGGCACGCGGTCCCTTCAGCCAACGCTGACACTTTCAGCACTTGCCTTACATTTGATGTGTGTTATAATGGGGGGGGCATAGCAAGTTCTTTATGTATGTGGAGTACGCATCCATTCTCCAATGATCCAAATGTGCCCGTCTGAAATACTGCCATGAGATTACAGGGCTAGTTGGAATGACAGCAGCTGCATTTCATACAAACGGAGCTGAATACATAATGCATACCGTTGTCTGCATGAACCCTTTCTCATGCTAATAGGAACCTTTCTGGAGATGTCTCCAAGGTATGTGCGGATGGGGAGCCCAGTGACAGTTAGTGAGAGGAGAGGAAAACTCAAACAAAATGCACAGTAAAATCATCACCGCCTTCCGTCCTCTGTATAATCAAGGCATTAGATTAAACATCTTTAATTAAATAGGCCTATACTTCAGCTTTGTTTGGCAAATCGGAGAGGTACCTTAGTTCCAAGTTGTTGTCAGCCTATGATGGGAAATTTCCAGAAAATCACAGCAAAAGGCCTATGAGGTTATTTATGGCTGTAGAGGCCTTGGTCCAGGCAGAACACCTATACAACATGTATGGCAGAGCCATCAGTAGATGTGATTAACATGTCTGAGAATATAACCACTGTAAGTGGGAGGAATGGCTCTCGGGGTGACGTCTCAGACATACCAAGGATACTGACTGCCAAGAGGTACTTAGCACCTCTACCCAGAGTGTTGGCAGTCAATTATTTGTTGGTTACATAGAACAGAATATCCCAGTCAGCCTCGTTAAAATACTCCAGACCACAGGGCGGCAGTAGTGCTGCTTTGTTAAGCTATGTTTGGCTTGTGCCTGCTTCTAACTACCTAGATAGCTAATGTTAGCTAACTAGCACACCGCAGTAATGTTGTAGCTCGTTAGCTAGCATTTGTAGTAAAGGCCTTGTTGATACTAGCCAGATGGTCACAACTAAAACAAAATGTTTTAATATGTATTGGTCACATACACATGTTTAGCAGATGTTATTGTGAGTGTAGAGAAATGCTTGTACTACTGTAGATAACTAGCAACATAATTGAATTACAATGGATTTGTTTTTGAATGAAGCATCTGCCTGTTAGCTGCCAAGAGTCAGTGGAGGTGCTAGCTATGTCGTCCTAACTGGCAATCGGTGAGGCTAACTGTTTAGCTAACGCTAGCTAGCAAGCAAACTGGCACTGGCATTATTGGATAATGATTGGAAAAAAGGATTTATTCATCAACTTGTTAGATAGCTGACTTGGTAAAGCATTGAGTGTTGTTTGCTGCACTTACCACCACATTAGTTTCATATTAAGTGTGTGTGACAGCCTGGATCAGTTAGCAAGCAACCTTTAGCTAGCTAGCCAACTAGTGAGCAAGTGCACATTCTCAAACCTAAAAAAAATATACTTATTCAAGCACAAAACTCATTCGGCAGATAAAGAAGATGTAAAGACTTGCTCTAGAAGAAGAAAAAATTATACACTTTAATAGTTTTAGAACAATTGTGATGAAAAGGGTTTGGATTACACCTGGAAAAGTGCATTATTTTTAATCTTCTGTTGCCACTGGTGGGCAGATTTGGCACATTTTTGATAATTTCATTGGTTCTTAAGTAAAATCACCAACCAGGGTAACCGGGCCATACAAATCAAACTCGCCCATTCTATCGGCTCCCCCATGTGGAGGTCTGTGCTCTCTGATTGGCTCAAAGCCACCAACACGCAGGGCAATTCTACATGTAGAGACATCCAGTTCGTCAGTACCAGGCAGTGTCTTTTGTTCTAGCGAGAGAAGTACCTATCGGCAGTTGTCTTGCTGTGTCTGACCTCTAAATCGAGTCCAGGCATTATATCCCAAGCCATTTAATAGTATGGCTGATAGGTATAGGCACTAACTGCTGTTGGGTAGATGAATGAAATGCCCATTTATGTTCCCTCTGCTTAAATGTTTTACAATTCCCCTTCGTTTAGTTGTTTGAGTGCACGGTTCAGTGATTAAGAACACACTTCTTACTGGGCACACACTGGTTGCATGTACGTTGTTTCCACGTCAAAACAACATGAAATAGACGTTCAATTGACGTCTGTGCCCAGTGGATTTCGACTAAAATATAAATCAAGTTACTTTTTACAAGCGGATGCCATCATCAAGTTACTTTTTACAAGCGGATGCCATCGTCCAAGTTAGATACTCATTTGACATTATGCGTGTATCGCAAATCACTATACACGTGCACTGAATATGTTTACGGTCTGTATCCTCCTATGCAATGTCTCCACATCTATTATTATCTCTGTGTTGTTATTTACGTGAAGTCTATATGTGAATGATCAATTTGTGTTGTGTTTGTGTGGAGGATGTTGGTACAGCAACAGCGAATAATGATCCCAATGACTGAATAAACTGGTTGTCCCATATATGGTCTCTTTTTGTGGTTTCACAGTGTGTTCCGGGCTGTGGTGACCTCACCCCTCCTATGGACAGGACTCTGTGGTCAGGCCTCATGGAGTAGGGTTTCGGCCACTGTCTTTAGCATTGTTTACTCTTCGGCCTGTCACTGGTGCCATGTCAATACTAGGTAGGTTTCAAATCAAATCAAACGTTATTGGTCACATACACATGGTTAGCAGATGTTAATGCAAGTGTAGTGATATTCTTATGCTTCTGGTTCAGGCCGTGCAGTAATATCTAACAAGTAATCTGACAATTTCACAACAACTACCTTGTGCACACAAGTGTACAGAAATGAATAAGAACATGTACATGTAAATATATGGCGATGACTGAACGGCATATGCAAGATGCAGAAGATGGTATAGAGCACAGTATATACATATGAGATGAGTAATGTAGGGTATGTAAACATTATATAAAGTGGCATTGTTTAAAGTGACTAGTGATACATTTATTACATCCACTTTTTAATTATTAAAGTGGCTAGAGATTTGAGTCAGTATGTTGGCAGCAGCCACTCAATGTTAGTGATGGCTGTTTAACAGTCTGATGGCCTTGAGATAGAAGCTGTTTTTCAATCTCTCGGTCCCAGCTGTGATGCACCTGTACTGACCTCGCCTTCTGGATGATAGCGGGGTGAACAGGCAGTGGCTCAGGTGGTTGTTGTCCTCGATGATCTTTTTGGCCTTCCTGTGACATCGGGTGGTGTAGGTGTCCTGGAGGGCAGGTAGTTTGCCCCCGGTGATAAGTTGTGCAGACCTCACTACCCTCTGGAGAGCCTTACGGTTGTGGCTCAGTTGCCCTACTAGGCGGTGATACAGTCCGACATGATGCTCTCGATTGCGCATCTGTAGAAGTTTGTGAGTGTTTTCGGTGACAAGCCAAATTTCTTCAGCCTCCTGAGGTTGAAGAGGCGCTGTTGCGCCTTCTTCACGACGCTGTCTGTGTGGTGACTGGCCTTTTAGATTCTAGCCACTCATTCCACACCAGTCTTAACAGATCAGATTGGGAATCAGATTGAATCATGTGTGAAAAGGCTAGCTTTTTCCATTGACATTAATGTGTTTTAGTGGACATATGGAATTATTTTAAGATGGTCATACTATGGATAATTTAGCTATTTTGTTTGACATTTTAGGTATAAAAATATATTGATGTTAAACTAAAAACCATAGAAACGCATTAAATAATCAATTCCTAAATAGAAAAAAGGACAGTCAAAAAATAAATCAGAAGAAACAAGGTTTTGAATTGTCTGTCCTACATCTAAGAAAACTCAGGAAATAGAGTTGAAGTCGGAAGTTTACATACACCTTAGCCAAATACATTTAACCTCAGTTTTTCACAATTCTTGACATTTAATCAGAGTAAAAATTCCCTGTCTTAGGTCAGTTAAGATCACCACTTTATTTTAAGAATGTGGAATGTCAGAATAATAGTAGAGAGAATGATTTATTTCAGCTTTTATTTATTTTATCACATTCCCAGTTGGTCAGAAGTTTACATACAGTCAATTAGTATTTGGTAGCATTGCCTTTAAATTGTTCAACTTGGGTCAAATGTTTTGGGTAGCCTTCCACAAGCTACCCACAATAAGATGGATGAATTTTGGCACATTCCTCCTGAGCAAGTGTAACTGAGTCAGGTGTGTAGGCCTCCTTGCTTGCACACGCTTTTTCAGTTATGCCCACAAATTTTCTATAGGATTGAGGTCAGGGATTTGTAATGGCCACTCCAATACCTTGACTTTGTTATCCTTAAGCCATTTTTCCACAACTTTGGCAGTATGCTTTGGGTCGTTGTCCATTTGGAAGACCCATTTGAGACCATGCTTTAACTTCCTGACTGATGTCCTGAGATGTTGCTTCAATATATCAATGTAATTTTCCATCTATTTTGTGAAGTGCACCAGTCCCTCTTGCAGCAAAGCACCCCCACAACATGATGCTGCCATCCCCATGCTTAAAGGTTGGGATGGTGTTCTTCGGCTTGCAAGCCTCTCCCTTTTTCCTCCAAGCATAACGATGGTCATTATTTCAGACCAGAGGACATTTCTCCAAAAAGGTAAGGTCTTTGTGCCCATGTGCAGTTGCAAACCGTCTGGCTTTTTTATGTCGGTTTTGGAGCGGTGGCTTCTTCCTTGTTCAGCGGCCTTTCAGGTTATGTCGATATAGGACTCGTTTTACTGTGGATATAGATACTTTTGTACCTGTTTCCTCCAGCATCTTCACAAGGTCCTTTGCTGTTGTTCTGGGATTGATTTGCACTTTTCACACCAAAGTACGTTCATCTCTAGGAGACAGAACGCGTCTCCTTCCTGAGAGGTATGATGGCTCTGTGGTCTCATGGAGTTTATACTTGCTTGCTCACTATACACATGCTTACTATTGTTTGTACAGATGAATGTGGTACCTTCAGGCATTTGGAAATCGCTCCCAAGGATGAACCAGACTTGTCGTGGTCAGCAAAAAGTTTTGGGAGGTCTTGGTTGATTTCTTTTGATTTTCTCATGATGTCTTGAAATACATCCACAGATACACCTCCAATTGACTCAAATTATGTCAATTAGCCTATCAGAAGCTTCTAAAGCCATGACATAATTTTGGGGGATTTTCCAGGCTGTTTAAAGGCACTGTCAACTTAGTGTATGTAAACTTCTGACCCACTGGAATTGCAATACAGTGAATTATAAGTAAAATAATCTGTATGTAAACAATTCTGAAATTAATAACTTGTGTCATGCACAAAGTAGATGTCCTAACCGACTTGCCAAAACTATAGTTTGTTAAGTTTTTAATGACTCCAACCTAAGTGTATGTAAACAAATCCACCTTCATACTTCCATTAGTTTTTTTCAAACCTGTACCGGTTACCTTCAGACGAGTCCCGTGACACTTGTGGGGGTACAGTAAAACCATGTCGTTTGTGAGAATCTCCCATTTTCTAAGAGTGGTCATAATAGTTTGAAAGCCAAACCGTTCGGATGCTACAGACGTTTTACCAAGAAGACCGATTTTTCAGGATGTCTCATGGTCTGACAAACACCACTCTGGCTCTGCCACCTTTCAACCCAGATGCAGAAGTGCGACATCGGCGGATGTGGTGAATTGAGACGGAACCAATGCAACAAAAAAATATATATATATATCTCTATCTTAAACTGATGTATTTTGAGTGGGATGTTTTTATTATGTTAATTGGGTTAATTAGGCACAAGTGCGTCAATCGACTCTAGCGGGTTAACGGTGTATTCGTATAAATAGGGAAGGGTTGTTGAATAACCTTAGCACTTCGGCTTGTCCTTTTCTCCATTACTAGCTCTAACTTTGCTGATAGCTCCTTTTTGGATGTAACTGTAAGTCGACTGGATAAGAGCATCTGCTAAATGACTAAAATGTTAAACTCCGGACAGACTCTACTAAGGGAGAACAGATATACCCTACTGAGGCTCAGTGAGTATGATCACGTAAATTCAGTTAAAGCCCTGTTCTACAAATGAATTATCCGTATTGTTAACTAGAGTTTGACATCCTATTTTGGCCTAAAGTTTCAGATACATCCATAATTTGCCCTTGGACAAAATATTGGATATGTACAGTATGAACTTCATATTGATTAATACTGAATCGTTGATTGTTTGCAGACATGCCAATAAGGTTACTGAAGACAAATATTAGGCTACCATCCGGAATTTTCTATAAGGGGGAGTGGGCTGTGTTTGCTATTTATTTATGTTCCAACTCAGCGGCCGAAGAGGGGGGAAATGGGTTTCTCTCTGAGGAATCATCCATTGGCTGCAGAGAGAGGGAGAGGGAGCCTCTAACACACATTTTAGTGACCTATTAAGAGCATTACATTGGGCCCCAGACCCGGTAATCTGGCCTATCCTCTTAAAAGTGGAATTGATTGAAAGAATTGATCCGCTCAGGCATGGCAGACACCGTAATTACCTCACGTAAATCTTGTCAATCACGTATGAAATGTCAGTGGGGGGGGGGGGAATCTTCTGCCCATGTGATGCTCGTCTTACAATTGATGGCTCATAGCCAGCCCTGATGTTTGACAACTGAGGACAAAATAGTGTGTGAGAGAGAAAAGTTTGGATGACTTATCATCAAGGCCACCGGCTGCAATACTTGATGAGCTTGATGGGATTTTAGAAAATTGGGAGAAATGTGATGTTTTCAATTGATGTTTATCATAAGAACATGGGGCATTGCCATTTTGAAAATGTTTAAAGCAAACCGCCTTAAAAAGGAGGTTGCTTGACGTTGTTTGGCTTGTTTATAATGGTGAGACATGGCTGAATATTAGTTAGACATCAACTGAAACAATTGAATAAAATTCAAGCTCAAAGCTCTCTCCAGAGATGTTCGATCGGGTTCAAGTCCGGACTCTGGCTGGGCCACTCAAGGACATTCAGAGACCTGTCCTGAAGCCTCTCCTGATTTGTCGTGGCTGTGTGCTTAGGGTCGTTGTCCTATTGGAAGGATAACCTTCACCCCAGTCTTAGGTCCTGAGCATTGGAGGGCATAACTGTTTTCCTCAAGGCTCTCTCTGTACTTTGCTCCATTAATCTTTTCCTCGATCCTGACTAGTCTCCCAGTCCCTGCCGCTGAAAAACATACCCACAGTATGATGCTGCCACCACCGTGCTTCACCGTAGGGATGATGCCAGGTTTCCTCAAAACGTGACGCCTGGCATTCAGGCCGAGGATTTTTTTTATTTAGTCAATTTTAGAATAAGGATGTAACGTAACAAAATGTGGAAAAAGTCAAGGAGTCTGAATACTTTTCGAAGGCAATGTATATATGATGGGAAAGCTTCTAAACCCCATCCCAACCATCTCTGATTCAATGTGATTCAGGGGGGCATCTTTCCCCCTTCCCTAATCAGGACGTGATAGTAACGAGGCGTGTGGTGGACCAGGGAGGGGGTGACGATGGGTGCCATGATGCACTAAAAAGCAGCTGTGCCGTGGATTAGGGCCTTGCTGAGCATTAGTCAGCTGGGTCATTTCTATGACAGTGAACTGCAGCTTAGCAAGCCACCTCTGTTTATGCTTTTTGGAGGAGAAGTAGGATTCCTTCCGTCTGACAGATGACCTTTCAGCCCACAAAGTGCAGTGTTTAGACTTAGCTCGGCTCTGGGGCAGGGCAAAAGGCTCTGATGAAAAAGCACTCAACAAACAACTCCCATATGCAGAGGTGGCAGTGCAGGCAGGACAGAATGGTGTGGAGGAGAGCGAGAGTCCACGAGAGAGAGAGAGAGATGGGACAATGCGATAATAACAGGACTAAAACACAGTCTACGATTGTCCACTCAACTCAATTTACACTGCCCTGGTCCGAATGGTGCATCGTAAGTTGAAACGTGCTTCAAATCAACCAACCAATCCCCCTCCCCCGAATCAATACGGTCTGAGAAAGAGAGAGAGAGAGAGCGCTCCTGGCCTACTGTTAATTAAAGCCCTGTTGATTGTTAAATTCGGACGGTGGAAGTGTAAAGAGGTGCTTTTATGGACAATCAGCAGCAACAGATTTAGCATTGGTAGGGTAAACAGAAGAGTGAAAAGGACCAGCTGCTCGAGAGAATTAGCATGGCCGCATCTGATCCAACACAAACCCATAACTGCTTACTCTCAGAAAGTGTGGAGAAAAAAATCTGCGCCTGACCTAGACTAACCCCAGATACAAAGCCAGCGAGGCCCTGGAGGCAGTGCATTAATTGCAGCCACTAAGCCTGATACGGCACATCTAAAAGCAGCTAGCAGTGAGTTACCAATGAAGGCAAGTGTTAGGCATACAGCTGGAGGGGGGAGGGGGGCTAAAAGGGAATGTCATACAAGATGCATACTGTAAACATCAACAAACACTTGACGAACACCAGCTAAGCCTATTGAGGGATTGTTTTGAGGTAAGAGTTTTGAGTTGGTGGCAGGCGGATATGCGCTCCTGACACCAGACAGGGGGTAGGGTCTCACACACGCATGCACACACACACACACACAATGGCCTGCATTCAGCAAACAAGCCTTCCTTCAGCAACAAAAAAAACCCAACTCCTCTCCCACATCATACACATCCTTGAGAAAAAAATAGACAGTGAAAATACCCTCTCTTCACACACTGAAATAAATGACGAGTGTGGGCGTTATTCAGTTGTGTTTACCCTGGTTCCTGGCTTCAAACCCACGCTGTTGGAAGAGAGCTAAATTGGACTCTCTCACCATATAGATTTCCCATCACTAGTCAGGATCTAAAGAAGACTCAGAGAAGAAAGGAGAGAGAAGGGAGAGGAGAGAGGAGGCAGAAACATTGGCCAATATGATCACCAGAGCCCATTGTTTCCCCTTAGATTAAATACATACTCAGATTAATAGGGTAGATTACAAATAAAATAAAATGTTATTGGTCACATACACATATTTAGCAGATGTTATTGCGGGTGTAGCAAAACACTTGCAGCTCCAACAGTGCAGTAATATCTTTTTGGCCTTCCTGTGACATCGGGTGCTGTAGGTATCCTGGAGGGCAGGATACCTACAGATACCCTGGTGATTTGTTTGGGAGACCGCACCACCCTCTGGCAAGCCCTGAGGTTGCGCATGGTGCCATTGCTTTACCAGGAAGTAATACAGCTCGACAGGATGCTCTCAATGGTGCATCTGTAAAAGTCCACTGCGTTCCTGTCGATGTGGATGGGGGCATGCTGTCTCTATCCACAAAGTATGCGAAGAAGGTGTTTAGCTGGTTCGGGAGAAAGACGTTTGTGTCGTGGCTGGTTTTCCCTTTGTAATCCATGATTGTCTGGAGTCCCTGCCACATATGTCTCGTGTCTGAGCTGTTGAATTGCAAATCCACTTTTGTCTCTATACTGACGTTTTGCTTGTTTTGTTGCCTCGTGGAGGGCATAACTGCACTGTTTGTATTCGATCATATTCCCAGTCACCTTGTCATGGTTGCTGGCATGTATCCACGGTTTTGGGTTTGGGTAGGTGTTAATAGTCACAGTGGGAACAACATCCCTTATATACTTCCTGATGAACTCAACCACTGTGCCCGTATATATGTCAACATTATTCTCAGAGTCAACCCGGAACATATCCCAGTCTGAGTGATCAAAACAATCTTGAAGCATGGATTCCGATTGGTCAGACCAGCTTTGAATAGACCTTAGCCCAGGTACTTCCTGTTTGACTTTCTGCCTATAGGAAGGGAGGAGCAGAATGGAGGCGTGATCTGATTGTCCGAAGGGAGGGTGGGGGAGGGCCTTGTAGCCATCCGGGAAGGGAGAGTAACAATGGTAGAGAGTTTTGGAAGCGAGAGTACTAAAGGCAATGTATTGATAGAACTTTGGTAGCATTTTCCTCAAATTTGCTTTGTTAAGGTCCCCAGCTATAATAAATGCTGCCTCCGGATATGTGGTTTCCAATGTAGTTCCATGAGTGCCGTCGTGGTATTGGCTTTAGGAGAATATACACAGCTGTGACAATAACTGAAGAGAATTCTCTTGAGAGGTAATACAGTCGGCATTTGATTGTGAGGTATTCTAGGTCGGGTGAACAAAAGGACTTGAATTCCTGTACGTTATCACAATCACACCATGAGTAGTTAATCATGAAAGGGAAAGGGGATTACCTAGTCAGTTGTACTAATGAATGCATTCAACTGAAATGTGTCTTCCTTATTTAACCCAACCCCTCTGAATCAGAGATGTGCGGGGGGCTGCCAAGAGTGGGTTAACTGCCTTGCTCAGGGGCAGAATTACAGATTTTTACCTTGTCAGCTCAGGGATTCAATCCAGCAACCTCTCGGTACATACACCTTTCCTCTTCCCGGAGAGTTCTTTATTTCTGCCTGTGCGATGTACGGACAGGGACAGTATATCAGGAGAGAGCAATGATTCTGTGAAACAGAGTATGTTACAGTCCCTGATATCTCTCTGGAAGGAGATCCTCGTCCTGAGCTCGTCTACTTTATTGTCCGGGGACAGAATATTAGCGAGTAATATACTCGGAAGCGGCAGATGGTGTGCACACCTCGGACTAGAAGTCAACTATGAATACCTATTTTCCGCCAGAGGCATCATGGAGCAGTCTCTGGGGTAAGTTCAATTGCTTGGGGGGTACGAACAAAAAATCTAATTCGGGAAAGTCATATATGTGGTCAGAACACTGGTGAGTTACCGTCACTCTGATATCCAAAAGTTATTTCCCGGCTGCATGTATTAACACAAAAAAACGTTCTGGGCTAATAATGTAAGAAATAACACAAAAAATATATAATACTGCAAAGTTGCTTAGGAGCTAGAAGCAGAGCTGCCATGTCTGTCGGCGCCATCTTCTCTCTTCTCTTCTCTTTCAAGCCCACTCATTGCTATAATCTCAGACAGCTGTTGTTTTATGAAAGTGCTCCCGTACATAATGTAACACCCAACCATTTCCTCCTAAACAGACACCTATAAGAATGAGCCAGTAAATTACTATAACTTGGCCAGTGAATGGATGAATGGAGTATTTAGCCAGATGCTATCGAAACTAGCGAGGCTGCAAAATCTGAATGGGACTGGAAGGTGGACATCGATAGCAATGTAATGGGCTGGGCAGCATGGGAAAAATGAAATGTCATGTCTAGGGGGCTGCTGCCGTCACCGGAACAGAAGCGGACCTGATTTATAGAATCTGGAAAGATACTGTACTATCTGTCTGTCTGCTGGCGGCAATAAACTGAAGATTAACTTTACGTTCTTGGGCCGCTCTCCAGAAGTAGCCTGAAGGGCATTCTCCGCTGTTTACTAATCAAAATAAAGTTGCTTTTTCAATACAGCTGAGTCCCGGAGATGGCTTATAGCCTTATAGCAGTAACACAGACCTTGGAGTTATTGACTTCTCCACTCTACCCATATGAGTATCATAAATGTGGAAGATGAACACCTTCCCACCACCCGGCACAATATACAACCGCCAGCCCTCGAGAAAACATTGGTTTATTAAAAACAAACATACATAGATGTATTGGTACACCACCAATATGACTAGCAGTAAAACATATTGTACAAGTAAAAAAAACTAAAAAAGCTTTTTTAGTATTTCCAAAATGAGGAATTTTTCTGTATAATATTCTTAATAAAAAACTAGATTTTTTTGTCAAAGTAATTATATTTTCAAGAATATTTTACTAACCAACTTAATCATTAACTCCGCATTATAACAGAACAGAAAATGATTGGTCGTTGTTTGGGAGTTCCTAGCTGTATCCTTTGTGAACTGGGGAAAGGAGGTCTTTTTTTCCACCGACACCGAAGCGTGATCCTCTTTCATGCTGTAGCTTTGAGCCAGGGCCAAGGCTCTGAATGCTGCTGCTGACCTCTGTGGCCCTAGTGGCCTCTACCCCTGGCCCTCAAACCAAACAACAACTGCACAGCATCCCAATTCTCAGGGGCCAGGAGAACACACACGCACAGAGCAGGGTAGAGTAGAGCAGGGTAGAGCTGAGCAGGGTAAAGCAGCACCCCATCTGGGCCTAAAGACTGACCTCAGGCCAAGACCACAACAGAGCACCACAGTTCCCACACAAGCCCTGGAGCATGACAAGGGAAACAGAGAAAGAAAGAATGAGAGGAGAGTCGAGGGGAGGAAGGGAAAGAGGAAGGGTGGGGAGAGGGATAAATACAGAGGGGGGGGGGGTAGATGAAGACTGGGTAAGCGAGAGAGAAAGGCATACACTCTTAGAAAGAAAAGGTGCTGTCTATAACCTAAAAGGGTTCTTTGGCTGTCCCCATAGGAGAACCCTTTGCAGAACCCTATTTGGTTCCATGTAGAACCCTTTCCACAAAGGGTTATACAGGGAACCCGATGAGGTTCTATCTGGAGCCAAAAAGGGTTCTCCTATGGGGACCACTGAAGAAGCCTTATGGAACTCTTTTTTTCTAAGAGTGTATATTAGACAGGGTATAGGTGAGAGGGAGGCAAGAGAGAGGGGGGATGGAGAGATGGGGTGAGGTGAGAGGTAGGGGAGGGATAAATACAAAAACATTGTCAGGCAGAGAAAGACTGAGTTGAAAGAATGGGGGTAAGAGAGTGAGAGACAGAAACTAGACAGACAGACAAGGCAGCAGTTTGTGTGGGGTGTCGGCCACAACTGAAAATCGAAATAAAATGTTATCCATCACTTCATAAACAACAGGTTTAGAATAACAGCTTACTTATGAGCCCTTCCCAAAAATGCAGAGGGAAATAAAAATACACAATGAGTAACGATAACCTGGCTATATACACAGGGTACCAGTACCGAATCAATGTGCAGTGATACGAGGTAATTGAGGTAGTTACTGTATGTACGTATATATAACTAGAAACAGGTAATAAACAGTAGCAGCAGCGTATGTGATAGGTCAAAAAAGTTTGTGCAAAAAGGGTAAATACAAATAGCGCGGTATTTGGTATTTGGTATTTGGTTAACCATTTACAGTTCATTCCGAAAGTATTCAGACCCGTTGATATTTTCCACATTTTGTTACTTTACAGCCTTAATCTAAAATTGATTACATTGTTTTCCCCCCTCATCGATCTACACACAATACCCCATAATGACAAAGAAAAAACAGGTTTGTAGACATTTTTGCTAATTTATAAAAAAATAAATAAAAAGGAAATATAATTATTCAGACGCTTTACTCAGTACTTTGTTGAAGCACCTTTGGCAGCGATTACAGCCTTGAGTCTTCTTGGGTATCACGCTAAAAGCTTGGCACACCTGTAATTGGGGATTTTCTTCCATACTTCTCTGCAGATCTTCACAAGCTCTGCCAGGTTGGATGGGGAGCGTTGCTGCACAGCTATTTTCAAGTCTCTCCAGAGATGTTCGATGGAAGTCCGGGCTCTGGTTGGGCCACTCAAAGACATTCAGAGACCTGTCCCGAAGCCACTCCTGCATTTGTCTTGGCTGTGAACTGAGGGTCGCTGTCCTGTTGGAAGGTGAACCTTCGCTCCAATCTGAGATCCTGAGCGCTCTGGAGTAGGTTTTCATCAAGGCTCTCTCTGTACTTTGCTCCGTTCATATTTTCCTTGATCCTGAGAAGTCTCCCATTCCCTGCAGATGAAAACATCCCCACAGCATGATGCTGCCACCACCATGCTTCACCGTAGGGATGGTGTCAGGTTTCCTCCAGACGTGACACTTGGAATTCAGGACAAAGAGTTCAATCTTGGTATCATCAGGCCAGAGAATCTTGTTTCTTATGGTCTGAGAGTCTTTAGGTGCATTTTTGCAAACTCCAAGCGGGCTGCCATGTGCCTTTTACTGAGGAGTGGCATCCATCTGGCACTCTATCAAAAAGTCCTGAATGGTGGAGTGCTGCAGAGATGGTTGTCCTTCTGGAAGGTTCTCCAATCTCCACAGAGGAAGTCTGGAGCTCTGTCAGAGTTCTTAGTTACCTCCCCGACCAAGGCCCTTCTCCCCCGATTGCTCAGTTTGGCCGGGCGGCCAGCTCTAGGAAGAATCTTGGTGGTTCCAAACTTCTTCCATTTAAGAATGATGGAGATCTGTGCCTCAATTCAATCCTGTCTCTGAGCTCTACGAACCATTCCTTTGACCTCATGGCTTGGTTTTTGCTCTGACATGCACTGTCAACTGTGGGAGGGTGCCTTTCCAAATCAAATCAAATTGAATTTGTCACATACACACGTTTATCAGATGTAAAATGGCGGCGGAAATAACTTCTCTACATCAGGACTACGATTACTCACCACGGACTGGCAGAATCCTTTTTTTCCTTTAACGAGACTGACAAGCCCGACATGAATGATATACTGCCTTCTGATAATTCATAGGCTAAATTCATTGAATAAACCTCCACTTCCTTCCATTTTGCTAGCAAACATGCAATCTTTGGAGAATAAAATCGATGACCTACGCGGAACATTAAACTACCAACGGGACATTCAAAACTGTAGTATCTTATGCTTCACAGAGTCGTGGCTGAACGACGACACTATCAACATACAGCTGGCTGGTTATACGCTGTACAGGGAGGATAGAACAGCAGCGTCTGGTAAGACAAGGAGTGGCGGACTATGGACTTTGTAAATTACAGCTGGTGCACGATATCTATGGAAGTCTCGAGCTATAGCTCACCTGAGGTAGAGTATATCATGATAAGCTGTAGACCACTGTCACGCTGGCATGAATGATTCCGGAGACAGTAGTAGGAATGCGTAATAGGGTTTTTTATTATACCCAAATTACGGCGTGCAGTGTAAAGGCACGGGACGAAGACCAAACAAACACTTTACCAAACACAGGGTAGAAACGCAAACAAAGAGCCTCGAATAAATAACACAAGCTCACAATGTTTAACACACGGGGAGACCCGTAATCTTCTGCGAAATCCACAATGGCACAAAAGCCAAAACACACAACACAGGTACTCACACGCATCTACGGACATTGTAACAATAAGACAGAACAATGGTAAACCAAGGGCACACTAATACAATTACTAATCACTGGGAATAGGGGCCAGGTGTGCTTAATGAAAGTTCCGGAGAGATCAATGACAACCACACTATCTACCTAGAGAGATTTCATCTGTATTTTTCGTAGCTGTTTACATACCACCACAGACTGAGGCTGGCACTAAGACAGCATCCGACATACGCAAACAAGTAAATGCTTGCCTAGAGGAGGCGCACCTAGTAGCCGGGGACTTTAATGCACAGAAACTTAAATCCATTTAAATGCGCAACCAGAGGGAAAATAACTGGACAACCTTTACTCCACACACCGAGACCCATACAAAGCTCTCCCTCACCCTCCATTTGGCAAATCTGACCATAATTCTATCATCCTGATTCCTGCTTATAAGCAAAAAAAATAAAGCAGGAAGCACCACTGACTAGATCAATAAAAAAGTGGTCAGATGAAGCAGATGCTAATCTACAGGACTGTTTTGCTAACTCCGACTGGAATATGTTCCGGGATTCCTTGGATGGCATTGAGGAGTAGACCACATCAGTCATAGGCTTCATCGATGACGTCGTCCCCACACTGACCGTACGTACATACCCCAACCAGAAGCCATGGATTACAGGCAGCATCCGCACTGAGCTAAAGGCTAGAGCTACCCCTTTCAAGGAGTGGGACTCTAACCCGGAGGCCTATAATAAATCCGACGACGAACCATCAAACAGGCAAAGCGGCAATGCAGGACTAAGATTGAATCATACTACAACGGCTCTGACGTTCGTCGGATCTGGCAGGGTTTGCAAACCATTACAGATTACAAAGGGAAGCACAGCCGAGAGCTGCTCAGTGACACAAGCCTACCGGAGGAGGAAAACTACTTCTATGCTCGCATCGAGGCACATAACACTGAAACGTGCATGAGAGCACCAGCTGTTCCGGAAGACTGTGTGATCACGTTCTCTGCAGCCGATATGAGTAAAAGCTTTAAACAGGTCAATATTCACAAGGCCGCGGGGCCAGATGGATTACCAGGACGTGTACTATAAGCATGCGCTGACCAACTGGCAAGTGTCTTCATTGTTCATTTCAAACTCTCGCTGTCCGAGTCTGTAATACCAACATGTTTCAAGCAGACCACCATTTTGCCCGTGCCCAAGATCACTAAGGTAACCTGCCTAAATGACTACCGACCCATAACACTCACTTCTGTAGCCATGAAGTGCTTTGAAAAGCTGGTCATGGCTCACATCAACACCATTATCCCAGAAACCCTAGACTCACTCCAATTTGCATACCGCCCCAACAGATCCACAAATGACGCAAACTCTATTGCACTCCACACTGCCCTTTCCCACCTGGACAGAAGGAAAAATTGTGAGAATGCTATTCATTGACTACAGCTCAGCGTTCAACACCATAGTGCCCTCAAAGCTCAAGGACCCTGGGACTAAACACCTCCTTCTGCAACTGGATCCTGGACTTCCTGACGGGCCGCCCTCAGGTGGTAAGGGTAGGTAACAACACATCTGCCACGCTGATCCTCAACACAGGGGTCCCTCAGGGGTGCTTGCTCAGTCCCATTCTGTACTCCCTGTTCACTCATGACTGCACGGCCAGGCATGACACCAACACCATCATTAAGTTTGCCGATGACACAACAGCGGTAGACCTGATCCCCGAAAATGACGAGACAGCCTTTAGGGAGGAGGTCAGAGACCTGGCCGTGTGGTGCCAGAACAACAACCTCTCCCTCAACGTGATCAAGACAAAGGAGATGATTGTGGACTACTTGAAAAAGAGGACCTTGCACGCCCCCATTCTCATCAACGGGGCTGCAGTGGAGCAGGTTGAGAGCTTCAAGTTCTTTGGTGTCCACATCACCAACAAACTAACATTGTCCAACCACACCTAGACAGTTGTGAAGAGGGCACGACAAAACCTATTCCCCCTGAGGAGACTGAAAATATTTGGCATGGTTCCTCAGATCCTCAAAATGTTCTACAGCTGCACCATGGAGAGCACTGGTTGCATCACTGCCTGGTATTGCAACTGCCTGGCCTCCAACTGCAAGGCACTACAGAGGGTAGTGCGAACGGACCAGTACATCACTGAGTCCAAGCTTCCTGCCATCCAGGACCTCTATACCAGTCAGTGTCAGAGGAAGGTCCTAAAAATTGTCAAAGACTTCAGCCATCCTAGTCATAGACTGTTCTCTCTGCTACCACATGGCAAATGGTACCAGAGTCTAGGTCCAAGAGGCTTCAAAACAGCTTCTACCCCAAGCCATAAGACTTCTAAAATTCTAATAAAATGGCTACCGTCTAGGTCCAAGAGGCTTCAAAACAGCTTCTACCCCAAGCCATAAGACTCCTAAACATCTAATAAAATGGCTACCCAGACTATTTACATTGCCCACCACCAATCCCCTTATTTTACACCGCTGCTTCTCTCTGTTGTTGTCATCTATACTTAGTCACTTTATTAACTCTAACTACATGTACATATTACCTCAACTAACCAGTGCCACCACACACTCTAATGGTAACTCCTGTATATCAACTCGCTATTGTTATTTTACTGCTGCTCTTTAATTACTTGTTACTTTTATTTTTTATTCTTATCCGTATTTCTTTTAACTGCATTGTTGGTTAGGGGCTTGTAAGTAAGTATTTCACTGTAAGGTGCAAGTGACTAGTAGTCGGAGGTTTACATACATCTTAGCCAAATACATTTAACTTCGTTTTTCACAATTCCTGACATTTAATCCTAGTAAAAAATCCCTGTCTTAGATCAGTTAGGATCACCACTTTATTTTAAGAAAATGACAGAATAATAGTAGAGAGAATGATTTATTTCAGCTTTTACTTCTTTCATCACATTGACAGTGGGTCAGTGTCTCTCTCTTCCTCTGAAGAGGTGTGGCAAGGATCAGACCAAGATGCGGCGTGGTAAGTGTCCATGGATGTTTATTTAAAAACATAAACTGAACACTCATTGAATACAAAACAATAGACGTGAACAAAACCGAAACAGTACCATGTGGCGAACAAACACAGACACGGAAACAATCATCCACAAAACAACAGTGAAACCCAGGCTACCTAAGTGTGATTCTCAATCAGAGACAACTAACGACACTTGCCTCTGATTGAGAACCATACTAGGCCGAACAAAGAAAACCAACCTAGAAACACAAAACATAGAATGCCCACCCAACTCACGTCCTGACCAACTAAAACAAACAAATAACACAAGAACTAGGGTCAGAATGTGACAGTCAGAAGTTTAGTATTTGGTAGCATTGCCTTTAAATTGTTTAACTTTGGTCAAACGTTTCGGGTAGCCTTCCACAAGCTTCCCACAATAAGTTGGGTGAATTTTGGCCAGTTCCTCCCACAAATGTTCTATAGGATTAAGGTCAGGGCTTTTTGATGGCCACTCCAATACCTTGACTTTCTTGTCCTTAATCCATTTTGCCACAACTTCGGAAGTATGCTTGGGGTCAATGTCCATTTGGAATACCCATTTGCAACCAAGCTTTAATTTCCTGACTGATGTCTTGAGATGTTGCGATCTATTTAGTGAAGTGCACCAGTCCCTCCTTCAGCAAAGCACCCCCACACCACTGTGCTTCATGGTTGGGATGGTGTTCTTCAGCTTGCAAGCCTCCCCCTTTTTCCTCCAAACATAATGATGGTCATCATAGCCAAACAGTTCTATTTTGTTTCATCAGACCAGAGGACATTTCTCCAAAAAGTACGATCTTTGTCCCCATGTTAAGTTGCAAACTGTAGTCTGGCATTTTTATGGCGGTTATGGAGTGGTGGCATCTTCCTTGATAAGCGGCCTTTCAGGTTATTTTGATTTAGGACTTGTTTTACTGTGGATATAGATACTTTTGTACCTATTTCCACCACCATCTTCACATGGTCCTTTGCTGTTGTTCTGGGATTGATTTGCACTTTTCGCACCAAAGTACGTTCATCAATTTGATGGAAAAATGACTTGTGACATGCAAAAAGTAGATGTCCTAACCGACTTGCCAAAACTGTAGTCTGTTAACAAGAAATTTGTGGAGTGGTTGAAAAACAAGTTTTAATGACTCCAACCTAAGTATATGTAAACTTCCGCTTCTGAGATGCAGGGTTACGTAACCAGGTGGAAGCCACCTAGTGATGGCTATTTAACAGTCTGATGGCCTTGAGATAGATGCTGTTGTTCAGTCTCTCAGTCAAATCGTATCCAACCAATTTAATTTACCACAGATGGACTCCAATCAAGTTGTAGATCCATCTCAAGGATGATCAGTGGAAGCAGGATGCACCTGAGCTCAATTTCTAGTCTCATAGCAAAGGGTCTGAATACTTATGTAAATAAGGTATTTCTGTTTTTTATTTTTAATAATGTTCAACAATTTTGTACATTATGGGTATTTGTGTGAAGATTGCTGAGGAATGTTTTTCATTTAATCCATTTGAGAATAAGGCTGTAACGTAAAAATAAAATCTGGAAAAAGTCAAGGGATCTGAATATTTTCTGAAGACATTGTAACTAACTTTTTAGCAATCTTATGGCTTGGGGTAAGAAGCTGTTCAGGGTCCTGTTGGTTCCAGACTAGGTTCATCGGTACTACTTGCCGTGCAGTGAGAACAGTCTTTGACACGGGTGGCTGGAGTCTTTGACAATTTTTAGGGACTTCCTCTGACACCGCCTGGTACAGAGGTCCTGGATGGCAGAGAGCTCGGCTCCAGTGATGTACTGGCCACACTACCCTTGTGATCGGATACCTAGTATGCTATACCAAGCTGTGATGCAGCCAGAAAGATGCTCTCAATGGTGCAGCTGTAGAACTTTTTCAGGATCTGATGGCCCATGCCAAATCTTTTCAGCCTCCTGAGGGGGAAGAGGCGTTGTCTTGCCCTCTTCACAACTGTTTTGGTGAGTGTGGAACCTGATAGATCCTTAGTGATATGGACACGGAGGAACTCGAAGCTCTCGAACCCTTGCTCTGCCTTTTGTTTCCTGTAGTCCACGATCAGCTCCTTTATTTTGCTGATGTTCAGGGATATGTTGTCCCGGCACCACACTACCAGGTCTCTGACCTCCTGACCTCCTCCCTATAGGCTGTCTCATCATCGTACCACCGTCTGCAAACTTTATGATGATGTTGGAGTCGTGTGCAGCCATGCAGTCGTGGGTGAACAGGGAGTACAGGAGGGGACCAAGCTCACACCCCTGAGGGGCCCCGTGTTGAGGTTCAGTGTGGCGATGTGTTGTTGCCTACCCTCACCACCTGCTGGCGGCCTATCAGGAAGTCCAAGTTCCAGAGGGAGGTTAGTTCCCAGGGTCCTTAGCTTAGTGATGAGCTTGGAGGGCACTATTGTGTTGAACGCTGAGCTGTAGTCAATGAACAGCAATCTCACATAGGTGTTACTCTTGTTCAGGTGGGAATGAGCAGTATGGAGTGCAATAGAAATTGTGTCATCTGTTGATCTGTTGGGGCGGTATGTGAATTGGAGTGGATCCAGGATGTCTGGGATGATGGTGTTGATGCAAGCCATGACCATCCTTTCAAAGCATTTCAAATCAAATCAAATCAAATCAAATTTTATTTGTCACATACACATGGTTAGCAGATGTTAATGCGAGTGTAGCGAAATGCTTGTGCTTCTAGTTCCGACAATGCAGTAATAACCAACAAGTAATCTAACTAACAATTCCAAAACTACTGTCTAATACACAGTGTAAGGGGATAAAGAATATGTACATAAAGATATATGGATGAGTGATGGTACAGAGCAGCATAGGCAAGATACAGTAGATGGTATCGAGTACAGTATATATATATATGAGATGAGTATGTAAACAAAGTGGCATAGTTAAAGTGGCTAGTGATACATGTATTAAATAAGGATGCAGTAGATGATATAGAGTACAGTATATACGTATACATATGAGATGAATAATGTAGGGTATGTAAACATTATATTAGGTAGCATTGTTTAAAGTGGCTAGTGATATATTTTACATCATTTCCCATCAATTCCCATTATTAAAGTGGCTGGAGTTGAGTCAGTGTGTTGGCAGCAGCCACTCAATGTTAGTGGTGGCTGTTTTACAGCCTGATGGCCTTGAGAAAGAAGCTGTTTTTCAGTCTCTCGGTCCCAGCTTTGATGCACCTGTACTGACCTCGCCTTCTGGATGATAGCGGGGTGAACAGGCAGTGGCTCGGGTGGTTGTTGTCCTTGATGATCTTTATGGCCTTCCTGTAACATCGGGTGGTGTAGGTGTCCTGGAGGGCAGGTAGTTTGCCCCCGGTGATGCGTTGTGCAGACCTCACTACCCTCTGGAGAGCCTTACGGTTGTGGGCGGAGCAGTTGCCGTACCAGGCGGTGATACAGCCCGCCAGGATGCTCTCGATTGTGCATCTGTAGAAGTTTGTGAGTGCTTTTGGTGACAAGCCGAATTTCTTCAGCCTCCTGAGGTTGAAGAGGCGCTGCTGCGCCTTCTTCACGATGCTGTCTGTGTGAGTGGACCAATTCAGTTTGTCTGTGATGTGTATGCTGAGGAACTTAAAACTTACTACCCTCTCCACTACTGTTTCATCGATGTGGATAGGGGGGTGTTCCCTCTGCTGTTTCCTGAAGTCCACAATCATCTCCTTAGTTTTGTTGACGTTGAGTGTGAGGTTATTTTCACCACACTCCGAGGGCCCTCACCTCCTCCCTGTAGGCCGTCTCGTCGTTGTTGGTAATCAAGCCTACCACTGTTGTGTCGTCCGCAAACTTGATGATTGAGTTGGAGGCGTGCGTGGCCACGTAGTCGTGGGTGAACAGGGAGTACAGGAGAGGGCTCAGAATTTCATGGCTACAGATGTGAGTGCTACGGGCCGGTAGTCATTTAGACTGGTTACTTGGCGTTCTTAGGCACAGGGACTATGGTGGTCTGCTTGAAACATGTAGGTATTACAGACTGGGTCAGGGATAGGGTTACAAAATTTCGGGAGTTTCAATAAATGTTCTGGTTTACCAGAAATCCTGGTTGGAGGATCCCCGATTTCCTGCTTATTTACACCTGATTCTGGGAATCCTCCAACTTTCCAGACAACCAGGGAATTTATTGAAAGTTCCAATAAAAAATTGTCAGAGAAAGTTTGAAAATGTCAGTGAAGATACTGGCCAGCTGGACAGCACATGCTCCGAGTACGAGTCCTGGTAATCCATCTGGCGCTAAGGCCTTGCGAATGTTATCCTGCTAAAGATCTTACTCAAATCGGCTACGGAAAGCGTGATAACACGGTCTGTCGGAACAGCTGGTGCTCTCATGCATGGTTCCGTGTTACTTGCATCGAAAGGAGCATATAAGGCATTTAGCTCGTCTTGAATGCTCCTGTCACTGGGCATCTCGTGACTGGGTTTCCCTTTGTAATCCGTTAAACTTTGCAAGCCCAGAGAAAGAGAATGAGAAAGAAAGAGATGAATGCGAGTAAACAGGGAGGGAGGGCGGGAGGTTGAGAGGGACAGGAGAGCGATCAGGGAGCGAGAGACAACAGCACCGCAATGGCGAGATGAGCTGAGGGCGACACGCTGTAACACGGCCCTTGCTGCACAGACAGACTGGACGGTGCAGCGGTGCAACGAGAGAGCTTCTATCACTTCCTTCCCCTTCTGCATGACTGAGTCTGGTGACAGGGCAGTATTCCCGAGGGTTCTCTAACATAATGATATCACCACTTCTTCTCCCTCCCCCTTTGTGATGAGTCAAGGCAACCAGAGGATGACTTCAGAAAAAAATTACCGCCTAGGGCTGGCTTCTCATTAAAGCGACCAGATGAATCAACAACATCGGGTCTGTTTTTTAAAGGATCTGTAATTTCAGGGAGGAAAAGATAAAGGCTTATAAAAGACCTCCAACTCGGGATGAGAGGCCTTTGAGAATCCTTCTCAGACTAGAGTATGATGATTCTTCTCCTTGAAGCTGAGAGAATACAGTTAACATTGCCCTGGGCACTAAACCTTGAAACCCAGGCTGTGAATTGACTATAGTGCCAGGGTCTTTCATATATAAAACACCTGTATTATTCTTTCTCCCGTTACATTACACATATCTCAAAATGTCATTCTTCGCACAAGCTGCATAAAGCGATGATGACTCAGAACTTCTGAGTGCATATTTCCATACATTACTCTCTCAGACATAACTGGATGATTCACTAGTGCGCTCCTTGAATAGGACAGTATTTGAATATGAATGTGTGTTAAATTGTGTTGTGTATGGCCGTGTCTGTGCATATTAGTTTCTCTCGCTCTGTCTTTCTCTCTCTCTCTCTCTCTCTCTCGCTCTCTCTCTCTCTCACACACACACACACACTCTCTTTCTCTCTCTCTCTCTCTCTCTCTCTCTCTCTCTCTCTCTCTCTCTCTCTCTGACTGTGTGAGTGTGTGCGGCTGGTTGGAGGGGTGTTGGCAGGGTGGTGGCACCGTGCTGAGACAAGCCCTGCCCAGGCAGCCTGGCTGAGGGGACAAGCAGTAGCAGGCGTATACGTACACACACAAACACACACGCACACACTTGGCAGCTGCTCCTTCTGCAGCTGCTACTGCCCATCCCAACACTCCCTGACCCATCTATGTGAGACAGAAGGGATAGAGGGACAGAGAGGGAGATTGAAGCGGGGATGAGGGAACAGAAGAAGGACAAAGATATGGGGGAAAGGAGGAAGAGTGGGAAAGAGAAGAGCTGTATTGTAGATAGAGGGAAGCAGGAAAATAGGGGCAAGGGAGGGGAATAGAGAGATAGAAGGGAAGGGGGAAGAATGAAGAGAGGGAATAAAAAAGGGTGGGGTTGGGGGGGATGGTGCACATATGAGTCATCAACACCACAGATAGATCCCAGCATTGCCACACAAGACACAATCACTGTCAGTGACATTAACACAAGCTACACCGTACAAAATGGGTTACAATTATGTGGATTAGTCTCAATGAATCAGTGACACAATTAACTAATGTTGCAATAGACATAAGAACACATTTGTCTGTAGTTAACCTAAATTCACCATCAGGGCAGGCCTGTATGTGAACAGATGTGTTCTACATTTACTGTAAGACAATATTTCTTAGACCATAATGTGGCTAGTCCTTATGTTTAGACTATATCTAATCAATGAACATTTCTAAGGCTGGGAGTATGTTCAAGGGCATTGAGAAAATAGAGACTGACATGAGGCTCCAGAACAGACAGATAGGGTCTGGGATGTGAGGCACATTGAACATGTCCAGTTAGGAGAGTAATTAGTTAATTAAAGGGTCAGTGCAGTCAAAACTAGATTTTCCTAGTTTTTATATATATTTCCAGACTATGAGGTTGGAATAATAATGTGAAATTGTGAAAATTATGATAATGCCCTTTTAGTGTAAGAGCTGTTTGTACTTTCTGCTTGATTGGCTGGGTGAGGTTTTTGGGCAGCCTGGTATAAGTTAATAGACCAATAATAAAGAGAGTTTGCTCTCCTCTTTGCCAATAACAGCTAGTTTTCAGGTTACACATCGGACCCATTAGGCCCCTCTAATTAGGCCCCTCTCTCAGACCACTCCCAGTCAGTCCTAGCAAAATCTTGCTTGAGAATTGCATTTAGCTGAGAAGCTATTTTTGTTTATTTTTTGACCATTTTAATTGAAAACAATCACAGTAAGGTACCTAATTGTTACCCAGAAATGATTTGATATTGAGATAAAAACTTTCACACCGCCTGGGAGCATGATCTGTCACACACTGCTTTCAAACGATGCACACACCCACAGAGAGAGAGAGCGAGAGAGAGAGAGACACTCAGGCATTCACACACACACACACACACACACACACACACACACACACACACACACACACACACACACACACACACACACACACACACACATACAACACACACACACACACACACACAAATACAACACATGCAACACATAAACTGTAGGGAGGAAAACATGGTAGCGTTATGTGTTGGTGAGTGTATAATAGGAGCACAGTATGAGCCCCCAGGCCTGATACTGGTTTTATCCTATGCTCAAGGCCGTTATAGATTACAGCAACTCGGCGAAGCAGACTAGGCTTACTGTACCTCCAAGCTGTATAATATGGGTTCTCTAGCAGGGAGGGAGAGAAGAGGTAGTGTCCCACCGAAGAGCACACATACACACACACACACACACACACACACACACTGGGCTAAGAAGAAGGGACAGAACATCTCATCTCTTCTCAAACACTGATGTTGTGTCTTCACTGCCAAAGCATTACATTTAAGTGACTTCATGTGAGAACAACAAGAGCAATATAAATATGTCACCCTCCAGGTGAGGAGCATTTTATAAGTGTAATACTAAACCTCCTTGTATACATTACAACGTAACACTAATACATTTACATAACCTTTAAAAACGGTAAAGGCACGTCAGACAGTGTGAGTTACTTGAGGAGTGAAGACAAGGGACGGAAGAATGTCTGCCCTGCATCTTTCCATGCCTACAGGCAGCATAGTAGGCTACAGTCCCGTATCAAAATAAATGAGCTTACCTCGTCATATGGGATCCAACACTCCTGTAGAGGGCAGTGGTAATGCCAGAATCCAGGACAGTGGGAGACTCAGAGAGAGAGAGAGAGAGAGAGAGAGAGAGAGGCAAACGGGAGGAACTAAGAAGGCGCTCCCACGCAACTAGGATTTCTGGCATTCTTGGCAGCCTCTCAGAGAGGTCACTCCAGACATATCAAGGCAGCACAACCTTCAAACCTTCAAGAGGGTCTGTTCTCCCCAATCCAAGGAGGTTTGAATGAATCATTAATTAAAGTCAGCACGGGGTATAAATGACTCTTTCTGAGAAAATTCCAGGGCCTGCTATCCAAAGCAATAACCCTCCTCTGATTTGGACAGGATGTTTGCTTTTCAGACCTTTTACAGAAGGCTTGTGTAATATCATGGTAAATGGTATGGTATGGTTGATGTGTTTTTTTATAAGCTACAGAGTGACTGGAGTTGATACACATTGACCCAGTTTAGTGCAAACGTGAAACGGAGCCTGTTTGTAACATGTGAGATGTGAATCAGTGATGTTCAGAACAGACAACATGGAGGGGGGGTGTTGTGAAACTTTCCGTCAGGTTCAACTCACTGAAAGGAAGATATCTTTGGAAATTAGAATGTTGGAAAAAAGTTGGAGCTTCAATAATTAAACAAACACATTACATTGAACATGAAGCATGTAGGTTAGAAGTTTAGTCTTAACTAAATTCTACAGGAATTCTCTGAGCGTTTTTCTCCCCATCGGACAGATCTTAAAGAGAGACAAGTCACTCACTACACACAACATCCCCAGATTGTTATCCGTCCATATAATCATAACATCGGCTACCGGCATGGCTGGAGTATCACACAGCTCCCTCCTTCTGACATTGTGTATCAATGTAATCTCAATGTTATCTCAATCCACAACAACATTTCTCAATGTAAAATGAACGATAGGATTTGGCACCAAATGCCTAACAAACATGAGGGTTATGAACACAGTGGGATACATGCATTCTTGATATTCATCTTTTAACACTAGAACGGCTGGGCCTTGATGGACCCCCCCCCCCACCCCCCACCCACCCTCCCTTCAAGCTAATGAGCAGTCATTCTGACTGCCACATTCAAGCAGTGTAATTAGTCTATTTCATAAATGCTTTCGAAAAACTAATAATTTGGTTGCGTTTATGAAGGCCTTGGGTAACATTAGAATATGGTTATTTTATTTCAAATAACACAATATTATTTTCATTCGTTTATGTTACTGTAGGCTATGTAAAAACACTAAAGTGTTCAATCTATTTTATTTGTGGAGTTACGTTGTTACAACTATGAAACAGAAAACATACGTGTAGGGAACATGGTATCAATAAAATAAAAATACCTCAACCACCAATACGCACAGTCAAAAGATCATTTAATTATGGAAACATCACTACCCTAAAACATCATTATAAGTTCCAAGTGGCCTTGTTAAATAGTGAAACTCGGTACAAAAGCAATAATGGCAATTTAATGACTATAAGTGTTGATATGACAGTAGCCAAAAAATAGTCAATTATTGTCAGCTCGTGCTTATGTTGTGTGCGTTTTCACACAATGGCATCAGTTGGATTTCATTTAGCTGTTATCTCTCGTCTTAACAGTTGTCTCAATTCACGTAACTTTCCCTTGCTTGTGTTCCCATCGCTTTGTCGTTGTCGTGTCATTCTTCAGTACCATTGTGGAGCACAATGGCTAACGCAGGTGCCCTATTTTGCATAAAGGGAGTGAGCTTTGTTCATTGTGCTGGACAGACTTGTTGTCTTTGCCAGCAAATTGTTTGCCAATGACAATGAAGTTAAGAAATTGTCCATGGTGACATTTCTCCCCTTGCCAACTTCGTTCACCTGCTGCCCGATGTAGATATTTTCCCAGATATTGAAAGCAGTTCACTACGTACAGTTACACACCCTCTTATTGTGTAACCTAAGTAGGCCAGAGTAGACTGATAAGACTGCATTGATTCGGTGGACTGATATATGGTACATACCCTTTTAAGATTATAATTAGAAAGGACTAATACAAGAAAATTGCCCGACCTGATCTTCATTCATAATTGGATATTAAATAATTACTCATCATTTACTTATCCTATCTTATCAACTCACCCATTCTCCCCATATATTTATTCTCTTGTTATATGTGTGAAATTAGTTTTGGTATAGTTCAGGTTCAGTTTTGAGGCAATTGTCAGGGTGATCAGCTGGGCACTTTCAACTTTTGGAAGAAAGAACAGAGCAGGACCTGACATGCCCTCCTAATACTGGTTATAACTCCAGTTCAAAATGACATGCCCTCCTAATACTGGTTATAACTCCAGTTCAAAATGACATGCCCTCCTAATACTGGTTATAACTCCAGTTCAAAATGACATGCCCTCCTAATACTGGTTATAACTCCAGTTCAAAATGACATGCCCTCCTAATACTGGTTATAACTCCAGTTCAAAATGACATGCCCTCCTAATACTGGTTATAACTCCAGTTCAAAATGACATGCCCTCCTAATACTGGTTATAACTCCAGTTCAAAATGACATGCCCTCCTAAAACTGGTTATAACTCCAGTTATGTTTGTGATATTAAGACTAACACCAACAGTGTGTTAAATAGGCTTATTTAGGAAAAGTCAAGGATAGAGGGGGACTTAATGACATAAAAATACAAATTAGAGTAATACAAATTAAATAAAATTAGCAGTCATGATGACCGCTTTAGTGGTTCTAGTGTCAACGCCTGTGCTAGCTGATGTGTCCTGTCACATAATGTCTGTGTTCAGACGGTCATTCAGGTCGGGAGAAGGAGGGGCAATGGGAAAACCAATCAAAAGAATGACATGCCCCCCTAAAACTGTTTTGAGTCCCACCTGTTTAGCGTAACATAATAATGTTTATTTATTTTTGCCTGTTTTGCATGTTATTTTTTTATTAATACATGTCACATATCAGTTTTCAAACAATAGAAAAAACAAAAAAAACAATGAGTTAATAATGCCACATACAAACATACAACATAGCTCAGTTCTCTCTGAGGTGTGGGACAGCCAGCGGAAAATACGGACCAGGGGTTTGGTAATGTTCTCTAGTTGCACCGTGATTGGCTCAGTGTTCTGTCATTCATGGGGACACTACATCAGTGCATAACCTAGGGGGAGCTTTACTTTCTAAATCTTAGAAGGCATCTTCATGAATCAAGTTGAATCTACTGGCAAATCCTTTTCAATCCTTGTCATATGAAGAGAGATTATGAAAATAAATTATAGATAAAATGTACCGGTGATCATCAGGCATTGGACATAAACATTACACAACAAGTTGGAAATCGCAAATTCAACAATGAGTGGTTTGGAAGGAATCAGTGGGTAACTGCAAGCATTGCAAAGCAATCACTAGCCTGCTATCCAGTGGAATGGGTGTGTTATCCAAGTTTGTGTTTAATTGTCTCTCTTCCAAGCTTATCCAGCATGACTTATGTCGCGTTTTTTTTTTTTTTTCTGAGTTCCCAGTTGTCTTGAACTCACTGAAGTCTGAGATTTCACAGTTCTGAGTTTCCAGTTGTTTTGAAATCTCAGACTTCAGTGAGGTCAAGACAACTGTTTTAGAGAAATGTCATCATCAAATTTTGTAAGAGCTTTTATTGTCTGCTTATATGCCCCCTTTATTTATCCTACGGTTCTGACTTGATGTATAGGGAGCATACTGTAAGAACGGCCTACAGTCTGAATTTTGTCGCTGTAGAAAAGTGTTGAACAAATACAGTTCCAGTCAAAAGTTTGGACACACCAACTCTTTCAAGGGTTTTTCTTCATTTGACTATTTTCTACATTGTAAAATAATAGTGAAGACATCAAAACTATGAAATAACACATACAGTATATTATCACCTAATGTTGTGTTAGATCTTTTTTATCAACTTAAGTTCTTGTGAACATTACACGTTTTGAACTTCTATTTGCTATTTATGGCCTGTAAGCTTCATTGACCTGAGCTCATACAAACTTGCTTTTGAGTAAAAAAAAAAGCATAATGTATGGATTATTATGACTATAACAAATACTCAAGATGAAAAATATTGTGCTATTTATCACAGACTACTTCAGGTCAAAGTTTAACAAGGATATTTGCTTTGAAACCATTTCAAATGTTTAAATATTGTCACAAAATAACATCTGTTGTGCTCCCAGTCAAAACTAACAGGTATGATTTTATTACGAAAGAAAGGACATTGGCCCAAAACTACACATGAAAACTTTACCATATTACAAAATTAATGTCGGAACACATTAAAGAACAACAGTATTACTAACAATAGCATTAAAATGTTTGCAATCTGTCAATCAATGGTAATTACATGTTGTGTGTTCTCATGTACATATTGGACAATATGTGGTGGTTTTTGCATGTGCCTTGCAAATATATATTTAACTAGGCAAGTCAGTTAAGAACAAAATAACTAACTGCCTTGTTCAGGGGTAGAACAACAGAGTTTTACCTTGTCAGCTCGGGGATTCGATTTAGCAACCGTTTGGTTACTGGCTCAAGGCTCTAACCACAAGGCTACTTGCCGCCCGATAATTGCACTGCATTTATGGCACATAATGCTCGTTTTGACATCTCTTGGTACACACAGATTGCACCTCTCTCTTCTATCTCTGGCGGACGTAGATATTGCTTCTGGCCCTTGTATATCTCTCACCAATCCAGCAGAGGATGGTGTTGGAGGAAGGTGTTGGCACCTTTTGAATGAGGGGTGCCACCATGGCTTTCCATAACTCTTCAAGGAATAGTCTCTTTTTGAAGAATTTCCCCTGCTTCCATCCTGGATTCACCTCCATCCACACCATAAACGCGCTGTAGGCTGACACATCTAGGGATGTTGAACAACACCACCATGGGCCAACGTGCCGGCATCCTCTTACAAGAGTATGTGCCAGTAACCTGAAAAAGTGCAACAATCAGTAAATAAAATAATGAGTACATACAAGTGATACTTCATGTCTTGCAAAGTAACGTGAAAAATTGCATCAAAGTATTGTTTTAATTTATCACATCTAAAACATGTTTACATATTCAAATGAATAGAATTGACTCCATATTGTATTTCACCAAACAACAACATATCTTATTTTTATGGTGCAGATAAAACAATCTAGTAATAGAAAAAAAGTACATGAGACTTGAAAGATAAAAAGTAACATAACTTATCAAGGCTGCCACCTCCCACTTTGTTCCTGTTGTAATCCAGGACATCGTTGGGCTTCTTGTCCTCCCTGGTACTCACAGCGGCATCCCTGTGCAGAGTTGTCATCAAGAGCACATTCTTCTTTTTCTTCTGGCAGTAGGCCACAAGATTGTGTGTATCGGTGAAGGCAAATTTAGAGGAAAAACGATTCCTGTCCTTGGTAGTGAGTAAGGCAGGAGGCAACTCCGGCATGTTCCTTCTGACCGTCTCCACCATGGTCATTGTTTTTTTGGAGCAGCTCCTGACCAAGAGCATATGAGGTGAAGAAATTGTCATATGTTATGTTGTGCCTCTGGAGAACTGCAGTCATTTCCAGGACCACTCGCTTCCCCTACTTTCTTGCAGGAACACCTTCAGCAGGTTTCCCGGTGTAAACCTGCATGTTCCAGGCATAACTTGTCCTGGCATTACATGCTGCCCATATCTTTACTCCATATTTACACGGTTTGCTTGGCATGTACTGTTTGAATGGGCAGCGTCCCCTAAAAGCGACCAGACGCTCATCCACTGTGATGTCTGGACTTGGGTTATAGAGGAGTGGCAGGCGCTCCACCCACTTGTGCCAAACCTCTCTGATCGCTGCCAGCTTGTCTTGTTGACGCCGTCCTGGTCTTGTATCACAGTTGTCATGAAATGTGAAATGTCTGGAGTGACATACAGTAGTTAAAAATTACTTGACCAGACTGCATCCCATAAACTGGTGGTGCATTCGTTTCTGGATCTGTACACACCAGCCAAAATCAAGAGACCCATGTATGCTTGGACGTCTGTCCGGTGTACCTCCTTCCAGTTGTCTTTGTAAACGCATCTCTCCTCCAAGTTGGTCATGTTTACGACTATAGTTTCGATTGACTGTCAGGAACAGTTCGAAGCAGGATTTTATGTCATCAACCCGGGATATAGCATATCTCGTTGGCCCTGGGGCCATCCTGATAACATTTTTAGCCGACAGCCGACCTCTCCTCCCAGGTGGGGATGAAGACCAGGACAAATTCTCATTCTTTGATTGGAATGTAACAACAACCTCAGCAGGGCCCTCTTCCTCATCACTGGATTGTTCCACATCGATTGTCTCTTGGTCTGGATCATATTCTGTGTTGTCTTCAACTTCTGACACTTCCTCCTCTTATGCATCTTCACTATCAGTTTCCTGGCCTCCTCCTCACCAGTGTCATGATCAAAGATATGATCAAGAGCATCACATACAGTATATAATTTTGTCATTGTGCTGCCACAGAATTAATTGTGAGCAAGGTCTCAAAAAATCTGTATATACCAGAGCTGCAAGAAAAGTTCTATATATTATTGAAAAAAAATGTGTGATTGTTTGTAAGAATGCCAACAGGTATTCTATTAAGATTCTATTGGGGAAAGGTTCCCGTGGGGTTGCCATGGAAGCCAAGATGGGGAGGGAGGTGTGTGTGTGTGTGTGTGGGGGGTGGTGTGTAACATATATGTTATATTTGAGATCCTTCAAAGTAGCCACCCTTTGACTTGATGACAGTTTTGTGCACTCTTGGCGTTCTCTCAACCAGCTTAATGAGGTAGTCTAATGGAATGCATTTCAATTAACAGGTGTGCCTTGTCAAAAGTACATTTTTGGAATATCTTTCCTTTTCTCAATGCGTTTGAGCCAATCAGTTGTGTTCTGACAAGGTAGTGGTGGTATACAGAAGAAAGCCCTATTTGGTGAAAGACCAAGTCCATATTGTGGAAAGAACAGCTCAAATAAACAAAGAGAAATGACAGTCCATCATTACTTTAGGACATGAAGGTCAGTCAATCCGGAAAATGTCAAGGACATTTCTTCAAGTGCAGTCGCAAAAATCATCAAGCGTCATGATGAAATTGGCTCTCATGAGGATCGCCATAGGAAAGGAAGACTCAGAGTTACCTCTGCTGCAGAGGATAAGCTCATTAGATTTACCAGCTTCAGAAATTCCAGCCCAAATAAATGCTTCACAGAGTTCAATTAACAGACACATCTCAACATCAACTGTTCAGAGGAGACTGCGTGAATCAGGCTTTCATGGTTGAATTGCTGCAAAGAAACCACTACTAAAACCAATACTAAAGGACACTAAGAACAAGAGACTTGCTTGGGCCAAGAAACATGAGCAATGGACATTATAACGTTGGAAATCTGTCCTTTGGTCTGATGAGTCCAAATCTTAAATTTTTGGTTCCAACTGCCGTGTCTTTGTGAGACACAGAGTAGGTGAACGGATGATCTCCGTATGTGTAGTTCCCACCGTGAAGCATGGAGGAGGAGGTGTGGGGGTGCTTTGCTGGCGACACTGACTGTGATTTATTTAGAATTAAAGGCACACTTAACCAGCATGGCTACCACAGCATTCTGCAGCAATATGCTGTCCCATCTGGTTTGCGCTTAGTGGGACTAGCATTTGTTTTTGAACAGGACAATGACCCAACACACTGCCACGCTGTGTAAGGGCTATTTGACCAAGAAGGAGAGTGATGGAGTGCTGCATCAGACAACCTGGCCTCCACAATCATCTGACCTTAACCCAGTTGAGATGGTTTGGGATGAGTTGGACAGCCGACCTCTCCTCCCAGGTGGGGATGAAGACCAGGACAAATTCTCATTCTTTGATCAGAATGTAACAACAACCTCAGCAGGGCCCTCTTCCTCATCACTGGATTGTTCCACATCGGATGTCTCTTGGTCTGGATCATATTCTGTGTTGTCTTCAACTTCTGACACTTCCTCCTCTTATGCATCTTCACTATCAGTTTCCTGGCCTCCTCCTCACCAGTGTCATTGTCATGTACTGTCATGTTGTGTCTTGTTTCTGTCCTTTCCCTTCACCCTGTCTCCCTCTGCTGGTCGTTGTTAGGTTACCTTTTCTCCCCCTCTTTCCCCCAGCTGTGCCTTGTCTCCTCCTAACTACCTCGTCACCCCTTTTCCCACCTGTTCCCTTTTTCCCTCTGATTAGTCCTCTATATCTCTCTCTGTTTCTGCTCCTGTCTTTGTCGGATTCTTGTTTGTGTTGTTCATGCCTGAACCAGACTATCGTCATGTTTGCTGCAACCTTGTCCTGTCCTGTCGGAACCTGCCGGTCCATCTGAGCCTACGTTTTGTTTTGTTATTAAAGAAGCTCTGTTTACGTTAATTCGCTTTTGGGTCCTCATTCACGCACCGTAACAGAAGAATCCGACCAAGAATGGACCCAGCGACTTCGGATCCTCTCCACTCAGCCGTCGAGATCCAGGGAGCGATGCTAGGCAGACACAAGCAGGAATTGTCTGCTGCTCTACATGCCGTTGAGACCCTGGCCACCCAAGTCTCCAACCTCACAGAACAGGTTCACCATCTCCGCCTCGATCCACCGGCCACTTCCAGGGCTTTCGAATCTCCGGAGCCCAGAATCAATAACCCGCCGTGTTACTCTGGGGAGCCCACTGAATGCCGCTCGTTCCTCACCCAGTGTGATATTGTGTTTTCTCTCCAGCCCAACACTTACTCCAGGAGCACTGCTCGTGTCGCCTACGTCATATCTCTCCTTACTGGACGGGCTCGTGAGTGGGGCACGGCAATCTGGGAGGCAAGGGCTGAGTGTACTAACCAGTATCAGGACTTTAAGGAGGAGATGATACGGGTTTTTGATCGATCTGTTTTTGGGGAGGAGGCTTCCAGGGCCCTGTCTTCCCTATGTCAGGGTAATCGATCCATAACAGACTACTCTATTGAGTTTCGCACTCTTGCTGCCTCCAGTGGCTGGAACGAGCCGGCTTTGCTCGCTCGTTTTCTGGAGGGTCTCCGCGCAGAGGTAAAGGATGAGATTCTCTCCCGGGAGGTTCCTTCCAGCGTGGATTCCTTGATTGAACTCGCTATTCGCATTGAGCGACGGGTTGATCTTCGTCACCGAGCTCGTGGAAAGGAGCTCGCGTTCTCCGTTGCCCCCCTCTCCGCATCACTACCATCTTCCTCTGCCGGCTCGGGTGCTGAGCCTATGCAGCTGGGAGGTATCCGCATCTCGACTAAGGAGAGGGAACGGAGAATCACCAACCGCCTCTGTCTCTATTGCGGTTCTGCTGGTCATTTTGTCACTTCATGTCCAGTAAAAGCCAGAGCTCATCAGTAAGCAGAGGGCTACTGGTGAGCGCTACTACTCCTGTCTCTCCTTCAAGATCCTGCACTACCTTGTCGGTCCATCTACGCTGGACCGGTTCGTCAGCTTCCTGCAGTGCCTTAATAGACTCTGGGGCGGAGGGCTGTTTTATGGACGAGACCTGGGCTCGGGAACATGACATTCCTCTCAGACAGTTAAGGGAGTCCACGGCCTTGTTCGCCCTGGATGGTAGTCCTCTCCCCAGGATTCAGCGTGAGACGCTACCTTTAACCCTCACTGTTTCTGGTAATCATAGCGAAACCATTTCTTTTTTAATTTTTCGTTCACCTTTTACACCTGTTGTTTTGGGCCATCCCTGGCTAGTTTGTCATAATCCTTCCATTAATTGGTCTAGTAATTCTATCCTCTCCTGGAACGTCTCTTGTCATGTGAAATGTTTAATGTCTGCTATCCCTCCTGTTTCCTCTGTCTCTTCTTCACAGGAGGAGCCTGGTGATTTGACAGGGGTGCCGGAGGAATATCACGATCTGCGCACGGTGTTCAGTCGGTCCAGGGCCACCTCTCTTCCTCCACACCGGTCGTATGATTGTAGTATTGATCTCCTTCCGGGAACCACTCCCCCCCGGGGTAGACTATACTCTCTGTCGGCTCCCGAACGTAAGGCTCTCGAAGATTATTTGTCTGTAGCTCTTGCCGCCGGTACCATAGTCCCCTCCTCCTCTCCCGCCGGAGCGGGGTTTTTTTTTGTTAAGAAGAAGGACGGGTCCCTGCGCCCCTGCATAGATTATCGAGGGCTGAATGACATAACAGTGAAGAATCGTTATCCGCTTCCTCTTATGTCTTCAGCCTTCGAGATCCTGCAGGGTGCCAGGTTTTTCACTAAGTTGGACCTTCGTAACGCTTACCATCTCGTGCGCATCAGGGAGGGGGACGAGTGGAAGACGGCGTTTAACACTCCGTTAGGGCACTTTGAATACCGGGTTCTTCCTTTCGGCCTCGCTAACGCTCCAGCTGTCTTTCAGGCATTAGTCAATGATGTCCTGAGAGACATGCTGAACATCTTTGTTTTCGTTTACCTTGACGATATCCTGATTTTTTCACCGTCACTCCAGATTCATGTTCAGCACGTTCGACGTGTCCTCCAGCGCCTTTTAGAGAATTGTCTTTTTGTGAAGGCTGAGAAGTGCTCTTTTCATGCCTCCTCCGTCACATTTCTCGGTTCTGTTATTTCCGCTGAAGGCATTAAGATGGATCCCGCTAAGGTCCAAGCTGTCATTGATTGGCCCGTCCCTAAGTCACGCGTCGAGTTGCAGCGCTTTCTCGGCTTCGCGAACTTCTATCGTCGTTTCATCCGTAATTTCGGTCAGGTGGCAGCCCCTCTCACAGCCCTTACTTCTGTCAAGACGTGCTTTAAGTGGTCCGTTTCCGCCCAGGGAGCTTTTGATCTCCTCAAGAATCGTTTTACATCCGCACCTATCCTTGTTACACCTGACGTCTCTAGACAGTTCATTGTCGAGGTTGACGCGTCAGAGGTGGGCGTGGGAGCCATTCTTTCTCAGCGCTCCTTCTCTGACGACAAGGTCCACCCTTGCGCGTATTTTTCTCATCGCCTGTCGCCGTCGGAACGTAACTATGATGTGGGAAACCGCGAACTGCTCGCCATCCGCTTAGCCCTAGGCGAATGGCGACAGTGGTTGGAGGGGGCGACCGTTCCTTTTGTCGTTTGGACTGACCATAGGAACCTTGAGTACATCCGTTCTGCCAAACGACTTAATGCGCGTCAGGCGCGCTGGGCGCTGTTTTTCGCTCGTTTCGAGTTCGTGATTTCTTATCGTCCGGGCTCTAAGAACACCAAGCCTGATGCTTTATCTCGTCTCTTCAGTTCTTCAGTAGCCTCCACTGACCCCGAGGGGATTCTCCCTGAGGGGCGTGTTGTCGGGTTGACTGTCTGGGGAATTGAGAGGCAGGTAAAGCAAGCACTCACTCAAACTCCGTCACCGCGCGCTTGTCCCAGGAACCTTCTTTTCGTTCCCGTTCCTACTCGTCTGGCCGTTCTTCAGTGGGCTCACTCTGCCAAGTTAGCCGGCCACCCTGGCGTTCGGGGTACGCTTGCTTCCATTCGCCAGCGCTTTTGGTGGCCCACCCGGGAGCATGACACGCGTCGCTTCGTGGCTGCTTGTTCGGTCTGCGCGCAGACTAAGTCCGGTAACTCTCCTCCTGCCGGCCGTCTCAGGCCGCTTCCCATTCCCTCTCGACCGTGGTCTCACATCGCCTTAGATTTTGTCACCGGACTGCCTTCGTCAGCGGGGAAGACTGTTATTCTTACGGTTGTCGACAGGTTCTCTAAGGCGGCTCATTTTATTCCCCTTGCTAAGCTTCCTTCTGCTAAAGAGACGGCACAAATCATCATCGAGAATGTTTTCAGAATTCATGGCCTTCCGTCAGATGTCGTTTCGGACAGAGGTCCGCAATTCACGTCTCAATTTTGGAGGGAGTTTTGCCGTTTGATTGGGGCTTCCGTCAGTCTCTCTTCCGGCTTTCACCCCCAGTCTAACGGTCAAGCAGAACGGGCCAATCAGACTATTGGTCGCATCTTACGCAGTCTTTCTTTTCGCAACCCTGCGTCTTGGTCAGAACAGCTCCCCTGGGCAGAATACGCCCACAACTCGCTTCCTTCGTCTGCGACCGGGCTATCTCCTTTTCAGAGTAGCCTCGGGTACCAGCCTCCGCTGTTCTCATCTCAGTTCGCCGAGTCCAGCGTCCCCTCCGCTCAGGCTTTTGTCCAACGTTGCGAGCGCACCTGGAAGAGGGTCAGGTCTGCACTTTGCCGTTATAGGGCGCAGACTGTGAGGGCTGCTAATAAGCGTAGAACTAAGAGTCCTAGATATTGTCGCGGTCAGAGAGTTTGGCTCTCCACTCAGAACCTTCCCCTTAAGACCACTTCTCGCAAGTTGACCCCGCGGTTCATTGGTCCGTTCCGTATTTCTCGGATCATTAATCCTGTCGCAGTTCGACTTCTTCTTCCGCGATATCTTCGTCGCGTCCACCCGGTCTTCCATGTCTCCTGTGTCAAGCCCGTTCTTCGCGCCCCCGCTCGTCTTCCCCCCCCCCCCCCCCCCCATCCTTGTCGAGGGCGCACCCATCTACAGGGTCCGTAGGATTTTGGACATGCGTCCTCGGGGCCGTGGTCATCAGTACCTAGTAGATTGGGAGGGGTACGGTCCTGAGGAGAGGAGTTGGGTTCCCTCTCGGGACGTGCTGGACCGTGCGCTGATCGATGATTTCCTCCGTTGCCGCCAGGTTTCCTCCTCGAGTGCGCCAGGAGGCGCTCGGTGAGTGGGGGGGTACTGTCATGTACTGTCATGTTGTGTCTTGTTTCTGTCCTTTCCCTTCACCCTGTCTCCCTCTGCTGGTCGTTGTTAGGTTACCTTTTCTCCCCCTCTTTCCCCCAGCTGTGCCTTGTCTCCTCCTAACTACCTCGTCACCCCTTTTCCCACCTGTTCCCTTTTTCCCTCTGATTAGTCCTCTATATCTCTCTCTGTTTCTGCTCCTGTCTTTGTCGGATTCTTGTTTGTGTTGTTCATGCCTGAACCAGACTATCGTCATGTTTGCTGCAACCTTGTCCTGTCCTGTCGGAACCTGCCGGTCCATCTGAGCCTACGTTTTGTTTTGTTATTAAAGAAGCTCTGTTTACGTTAATTCGCTTTTGGGTCCTCATTCACGCACCGTAACAGTCATGATCAAAGATATGATCAAGAGCATCACATACAGTATATAATTTTGTCATTGTGCTGCCACAGAATTAATTGTGAGCAAGGTCTCAAAAAATCTGTATATACCAGAGCTGCAAGAAAAGTTCTATATATTATTGAAAAAAAATGTGTGATTGTTTGTAAGAATGCCAACAGGTATTCTATTAAGATTCTATTGGGGAAAGGTTCCCGTGGGGTTGCCATGGAAGCCAAGATGGGGAGGGAGGTGTGTGTGTGTGTGTGTGTGTGGGGGGTGGTGTGTAACATATATGTTATATTTGAGATCCTTCAAAGTAGCCACCCTTTGACTTGATGACAGTTTTGTGCACTCTTGGCGTTCTCTCAACCAGCTTAATGAGGTAGTCTAATGGAATGCATTTCAATTAACAGGTGTGCCTTGTCAAAAGTACATTTTTGGAATATCTTTCCTTTTCTCAATGCGTTTGAGCCAATCAGTTGTGTTCTGACAAGGTAGTGGTGGTATACAGAAGAAAGCCCTATTTGGTGAAAGACCAAGTCCATATTGTGGAAAGAACAGCTCAAATAAACAAAGAGAAATGACAGTCCATCATTACTTTAGGACATGAAGGTCAGTCAATCCGGAAAATGTCAAGGACATTTCTTCAAGTGCAGTCGCAAAAATCATCAAGCGTCATGATGAAATTGGCTCTCATGAGGATCGCCATAGGAAAGGAAGACTCAGAGTTACCTCTGCTGCAGAGGATAAGCTCATTAGATTTACCAGCTTCAGAAATTCCAGCCCAAATAAATGCTTCACAGAGTTCAATTAACAGACACATCTCAACATCAACTGTTCAGAGGAGACTGCGTGAATCAGGCTTTCATGGTTGAATTGCTGCAAAGAAACCACTACTAAAACCAATACTAAAGGACACTAAGAACAAGAGACTTGCTTGGGCCAAGAAACATGAGCAATGGACATTATAACGTTGGAAATCTGTCCTTTGGTCTGATGAGTCCAAATCTTAAATTTTTGGTTCCAACTGCCGTGTCTTTGTGAGACACAGAGTAGGTGAACGGATGATCTCCGTATGTGTAGTTCCCACCGTGAAGCATGGAGGAGGAGGTGTGGGGGTGCTTTGCTGGCGACACTGACTGTGATTTATTTAGAATTAAAGGCACACTTAACCAGCATGGCTACCACAGCATTCTGCAGCAATATGCTGTCCCATCTGGTTTGCGCTTAGTGGGACTAGCATTTGTTTTTGAACAGGACAATGACCCAACACACTGCCACGCTGTGTAAGGGCTATTTGACCAAGAAGGAGAGTGATGGAGTGCTGCATCAGACAACCTGGCCTCCACAATCATCCGACCTTAACCCAGTTGAGATGGTTTGGGATGAGTTGGATCTCAGAGTGAAGGAAAAGCAGCCAACAAATGCTCAGCATATGTGGGAACTCCTTCAAGACTCCTGTAAAAGCATTCCTCATGAACCTGGTTTAGAGAATACCAAGAGTGTGCAAAGCTGTCATCAAGGCAAAGGGTGGCTTCTTTGATGTCTTCACTATTATTTATAATGTAGAAAAGAGTAAAAATAAAGAAAAACCCTTGAATGAGTAGGTGTGTCCAAACTTTTGACTGTAAATCAAATCAAATCAAATCAACTCACCATCAGTACGACCAAGAATATGACTTTCGCGAAGCGGATCCTGTGTTCTGCCTTTCACCCAGGACAACGGACTGGATCCCAGCCGGCGACCCAAAAAAACGACTTTGTAAAAGGGGGAAACGAAGCGGTCTTCTGGTCAGGCTCCGGAGATGGGCACATCGCGCGCCACTCCCTAACATTCTACTTGCCAATGTCCAGTCTCTTGACAACAAGGTTGATGAAATCCGAGCAAGGGTAGCATTCCAGAGGGAAATCGGAGACTGTAACGTTCTTTGCTTCACGGAAACATGGCTCACTGGAGAGACGCTATCGGTGTCGGTGCAGCCAGCTGGTTTCTCCACGCATCGCGCTGACAGAAACAAACATGCTTCATGGTTAACGAGACGTGGTGTGGTCACAACAACATACAGGAACTCAAGTCCTTCTGTTCACCTGATTTAGAATTCCTCACAATCAAATGTCGACCGCATTATCTACCAAGGGAATTCTCTTCGATTATAATCACAGCCGTATATATTCCCCCCCAAGCAGACACATCGATGGCTCTGAACGAACTTTATTTGACTCTTTGCAAACTGGAATCCATATATCCTGAGGCTGCATTCATTGTAGCTGGGGATTTTAACAAGGCTAATCTGAAAACAAGACTCCCTAAATTGTATCAGCATATCGATTCCGCAACCAGGGCTGGAAAAACCTTGGTTCATTGCTATTCTAACTTCCGCAACGCATATAAGGCCCTGCCCCGCTCTCCTTTCTGAAAAGCTGACCACGACTCCATTTTGTTGATCCCTGCCTACAGACAGAAACTAAAACAAGAAGCTCCCGCGCTGAGGTCTGTTCAACGCTGGTCCTACCAATCTGATTCCACACTCCAAGACTGCTTCCATCACGTGGACTGGGATATGTTTCGTATTGCATCAAACAACAACATTGACAAATACGCTGATTCGGTGAGCGAGTTCATTAGAACGTGCGTTGAAGATGTCGTTCCCATAGCAACGATTAAAACATTCCCAAACCAGAAACCGTGGATGGATGGGAGCATTCGCGTGAAACTTAAAGCGCTAACCACTGCTTTTAATCAGGGTAAGGTGACCGGAAACATGACCGAATACAAACAGTGTAGCTATTCCCTCCGCAAGGCAATCAAACAAACTAAGCGTCAGTATAGAGACTAAGTAGAATCTCAATTCAACGGCTCAGACACATGCCCCGTCACGGACCAGGATGTCTTGCTCGCAGGCAGACTAAATAACTTTTTTGCCCGCTTTGAGGACAATACAGTGCCACTGACACGGCCCACAACCAAAACATGCAGACTCTCCTTCACTGCAGCCGACGTGAGGAAAACATTTAAACGTGTTAACCCTCGCAAGGCTGCAGGCCCAGACGGCATCCCCAGCCGCGCCCTCAGAGCATGCGCAGACCAGCTGGCTGGTGTGTTTACGGACATATTCAATCAATCCCTATCCCAGTCTGTTGTTCCCACATGCTTCAAGAGGGCCAACATTGTTCCTGTTGCCAAGAAAGCTAAGGTAACTGAGCTAAACGACTACCGCCACGTAGCACTCACTTCCGTCATCATGAAGTGCTTTGAGAGACTAGTTAAGGACCATATCACCTCCACCCTACCTGACATCCTAGACCCACTCCAATTTGATTACCGCCCAAATAGGTCCACAGACGATGCAATCTCAACCACACTGCACACTGCCCTAACCCATCTGGACAAGAGGAATACCTATGTGAGAATGCTGTTCATCGACTACAGCTCGGCATTTAACACCATAGTGCCCTCCAAGCTCGTCATCAAGCTCGAGACCCTGGGTCTCGACCCCGCCCTGTGCAACTGGGTACTGGACTTCCTGACGGGCCGCCCCCAGGTGGTGAGGGTAGGCAACAACATCTCCACCCCGCTGATCCTCAACACTGGGGCCCCACAAGGGTGCGTTCTGAGCCCTCTCCTGTACTCCCTGTTAATCCACGACTGTGTGGCCACGCACGCCTCCAACTCAATCATCAAGTTTGCGGACGACACAACAGTGGTAGGCTTGATTACCAACAACGACGAGACGGCCTACAGGGAGGAGGTGAGGGCCCTCGGAGTGTGGTGTCAGGAAAATAACCTCACACTCAAAGTCAACAAAACTAAGGAGATGATTGTGGACTTCAGGAAACAGCAGAGAGAACACCCCCCTATCCACATCGATGGAACAGTAGTGGAGAGGGTAGTAAGTTTTAAGTTCCTCGGCGTACACATCACAGACAAACTGAATTGGTCCACCCATACAGACAGCATACTGAAGAAGGCGCAGCAGCGCCTCTTCAACCTCAGGAGGCTGAAGAAATTTGGCTTGTCACCAAAAGCACTCTCAAACTTCTACAGATGCACAATCGAGAGCATCCTGTCGGGCTGTATCACCGCCTGGTACGGCAACTGCTCCGCCCACAACCGTAAGGCTCTCCAGAGGGTAGTGAGGTCTGCACAACGCATCACCGGGGGCAAACTACCTGCCCTCCAGGATAGTGGGGTGACATCGGGTGGTGTAGGTGCTACACCACCCGATGTCACAGGAAGGCCATAAAGATCATCAAGGACAACAACCACCCGATCCACTACCTGTTCACCCCGCTATCATCCAGAAGGCGAGGTCAGTACAGGTGCATCAAAGCTGGGACCGAGAGACTGAAAAACAGCTTCTATCTCAAGGCCATCAGACTGTTAAACAGCCACCACTAACATTGAGTGGCTGCTGCCAACACACTGACTCAACTCCAGCCACTTTAATAATGGGAATTGATGGGAAATGATGTAAAATATATCACTAGCCACTTTAAACAATGCTACCTAATATAATGTTCACATACCCTACATTATTCATCTCATATGTATACGTATATACTGTACTCTATATCATCTACTGCATCTTTATGTAATACATGTATCACTAGCCACTTTAACTATGCCACTTTGTTTACATACTCATCTCATATGTATATACTGTACTCAATACCATCTACTGTATCTTGCCTATGCTGCTCTGTACCATCACTCATTCATATATCTTTATGTACATATTCTTATCCCCTTTACACTTGTGTCTATAAGGTAGTAGTTTTGGAATTGTTAGCTAGATTACTTGTTGGTTATTACTGCATTGTCGGAACTAGAAGCACAAGCATTTCGCTACACTCGCATTAACATCTGTTAACCATGTGTATATGACAAATAAAATTTGATTGATTGATTGATTGATTTGACTGTAGTTATATTGACTACGTCTGTCCTAGCTCTCTCATCAATATCTTCATCGAAATTACGCATTGCCTCTTATCCACTCGTCGTCCCCTTATGCCATTGTCCCTACATCTCAATGGTCAGTAGAAACCACATTTGTTTAATCAAGTCAGCCATCTCAGCCATGTTTTTTAAAAGGCAGTAAATGTGGCTGAATGAACTGTTTCGCTGCCAGACAAGGCTCCGCTGATAGCCAGGTGTAGCAGTGGTAGGGCATTGGGACTGGTGTTGATGTGCACGGTTTGTCACCGTTAGAGTGCAATTTATGCATTGTTTAGTGTTGTGTTGTGTGGCTTTGCTGGCATGCATCGACAAAATAGTTTTTTGAGTTTGCCCCACCAAGATTTACATGCTAATGTCCCCTCTGGTTCAGACTGTGCTGTATGGAGGTTTGGAGGTTCCAGAGGCGTGGGCAACCAGCTGCACAGCTTGTTCTGGATGCTAATTGGAAGTGAGCGTTGAGCGCACAGGACAATTACGGAAGCATTACCATCGCCACGCCAGCGGCAAAATACGAACACTGTGCCATTTGTCAACCACACATAGGCTTTTTAATCAAGCCTTCCTGTTTTTGTATGGGTGTGGGATATATACGTACGTGTGTGTGTGTTATGCCTGAGAGCCTTGGCATGCTGGCAGAGAGGGCGGAATGTAACCCCCTACACCCTACTAGAGATGATCTGTGTGTCTGTATGTGAATGCCTGACTCGGGGTGTGTGTGTGTGTGTGTGTGTGTGTGTGTGTGTGTGTGTGTGTGTGTGTGTGTGTGTGTGTGTGTGTGTGTGTGTGTGTGTGTGTGTGTGTTAAGAGGAGGCAGAATGCCCTGCCCAGGCGCGACTGTTTGGACACGTCTCCATCAGCTGTCTCTCCACTCCCCTCGGCCGAGAAATAACTTTGCATGAGCTATTTGTTTTTTCATGGCACCCACACCGATGTCTCACACCAGCTGGATGCTACATAACATGGGAATGTCCCAGTGTGGCATCTTTTAGTTCGTGACCGTAGAGGGGGAGGGATCCTCCATAAGAGAAAAGAAGGGATGCAGGGCGGAGGAGAGGAAGAGAGGAACCCACAGCTACCCTCTTTAATCAGTCGTTTTTTCCCTGTCTACAGGAAGCACCCACAATCCATCTCCCCGCTCTGGGATTGCTGAGACAACGAGTGGCATAAATGTTTTAGGGGAAGACTTAATTAATTGATTCATTGAGTGATAATAGCAGGCGGCATTTATCACAGGTGCATTTGCTTTCATGGCTGGGGATCGCCAGCGGCAAAGTCAAACTTAGAGAGACAAACTCGGTGCCAAAAGTAGTGTACCAACCACAACAGCTGCAGCAGTCCTATACTCAAAGGCAGATAAAAAAAATAACAAAGGGGCCTTTTTGGAAAACAGGAATCTGTTCAGGAGGGTGTAACGTTATAGACTGTTCAGATAAAATGTACTGTGTAGAACAGACATGATTGTCTGTTCGGTAGAATGGGGAATCAGGTCAGCTCTATTCATTACAGTTCTACATGCAACATTCTGAAAGTTTCACCTCACTGACCACACCCCTGAAATACTGTGGTACAATTGGCCTTCCTACATTTAATATAATGTTTTTAGGGTTAAAAGCATGTCCCCATTACAGGGTTAATTGCCACAAGGACCGCTCTCTCTCTCTCTTACATTAAATAGTTGACAGAAGTGGTGGTGGAACTATTCTCTTGCCTGTTACTGTGTGTGTACATTTAAGTCTAGAGCTGAGCTATTTACTTTGTACGTGCATGAGCAGAGAAGCTGGCCAAAGTGGCCATGCATCTTGCCACTAAACACAACAACCTTCTTCCACGTGTGCTCACTGATTTGTCGCCTGTACGGTCTAGCCTACATGTCGCAAGGTATCCAAAACATGCACTTCCACCAGAGAAATCCTGTTTGACATGGCTATCTAAAAACCTCCAGACAAAAACAACGCCATCCCTCGCCATTCCCTAAGACAGCAACCTCTGACAGACGTCTTGCACTAGCAGACAAAAACAAACTGCGGACATTGAGTTCTCATTTGTTCCGAGTCAGGCCTACTGCCTGGTGCTTTCTCTCTCAGAGTGAGCTTGTCTTGCCTTAGAAGGTAGAGGGATAGGAAAGGAGGGTGGAAGGGGAGATGGAAGGGGGTTAGTACTGCCTGTCCTCTAGGGGGAACCGGGTAGAGACAAACTGGCAGGGAGTTCAGAGTGAGCAAGCCGGCGACGTCTTCATCCTGAGCCTTGTGGAGCTGAGGATGCCCAGGACGCATCAGAGCCTTTCACAGTCCTGCTCTCCCGGGCCCACTCACACACACCCGCACACAGACATGAACGGACACATGCACGCTCAGACACTCACACACACACAAACGCATGGCAGCACAACCGCAATTGCAGAAGAACAGAGAATCAATCTCAGACACTGAGTCTGAGCGAGACGAGCAGCAGACACTAGACTACATTGTCCATGTAGACTTCACTTCCTCAACTTCTTCGCCTTCATTTTCTTTCACACCCAATGATCTCAAATTACTCAATGGGCGAAACATTGTCATGGACACCTGTCAAGTCCCTGTAACGGCAGATTTCCTCTTCGTCTGAAGAGGAGTAAGGATCGGACCAAGATGCAGCGTGGTAAGTGTTCATGACGATTAATTAAAAAGGAACTGAACACTGAAATACAAAATAATAAACGATGTGATGAAAACGAAAACCGAAACAGTACCGTGTGGCGACAAACACTCACACGGAAACAAACACCCACAAAACAACAGTGAAACCGAGGCTACCTAAGTATGATTCTCAATCAGAGACAACTAACGAGACCTGCCTCTGATTGAGAACCATACTAGGCTGAACACAAAACCCAACATAGAAAAACAAACAGACTGCCCACCCCAACTCACGCCCTGACCATACTAAATAAAGACAAAACAAGGGAAATAAAGGTCAGAACGTGACAGTCCCTTTCACCTAACAAGGAGAAAAGAAAGGAAGGAAAGGAAGGAAGGGAAGCAAGGAAAGGAGATGAGGGAAAAGTGAACCATACAAACATATTAGGATACCGCCAGAGATAGCCGAGCTCTTGATAATGATCTCCAGAGCAGAGGAAGGAAAGCAAGGAAAGGAGACAAGGACAAGGGAGCCATATAAATGTATTGGGATTCAGCCCATGTCTACATGGAAAATGAGCTGCAGGAAACATGGGAGAGAAGTGCCATATGTGCCGTGGCCACACTGACCAAGCCTGAACCTGCAGCAGACGCTTTGTTCTAACATGTGTTTTAACCATCAAAGCCATTAAAAACCCATTACATTCTGCAACTACACACATCGTAAGTCTTTTTTCCTGACTCAAGGCATCATCACTCTTGTAAATGCACTGTGAATGATCCCAGCTAACAACAAACTTAGGGATCGTTCCCTTAAGAGTCTCATTAGGTCATTGCCTAACGTTTTCATAGGAATGTTCCAGTGAAGTGCAAGGACTCTTTCCAAGAGACCATTCTCTTAATGTCACATAGAACTTACCCATAATATAGGGTAAGTTAATACCATGTATAATACCATATACCATATAATATATATATACCACATAATACCATATAATACCATGTTCTTAGAGTATTCAATAATAATGTTCTAGACACGTTTCAGGGGAACGCTGCGAGAACATTCAAGTGTCCAGTTTTCTGAGGGTCAGGAGAATATACCATCAACATCCTACCAAACATACACAGAACATAGTTGCCATGTTCTCAGAACATAAGAGATTAATGTTCTATAAATGTTTCATGGGAACGTTGCAAAAACATTTCTGCGTATCAGGTGGCAGGACATCGCCTGATGGTCCCAAAGAAACATTCTCCCCCCCAAAAAAGCGTTTAATTACACATCACGCCGTGTTACTTTTGCAGAGCAGAGCCAATCAAGGCCCTGAATGGTGAACCACTGAACCATTTAGAGCTCTTTGTTGGCAAGGTTAAGGACACAGCTCTTAATATACAGTCTCTCCTATGTCACAATTTATTAGGCAAGAAAAAACGTAGGGTTAATTGTGTAACCACGATTCTATGAGAATATGAGTGAGATGTCTCGCTTGGAATTCGCTCTAGCGGATCACTACCTTGAAAGATCCAATCACACAACGTCTGTTGGAGACAGACAGGTCTAGTGGAGAATGAGGTGAGCTCCTCCCCTCCTTATAAGGTGACACTCACCTCTCCTCTGGTCATTCTTAAGCACGTCTCTCATCCTTACGCTCTCGCAAGAAGGGAAATGTTGTGAGACATCTCACTTATATTCCCATTGAACCAGGGTTAGGCAAGTAACCCTAAGTTATATTTCTGATAGTCGTTTCAACAGTATGCGCTAAATAAGGTGCAGTGACATCCAGTCAGTAAAACCTCATAAATGTATAAGGTTTGGCCCAACATGACGCATCGCAAATCTCTTGCGAAGAGATGCCTTTGAACAGTGCCCAAGAGGTAGCCATACCTCTGGTGGAATGAGCCCTCAGGCCTCCTGGGGGATGTAAACCCTTGCTATAAAGAGCAATAGTAATTCCGTCTTTTTGTAGGCACTAACTCCGCCATGGCTCGTTTGCAAAAGTCTAAGGCGAAATTAATGTGTTTTTTTTGGAGGAGATTTGTTCTATGAGATAATCTTCATCAGCTAACATCACTTTTGGGGTATTTTAAAGCCTTTCTGTAATAAAACATGCACATAAAGGCTTCATAATTCATAGATGCCATGTTAACTGACCAATATTGTATCACAGAACAAACCATATAAGATCTCCTAAGCCTGAGTTGACCTCAGACCTGATTTTTAGTGTTCATCCCAAAACCACATTCATTCCCCATTAATTTCCCCCATAGGAATGGCTGAACGATCCAGAGGTAACTAATTTCCGTGTTTTAGGGCTACACGCTCTATTATAAGCCAATATAATAGCCTCCACTATCCAATGCAATAGCCGTTGACGAGAGAGGGGCCCACCCTTGCAGGTGGGTGCCCAAGACACGAGAAGTTGGTCACTGTTTGGCCGCATGGACATAAACGGTGGAAATGTTTTTCGTCTATAGAAGTGAAGGGTGGCGGGTGGAAAGTCACAAGCTTTAAGGTGAGGCAATTGTAATCGCAGCTCACCTTAGGCATAAAGGCAGGGTTGGTTGGATAACTCGGGGCAAAATGTAGCACGAATGGTGGACTGACAATGCGTGCAGCTCACTCACTCACTTCGTAGATGTAAAGGCAATCATTAAAGCTGTTTTGAAGAAGACATATTTATATCCAAGCTTTCCAACAGCTCAAAAGGCTGCTGCCAATTAGCTTCAAGGCTAAAGGTTGGGAAACTGGGAGTAAGCGATGCGCTCCCTTTGTAAAACCACATAACAGAGGATGTTTCCCTACTGTGTTGTCGAAGCCTATATGACAGCCCGGGAATAGACTTTAACAGTGGAGAATGTCTTCCGTCTGTCCAAAAGGTCCTGCATAAAACCTCAGATACAGAACATTGGTAAGGAATTATGTGTTTTTGGTCAGGCCACTTCTCAAAAATGCACCACCTGTTTCCATACAAGGGGTTCTTGCACTCTGGCTAGTCACAATGACTCTGAGTGACAAGCCTGTTGCATGGCAAACCCATAGGGCCAGGGTTTCTGGGTGAAGGTGGAAAATCTCTCTGTTCGCTTGGGTCAAAAGATCCCTGTAGATGCCAGTGCTCATTGAAAAGCAGGAGAATGGCCTCCGCTAACCAGAGCCTCCCTGGCCATCAAGGGGATACCATATTGAAGGATAAGCCTTGTTCCCTCACTCTGTCCAGAGTGGGGGGTTTCAAACATAGAGGAGGAAAAGTGTAGAGCACCACACTTGGCCAAGGGGGTGCCAGCGCATCCAACCACAGTGGTGATTCTCTTCTTATCGCCAAAAAACAACAGACAGTGCGTGTCTTCGTGCGATGCGAAGAGGTCTACAGTGGTTAGACTGTATCTCTCCCAGATCTGGTTAACCACCTCAAGTCTGCTACGACATTCAGTACGCACGTGACATGATTAGCGCAAAATGAGAGGTGTGCTCTGCTCCACAGAATAATCTTGGTACTTAGTCTGTGTAGATACGGAGAGCGAGTGCCACTCTGGCAGTTGATGTATGACACCACAGTTGTATTTTCTGTCCTGACCAGGATATAAGAGAATTCAATTTATATGAGCGTGGCGGAGCTGGGGTCCCACAATCTTTTTTCTGCTCTTCCCTCGTGAACTGCGCCCCACCCTGTGAGTGACATGTCTGTCGTCACCACCTTCCTCAATGTCACTACCCCTAGGGGAGTGGCTGAAACGAAGATCAAAGTGCTCTTCCACTGACAGAACATCTGTGGTCACCGTTATCATTCAATTGAGGTTCCGTCATGGACAGCGGCAATGGGCAGACACTCAATGTACCCAACGCTGGAAGTCTCTCATTTTCAGTCGTCCTAGCAGTACAACTGAGATGATGGACGCTGTCAACCCTAGTACTCAGAGAAAGGTTCTGAGAGTGACTGAGTGTTGAACAGGGAGAGGCACTGTCGGAGTGACGTGATGCGGCTGTCTGATAATGAAGCCCAATGAGAAAGAGAATCCTGCTAGATGCCTAGGTATTCCATTCTCTGTGTGTGCTCTAAACAGCTATTCTTATGGTTGATCTTGAACCTTAACACATGTTTCGTTCCGCTTGCTCCTGTGTTGGGGAACAAGGCAGGTAATCGTCTATGTAGGCAGATACCCTTAGCCCCCTTGATCTCAGGGCTGCTAGAGCTGCCTCCATACTCATGCTGCACGTTCGGGGAGCTAGTGCTAGCCGAAAGGGACGGCGGGGTATTCGTAACATGTGCCATGAAAGGCAAACCTGAGTAACCTCCTGTGTGTTGGCCGAAAACGTATGTGAAGAGAAGTGTCTTGCAGGTTGACTGAAGTGAACCAGTCACCTTGATACAGCGAGACAGCACATTGAGCGTAAGCATACGGAACATTAACTTTCTCAGAAAGCCGTTATGGACCCGTAGGCCCAGAATGGGAGGCATCCACACACTTTTTGTGAAGCAGGAAGTACCAAGTGTAGAAAATCCCTTCTTAGCCTCCACTCTGAGACACATTTTTACTCTGCAGAGAGCAAGGTGCTAAGGGGCATGGGCTTTCCATTGTCAGAGGCTCTACCTGGGAGTAGCAGAACTCAACTGTGGCTCCTAACTCTTTGTTTGTTTCCAGGAGGGCATGTTGTGACAACCTCTATAAACTCCTATCCACCACCTCAACTCACATCTGGACCCTTTCCACGTGGATAATCCTGTCTCTGGACATTCCCAACTGGTGTTAGTGTGTCTTTGACAATAAAACCTCTATTCACTTGCACCATTACTTTCTGTTTTAATGCCATGTTTGTGTTTGTCTTGAGTGTGGTATTAAAAGCATAAGTTGTATCTCTGTCTTCATACGGGTCATCCTATGTCCTCTAATAATCTAAACCGGCAAAGCTGGTGCTCTTTTTCACTACGGGAAAAGAACCCGAGATGGCTCTCTGTCACTCGTATTACTCTGATGGCCCCTTTGCTTAGCAAGCATTTCGCTACACCCGCAATAACATCTGCTGAACACGTGTGACAATGACATATGACATATGTGACAAATTGAATTTGATTTGATTTTAGTAGAAAGGAGATTTCCTGCTCGCTATTGACACCAGAACTCTGTTGAACATCGGTGGTTCCATAGTGAACTGCAGTCTGTACCCCTTTGTGAAGCCCCTTTTCCCTGCTCTTGCTTCGCGTTGCCCACGAGTTGGATGACTCTCGTTTACCAGTGGTGCCAAAGCGCCCTCTGTGGCATAGCAGCGGCAAAAAAATCCCATTCAGTACCATTAGCGTGATTGAAGCATCAAGGAAATCTGCCTTTTCCTTGTCTGAGAAGCTGGACAAGTTGAGCCACACGGCTCTATCCCCCACCAAATCATGGCTCATGGTGTGCCCACAGCCTTGAATGGCGCCTCTGGAGGCATGGAGGCTGAGACCTCCTCCCGTAGGTCCTGGTTGGCTGTACAAGTGGCTAGGAGATTGTCCATCTCCAGCAGCAAATCGGCCTAGTAAGCCAACAGTAGGGATGTTACATTCAACGCCCGTACTCAAAGTGAGGCAGGCACGTAGACCTTCTGGAAGATGGAGGCGGAAAAGTGCTCCGTCTTCCCAGGGAGAGAAGTGCTGGTCTGTGACGGTGCTCTGGGGTTGAGGTGATTGGCCAGTGACGGCTCAGCTCCTCCATGCATTATACAAAAACCCTCAGAGATATCTGCAGTGAAAGGTGACAGATCTACAGCGGTGTTTGTCAGACCATGAGAAACCATGAGAAAATCGGTCTTCTCACAAAAAACGTCTGTAGCGTCCGAACGGTTTGGCATGCAAACAATTATGTCCACTTTATGGAAAGATGAGACTCCCACAAAAACAATGGCGTGCTATGTTTTGATCTACGACCGCCAAAAGCCTCACAACACTCGCCTGAAAGTAGGCCGGTACCAGTAAAAAAAAAAAATGGAAGTACAGTGGGGCAAAAAAGTATTTAGTCAGCCACCAATTGTGCAAGTTCTCCCACTTAAAAAGATGAGAGAGGCCTGTAATGTTCATCATAGGTACACTTCAACTATGACAGACAAAATGAGAAAAAAAAACAGAAAATCACATTGTAGGATTTTTAATGAATTTACTTGCAAATTATGGTGGAAAATAAGTATTTGGTCACCTACAAACAAGCAAGATTTCTGGCTTTCACAGACCTGTAACTTCTTCTTTAAGAGGCTCCTCTGTCCTCCACTCGTTACCTGTATTAATGGAACCTGTTTGAAGTTGTTATCACTATAAAAGACACCTGTCCACAACCTCAAACAGTCACACTCCAAACTCCACTATGGCCAAGACCAAAGAGCTGTCAAAGGACACCAGAAACAAAATTGTAGACCTGCACCAGGCTGGGAAGACTGATTCTGTAATAGGTAAGCAGCTTGGTTTTAAGAAATCAACTGTGGGAGCAATTATTAGGAAATGGAAGACATACAAGACCACTGATAATCTCCCTCAATCTGGGGCTCCATGCACGATCTCACCCCGTGGGGTCAAAATGATCACAAGAACGGTGAGCAAAAATCCCAGAACCACACGGGGGGACCTAATGAATGACCTGCAGAGAGCTGGGACCAAAGTAACAAAGCCTACCATCAGCAAGGGCATTGAAGATGAAACGTGGCTGGGTCTTTCAGCATGACAATGATCCCAAACACACCGCCCGGGCAACGAAGGAGTGGCTTCGTAAGAAGCATTTCAAGGTCCTGGAGTGGCCTAGCCAGTCTCCAGATCTCAACCCCATAGAAAATCTTTCGAGGGAGTTGAAAGTCCGTGTTGCCCAGCAACAGCCCCAAAACATCATTGCTTTAGAGGAGATCTGCATGGAGGAATGGGCCAAAATACCAGCAACAGTGTGTAAAAACCTTGTGAAGACGTTTGACCTCTGTCATTGCCAACAAAGGGTATATAACAAAGTAAGATTATTTCAATTGGCCTTAAAGAGTTCCTAAAATTCCAAATCAAATAATTTGTATAAATTACCCTTATTTTAACAGTTAAGTTGACTGAGAACACAATGACCTGGGATAGTTGAAGGGGGGATGAATGAGCCAATTGGAAGCGGGGGATGATTAAGTGGCCATGATGGTATGAGTGACAGATTGGGAATTTATCCTTGGTATGACCATCTTTAAACAATTCCATATGTTAGCAATGGCTTTTCCCAGTTGTGCTTGGCTTCTGCCACGCAAGTTTGGATTGATGGGAGAAGTTGTTTTTCCAGGATGGTGCGAGAGGTTCCTGTCGAACCAATCCATTTTTGCACTGCCACCCCACTGTTTGTGAGCCACTGACAGTCTGCAGACATCAATAATCCTGAATCTGTCATCGTGTATTGAAGCTCGCTGAGGGCGGAAGAGGGCCTTGAGCCTGGGGCTTCCTCTTCCTCCTCTTCTTCCTCTGGGAAGAGGCGATGATGATGTCTCCTTCTCTTTCCTCTGCTGTAAAGTCATTGAACAGAGATTGGAGGTCCTTCGGGGTAACCCTCTGCCACCTCGGCCAAGGAGGGTTTGAGTTTGCAGGGTAGCTGTGAGTACGATGGGGCCTATGAAGGGTTTGCTCTACGCAGTGACAGAAGGGGCAGCAGGCTCCATGGCTCAAAGAAAATAGTATTCCTCGAGCAAAGTGTAAGCTAGATAGCATTCGCCTCACAGCTAAAAGCCTAGCTAGTTAGCACAATGCTAGCGTTGTTGTCTCTCGATGACCAAAGTGTTTATCTTGACTGTCGAGCTTTGAAGCTAGGGCAGTCAGTCTAGTCAACATGGCATGGGTGAACGTGGGTTGAGATAAATGACAGAGGAGAGGTAGAAAAGCTAGTTTGGCATAGCTGGCCTTTCGGTGAGTTATTCGGTTTAGCAGAGCCTTGCGCCGAGCGCTATCCCTCTATAATAGTGTCTAGCTAGCTTTCAGCATGGGCTAACCAAGTCTCGATAGCTAGCCATGTGATGCTGCACTGGGCGAAATGGGTCAACATCAGGGAATATCTTTATCCATATATTTCCAGATATCTGACATTTTATTTGATATAAGGAGTAGACATGCTCCAGATAAGCATGTCCTTAATTTCATATACGGTGCTCGGATATTCTCCGTAATGCGACAACTTCTACTGAACAAAAATATAAACGCAGCATGTACATTGCTAGTCCCATGTTTTATGAGCTGAAATAAAAGATCCCAGAATTCTTCCATATGCACAAAAAGCTTATTGCTCGCTAATGTTGTACACAAATGTGAGTACATCCCTGTTACTGAGAATTTCTCCTTTGTCAAGATAATCCATCCACCTCACAGGTGTGACATATCAAGGAGCTGATTAAACAGCTTTTGGGGCGGGAGGTAGCCTAGTGGTTAGAGCATTGGGACAGTAACTGAAAGGTTGCTGGATTGAATCCCTGAGCTGACAAGGTCAAAATCTGTCGTTCTGCCCCTGAACAAGGCAGTCAACCTACTGTTCCCTGGTAGGCCATCATTGTAAATAAGAATTTGTTCTTAACTGACTTGCCTATTTAAATAAAGTTTACACAAACAGCATGATCATTACATAGGTGCACATTGTGCTGGGGACAGTAAAAGGCCACTCTAAAATGTGCAGTTTTGTTATACAACACAATGCCACAGATGTCTCATGTTTTGAGGGAGCGTGCAATTGCTGTCAACATACATCTATGCCTTTATACTTAGGCATGAACGAATCCACATATTTTCAGAAACATATCATATCTGTAGTAATTACCTTTTTAAATGCATAATTATTTTTCTAAATGCATAATTTCCATAGAAATCCTTACATGATATGTTATATTCATCCTCATGTCTGAGGAAAAATGGGCTACATCCGACTCATGATCAATGTCCAGAGCCCAAATAATTTGACCTTTTATCAAGATCCTGATTTGGACCTCAGTCAAGAGCACATGCATTGTATGTGCTGAAAAAATATAATGTGTAGGCGTACTATCAGTATTTGTTATCGTATAGAGAAAATCAAATGTCCACGTAGGCCTATCTCAGGATGTCTAATGAGTCAATATGCTTCCCTTCCACGTATGATATCCGGAGGGAATCCCAAAAGGATTTGCGCTTGAAAGAAAAATATGGATTTCATTTTTGAATATATTGTTGAACATAATATACTCTACGAGCGTACATATTCATACATTTATGTAAGTAATGTGTTATTGAAATCAAAATACTACTCACGTCACAGAACAAGCAGTAAAACTTCATATGACACCAAATCTTGCTCTGTAGCACCTACAGATGAAACACTATGGAGTATTAAAGGAGGCCTGAGTAATTCCATAATGTTACAAATATCAAACTTTAATAAATTCTCAATTGTGCTTTCAGATACAATTATTAGCATTGGGTTAACCCACTGGTCCCTGGGCACCGAAGTCGTGGATGCCGAATAAGGCAGCCCCCTCGCACCTCTCTGATTCAGAGGGGTTGGGTTAAATGCGGAAGACACATTTGAAGGCATTCAGTTGTACAACTGACTCAGTATCCCCCTTTCCCTTTCCCATTATTTACAGTGAAGGTTAATGGTTCCACTGTCCTGCAGGGGTGGAATGCCAGCTCTGGGCTGCAGATGCCACAGCTGCAGGGCCAGAGCCAGAGAGGACCTGGAGGGTCAAAGGCCACCAGTGATGTTACTTGAGCCTACACAATCAATTGGCCGAGGGTCCTGCCCTTTAGTCCAATCGCTCTTAATGCCTGAGCGCAACTGGACAAATGGTTGCCAAGGAGGGTCGGCAGAAAACAGAGGCATGAGATCCAACTATGTACATGCTCTTAATGTTTCTTCAGCCTGCGTAGGAATACACTGTAGAGGAAAATGTAGAAAAGAAAAGATCCAACTAATCCCAAGGTTCCAGACAGGAGAATCCAAATAGACAGTTTGAGGGAGGATGTTGTGTTTCAGTCACTGAAAAAAAACAAAGCAGTAGATCTCAAGAATGAGCTACATCCAAGAATAATCATTCTCTATTTGTGCGTGACAATGTCAATTTAAGATTCACCAGCTTACGCCTACCTTAACACAACTAGGGGCTGTATTGGGATCTCATTAGGATATAGAGAATCCCGCCCCCTAAACTTCAATCAATTAATCAATCAATCAATCAAATGTATTTATAAAGTCCTTTTTACATCAGCCGATGTCACAAAGTGCTATACAGAAACCCAGCCTATAACCCCAAACAACAAGCAATGCAGATGCAAAAGCATCTGCATATGTTGTGCTTTCGCTGTAAAGCATTTTTTAAATCGGACACGATGGGTAGATTAACAATATGTTTATCTTTCATTTGCTGTATTGGACTTGTTAATGTGTGAAAGTTACATATTTCTAAAACATATTTTTGAATTTCGCGCTCTGCCTTTTCAGCGGAATGTTGTCGAGGGGTTGCGCTAGCGGAACGCCTGCCCTAGAAAGGAAACCACACTAACTGTTCGCATTTACTGTACCATACAGTCTCTCTCATTAATTATTCAAGTGATGTTTCACTGCCTGGTAGTAGCAACACACAATCCCAATAGTGACAAAGACTGTATGAAGCCAGTCTACAAACCAGATAATGAGGAATGGTTTCGTCTTGTTGACTTTTTTGAGTATCTGGGATTGATGGGTCATCAGTTATTTTGAGGTTTTGAATGAATTGCTTATTTTGGACAATAGCAGAAAAATGTATCTATATACTGTATATATCTAATATCTTAGTCCTTAATGATAAACTGTATTCGGTATGAGTCTGTTATAAACTCAAGCTCTCTATCTGGGGTAAACAACGGTATATCAGGATTACCTACAGCTAGAGTATTTTTATTGGTGAAAACGCTAACATTTCAGAGGGCCAATAAATTGGGCTTGCATAATGCAGGGATGTGGAGTATAAATGGCCATAACAGTGGAATCACCTAAGCAATGATCAACAGCCACGACAACAGAGCCTCTGCATTGGTACATTTCATACTTCATAAACCAAAGACATATTTATTCCATGCATTCATACTCTACACACTATAGCGAGGTAATGTATACAACCTTAAATTATTCATTTATTTAATCATTTCCCCCCACTCAAACCTACTTTCTGACAAGCAGCTTTAGCACCAGGTGAATGCTACATTGTGTGGCCAGGTTTTATTTCACTGTCGGCCGTTTTGGAGGGAATTACCTCTGGAATATTCTGTAACAAACCCACACCACATCACACGGAAGGAGTAGCTGTAAATTAGTCATTCCAATTCAGACACCCACCTCAGGTAGCATAATCCAACACGATGGTTTTGCTGCTACAGCACTATCCAACACTGGAGTTTTCTACATCATTTATTTAACAACACAAGTGAAAATAGATATGAATTTTTCACAAAGTCAATGATTGTTTAGCACCGTCAATGAGTGTAAACTATTCAGGTAGCTAATTTGTTCCCCTGAGAGACATTCAGCTCTGAGGGTTAACAGATAAAACATAGGTAAATTAGGTAAATTATACGCAGTGGGTGTTAGCAGTACACACACACACACACACACACACACGTCTCTACCAGTTCTTAGAGGGACCACAGGGACCCCTAGTAAAACCATCAACGGACTAGGTCCTTAGGAGGAAAGGGTGTGTGGTTGCACCCAGGCCATATAGAGCAGCTACTTATCCCCCAACCCTGCTTAACTCAGTTCTATAGACTTGACTACTGATGCCCACTTTCAGCCTGTGCATAGAATAAACCCTTATTTTCTCTACTCTCCCCATTTCAAAGCAACTCCTTCACTTGAGAGAGAGGCAGGTCTTTTTCAGGGTGCTGTACAGACTCCTGCAGTTTTACAGGAAGATTTTGTGATCTGTGAGCCCTGAGCACTCTCTGAGGGGATCAGCCCTTACGAGGGCCGATGGAGACGACTGATTTGATCTTCTCTACTTTCACTGCCTTTCACAGGAGTTTTCATCAAACGTCTTGGCCCCACTCCACGGGAGCTGAACATTCTCAATTCTTTTTTCGGTGAAATAGACATCATCCATGACAGGAGTGGTACTGATGAAGATGTGGAGAAAACTGAGAACTGGGGCTTGAACTTCACGTCAACTCAGCCCAGATGAAAGGATAGGAACTCAAAATATTCAGTCATGATTCAAACAATTGTCCCTCAATATGTAAGCGCAATACCCCAAAAAGACATCCTAAGCATGCCTTTGTGGGAGAAGGTGTTCTAAAAACAACATCCTGTCCAGCGTTTTCACGTACACTTCCTATATAGCAGTCACAGACCATAACGGCAACCTAACTGACCTTGTGCTTTGAGTCCCCGTGGATCATGTCATAACGCAATAGTTATTGTAAACTGATAGTGGAGGCTTACGTGGGAAATCCCTTTGGCATTGCATGCATTTACTGGTAAACCAAAACACAAAGCCTATAATCTCGAGCTCATTATGAGTGATTTTTCCCCCACTCACACTAATGTAATGACGGTGACAGATGAAACCACCAGTCTTATTGTACATACAAGAATGAGGTGACTGCCAGGGCGAGAGAGGTGGTGACATCACGATGATGGACTGACAATTGAATATGATGACAAGACAGTTTTAATGACAGAAGCCATGTTCCATTCACTGAATATTCATGCTCCAGCCCAGAGGAGGTAAATGGAGTATGTTGCCAATCCTAATTATCTACTAGCGTAGATATGAGGAAATGTATGTGAATACCTGACATCTTCAGTGAATACCTCCCATAGGTCTGAGTCACAGGCTTTAGACATTTAAAAAATTGTTATTATGGAGGACATTTTTTAATTATTTTTTATTTCACCTTTATTTAACCAGGTAGGCAAGTTGAGAAGAAGTTCTCATTTACAATTGCGACCTGGCCAAGATAAAGCAAAGCAGTTCGACACATACAACAACAGAGTTACACATGGAGTAAAACAAACATACAGTCAATAATACAGTAGAAAAATAAGTCTATATACAATGTGAGCAAATGAGCTGAGATAAGGGAGGTAAAGGCAAAAACAATGCCATGGTGGCGAAGTAAATACAATATAGCAAGTAAAACACTGGAATGGTAGATTTGCAGTGGAAGAATGTGCAAAGTAGAGATAGAAATAATGGGGTGCAAAGGAGCAAAATAAATAAATAAATACAGTAGGGAAAGAGGTAGTTGTTTGGGCTAAATTATAGATGGGCTATGTACAGGTGCAGTAATCTGTGAGCTGCTCTGACAGCTGGTGCTTAAAGCTAGTGAGGGAGATAAGTGTTTCCAGTTTCAGAGGTTTTTGTAGTTTGTTTTTGTAGTTTGCATTTAGTTTTACTTGTATTTAAGAGCAATTGGGGGCCATTGAAGGAGTGTTGTATGGCATTGAAGCTCGTCTGGAGGTTAGTTAACACAGTGTCCAAAGAAGGGCCAGAGTATACAGAATGGTGTCGTCTGCGTAGAGGTGGATCAGAGAATCACCAGCAGCAAGAGCGACATCATTGATGTATACAGAGAAGAGAGTCGGTCCAAGAATTTAACCCTGTGGCACCCCCATAGAGACTGCCAGAGGCCCGGACAACAGGCCCTCCGATTTGACACACTGAACTCTATCAGAGAAGTAGTTGGTGAACCAGGCGAGGCAATCATTTGAGAAACCAAGGCTATTGAGTCTGCCGATGAGGATGTGACAGGATGTGACAGAGTCGAAAGCCTTGACCAGGTCAATGAATACGGCTGCACAGTATTGTTTCTTATCGATGGCGGTTATGATATCGTTTAGGACCTTGAGTGTGGCTGAGGTGCACCCATGACCAGCTCTGAAACCAGATTGCATAGCGGAGAAGGTATGGTGGGATTCAAAATGGTCGGTAATCTGTTTGTTGACTTGGCTTTCGAAGACCTTAGAAAGGCAGGGTAGGATAGATTTAGGTCTGTAGCAGTTTGGGTCAAGAGTGTCCCCCCTTTTGAAGAGGGCGATGACCGCAGCTGCTTTCCAATCTGTGGGAATCTCAGACGACACGAATGAGAGGTTGAACAGACATACAGTTCTGACCACTTGAGGTTCAGTTACATAAACTGACTAGTCTTTTTCTTTTGAATTTAAGAGTTTTTTGGGCTTAGCTCGTAATTTTTTTATGTTGGGTTCACTAGACTAGCTAGCTAAATTAGCATGGAGGTCCCTAACGATGTGTTACAGAGGGAAGGGACCGTTAGGTGGCTACTTTTCACAGGGACTGTTTTTAACTGCAGCAATTAGTGGTTTGGTACATAGAGGGTGTTGTGCAGGTCACACATTCATTTGAGAAATGGGCGGAAGTGTTGGCTGTGAGAAGAGCCTTAATTACTGAATTGGCAGATAACCCCTGCAATCCGCTCAGATACTACTGACACTTGAGGTCTACCTATCCCAGACTTGTCCAATTGGCTGTGGTCCCTTTGAAGTCCCTGTTTAATGTGTTTGTCTTTGGTCTGGCACGTGTCCGTCGCTGAAGACAGGGACAGAGCCCTAATGGTCGACTGTCTCCTCACAGTTCTTTATCTTTGAGTGTGCCTTGATGATGCCGAAAGTCATTGAGATGTACTATTAAAAACAACCGTTTCTTAACGTTGTGTGAATATTTTCTGTGAACGTTTTTGTGGGAATAATTTGGTGACCTCCCTAATGAAAACTGAATGGAACACAGAATGTCGTTAGATATATCAACACCTGTCACATCATGTGTGGTTCACATTCTTTTCCCTTTGTTATAGCGTTCTATCATGTTTCCACCTCCCAAAACACCACCTTACCCTCCCCAATCTAACAACATAATTACCTCATCAAATAAACCATCAAGAAGGCCCTAAAAACAGGATTTGTGAGGGGAGGGAATTGAAAAAAACATGTGTGAGAGGCATGAAACTGGGAAAGTCAGGAGAGCAGAGCCTTGAGGGCATACAATCAATATTACATTTTCCATTGCCACCTTCGTAGCTATTGTAAATGGCTTGTGTCAAAAATAATAACAGGTTGTATCACGCACCTTGAGTTTGCAATTTCATTCCTCCCACCTCGCACCTCTGGATGTTGATGACATGAGTGGCAAACGACACTCACTAGTGGCAGACTCACTGACTGAGTCATCTTTTTGTTTGGGTCAAATTCGTATCTCTCTAGCTGATGACAATTCTGAGAACTGGTAGGTAGAATATGTGGGAAAAAAAGGCTTACACATGCTACTCGACGTGATTAGGCCTTTGTGTGCATGTTTTCACCCTGAGCCCATTGCACAAATTATTAGAGGGTTTGGAGAGATTACATCTATTCTCACTTATGTTGTCATAGCACTCCAGGCAGCAATAAGGGAGATGAGGAGCAGCAGTAATGTGCGGTCCGAGAGGGACAAATTGAAACTCCACTCTGCTGGATAGCAGCACAACACTGTGATTTCAAATGGCAGTGTATACTCAGTCTGTTGTTGGCTTTAAGTCTAGTTGATTGCTTCATCTTATCCATCCATTGTCTTGAAAAGAAAACACACATGCAGAAGAACAGGGCGGTTGATGTACCTAGCAATTTGTGTAAGTGGAAAGATGTTTTTTTTTTTTTTTAAGAACCCTTTGTAACAGTCTAGTTCATGACAGACCTACCCTCGCTGGGTTTTTCAGTCTACTCCTGTAAAACTCATTTGAATCAGTGCCTAATGATAGCAAAAGGTCGAAGTCCCTAATTCTCACTACCGCTTCCTACAAGAAGATAATAACTTTCTCTGTGAACATTTCGGGGCACCAGGAGTGCAGTTATAGATTGTTCAATTGAGTTGCCAGATGAGGACGAGGGGAAAATGGTTATAAAAGAGGTAGAGTATTTCTTATGTGCACACACAGGGTATTTACAAAGGGACACACAGGGTATTCAGGCGCGCACAAACACACACTCATACATGGTTGAACATAAGGCATCACCTGCTGCAAGAGCCTGCTGGAGGGAATTTTGCAGGAATCACTAAAACGAGAATAGCTCTAAAACGTCACCTTGCTGCTATACAGAATATAGTTTAATAAATATCGATTCTAGACTTATCATACATCTACATCCAACAAACATGCAGCCAGATGGGGGGGGGGGGGGGGGGGGGGGGGGGCGAGACATCTCCAACATGCTATCAACACATATGAGTGACTGACCAACATTAACCACTAGCCATGTGATAAATCACTGCTAGCATGAATCACTGCTTTAACGTGCTATACTGTAAACGCATATAATATGACAGTCCACCACCATAAAGCTATACTACGTCTTACTGCTGTATTCTTTGGGGGTCTTCCTGGTACTTTCAAAGAGTGCCTTTCATCTTCTGTTGTCTGTGTACTCGGGTCGTTCTTCCATTGCGGTGGCATCACTTGCCTTTGCGACCATAACAACAACGACAACAAAAAAACTTTAAAATGACAAATAGTTTGTTTTTGTTTATATTGAACTGGTCATCAATGATAAAACATAACGTCCTTCATAGTGCAAAACGTTACGTTTATGCATTGTTTATTAAAGGACTTACTGTAAGCAAAGTGGCTTGTCCCAGTTGTGACGTGTCGTTGTAGTGACATGTTTTTAGGATTTAGAGATATCTACAATATCTATTATTTTGTATGCTAGAAAGTGAACAAAATAGTGTAATATATTATATAGCTGAATAAATACAAAGAAGCCTATTAAAACAAAATACAATTTTTCTAGTATAATGTGTGTCCCTCAGTTTTATGTAATTTGTGTTTCCGCCTTGAAAATCTCTATTTAGACCTCTCCAATGGAAAACTGTTATCGGGAAGGAGTCTATATTATCTAATCACACCCTTTTACTATGTCATACAATTTAGGATTCCATTGATCATTTGGTGTGTCTAAATCCAAAGTGTCACTTGGTGTTATTTTGTATTTTTATTTAACCAGACAAGTCAGTTATGAACAAATTCTTATTTACAATGACGACCTACGAACAGTGGGTTAACTGCCTGGTTCAGGGGGCAGAACGACATATTTTTATCTTGTCCGCTCTGGGATTTGATCTAGCAACCTTTTGGTTATTAAGAGAAATAACTGTGAGCAAAATCATTAACCGTAATACTTTAGTAAATTATTTTAAAAAAATGAATGGCTTAGATTTTAGCATTTGTGGCCTCAAATATCTAATTGGCGTAACCATCATCGCTGTTACGACTCCTACTGATGGCACAATGTTATCATAATTGTAACAATTATTTATTCATACATTTTTAAGCTACCATATTTGTTGAATTAGAATGGGAAGATGTACTCAAGCACATTGAAATAAAATAAAAACACGTAAAAAAATCCCCACAAGAATAGTAACAAGGAAAAATCTCCCCCCAATAGGTCAAAGGCTGTTAAGTTCAGGGGTTAAGTTTACGGTTAGGGTTACAGTAATGGTTACAGTTAGAATTGGGTTGAAGGTAAGGGGTTAGTGGTTCGGTTTAGGTTTAGGGTTTGGGTTAGGGTTATGGGTTAAGGTTAGGGAAAACAGAATTTTGAATGGAAATAACATTTTTAGCTCCCAACGAGAATAGAATAACATAATGTGTGTGTGTGTGTGTGTGTGTGTGTGTGTGTGTGTGTGTGTGTGTGTGTGTGTGTGTGTGTGTGTGTGTGTGTGTGTGTGTGTGTGTGTGTGTGTTTTGGGAGTAGAAAAGTAGAAAGGGTGGAGGAGAAGGTTTTACAGGAGGGGGAGGGGAGGGGCTGTAGGGGACTTGAGAGGTTGCCAAATGCCACAGGATCCAGCAGAGCATGTCAGGGCAGGAGAAGCCAAGGCACCAGGAGACAAACAAACACCCAAGGCATGTGTGACATCAAATCCATCCATCAAACATAACCCATAAGGTGTACGTCAATAATATTCAAAACATGAGAAGGGAGACAATAAAAGCAAACGCAAAACAATTTAACTTGACTGTTGAGGAAAGCGATTTTGCAAATCTTCAGAGAAAACCAAATCCTCTCTGCCATATAACTTCAAACAAGCCCCTTCTTTCTCGTCAAGTGAAAAAAATCAAAAAGCCAAGCTACTCATTCTAGCAAAGAAACACCCAGAGAACACACCGACATTATCTTGTTGTCCGGGGGGTGGGTGGGTCACACACACACACACACACACACATATAACAGCCACAACATCGGTGCTGTGTAAGATGATGGATTGTTCTAAAGGTGTCTTAAGGAGGTGATAAAAAGGTCTGTGACCTTCCCTAAATGAAAGCTCTCTCTGATTTGTAGAGCGGAGTGGCCATGTTTGTGGCGAAACAGTGGGTGGTCTGTCACCAGGACCATGGTCCTCTCTCTACGACCCCCACATTTACATATTTTTAATGGTCAGTGTCCTCTGGCCGTTGTAAATCAAGACAGGGCTTAACCTTTTTGGAGCCACCTCCTCTGGAGTGGACAAAGTATGTCCCTGCTATTTTTCTCTGTTGTGCCCCAAGAAAATGTCTGCTTACGAAAACAACAACATATTCCAGAATGTTCATATGGAAGGCCTGCTTGGTTGTCTTTGATATGATATAGCTTAATATTTGAGTGTAAGTGACAGTCAATGACACATACAAATCAGAGAAAACACATCCTTGACACCTTGTATCAGATCGTAAATCTGATATATAAAAAACACCGATACCTTCTCTATTTCCATTTCCATATGCATGAGCAATACTGCTGAGAATTTGTTTGTCTTTCTGATATTCTCTGCTGCGTTCATCCATCACAAGTGAGCAATTACAGTTAGGAGTCAGGAGAAACACACCTGGTAACACCCAGCGCTCCACTCCCATCTCTCTGAGTAAAAGGCCAATGCCCCACCAGGAGATTAAGGATGCGTCCCAATGGCACTATATTCCCTATACAGTGCACTACTTTTGACCAGAGCCCTGGTCAAAAGTAGTGCACTAGATAGGGAATAAGGTGCCATTTGGAAGGCGGCCTAAGCCTCTGTCGTAATGGAGATCATGGAGATCCAGGCAGATTATTCTCATTTGACTGCCTAATGAGTGCCTGAATGGGATTCCTCCAGTGATAACAGCCCCATTTGACCAGACACTACAGGAGTCTGTGTGTCAGTCACTTCCTGCATTCTCATGCAATTAGCATTTTATACGGTGTGTGTGATAGGACTACATTACGGATTAAGGATACATAGGCACCCAGTGTAGTCCGTTGCTGATTGTTCCTACAGATCTTGTGGATTTGAGTCTCTGGGCTTTCTCAGGTTTTCTATCAGTCTTATACAGTGTGTAGACGTCATTCTCAAATAAGAATCTTCGTCCTTTTACTGTACTTTGAGTTAAGTTCCGTTAATGTAAGAGAGATGAAAGATGCTGTCCGTTAGTGTGAGCATATTTCTGGAACCATAAAGTCAAGACAGCTCACTTTCACTCAGTGACATGGGCGCAATGCTGTAGTTGATTGATGACATAATCCATGTGGCCATTTCTGACCTGTCAAAGCCTAATTCACATTCTTCATTGCTTCATCAATTTTGATGGGCCTATTTTAGCCTTTAAGGAAACGGGAGAAACATATGTTTGACCTTATGCAACGCTATTGAGATATTACTTCTGCCTCTGTGTGAATCTCCATTTAGAACATACAGATGAAGATATCGATTAGGAGGCCATGGCAAAACGGTGCAGTATGGAATGACACACCACTTACACATCATTGCGTAAATGTACACTAAATCACCAAACGGCGAGTGTTGCATTACTAGCTAATGACGAGGGCTCGGCAGGGGTGAGTACTTTCACTTTCACTCCGTCTTTAGTAAATTGGATTAAACTGTCCATTCATTCAAGTATTGATGTTCCTTATGACAGCTGCTTATCCTCGCAGGGCAGTGGAGACACCAGAGCCCCTCCAACCATCTACTGGCTGGATGGGACAACAGCGAGGAGAGGCGATGTTAGACACTGTCACGAACGTGGGTTGAATGAATGGACCAAGGCGCAGCGTGCATAGAGTTCCACATGTTTATTGGATGAAACTCGCAGAAAGCAATAAAGCGCAAAAAAAAAAAACGAAATGTGAAGCCAAATGTAGCGCTCGCAGGCAACTATACACAGACAAAAAAGAAAGAAAAAAGGCTGCCTAAATATGATACCCAATCAGAGACAACGATAGACAGCTGCCTCTGATTGGGAACCATACCAAGCCAACATAGAAATTAAAAAACTAGACTACCCACCTGAGTCACACCCCAACCTAACCAAAATAGAGAATAGTAAAGATCTCTAAGGTCAGGGCGTGACAGACACCTGCATCTTTAACACCAGATGGTCAGTCCCCAACATTGGACAATATGAGTCAAAGCAAGGTATAGCAAGGTATAGGCTAGCTAGTAAATCTCCAGCAATGTTATAGGGGGTAAACATGGATAATGTGATTGCGAGATTTCAATGGGCAACTCACTTATATAATAGAATGTAATCAATATCAACATCCTCCCTCGATCTATTTCTGATGTACAATCTTCAAGACTATAATTATCATCATCGCCGTCATCATCACAGCCACCTTTATAATTACACACTTCCACTGCAGCATGCTTTAATGTCACTCTGCTTATTAAAATCATGTTTAGAAGTGTATCGATCAGACCGCAGTGATGATCAATCTGTGGTCAGCTAAGACAATGATGTAGAGTTCATTCATTTCCCACATCCTCTAGTTAAAGCCCCAGGCTCCTAGTCTCAACACACTAAGCATGGTACAAGAGAATCGTGATTTCCCAATGCTACTTACTGGTGATGACACAGTAGAACCGAGGACAATTCCTCAGTTCAGTCAATTCAGTCCCTTGGAGATGAACATAAGAATGATCTATGGAATTTGGGGAAAAGATGTGCAACATTTTTAAGGGCTCATTCCTCTCACTCTGCAGTTGTAATATTTTAATCATGTAATACCTAACTAAAAGCTCTTTTCATAAGTCACTCATCAGAATTGCAAGGTGCTGCTTTCCAGCATATAGAAATATGATCTTGCCATTCAACAGGAAGTATGATATAATGATCCACAGCTGGCAAAGTTATAAAACATAATATGAATGTTCTCTGACAAGATACCCGACCTAATAACATACAATTGAGAAACAGAGGGCGGCAGGGTAGCCTAGTGGTTAGAGCGTTGGACTAGTAATCGGAAGGTTGCAAGTTCAAACCCCCGAGCCGACAAGGTACAAATCTGTCGTTCTGCCCCTGAACAGGCAGTTAACCCACTGTTCCTAGGCCGTCATTGAAAATAAGAATTTGTTCTTAACTGACTTGCCTGGTTAAATAAAGGTAAAAAAAAAATATAAAAAAAAAAAGAGGCAGACTACTGTAAAAGCACGATTCCAAGAAAAAAGAGGGAGCTAACCAAATCACTTTCACAGGGCCCAGGCATATGTAGATCAGGGGCCGTATGCATCAAACGTCTCAGAGTAGGAGTGCTGATCTAGGATGAGTGATGTCTTTTAGATCACAATGAATAAGATTACACGGACAGGGAGGAACCTGATCCTAAATCTGCACTCCTACTCTGAGATGCATGAAACATATGGCCCCTGGACAAATCGCATGTAAACAATATAATCAATTTGGGCTGGGTTAATCTTTTCAAGCATGTTATGCTACCCACATGATCCCTCTACTAAAGCGGAGTTATCACACCATAAACACTCACGACTGTGATGACTCGTATAATAAGAGTGTGAAAGCTGATTATTATGGACGACAGGTGGCTAGGAGAATAGGTCAGCCTCAATCAACCCCATGTGAAAAAAAGCTATTTCTGATATACAGTATATGTGGCTACTGATACCCCAAACACCCTGTGTGTTGAAATCAATGGGCATCCCATGACACAAGATGCCTTCATAAATCATGGTTTGTTGATCATTTGTCAGGAGGCAGGGGCTTTTTGTTAACCTAATTATTACAGCACACTGTCGCTGAAAATAAGGCAGGACTGCCAATGCAAATCAAGGCAGGGGTCCTGAATGTGGTTGGGGTGGTTCTAGGGTCACTGGAGTAGGGTTTGTGGTACACAATATCCCCGCAAAACATTATACCCATGTGGCATTAAAATACAACAGAGGATGCATTTAAACGGGGCAAAATATCTGCTTCCTGATTGAAATGTCTCAAAGGCATGTGATCCGTCTACAACTTCTAGCTCACTAGCATTCAGTCTTGTATTCAAGCAACAACTTCAGCACACCGTGAATGTCTTTCCTGCCATATCACTGCTCCAACCCTCTTGTGCAGTGTGTCTAAACAGTCGGTACAAGTTAGGGCACAGTGCACTGATTACCAGATCTCGGACTGTGCATGCAGGCCTTTGTGTTCAACTGAAGGTTCCCCATTAGCCTTACATTCCACCCGGAGTGACCTCACATTTGGAGAAAAAGCTCAAACAAGAGGTAGGTGAACTGTACGATGCACGCAGGGCGAGGACAGGAAAACTTTGTAAAATGGAGCGTCTCGCTAAGTGCTCGGTGTATAGTATTGGCTTTCAGTGTCATTAACTTTTCAGCAGTAAGCAGGTTTCTGTCGCCACTGACCAAATTGCTTTAAATGCATAGCAATTACACAGTCCAGGCTGGTGCTTAAAGGATAAGGAAAGTATAGTTTCTGTAGTACAAACCTTTGTAATGGGATTAACGGTGAGTCGCGTTGATGAAGGAGCTCTCTCTGTTACTAGGAGGAGGATTAGTTTCCCAATGATATACTGTACCTAACCAGTTGGCCCACATGTTAATGACCAGATTACCATTTTCTAATTAACCAATCTGAAAGGGTATGTTAATAATGCATAGAATCACAGTGGTAGGCTCCACTTTTTTTTTCATTACATTCTCCGCTTCCCCATTTTGCTTTTTCCTAGGGAGCGACGGCTGGGGTCGAAGGTGAAGCACCTTCTCGTTATTCATTTTAAAAGTTAAAATGTGTTAGCTGGAGGCTTAAACATAGCTTTAGCATGTTTAAGTCATGCTGCGCTTGTCAGGGAAGGCATGCGGGTCCTTGCCTTTGATATATATTTGCGGCATAATGTGGTCGGGGTTTGAAAATGAGCGGTAAATGAGCGGTCTACTTTTGATCTCAGTTTTTTCCCTCCCGTGGTCTCGCCACACACACTAAAAATAGATGCCGAGCATCCTATCAATGAGGTGAGGGAGCCAAGGTCATGTGACTTTGAGTAGACGCAGTCCACTGGCCTTATAAACAGGTTTAAAATGGACTCTTTCACTTGCACTTCCTCCTCACAGACGGGACAATTTCAGCTAAACTTGATATCAAAAACACAATCCAAGTCCTAGGCTATATGCTCACTACGATATGAGAAGCACTCTGCGGTATGAGAAGATATATTCTCATTCCTCTGGTGGTGTTCTGTAAAACAGTTTCGGAAAGTGCTCGACAAAATAAGGCATTCAAAATACTATCTAGCAGTGGTGTCCATTTCATGCTGTAGTGGGGTTTGGGGACCTGTGAGTATTCGTAATGGCACAATGTGACAGCATTTCTTAGTAGTAACCCGGCCTCAGCGAGGTGCTCAACCAAGCAAATGAACAACCGAGACCAGCAGAGTCCATGCAGCATGTCTCAACTGTACAGGCCCTTGAACAACACCAGTCCCCACAGGCCCAAGACAATCTAAAAAAAAAACACCCCTGAATCACCTGCAAGCCTGCAGCTGCCCCCTGCGTACTACACCACTACATTTGTGCCAGTGTTGTGTTTACTCTCTGCAGAGTCCTGTCTACTGTCAGTATGACCAGACTGCATGTTATTCTAGTCTAGTCTGTAAAGCTCAAGCAGTTATGGGAACTCAGGGGAGCCAATAAAAATCATCTCGCAAATCCTGTTAAGAGGAGATGGGAGCAGCCGACTGAGCTCTGAACTCCCCGAGATACCGATAGATCTGCTTGTTTGTTATCCTGCTTATCTTGAAGGTGTAGCTCGTGGGCTGCAATGTACTGTATATTTGATGAATATTACATTTTTTCAATAATGGATATAGATTTGCCATACTACATATGAATTGTTCATCGGCAACCCGTGCATTATTTAGTGATACATTTTCTTAAATTTCCCTCCCAAAAAGCAATGTTGGGGATGTGTTTGGAGTTCAGGGAGGGAGTGGGGAGATACAGAGAGAGATATAGAGAAGGAATATAGTATTTTCCACTTATAATGTATCTTGGCAGTTTCATCGTTGGAAGTGAAATATGCATCGCTAGATGCACAATGAACATTAGCACGTACAAGAGGTTTTAATGGACTTTTTGGCAACCATTGTCACTTTGATAATGCAATGGTGAGAGAGGGTTTTATCATATACAATGAGCTCCAAATGTATTGGGACAGTGACACATTTTTTGTTTTGTTTTGGCTCTATTCCAGCACTTGGGATTTGAAATGACACAATGTGCAGACTGTCAGCTTTAATTTTAGGGTATTTTCATCCATATCGGGTGAACCATTTAGAAGCACTTTTTGAACATAACCCCCCCTATTTTAGGGGACCAAAAGTGTTAGAACAAATGAACTTATATGTATAAAAAAGAGGTCAAAAGTTTAGTATTTGGGCCTATATTCCTAGCACGCAATGATTACATCAAGCTTGTGACTCAACAATTTTGATGGATGCATTTGCTGTTTGTTTTGCTTGTGTTTCAGATTATTTTGGCCCAATAAAAATGAATGGTAAATAATACATTGTGTCAATTTGGAGTCACTTTTATTGTAAATAAGAATAAAATATGTTTCTAATTACTTCTACATTCCTTTGGATACTACCATGATTATGGATAATCCTTCATGATTCATTAATAATGATGAGTGAGAAAGTTACAGATGCACAAATATCATACTCCCCCCAAAATACTAACCTCCCTATTGCAATGGTGAGACTATTGGGGGGTATGATATTTGTGCATCCAAAAAGTTTGTAGAGTCACAAGTTCATGTAATCATTGCGTGCTTGGAACATGGGACCAAATACTAAACTTTTGACTACTTTAATACACATATAAGTGAATTTGTCCCAATACTTTTGGTCCCAAAAATTGCTGTAATTTCTAAATGGTTCACCCAATATGGATGAAAATACCCTCAAATTAAAGTTGACAGTATGCATTTTAACCTGATAGTCATTGTATAATTTAAAATCCAAAGTGCTGGAGTACAGAGCCAACAACAAAAAGTGTGTCACTGTTGGAGCTCACTGTATAATAGTGGTAGGCTTTGCCTTAGCTGATGTCAGAGAGGCAGATAGGGAGGCCCTTTTCACTTCTTTAGTGGAAATTGGATTACTTTAACAAAAGGACACATTGGCGTAATTGGTGACAAATGACTATCTGCATGTGGCATCACTTAAAATAGCTTGGCTCGCTCGATATCCTTTTAAATGATGCAAATGACTGAAAAAAGGCTAGCTATTTTGAGTTTGTGTGTTGTGATGCCACTCTCTTTCAATTATACAACACCATATGAAATCAGAAGCATAAACCTATAATGAGGAGTCTGCTGATCCAGCAATAGCCTTACAGATCGACAGCATAAAATGCTTACAAGAGAGGGAGAGAAAAACATGTCAATTTTTAGCTCCCTCTCTCCACATTCAATATTAAATCTAGATGGGACATGTTGTTTTTTTTGAGACATGGGGGTGCTATCAAAAACCGTGTCGCGTTGCATTCATTAAAAACCCAGCCCCTCTAGTAACCCATGCTTCCTGTAAAGTGCCCCGGGGGATTCGGGGTGCTAATTATTTACTGAAGCAGCTGAGACGTTTCCAATGAGACCCCGTGCTGATGCTCACTGTGAAGGAGGTGCCCTGATGGGGTAACCTGGGTAACACATGAATTGAAGGAGAGAGCAGATGGACACTGGGGATTACAATGGTCACTGTGTAGAGAGGGGCGTTTTGAGAGAGGGCTTGTGTGGTGGTGAACATGGAGGGGAAGGGCCACCAGGGGCCCAACAGAGGCCACAGCACAGTATTAGATTACAGATGAATATGAATGGCCAACTGGCTGCAGGCTTGGGGCAAAAACTGCATAGCCTTAAGCTTTTTGTCCTAGTCTGTATGACTTAAGCCTGAGTGAGAGGGAGGAGAGTCGGGGGTCCTGGATGTTTTTAGCCATTATCACTAGTTAGAGACAGAAGAGCCTCTGAGTCAGAGGGGAAAGGAGGAGAATACCATGGAGGGGATTTTCAAAAAGTAGGCCTCTAATGGCAAGCTTGGCTGTGGGTGCTGTGATCATCTTTGCTGAACTAGCAGAATTGTGAAGAAACAGTTAAACATTCACTCAAGAATCTAACTGAAACAATGTATTCTGTCCAAGCTATAGTTTGTCACTTTAGCTGAGTAATACAAGTTCCTTCCCTCCTCACCTTTCATGTCCTCCCTCCCACCCAAAAGGGGGGCATGAGTGGTGGCGGGGGGGATATGTGGCATCTGGGCATCCAACCAAACAGACCTTGCTTCAGCAAGCAGACAAACACATACAAGAGTCTAGTGAGCTCTAAATTACTAATATTCCACTCAATTTGATTTGAGAGGGCCAGCATTATCTGTGGATTTTAGATCTATTTTTAGTTCAAGGGTTAACGGTTAACATACTGCTGAAATACCTACATCTACTCGCGATCCAACCACATGTAACTCAATAAGATTCCAATCTGGATTAAAACATAACATTATACCATATATAGCATTCTAACTGGGATATTGGACTAATATTGGGGATTTATGTGCGTTTTGTGGAGATTAAAGTATACACAGCGTCATGTTGGAAAGTGCAAAAGGCTGTGGGGGGGTTTTACTGTAAAGCTGTGAGATAAACATAGAGCAAAGTGTTACAATTAATTCCAAACAAGGTTCCACAAACCCCAGAATCTGACCACAATCCAACCAACCAACTTGTGTTATTGCGTCCAAAACAAAACTAGATTACCTTGTACGCTTGGAGGTTAATCAGTATGCAGTTAACATGAGTGACTCTGATGCTTCCCCCCCCCCCCCTCTTTTTATGGGGAGTTAAACATTTCCTTCTCAGCCAACTTTGTCACACACAGTGCAGCTAACTTCCACATAGCCAAGTCCCAGATTCTATGTAAAGGGATATGTATGTGTGGGGACTTGATTCAATCTAACAGAGAACTATGGTGAACAGAAGCAGGTGTGCTTACAGTCATTACAGGGAGCTCCTGTCTTACGGATAGATCATTCAAATGGCTGACGCATGACCTCCGCAGAAATAATATATGTGACCTTTGCCAATGAGATTTTACCACCTGACAAAGTGGATTCTTACAGCTGTGATTGAATTGTTACTGTTGTGTCCTGTATGACAATTGGACGGTCACTTCTACCACTAAACACAGCCAATTTCCTTCCGGCTACTTCTTTATAACGGTCAGTTAGCACTAAACCCAACACCGCTAATAGAAAATGGAGGACACGAATGTCATGCAAAAAGTGATGTATATTCACAAATGAATCAAGGGGCATACAGAATCAAACCCACATTCCCCCCAAATCAACGATAATGTATAGGCCCTGTCTCCGAATCAAAGTACAATAGAATCCAACAAGAAATACATAAATTATAAAATAATGATTCATCTTAACAGCTGCCACCATTCTGACACACCTCACTCAAACCAGGAAATGTCTATGGGTGTGGCTAGGGAGTGACCATGGCACCTTGTGATTTACATCTTCAACAACCCGTCTGTGACGCAAGACATAATAAAAACACAGCACACCAGTGACAAAGTTGTGCATGGACACTGCTGCGGCCTACAGCCCAGGTGGGTTGCTTCCAGCTACAAAACATATCAGTAACTCCTCTACATTTGTTTCTTTGGCCCATTTAGTCCAAATATTATACCCCTTTCCTGCAAGCACATGACCAAATCTCCCTCGAATGCCCCATGGGTGGAACGTTGTTAATATTTTTTTTAATAATTTCATAACTAATAAAAAAATATTGTAAAAAAACGGATGGAAATTTGGTGTTTCTATGTCAAACGGTTTTGTCATATTTCAGTCTACTTTGTGTATTATTGAGATTATAAAGTGTAATATTGGATGGCAAACTCAGAAATGAATACATTTCAACTCTATATCTGACATGGTACAGGTGTCTTCTTTTTTTAAGCCCATAACCATGTGTGTGAGGTGTATAAGTTTTTCAAAGTATATTTGTTTAAGACTACCAAGAAACCCTCTGTGTGACCCTGATTTAGTCCACTGCAGTAAAAGGTTAACCCCTGTTTATATTGAGAGTGCATTTCTGTCTACACTGTGCTGGCTTGGGTACTGAAATACCGTGGGGGGGGATGTGCCTTCGCCTTCCCTCTCACAAATGTGAAGAGATGGCGATGGTAAATATCACTGCAACAGATGGGACTGATGCTCTCTGCTCTCTCACTCTCCCTCCTCTCTTTCCACCTATCATCTCTCTCTCTCTCTCTCTCACTCCCTGCCTTCCACGTGTCTCTCTCTCTTTCGCTCTCCCCCTCTCTCTCTGCCTCTCTCCCCCTCTCTCCCACCATTTCCCATGCAGAGGGAGCAGCAGCAAATGGATACCCATCAACAGAAGGAAAGGCCCGGGGCCAAGATGAGAGCAGTGGACACTGGCCTGTTACGCAGCCAATTCCACAGACAAATTCTCTAGGACTATTTACGGGGGATATTAAAGGTGCAGATATGAGCTCGTGCATAAGATTACACAATAAATGAGTATCCAAATGCACATTCTCTCCATCTTCTCTGTCCTAAAAATGGATCCTGGAAAAATCATGAACTACCTGGGACAATAGGGACCGGTAGCCTCTGTTGTTGTTGCATCATCGCAGTTAACTGTCAGGCTCGGCTGCAGGAAAGGGAAGGGCAAAGTATTGACTGTATATAGCAGCATGGTGAGCCTACATATCATCATGTAGAGAGGCCTTGAGGGGTGTCATCCTCATTAAAACTCAGATTTGAAGGAGGCACAAATCCTGCCCACTCGTCAATTCTACCGACACCAAACATGTTTATCTTTAGGCAAACAGCGCTGTGTTGTTCTGATACCTTTAGCTGTGGAGGCTAAGCTACTGTAGCTATTCCCACAGCCGTGTTTTATCAGACCATCCCCACTGAGGGAAGGGGACATGTGAAGCCACAGCACAACAGGGGTCCTCCTGGGTCTCTCTGAGCTAGCCAGATAGGTGATGTTAAACACATTGCTGCTGCAACACCATGGATAGCAAAAAATGGGAGGAGAAAGACTCAGAGATCTGTGCAAATCGTCGAATATACCTTATAATTGCCTGATTCGACAGCGACAGAGTATGACAGAAATGAGCCACCTAGGGTTTGACTGAGCCTCGGGGCCCGAGACGGTGATGAAATTGTTCGGATGTCCGCTTTAAGTAACTTGGCAAATCAGAAAATCACCCATCGGCCCCTCAGTTCTTTGGCAGAGGGCTTTGTATAGGTGTCACGTACAGCGTTTGGCCATGACATACCGGGTTACATGAATGATTTAAGAGCTCAAGGGATTGGAAATTACTTTCTTTTGTCACTGACATTTTCCCCTGCCTGGAGTTTGCCTTGGATGGTATCTCATTCAATGTCTCCCGAGCATTCTAGATTTCCATTTATTTATTTAAGGAGGAAATAGAAGGGAAATTTCAACGGGTCACTAATTTCATTTCACCGTGTACCAATGGCATTAGCCCAGAGCAGATATTTCAGAGAAACACAAAATCAATGTTCAGATTCTATTGGGAATTGCCAGGGAATCCATTAGTACCTTTGACCAATAGGTCAGGTAAAGTAATAGCTAGATAAATGTTTTATTACAGATTTGCAAACTGACTTAATGGGAGGGCTAAACCTGTGCAGTCACGCATGGCAAATATTCATCATTAGATTCCATTGGTGTGATTCGCACATATCAGTTTTAGCCATGCAGGGCACTTCCTGACTTCTGATAGGTTACTGGTGACATTTTGTGTCCACCTGTTCTCAGTGGTGACAAAGGCAGCATCTCCATGGTTTTAAAGTCAGCCATGTCAGACGCCAGTATGAAAAGTGAAAATCATCACAAATTAGTTTTGATATTTCAAAATGTTGTGTGCTATGTGTATGGATTCTGGTTGAGATACACTCAGTGACCAGTTCATTAGGTACACCCATCTATTCCCGGGTCGGATCCCCCTTTGCCTCCAGAACAGCATGAATTATTCGGGGGAAATGGAAACATTGCTCAATTGGTATGAAGGGACATAACGTGTGCCAGGAAAACATTTCCCACGCCATTACACCACCACCACCAGCCTATACCATTGCCATCAGGCAGGATGTACAAATAAATAAAACATTTAAAGCTGAAATGTAATGAGTCAAATATTTAACCCTTTTGTTATGGCAAGCCTAAAGAAGTTCAGGAGTAAAAAATTAAGAAGTCACATGTTGCATGGACTTCGTGTGCAATAATAGTTTTTAACATGATTTTTGACTGACTAACTCATCTCTATGCCCCACACATACACTTATCTGTAAGGTCCCTGTCGATCAGTGAATTTCAAACGCAAATTCAACTACAAAGACGAAAGAGGTATTCCAATGCCTCGCAACGCAGGCCACCTATTAGTAGATGGATAAAAATACAAAAAGCAGACATTGAATATCCCTTTGAGCATGGTGAAATTATAAATTACACTTTGGGTGGTTTATAAATACACCCAGTCATTACAAAGGCGTCCTTCCTAACTCAATTGCCGGAGAAGAAGGAAACCGCTCAGGGATTTCACCATGAGGCCAATGGTGACTTTAAAACTGTAACGGTGTTCGTCTATAGGAGGAGAAGAAGCGGACCAAAGCGCAGCGTGGTGGTTACTCATGTTCTTTAATTAATGGAAACTGAACGATACATGAAATAACTTAACTCTACAAAAACAACAAACGGAACGTGAAAACCTATACAGCCTATCCTGTGACAACACACACAGTGACAGGAACAATCACCCACAAACAAACAGTGAAACCCAGGCTACCTAAGTATGATTCTCAATCAGAGACAACTAATGACACCTGCCTCTGATTGAGAACCATACTAGGCCGAAGACATAGAACTGAACCAAAACATAGAAAAACAAACATAGACTGCCCACCCAACTCACGCCCTGACCATACTAAATAAATACAAAACAAAGGAAATAGAGGTCAGAACGTGACAGTACCCCCCCCCAAAGGTGCGGACTCCGGCCGCAAAACCTTGACCTATAGGGGAGGGTCTGGGTGGGCGTCTGTCCGCGGTGGCGGCTCTGGCGCGGGACGCGGACCCCACTTCGCCATTGTCTTAGTCCGCCGTATTGTCCGCCTCCGTGGCTTACTCCCCATGCCCACCCCTCTCAATGACCCCACTGGACAGAGGGGCTGCTTAGGACAGAGGGGCAGCTCGGGACAGAGGTGAAGCAGCTGCTCGGGACAGAGGGGCGGCAGCAGCTCGGGACAGAGGGGCGGCAGCTGCTCGGGACAGAGGGGCGGCAGCTGCTCGGGACAGAGGGGCAGCTGCTCGGGACAGAGGGGCAGCTGCTCCGGGCGGAGGGGCTCTAGCGGCCCCTGGCTGACTGGCGGCACTGGCGGCCCCTGGCTGACTGGCGGCACTGGCGGCCCCTGGTTGACTGGCGGCACTGGCGGCCCCTGGCTGACTGGCGGCCCCTGGCTGACTGGCGGCACTGGCGGCCCCTGGCTGACGGGCGGCACTGGCGGCCCCTGGCTGACTGGCGGCACTGGCGGCCCCTGGCTGACGGGCGGCACTGGCGGCCCCTGGCTGACGGGCGGCACTGGCGGCCCCTGGCTGACGGGCGGCATTGGCGGCTCCTGGCAGACGGGCGGCACTGGCGGCGCTGGGCAGACGGACGGCACTGGCGGCGCTGGGCAGACGGGCGGCTCAGATGGCGCTGGGCAGACGGGCGGCGCTGGCGGCGCTGGGCTGAGTAGCTCTCCTAGCGCCGAACAGGCGGGAGACTCCGGCAGCGCTGGAGAGGAGGAAGGCTCTGGTAGTGCTGGACAGGCGAGGCGCACTGTAGGCCTGATGCGTGGTGCTGGCACTGGTGGTACTGGGCCGAGGACACGCACAGGAAGCCTTGTGCGGGGAGCTGCTACCGGAGGGCTGGGGTGTGGAGGTGGTACTGGAAAGACCGGACCGTGCAGGCGCACTGGAGCTCTTGAGCACCGAGCCTGCCCAACCTTACCTGGTTGAATGCTCACGGTCGCCCTGCCAGTGCGGCGTGGTGGAATAGCCCGCACTGGGCTATGCAGGCGAACCGGAGACACCGAGCGCAAGGCTGGTGCCATGTAAGCCGGCCCAAGGAGACGCACTGGGGACCAGCTGCGTAGAGCCGGCTTCATGGCATTAGGCTCGACGCTCAATCTAGCCCGGCCGACACGCGGAGCTGGAATATACCGCACCGGGCTATGCACCCGCACTGGAGACACCGTGCGCACCACTGCATAACACGGTGCCTGTCCGGTCTCTCTAGCCCCCCGGTAAGCACAGGGAGTCTGCCCAGGTCTCCTACCTGGCGTAGCCATACTCCCTGTTAGCCCCCCCCCCAAGAAATTTTTGGGGCTGCCTCTCGGGCTTCCTTCCGCGCCGCCGTGCCTGCTTCGCCAACTCCATTCTCTGATAGCCTTCAGCGCACTGCTCCATCGAATCCCAGGCGGGCTCCGGCACTCTCCCTGGGTCCGCCGCCCACCTGTCGATCTCCTCCCAAGTAGTATAACCCATGCCATTGCTGTCCATAACGTCCTCCCATGTCCATACCTCCTCGCGCTGCTCCTGCTGCTGCTTTCTCCGTTGCCCATTACCACACCGCTTGGTCCTGTTGTGGTGGGTGATTCTGTAACGGTGTTCGTCTATAGGAGGAGAAGAAGCGGACCAAAGCGCAGCGTGGTGGTTACTCATGTTCTTTAATTAATGGAAACTGAACGATACATGAAATAACTTAACTCTACAAAAACAACAAACGGAACGTGAAAACCTATACAGCCTATCCTGTGACAACACACAGTGACAGGAACAATCACCCACAAACAAACAGTGAAACCCAGGCTACCTAAGTATGATTCTCAATCAGAGACAACTAATGACACCTGCCTCTGATTGAGAACCATACTAGGCCGAAGACATAGAACTGAACCAAAACATAGAAAAACAAACATAGACTGCCCACCCAACTCACGCCCTGACCATACTAAATAAATACAAAACAAAGGAAATAGAGGTCAGAACGTGACAAAAACAGTTACAGAATTTAATGGCTGTGATAGGAGAGAACTGAGGATGGTTCAACAACATTGTAGTTACTCCACAATAGTGAACTAAATGATAGAGAAAAGGAAGGAAGCCTGTACAGAATAAAAAATATTCCAAAACATGCATTCTGTTCACAATAAGGCACTAAAGTAAAACTGCAAAAAATGTGGCTTTTTTAAAAACTTTGTCCTGAATACAAAGTGCTATGTTTGTGGCAAATCCAACACAACACATGACTGAGTACCAGTATTCATAGTTTCAAGCACGGTGGTGGCTGCATCATCTTATGGGTATGCTTGTCATCGACAAGGACTAGGAAGTATTTTTTAGGATAAAAATAAATGGAATAAAGGTAAGCACAGGTAAAATCCTAGAAGAAAACCTGGTTCAGTATGTATTCCAACAGACACTGGGAGACAAATTCATCTTTCAGCAGGGAAATAACCAAAAACACAAGGCCAAATATATACTAGAGTTGCTTACCATGGCAGCACGGAATGTTCATGAGTAACAAAGTTATAGTTTTGACCTAAATCAGCTTGAAAACCAATAGCAAGACATGAAAATGGTAGTCTAGCAATGTTCAACAACCAACTTAGCAGAGCTTGAAGAATTTAAAAAAATAATAATGTGCAAATGTTGTACAATCCAGGTGTGCAGAGCTCTTAGAGACTTACCCAGAAAGACTTAGCGCTGTAATCGCTGCCAAAGTTGATTCTAACATGTATTGACTCAGGGTTGTGAATGCTTTAAGTAAATTAGATATTTCTGTATTTCATTTTCATTAAGTTTGCAAAACATTTCTAAAATCATGTTTTCACTTCGTGATTATGGGGTATTGTGTGTCGATGGGTAAGGACACTTATATGTAATCCATTTTGAATTCAGGCTGCAACACATCAAAATGTGGAATAAGTCAAGGGAATGCTTTCTGAAGGCACTGTATATGTACGGTCCCTATTCATCAACCGACACAGCAATCATGTCATGTATTTTACAGTACATTCTTGTTTATACTGAAGTAATCCAACAGAGTATATTTCATGTGGGTTTTTAGTTGATTGAGAACTTTATTCTCAACCTCTGTTGCTACCAACATAATTTCTACATGTATGCTATTGATCATACTGCTCAACCTTCAAGTCGTGTGTATTTCTGAAAGTCTTACTTTTCCCCCTAAGGATCAAGAGTCAAGAGTGATGCTTATGCTGTTGTTATTACACACATAAATCCATTTCAGATTTGACATAGGTCTATCAATAACCGATAGGACGCTATCCCTCTCGCTTCAATATTTGCTCCAAAAAAATGAAAGAGTGAAGATAACATGACATTTTTATAACGTACATGTCAATGCTTTAGAACATATTTCAGTTTGCCCGGTTAACAGCAGTGATAAACCGCTGTTGAATGGATGCACGCAGTGGAGCGCGTTCTATTCGCTTACCTCTTGGAATGTAATCATTTCTATTCTAGGACTGAGGTGTTGTCTTTTAGCTCAGATGGGGAACTCTGAATCAGGCATTGAGTGGGAGCAAACTGGCCAGTAGGCACTAGGAAGGCACATATGCTGAGAGGGCCTTCTCTGGTTACCAACACCATTCTAAGAGGAGGGGCAATCTCCCCAATCACATTGCTCAGTTTGCTGGAGACTGATTTTCAATTTCTTAAAGCTACGGTGTCCTTATAGGCACAGTATGCAAGTAACAGGAGAACTGGGTTAGGAAGAACATATATACTGAGTGTTCAAAAGAGTATTTCCATGACATGACATGACAACAAACTAGGTGAATCCAGCTATGATCACTCATTATTTCACATGTTATATCCACTTCAATCAGTGTAGATGAAGGGGAGGTGACAGATTTAAAGAAGGATTTTTAAGGCTTGAGACAATTGAGACATGGATTGTGAATGGGTGAATGGACAAGACAAATGTAACAGCCTTTGAGCGGACTATGGTAGTAGGTGTCAGGCGCACCGGTTTGAGTGTGTCAAGAACTGCAATGCTGCTGGGTTATTCACGCTCAACTGTTTCCCGTGTGTATCAAGAATTGACCACCCAAGGGACATCCAGCCAACTTGTCACAACTGTGGGAAGCATTGGAATCAACATGGGCCAGCATCCCTGTGGAATGCTTTCTACACCTTGTAGAGGCCATGCCCTGACGAATTGAGGCTGTTCTGATGGCAAAAAGGGGGTGAAAATGAATATTGGGAAGGTGTTCCTACTGTTTTGTACACTCAATGTAGATTGCAACATATTTCAAGACTGTAGTTTGTATGAATACCTGTTTGTTTTATTCAATGCTATTTTACAGTTTGAATCCCTTTCAGTTGAGTTTGGCCAATATGCAATGTTGTTATGTACTCATCATTTACTATTCCTATGCAATATGTATATACTAAGCAATATTGTTGTTGTTCCCATGCAATATAATTTATATGTGTTCTATGGCAACAAAGCGGTCTGTTCTGACAAAAATACGCATCTAACATCTTCTGTCATGACACCATCTCACGATCAACAAAGTAGCACGTGCTACATAAATGCATTATTCACAAACTGAAAGGACAGTTGATGGTGGTATGTACTTGTTTATTAAAAGATGAGTCAAAGAGAGATTCACACTTGGAACGTGAAATAACTACTGCCATGAACCTTTTAACATTTTCCCGGCATATAATTAGGTCATGTTCCAAACATTGTATTCAAACAGACTTCATATGTAAGACCCACATAAAAAATAAACAATATCTTTCTGAAGTGCAAGAAACATAAATACAGGTTTATGGTTAATGTTTAAGAAAAGAAGGCAGTCTTCAGTTTCAAATAAAAAAAGTTTCATTTCATGAAACAGGACTATGGAATGTTCTTTTTTGCTTGCTCGTTTGACTTTTGCCAGACCACCCACATAAAAGTATGCCACTTGCAGTACTTGCAGTTTTTCCTTCCAGAAGTTTGGGGTTTTACAGCTTGGTTGAGATATGTTTTGGATATGCCCAATATGTAAACTAGTGGGTCAAATAAAATTCAAATTGGTATCTTTGTTTTGTCTTTTAAATGTATCACACCACATGGCCATATTAAGTCATTATGTATCAGTTCCAGCTGATTTATTCATTTTCTGTCAAGGCAGACTTCCGCATCATGACAGATAATGATGTTGACAGTGCACAAGGCTGTTTTTCCATCACTTGCTACAAAAATGCAGATGGTCTGTATTTTAAGAGTATATATTGCACAAACAATGAGGGGGAAAAACAGTATGTGCCATAAAAAATACCAAAATCCAGTTTCACACCTGCGATTTGGGACCCATCCACATATCACGAGTATGATATACATAAACTCCTAACTTTACTATATTACAGTACATATACAATCTTGAAACTAGTCCCAGCACTGAGGTATGTTGTCCCCGTGATGCCATTGTATCGTCTACAAATACTGAACAAATCTGCTCTACAACTGTACAAAACCTTAAAATCCACAAGGCATTTTGATGCAAGTTTTAATTTAACTTAATCCTTAAAACCAGGACTTCCTTGCATGCGAAAACAAATGATAAAGGGAAGAAGTGCCTGAAACTCACTGAAAGCACAGTAAGAACATTCCCTTTTAACTGTACAAAAATATGCCTGAAAATATCTTACTTTTCTTTTAAAAAGATGAGGTCTGTTATGTATCAAAATGTTTCCTCCACATCTGTATTCTGAAGAGGTTTAGGCTGCTTAATTTCAAATCAGGAGGTAAACGGAATCAGTTACAAAAAAAAAAACGTCTGCGGCATATAGAAATGACATAAAACCGTTGCAAAAGTAACATCCTGAACGATGTCAGTTCACAGATTTTCTTTAGGTCAGTCCACAGTCCTACGTGTTCAGCTCCCTGCAGTTTTAAGAGGATAAGATGCATAGAAGTTCACAGATGTTTCCCTTTGCGGTCCGTTTTAGTTTAATAGTAATTGTAGACCTACAGAAAAATCCATAAAACCCTGTCATGCTGCCAGAAAAACGTCTGCAGACTTTTTTTTTTTGCTACAGTAGGCTACCAGCTTCATAAGCATCTAATTCCTCAAACCTCACCTCGTCTCCTCCCCCGGACCCCTAGAAACCACAGAGGAGGCAGGGCTATAGGAACAACTTGAACAGGACATCATTTCATTTATCATTCTCTGTTACTACTCGGATACTTTACATTTAGTATGTGAACACCAAGTCAGAAAAGTTCGCCTCCAACCAGTCCCCTGCTATCATTTCACTGAGCTCTGGTGTGCAATAGTCTGGGAATTCAAAGTGAGAGCCCAGACTGCCCTCGCTGAAAGAGTCCAAATCTTTATCCACAAGAGAGAGGGAAAGATTTCCTGAATTCGTGTTTCCCAGCTCCTGCCCGTGAGCGCTGGGGGCGAAATTTAAACTGAAGTCAAAAAGCAAGTCGTCCGCGTCCTCGCTGGAACTGGAAGATGTTGAAACTGACCTAGAAGATGCTGGTGAGACGGAAGCAGGGTACATTGTGCTCTGCTTGGTAATGTTTTTGAAATTGTAAAACAGTCTGTTCGGTGCCGCATTCCGTACTTCTTCGTACATGCTGGTCCCCTCGGACTCAGCCGAGGAGCTCAAAGTTGGGCTCGCGGGAACTTTTGCTACATTATACAGCCTCATCTGCTCCTCGTCCTCCTGTTTAATCCGCATACCATAGGCCTCCTCGTATTCATCAGCGTCATCATCATCTGTGAGTTCAGTTTTAACCGTTTTTGTAATTTTGGGGAAAACACGGTCATCTCCGTAGCTGTGAGACGATTTAGATTGGGTCTTAGCCTTTATTTTTGAGCATTTCTTACCGGGAGTCTTTGCCATTTTGCTGCTAGATTTCTCTGGAAATGGTGCTGATGGTTTTGAACTGTCGAGCTTTGGCTTTTTCTTGGGTCTATACTTGTAATCGGGATAATCAGCCATGTGTTTTAACCTGAGTCTCTCTGCTTCCCTGATGAAGGGAATCTTTTCACTGTCCTTTAGCATCTTCCATCTCTTTCCCAGCCTTTTGGAAATCTCTGCGTTATGCATGTCCGGAGACTGCTCCATGATCTTTCTCCTTTCAATTTTAGACCAAACCATAAATGCATTCATAGGTCTCTTTATATGACCGGTTGCTGTCTTGCACCAGTCTGGGTTTATCGGCACGGGGCTGCAAGCCATAAATTCGCTCTCCTCTGAATCTGTAGCCTCCCTGGACATGCTACCCTCCGTCTCGCTGTTGTCGGTGTGCTGCACCATGGTCTCTTTTTAAAGTTATCTTCCCCCAGACGTTGCAGTATCTAACAGCCCACTGCCAAGTCTTTGTATTCGCTTCACCAACGCGTCCACGTCCTCTATGTCTCAAACTCGGTTCTCTTTTCCAGATTTACAAACTGCCTTCTTAACTAGTTATTGGGTTTTTCATGTCCATTACGTCATTGATAAGTGTCCAATCACGTCCCCTCCACTCCGCCCCACAGAGTCCATACAGTCCCTTAACCCTTTAGACCGCCCTTCCTAGCTCCCATTGGAGGTGGGATTTGGAGGTAGGTAGTGTTGTAGGGGTGTCTGGACCCATGCTGCGCGAGACATGCATATTAAACATACACTTAACTCACAGTGCCCGGAACATGAACAACCAATGAGGAGCGCAAATTGTAAAACTCTCTCCATTTATGATTTTAGTCGTGCTGAAAGAAATGCAGTCAGATTGTCAGCATGGAAAGAGTTGGAGATACGCACAGTAGCCCAGTAATAATGTATCTGACTCACGCGCCTAGAAAATGTATCAGTTTACAGTTGATGTTTCTTTTTTCGCCTAAATTGGATACACTGAAGGTGGCGCTTGGACACTGTTGCAGCGCGCGAACTGGATACATTGTATCGCCAGTGGCGTATGGACCTCAGTAGCCTTTAGAGTAATTCAAAGTTATTAGGCTAAATGGCAACAACAGAATCACACGTTTTCAGGCCTTGTTAATCGCATGCAGCTGTTGAATAAATACGTTTAAAAATCTAATTAGTTCACCTGTTTTTAGGATAATTTGCTCTAATAATGCTCTAATAATTCACACTATGATGAGCAATGTACATTTTGTTGATTTTATAATAATAATAATTTTTTAAACAATGTTTAGTAGTATAATATTAATCCATTTATAACCACTCAAAAAAAGTAAGATAATATTTCAATCAACCAACTGTATCTAATATATTATAAAGAGCGTCCTGTTGATGCTATTGCTTTTTAGCATAATGTTGACATGGCCTGACGCCCGTCTAGGTGCATGCATGTACTAAACACCCTGCTCCGCCACCATGCAACGTCTGGTCTCCCTCTCAATTCAATTTCAATTTAAGGGCTTTATTGGCATGGGAAATATGTTAACATTGCCAAAGAAAGTGAAGTAGATAATAAACAAAAGTGAAATAAACCATACAAATCTACGGTAAAGATTACACTCACAGAAGTTCCAAAATAATAAAGACATTTAAAATGTCATTATGTCTATATATAGTGTTGTAACGATGTGCTAATAGTTCCTCTCTCCTTGTTGAGTTTGCTGTGTCAGGAGGCAGCAGTACAGCGTAGGTCTCCCTCCCTGCTAGTGTTCAGATCAGACTGCACCCCCGTTGTCGTGCTCTGGGTGGCAGCCAGCAGTGCTATTGGAGGTTTGGGCCTGTTTTTTTCCCCTCGCCCCCTAGAGGGCAATCACTTACCCTTTTGAAACCCTCCCCCACCCGCACCTTTCCCTTAGCTGGAACTCATAAAGTGTCACCACTGAGAGAGAGAGAGAGAGAGAGGGATAGAGAGATGCTTTATCATGACCACCCTGTTTTTCCACATTTTGTCTGTAAGGTCACTCTGTCGAGCAGTGAATTTCAACCACAGATTCAACCACAAAGACCAGGGAGATTTTCCATTGCCTCGCAAAGAAGGGCCCCCATTGGTAGATGGTAAAAAAAGCAGACATTGAATATCCCTTTGAGCGTGGTGAAGTTATTAATTACACTTTGGATACTGTATCAATATACCCAGTCACAACAACAGGCATCCTTCCTTACTCAGTTGCTGGAGAGGAAGGAAACCTCTCAGATGATTTCACTATAAGGCCATTGGTAACTTTTTAAAACCGTTACAGAGTTTAATGAAAACTGAGGATGGATAAACAACATTGTAGTTACTCCACTATGGCAAGACTTGAAAATGGTTGTCTAGCAATGATCAAAACCAATTTGACAGAGCTTGAACATTTTGGAAAGTATTATTGTAAATATTGTACAATCCAAAGACTGCTGCCAAGGTGATTCTAACATATCAGCGGTGTGAATGATATATTTGTGTATTTAATTTTCAAAACATTTGCAAACATTTCTAAAAACATGTTTTCACCTTGTCATGATGGGGTATTGTGTGTACATGGGTGATTGAAAACAATTTTTTCAGGCTGTAACACAACAAAATGCGTTCCAGATGATTTGGAAACGGTCCTCTTTCTGCTTTGTATGCGTTAGCCTACCCATTGTTTTAAAAGCACATATTTGGGCGGAGAATCACGTGGCAGTTAACTTGAATATTAAATTAACTTAAACATGATTAGATTGTAGTATACTAGTGTCTGCAAATAAATATTGATCATGGAAAGAAGAGGAGGGCGCTCAAGCAACGTGAGTTGAAGTACAATCAAAACATTTTATCATCATTGGAAAGGAAAAAGCACATTGCGCACATAGGTTAGGCTACTGTGGTGAGCAAACGTTGAGCATTTTCACTTTCAATAAGTATTGATTACTAATTTATTTATTTGCCTGCAAATCATCCTCCTAAAAGGTTGGCTATATCCTATAGGCCTATGCAAAATGTAGGAAGTGTCGCTGTCATCACTTTTGCGGCTTCCAGTTCAATAGCCATACCAGCGAGATCAGGTGCGCATATGGTCTCAATAAAATAGAGTAGGGTACTGTATAGCCTATGCATGGGCGGAGAAGCGCAGAATTGCCGGGACCATGGCTGGCAAGTGAGCTGCGTCACATACGCCTAGAATAACATTGTGGGACTGTGGTTGGGTTTAGAACCAGTTCTTGCGGCAGAGGGTGGTAGTCGGACAGAAAACCAGCTGGTGTGGGCGGGATGAAGAAATCGGTCTGGCCCAGACCTCTACTATGCACCATGACAGTGAAGCCTGTAACAATTGAGCTGTTTATTACTGTGTCCGTGTGAAAAGTAGGGAATTAGTTATGGAAACTGACAGATCAATAATGTTACATTGCCATACTGACTAATAAAACCCACATTGCACTGAAAACTAGTCAGAATATAAATATTCAATTGTTTGGCCGATGGTTTCATCAATGATTCAGGTCTAGTGTGATTGAGGCAAAAATAATAGCTAACATTAGCCAATTTTTGGCCAGCTCTCTCTAACGGTACATCAACTGGCGAAAACTAGCCAAGTTAATTTACTTCTGAAACTGGACCAAACAAAGGCTACAAAACATTTCCATACAAACAACAGCTGTTAGATAGTAATAATAGCCACCTCATATCGCTATCCCACAGATAACTAGAGGCTAGAGCAGACCTGGCTGTGGTAGCTGCTAGCTAGCAAAGCTTATTCATTCACTTCAGTCTAGAGGGTATGAAACATTAGGTAACGTTACATGCCAGTTACAATACTAGTTCAGCACTGCGAATAAACACTAGTTTTGTTTTTTTCTGTTAAGATAAACAGCAGTTACTTTTCCAGCTACATCAGGCAACTAAATAGCAGCCAGTTTATGCTCTGCTTGCTTTTACATCTCAGTGAACAAGCGCAACACATACACACTGAACTATGCTCAACTCTCCCTTGCTGCTTCAGCCAGCCTTCCAGAAGCTTTGCCTTCACCCAGCCTGTCAGCTCACTCTATGGTGTCTGAGCAGTCCTAAATCCAGCCAGCTGAACACTCCAAACAGCCTACCTGACTGCTCTGAGGCATCCGCATGGTCCGCATGTTGCCTCTTTTTGTATCATATTGCAATGATAAAACTGTGGGTGTGGGTGTGGGGGGTGTGGGTGTGGGTGTGTGTGGGGGGTGTGTGTGTGGGGGGGGGGGGGGGGGGGGGGGGCAATTTCAAAATGTGGAGGGGACATGATCCCCCGTCCCCAGTAAAAGTTGTGCCCCTGGTGAAAACCCATACTAAAACAAGGTTTTCAATATAACATGTTCAATATTAAATCAAGTAGACCACATGTATTTTACATTGCATGAAGCCAATATTGAATCCATTCACATGCACACCATAAGCAGTTCCTCTCTGATTTCCTTCACCACAAGGCCGAAGAATGAGAGACATAGATCAAATATAATCACCCTGATACTATAGAAAGACTTCATCATGGAGTTAATCTCTGGACCCACAATGCACCAGGCCTGATGATGGTTTCCTACAGAACAGAGCATGAATCACAGCACTGCATAATGGCTAGCATGTAGGGCGGCCAGCCTTCTCATTAGCATGTCTCATTATTGGCTGTGAATGAGGTGCTGGTGTCAGCCCAGGCAGGGGCTATGACTCATCCCTGGGAGGGTCTCAGCGCCATTCATGGCTCAGTGAGATACCATAGGCAGGTAGACCCGGAGGTGGTGACTTACCCAGTAACAGTGACACATACCATAATGATCAGTGAACCTATAAGGAAAGGACAGGTATACATCATTTACCCATAAGAATTATTACTTTTCATTGATGATATAAATTGGAATAGAAATAAAAGGGCATGGGTAATTGTTAGCAGTGGTGGAAAAAATACCCAAAAGCCATACTTGAGTAAAAGTAAAGACACCTTACTGGAAAAAGACTGAAGTAAAAGTGAAAGTCACCCATTAGAATACGACTTGAGTAAATGTCTTAAAGTTCCTGAAATTAAATGTGCTTAAGTAGAAAAAGGAAAAGTATGAAAAGTAAGAGCGGTAAATCTATAAAGCAAAACAGCCAAACCTTTTATTTGGTTTGAACTTGAGTTTTTCTGAATGGTAACAGTCTTACGGATGCAAGAAGTGCTCAGATAAAAAAAAAAGAATGTGGATTCTCAAATAGGCAACACTTGAACATACATCTCTTACAGACAAAATCAAATTATGCCTTAATTAAGGAATATAGCCAGTAAATGTAAGCAATTACAGTCACTTTGCTTTAGAAAAAACATCCTATAGAAATGTTTTAAAAAATGTAGATATGAGCTCACCACTGATGTAACTGCATTAGAAAGAAGTCTGTCAGGTCATACCTTTGTAACAAGGACACCTATAACTTGTGAATTGTAAACATAAATTAACAAAACACATAAGGCATCCTTGTCCTTGGGCTTGCTAGCATTAAGCTGTCTTTAATTGAAGTTGAAGAATTTGCGAATCATCTTCAGTAAAAGCTGGTTTCTGGAATACAGCCTTGCTCTCCTTGGGCGGAAAACAAGTCCTGCAATACTGAACAGCCTTTCACAGGCAGCTGAGGCAGGTAAGGGCGTGTTCAGCCACAGAGACAGCTTACAGGCTGCTGGGAAGGACTCGAGCAACTCCATATGATCAGCTGAACAGGCCAGGTCCAGCTGTTTGGATCTTTCTTGTGCTTGAGACCTCGTCATGGCAGAGAAGAAGTCCTCCTTATCTGATGAACTGGTGCCATCACCTAGCTGCAGCAAGGGTTCTTCCATGTGGTCCTTGATGTAGTCTATTCCTGAAATACAAGGGAGATGACAATATAAATCATGCAGTTATGTTTTTTTGCGAGTCTACATAAACCCCCCCCCCCCCATCTATATAAATCGAGCAACGGGGCTAAGTAAACTTGGGGTGGCCCATTGGGTTGGCAGGTAGTCTACTGGTTAGAGCGTTGGACTAATACCCAAAAGGTTGCAAGATCAAATCACTGAGATGACAAGGTTAAAAAAAATCTGTTGTTCTGCCCCTGAACAAGGCAGTTAACCCACTCTTCCTAGGCCGTCATTGAAAATAAGAATTTGTTCTTAACTGACTTGCCTAGTTAAATAAAAGGCTAAATAAAAATTGGACTGAACCACAAAGTCATTATTGTAGTTTAAATGGGTGATTCTCAAATCTATGGAAGTGTCAAAATGTACACCATACAAAGTTGTTTATGAATAATAAAATATTGATAATTAACCACATTTTATCTTATCCATTCTGGTGGTGGCGTCGTCTGTTGTGAATTTGGGGAGAAGGATTGCAGCTGCAATCAGCTCAAGGTCTTGAAACGTGGCTGAAGTGCCTCTTCAGTCCCAGTTGTAACACATCCACCAAAGGCTTACAGTACCTCAGGGACAACTTGATTCGGTCAAGTTTTGTGATCTGCAGGTTGGTAGTTGGAAGTAGCCACCGCATCTGGACATTGGTTTCAGCCAGCAGGATGTTGTTGGCCTTTGCCACTGGGCTCATGGTGGCAGCATACTATGTGAGGAAGGCAAGATCAGCTGGATTGAAACTCTGACGGCTGCCTCTCCTTTGTCTTTGACGATCCTCAGGAGTCTTTCTACAGCCATGAACCAGGAGTTCCACATTGTAGCATTCGGGCGCAGCAGCTGGCGGTCACAAGTATCTTAAATGGTTTCGGCAGCAAGTTTGGATCTCCCGCACTTGTTCAAAAGTGCTTGGCACTTGCCAAATGTTGAACAGGAGGCCCCACTGGATGTTGCTTTCAGGGCATCGACTGTAGATACTAAGTTGAGTAGGTGGCAAGCACAACGCTAGTGCTTCGGCAGCTGTTACTCAAAACCAACAAACTCCACTTCTTCAATCTCCTGTTATTCCTCTTCACCATCGTCCTGATCCTGGCTGAGCTGCTTCACATCCTCCTTCCACTACTTTGACTGCCTCGTTGTTATCATCTTCTTCAAAAACTTGGAAAGCTCTCAAGAAGTTAGAGCCATTGTCTGTTGTGGTTTTACAATCTTAGGTGTGCGAGCCTCCCAATCGTTTACAGGCCAGGGCTGCAGAGTGTCTGTTGAGACGGTCAGGGTCTATCCAATGTGCTGTAACACCAATGAAGCTCTGTCTTCTTGCAGACCAGCAGTCGGTGGTGGTGGCAAGGTAGTCAAGTCCTCTCATGGCCTCAGTTACCTTCTTATTAATTTCCTTGGAAGCTTCATCAATCCTGGAGCACAGTGTGGGAAATCTTTGAGTTAGGCTGCAGATCCTGCACAAACTCTCTGAATGCTTCTTGTTCTACAACAGCGAATGGTTGAAGTCCTTGGACCACATATTTCACCACAGCTTTGTCAATGGATTTTTTTACTGTCTTCAGTAATGTGCACTGCTTGATGGTGGAGGGTGTCTCAGGGGCATGTTTTCTCTTCAGTGTGTTTGCTGTCAGTTCTCCATACATCTTAATACCTTTACGGGATCGGTGTACCCTCCTTGGGACGGTTGAGCTAACATGCAATAATTTAATTAGCATGATGTTGTAAGTAACAAGACAATTTCCCAGGGCATAGACATGTCTTATATGGGCAGAAAGCTTACATTCTTGTTAATCTAACTGCACTGTCCAATTTACGGTAGTTATTACAGTGAAAAATGCCATGCTATTGTTTGAGGAGAGTGCACAACAACAAAAAACTGTCATCACTGAACTGGTTTGATACATTCACCTCTGAAGGTAAATAATGTACTTACATTCAGTAATCTTGCTCTGATTTGTCATCCTGGGGGTCCCAGAGATAAAATGTAGCATTTTTTTATTTGATAAAATCCATTTTTATATTCAAATGTAGGAACTGGGTTCTACAGTTTGAACCCCTGCTATGTCTGCCCCCCCTCCCCTCCCCCTATCTAGATGTGTGAAGTTTTGTGTATTTTCTGTAGGGAAGCTAATTATCCATAGTTTATGACATTCCTGGGAGTGTGTAAAAATGATAGATAACTACCATCACCAAATACTTAAAGGATAGGATCCTAATTTTAAAGCAATGAACAATGTTATTTAAGTGAGAGATTGTGACCACCATTTAATATTACAACGAGAAAAAACTATGTTAATTGATCTAGCTAGTAGGTTACGTCAATACCTTAAGTCTACAGTAATTAGCTAGGTAAGAAGAACAACTGTATCAACGAACACAAGGAATAAAATGGCTAGCTAACTAGCTAAACTATTAGGTGTTAGCTAAAATTCAAAACCTAATGTTAGTTAGCTAGCTTGCCCAGGTGTGTTTAGAGAAAAAATTATTTGGCTAGACTAACATTAGCTGACAAAAATGTGTGCAGATTCGGAAGCTTTGTTTGCTAAAGCAATCTGAGTAAACTGAGTATCCGATTTCCAAATTCGTAAACTACTAGTTAGCTCACGTCAGTTTAGTTAGATTGTGTTAATTAACAAAGCTCCCGAATCTGGGCACATTTTAGGTTAGGTAGTTATTAAACTATTTAGGTATAAGATTAGCTAGCATCAACTAACACTGCTTGTTGCATTAGCAAATGTGGGCTAGTTAGCTAGGTTAGCTAATGTTAGCTAGTATGCTAACGTTATTTTAGCTAGCTAGCAAGCTAACAGTAGGCTTACCTATATGTGTTTTTTTAGATTCTATGGCGAGTTCTTGAACGCTAATATTTCCTGAATTTTTGGTAAACATTTCTTCATTCCGAGAAAATAAAACATTTATTTTAGATACAGCCAAGGGTGTTTGTCCTCATCAGTGGGTGATGGTAGAGCGATGTCGGACATGATTGTGCGATTGAGTGGATGATCGTTTTGCAGGTGACAGGCTCCGGGTGGGTGTGGTTTACACTTTAGGACCCTTGGATTTTCCCAAGCATATGAGGATTGGCTCAGCTCTGCTTGCATGTCGTCGCCTGCTGCATATCAAAACAAGTTCACCCATCAGCGCGCAGACTAGCCGACGTTGCTTGCATCTTCAGATTCAGATTGATTTGATTTTGTAGTGGGTAATGAAGTTATCAGGGGAAATGTACCGGAGTAAAAGTATACTTTTACATTTTTTAAATGTAGTCAAGTAAAAGTCGATAGAAATAGCAAAGTACAGATACCCTAAAAAGTACTTAAGTACAGTAACAAAGTATTTCTACCTCTGATAGTTAGAATAAAAAATCTATAAAGCTGTTTCTCACTACATGATTTCCAGCACCTGAAGTTGAATGCTACTATTTATTTGTTGCTTTCGTGTTCAGGAGGGAGACAACGACAGCGTTTTTATTCCAAAGCAATGGAGTGTTGCATAAAGTGAACGTTTTCGTGTAGGAACACTTGAAAGTTTATTTATATTCAAGATAATTTCATTTTCCCACAAGCTTATCTAAAAGGCAGCAGAAGCAGCTGCTGCTCTCACAATGGAGCAGTGGAGCATTGGATCAATACTAACCCTGACAAGGGGCTATCTGATGCTCACAATGCACAGGATCCATCTCCTCTGAATAGCGTCCAGACTTGTGCTTCTGTCAGCCTCTATCTGATGGGTTCACAATGGACGTGGTGGAGGTGGGTGGAAGAGAGTTGTTTTGGTGGCATATACAGATGCAAATTAACTTTGCACTTGACAGACTCATTCTCAAAGGGTAAAGTATTTATTGCTGTGTGTGGTGGGATTTGTTTGTTTTCAGGACAATACAATGGAGTCACTTAATGGTAATCTGATGGTATGCATGAGTCTCAGGGAGATAGTTCTCTGAGGATATTCATGTCTATGAAAACTGCTGATACACACCTTTAAGGACAATGTTAATTACTGTAGTAAGTTACCCCTACTGCCTCGGGTTCACACAGGAATTCAGACCTTTTTCATGGTTTTTGTTGCTTTAAGTGACAATTAATTGTATTAATTGACGCTGTATACACAACTACTAAAGAAAATGCCTTACTTTTATGGAAAGAAGGGGTTCTTCACATTACTTTGTCCTGTCTAGTTGTTTCAAGATGTAAGATGATACTAAAACAGGCCATACCAGCTGCCAAACATAAATTCCACTGTCTGTCACTGTGGTTGGTCGAATTACTTACAAAACAGTACATAATGTTTTCCTCAGTCTCACTCCAGATAATAGAGAAACCGCTCAGTATGAGAAGGATTTCAGGGAAGTTTTGGTTCTTTTTGAAACACCAGTTTCGATGTCTCACAATGAGATTTGTTCAGTGGATCACAGACTGGTCGAAGAACCAATCACACGACGTCTGTTGGAGACAAACAGGTGGCAAATGAGGTGAGCCCAGGGCTGTGGCGTTCATGACATTTTGTCAGCCGGTTATTGCCATGCAAAAGACTGCCAGTCTTTTTTTAACGAACATAAACACATTTAGCATCTCCAGGCCTCCACAAAAGCAAGCTCTTTGGAACATCTACAGTTAAAAAAGTCTAATGAATCAATTTAATATACACCATCACAATAAATCCATTATTTATTTTAGTCAGGTCTAAAGAAACATGATTTGAAGAAAATGGATTTCAGAAGAACAGAATATGAGTTGGCCTACTGTAGACCTATGTTATCTGGCTATGCTCCATTCCTTAGTCTGTAGGCTTGTTCATTTAGCTGGCAAGTTATGCTTAGTCCTGTGCCTTCATTTTATCTGATGTTATAGTAAGAAGAATATAATTGAACTTAGCTGAATAAAATAGATAGGATATTTTCCTGTTACAGAGCGAGTGCTCATATGAAGTCAATCAAATGTATTTATAAAGCCCTTCTTACATCAGCTGATGTCACAAAGTGCTGTACAGAAACCCAGCCTAAAAGCCCAAACAACAAGCAATGCAGGTGTAGAGGCACGTCTAAATTTGAAACAGGTCCTACTGTTTAAACTAGATTTAGAGTTACTTGGCAACTTAAGTTGTAAATTAGACAAATCTTAGAATGTCTTAGAAATCAAAACATATATGGGCTTCATGGTCCAACTATAGGCTATTGATGATTTGAGAAAGTAGCAACAAAAACCCTGCGCTCTGTTTCTTGCCTCAGGCTACACAGCTGTTCTCTCATCAAGTGATCATATTTTTAACCATCAGACTATTCTCAATATAATCTTGTCTTTACTAATATGTCAAATTAGTTTTGATTTAGAATGGCCCATTATCAAATTGGCAGGAACAGGGGCATGGGAAAATAATAAGTCATCTGTATGCACTCGAATAGCGAATGGAGGCCCCACGCTTTCCTGGCAGTCCGTTTTGCAGGCTACTTTGGTTTTATAGCAGAGCATGTGCTTAATATGAGAAGCTGAGAAATAAATATACATTGAAGAACACTTATTTCCCTCCACGCATCAACCACTGTTTCAGGAGCATGCGCTCGCTGCCCAACAGGTGATATTCCGCACAGACTCTATATGCCATGGACTCTCAAACCTTGTTCCTGCAGCTACCCAGTGCTTAATTTGGGAAACCAAGTGAAATCAGTTTGGGAACATCAATTCTAACATGTTTTCGCAATGAAACATACACTATATATGCAAAAGTATGTGGACACCCTGGATTCAGCTATTTCAGAAACACCCGTTGCTGACATGTGTATAAAATCGAGCACACAGCAATGCAATCTCCATAGACAAACATTGGCAGTAGAAGGGCCTTACTGAAGAGCTCTGTGACTGTCAACGTGGCGGCATCATCGGATGCCACAATTCCAACAAGTCAGTTCGTAAAATTTCTGCCCTGCTAGAGCTGCCCCTCTGTAAGTGCTGTTATTGTCTAGGAGCAACAACGACTCAGCCGCAAAGTGGTAGGCCACACAAGCTCACAGAACAGGACCGCCGAGTGCTGAAGCGCGGAGCACTTAAAAATTGTCTGTCCTCAATTGCAACACTCACTACCGAGTTCTAAACTGCCTCTGGAAGCAACGTCAGCACAAGAACTGTTCAACGGGAGCTTCATGAAATTCGTTTCCATGTCCGAGCAGCCAGACACAAGACCAAGATCACTATGTACAATGCCAAGGGTTGGCTGGAGTGGTGTAAACCTTGACACCATTGGACTCTGGAGCAGTGAAACCACGTTCTCTGGAGTGAGGAATCACGCTTCCCATCTGGCAGTCTGATGGACGAATCTGGATTTGGCGGTTTCCAGAAGAACGCTATCTACCCGAATGCATAGTGACAACTGTAAAGTTTGGTGGATGAGGAATAATGGTCTGGGTCTGTTTTTCATGGTTCAGGCTAGGCCCCTTAGTTCCGGTGAAGGGAAATGTTAACGCTACAGCATACAATGACATTCTAGACGATTCTGTGCTTCCAACTTTGTGGCAACAGTTTTGAGAAGGCTCTTTCCTGTTTCAGCATGACAATGCCACCGTGCACAAAGCAAGGTCCATACAGAAAGGGTTTGTTGGAGCCCTGACCTCAACCCCATCGAGCACATTTGGGATGAATTGGAACTCCGACTGCGAGCCAGGCCTAAACACCCAACATCAGTACCTGGCCTCACTAATGCTCTTGTAGCTGAATGGAAGCAAGTCCTCGCAGCACTGTTCCAACATCTGCGAGCTCAAGAAAGGAATAAAGGAGAGAGAGGGGAGATGGAAATGCATGGTGGTGAGATATTCTGTATAGCTGAAGGTAATGTGTCACTCAATTAATAATGAAAATATAAAAAATATTATTACTAGGCTCTTCAAAATCAAATACAAATTCACTTACTTTAGGCTAACTGTAAGCACAATCAATGAACCAACAGTATCGCCTAAGGATATACATTCTCTCCCAGAATGATGGATAGACATTTTGGAGCGTAGCATAAGGTAACCAGTCCATGCAGTATGCATAATAATGCAGTCTACACTGAAAGGCAATTATTCTAATTTGTTTAGCTTTGGAGTATAGGCTAGCCACTAGATCAATAATGTACCAAATCAGTTTTGTTTTATTTTTTTTCTGCCATGCGTAATATGCAGTAGGTTATGTATTGTATAACGGCACAATCATAATATATAACAGTTGAAGTCGGAAGTTTACATACACGTAGGTAGGAAAAACTCATTTTCAGCCACTAAAAAAATGTCTTGTTAACAAACTATAGATTTGGCAAGTCGGTTAGGACATCTACTTTGTGCATGACACACGTAATTTTTACAACAACTGTTTACAGACAGATTATTTAAATTAGAATTCACTGTACCACAATTCCAATGGGTCAGAAGTTTACATACACTAAGTTGACTGTGCCAATAAACAGCTTGGAAAATTCCAATAAATGATATCATGGCGTTAGAAGCTTCTGATAGGCTAATTGACATTGTATAAGTCAATTGGAGGTGTACCTGTGGATGTATTTCAATTCCTACCTTCAAACTCGGTGCCTGTTTGCTTGACATCATAGGAAAATCAAAAGAAATCAGCCAAGATCTCAGACAAAATATTGCAGGTTCATCCTTGGGAGCAATTTCCAAATGCCTGAAGGTACCACGTTCATCTGAACAAACAATAGTATGCAAGTATAAACACCATGGGACCACGCAGCCGCCATACCGCTCAGGAAGGAGACACGTTCTGTCTCCTAGAGATGAACGTACTGTGGTGCAAAAAGTGCAAATCAATCCCAGAACAACAGCAAAGGACCTTGTGAAGATGCTGGAGGAAACAGGTACAAAAGTATCAATATCCACAGAAAAACAAGTCCTATATCGACATAACCTGAAAGGCCACTGCTGCAAACCACCATAAAAAAAGCCAAGACTATGGTTTGCAGCCGCACATGGGGACAAAGATCGTACTTTTTGGAGAAATGTCCTCTGGTCTGATGAAACAAAAATAGAACTGTTTGGCCATAATGACCATCGTTATGTTTGGAGGAAAAAGGTGATGCTTGCAAGGTGAAGAACACCATCCCAACCGTGAAGCACGGGGGTGGCAGCATCATGTTGTGGGGGTGCTTTGCTGCAGGAGGGACTGGTGCACTTCACTAAATAGATGGCATCATTAGCTAGGAAAATTACGCGGATATATTGAAGCAACATTTCAAGACATCAGTCAGGAAGTTTAAGCTTGGTCGCAAATGGGTTTTCCAAATGAACAATGACCCCAAACATACTTCCAATGTTGTGGCAAAATGGCTTAAGGACAAAAAAGTAATGGTATTGGAGTGGCCATCACAAAGCCCTGACTTCAAGCCCATAGGAAATTTGTGGGCAGAACTGAAAAAGCATGTGCGAGCAAGGAGGCCTACAACCTGACTCAGTTACACCAGCTCTGTCAGGAGGAATGTGCCAAAATTCACCCAACTTATTGTGGGGAGCTTGTGGAAGGCTACTTGAAACGTTTGACCCAAGTTAAACATTTTAAAGGCAATGCTACCAAATACTAATTGAGTGTATGTAATCTTCTGACCCACTGGGAATATGATGAAAGAAATAGAAGCTGAAATAAAGCGTTCTCTCTAATATCATTCGGACATTTCACTTTTTTAAAATAAAGTCGTAATCCTAACTGACCTAAGACAGGGATTTTTTACTAGGATTAAATGTTAGGAATTGTGAATAACTGAGTTTAAATGTTTTTGGCTAAGGTGTATGTAAACCTCTGACTTCAGCTGTATATTTTTTAAATGTCGGGCTTGGGATCATAAGCCTATGCATATGTATAAGCTCTAATATGCATATGTGTGATTTTAATTAATCATCACCTTAGAAAGGCTATCCATTTTGTTGTGTTAGTCTTTGAAACAACATACACAACAACTATGTTTTACACTGTTTCAAACGGTTGTTGAACGTCTTTCTTGAAATTGTTCATCACACTGAGGTTCGTTGATTGGCCTACTGTTTTGATGATAAGTATTTGATATTAAATTTGGTTAGAGGGACAATAGAGGGACAATATAGCCCTGAAGTACCAGGCCATTAGGACGTTATGGTAGTTAGCAAGTTGGATACTGCCATGTCCAGAGTGCACAAAATGAGATTACCGGGACTCAACGGTCACGTGGAATTTTACTGCGGTCATGACTCATTACTGCCAGTGTGGCGGTAATATGGTCACTTCAACAGCCCCTCTCCTTCTGCGTCACTTGCCCTGGTCATTCTTCCCCCTCTTCCTTACAGAAGAGATCACTGAAGCTCTCCTCAGCACAACTAAATCCCTGTCTTCCTACTGAACTGTTTTCTGGTCAGGTTAAAGCTGCCCAACGTAAGGCCTCAGCTCCCGTTTTTAAACTGTGCTGTGGCTTTTCAGTTCACCCACCAGTGCTATTTGCAGAGTTAGCTCCAGGTAAATGTTGCAATTCTTCATCCATTCCTGAATCTACGGCCAAAAACAAGCTACCTTTGGGCACTACCAAAACAAGTGATCAAATGATTCTGTGATTCTCATAGTAAAATCTGTGTGACAGTACTCTTCTTGCGTTGTGTACAATCATCGACAAGGACTACAACTTGTAGCATCAGTCATGGAGATTTATTCTGATAGAAACAGCACAAAATTGCACGTCATGCAATGCACGGCTCACCATCCAACTCTGCACTCACGCACTGTACAAAATATACGAACCCCCCCACCAGACACAGTAAGTTGCTAACTAGCATTAGCTGGAATTCACTACAACAAAATGCATAACAAATATGCACAAACAAATGCTGCATCATATATGTGGTGTTCTAATAACATTTACAAACAAATAGATATACATTGTATATTAAAATCATCACTTAGGAGTATAAAAATCACTTTTAACGTACAGTGCTTTGTAATACAACAACTTACGGCTGGTTTGGTTCTTGTTCACTGGGACGATTCTAACTTAAACATCCTCCGTCGTAAGCAAGCCACGCAAACCAGCCAATAAGATGTCTTGTTGAGTAGATGAAGGCAAGACAAAACTAAAACCAAAAACCCATTGGCTTAACAATAAAGTGGCAAGGGGAATCACCAATCAAATCAAATGTTATTTGTCACATGTGCCGAATACAACATGCTTACTTACAAGCCCTTAACCAACAATGCAGTTTTAAGAAAAAAAGTGTTAAAGTATTTACTAAAATAAACTGAAGTAAAAGTAGCAGCTGTGTAAAAGTGGAGGGTGGGATGGGGGCAATGCAAATAGCCCGGGTACCCATTTGATTAGCTGTTCATGAGTCTTCATGAGGTTGAAGCTGTTAAGAAGCCTTTTGAACCTAGACTTGGCGCTCCAGGACCACTTGCCGTGCGGTAGCAGAGAAAACAGTCTATGACTAGGGTGGCTGGAGTCTTTGGCAATGTTTTGGGCCTTCCTCTGACACCGCCTGGTATAGCCTGGTATAGCGGTCATGGATGGCAGAAGCTTGGCCCCAGTGATGTACTGGGCCATACGCACTACCATCAGCAGTGCCTTGCGGTCGGAGGCTGAGCAGTTGCCATACCAGGTGGTGATGCAACCAGTGCTCTCGATGGTGCAGCTGTATAACTTTTTGAGGATCTGAGGACCCATGCCAAATGGGGAATAGGCATTGTCATACCCTCACGACTGTCTTGACGTGTTAGGACCATGATAGTTTGTTGGTGATGTGAACACCAAGGTTCTTGAAGCTCTCAACCTGCTCCTCTACAGTCCCATCGATGAAAACGGGGGCATGCTTAGTCCTCCTTTTTCCTCTGTAGTCCACAAATCATCTCCTTTGTCTTGATCACATTTAGGGGGAGGTTGTTATCTTGGCACCACACTGCCGGGTCTCTGACATCCTCCTTAAAGGCTGTCTCATCGTTGTCGGTGACCAGGCCTACCGCTGTTACAGGCCTACCCTGTTACACTGGGATGATTGTATCCCCCATATATATAACATTCTACTGGTTGCAATAATTTTGTATTATCATTTCAATTGAAAAAGTTTTGATTCCGGCAACGTTTTGTGTATCAGTTCATGTGCCGTGGAATCGGCATCGTAAATCTCTTCCCAGCTAATTTGCAATATGTATGGCACACAGTGGTGGCTCCTCAGAGGAGGAAGGGGAGGATCATCCTCCTCAGTGAATTTCATAAAAAGGTCAATTGTAAAACATTTAAAAAGTTATCCTTTTTAGATAAAAATATACTAAATATAATCACGTTACCAAATAGCTGATTAAAACACACTATTTTCCGATGAAGGTCTACAGTAGCCGCAACAGCACTCTGTAAGGTAGCACCATGGTGTAGCCGGAGGACAGCTAGCTTCCGTCCTCCTTTGGGTACATTGACATCAATACAAAACCTCCGGAGGACATCCTCCAGCCTATCAGAGCTCTTGCAGCATGAACTGTTGTCCATCCAATCAAAGGATCAGATAATTAATCTAGTGCTGAAAGCACGAGCAACAGCTATACTGCATTATATACAATGTGGTGAGTAAATGACTCAAAGAGTTTTGAACAAATTAATTTCTTACAAAATGAAGGAGATGCAAGAGCAAAATGGAGAGATCACTTTCAGTTTCACTTACTTAGCTAGCAAATGCAGCTAGCTAGTTTAGCCTACTGAAACACCCTGCTCAAATTTGTCTCTCGTCATATGTGCACCTACGTTGTAAACTTTCATTCATAAATTGGGTTGTAGCAACCTCATGATCAGATTTTGAGATTTATGTAGTAGCCTAAACCTATCGCTTTTACATTGAACCGGGTGAATGGGAATATGAATGAGAGTCATGCTGTAACAGTAATAAGGTAATGCTCATGAAAAAAAAGTTTGTCCTCAGGCTAATAACGGTCCTCTGAGTACATAAAAAAGGTTTGACATACCTCAGCTGGTATCCCATCCAGCCCTGGAGTTTTCCTGAACTTAAAGGCTTTAATTGCATCAAGAAGTTCCTCCTCTGTCATTTGGACGTCACACGAGTCTTGCTGTGCAGCTGTTAATTTTAAATAATTATTAATAAATAAATACAGAAATACCTTATTTACATAAGTATTCAGACCCTTTTCTATGAGACTTGAATTTGAGCTCAGGTGCATGCTGTTTCCATTGATCATCCTTGAGATGTTTCTACAACTTGATTGGAGTCCACCTGCGGTAAATTTAATTAATTGGCATGATTTGTAAAGGCACACGCCTGACCGAGCCTCAGACTTCCTCTGTGGAGATGGGAGAACCTTCCAGAAGGACAACCATCTCTGCCTCACTCCACCAATCAGGCCTTTATGGTAGAGTGGCCAGACAGAAGACACTCAGTAAAAGTCACATGACAGCCCGCTTGGAGTTTGACAAAAGGCACCTAAAGGACTATCAGACCATGAGAAACAAGATACTCTGGTCTGATGAAACCAAGATTTGGCCTGAATGCCAAGCGACACGTCTGGACACCTTGCACCATCCCTACGGTGAAATATAGTGGTGGCAGCATCATGCTGTGGGGATGTTTTTCATCAACAGGGACTGGGAGACTAGTCAGGATCGAGGGAATATTTCAGTTAGCAAACATTTCTATAAACCTGATTTTGCTTTGTCATTATGGGGTATTGTGCGTAGATTGACGAGGGGATTTTTTTGTTTGTTTTGAATTTTACCCCTTTTTCTCCCCAATTTCATGGTATCCAATTGTTTTAGTAGATACTATCTTGTCTTATCGCTACAACTCCCGTACGGGCTCTGGAGAGAGGAAGGTTGAAAGTCATGCGTCCTCCGATACACAACCCAACCAAGCCGCACTGCTTCTTAACACAGCGCGCATCCAACCCGGAAGCCAGCCGCACCAATGTGTCGGAGGAAACACTGTGCACCTGGCAACCTTGGTTAGCGCGCACTGCGCCCGGCCCGCCACAGGAGTCGCTGATGCGCGATGAGACAAGGATATCCCTCCCGGCCAAACCCTCCCTAACCCGGATGATGCTAGGCCAATTGTGCGTCGCCCCACGGACCTCCTGGTTGCGGCCGGTTACGACAGAGCCTGGGCGCGAACCCAGAGTCTTTGGTGGCGCTGCAGTACAGCGCCCTTAACCACTGCGCCACCCGGGAGGCCCGGGAAAAAACTTTTTAATCAATTTTAGAATAAGAATAAGTCAAGGGGTTTGAATAATTTCCAAATGCACTGTATATATGTTGGAAAAAGTCTGTTAAATGTCCTGGTTAAAAATAAGTAATCCAATAGGCTTTGATTACATTTCCAATATCCTTCCCCTTGTAATGTATATGCCAATTATTTGATGGTCCGACCACACTGTCACCTATCAATCCCTTCTAACTTTTATTTAACTTGGCTAGCTTGCTGGAAAACAGGCTAACCACACAAGCATTACTACTTGCAACACGGTAATATAGCTAGCGCCCTTCCCTTGTATAGCTAACAACAATACAGAGGGCTAGATCTTGCCAGAAGGCTTAGCTAACCCAGGTAACTCGCCGCACCAAACAAACTTTCCAACCTGGGAAGGTAGAATTGCTAACTCTCGTCTCGTGTTTAGCTCAATCCACGCTCACACATGCCATGTTGGCTAGATTGACTGCTCTAGCTTCACAGCTTGAAGATTGAGAGACATGCTTAATTCATCAAGGAAAGCTTGCACTTTCTTTGGCTAGCAGTATGCTAACTAGCAAAGCTATTAGCCACAAGGTGAACGCTTGCTAGCCAAGGATTGGTTTGACAGGAGGCCAATCCTCTCTCGTGCCATCCCAGGAAAACTATTTCTCCCAGCTGTCCCAGTGTTTAGGAAGCTAAACGCTACAGGGACTGGCCTCGTATGGGTGTTGAACATAACGTCCCTACTGTTGGCTTCCCAGGACAATTAGTTACAATAGATGGGTAATCTCTTATGCAAAGGATGTGGGGATGCCATGAGCCTTGCTGTGGTGGGCCTTCTGTCCCCACCATGCGACAGATGTGTGAACTAAAAAGGAAGTCGAAGCAATGAACTTCTGCTTGCCCCGCAGATCCGTGGCAAACTGGTCTCACCCTCCATGAGCCAAGACTTGACGGTAGGAAGAGGGCAACCTGCTGGCACCAGAATTTTCTGCAATTACAGCGATCCAAAAGGCTGCAAACCCACAGTTCGCCTCTCCTAACAGAGGCCAACAGGGGGAAGCGGAACTTCACTGCTGCTGTATCGAGGTCCCGCCCACCTAATTCCCCTGTGGGAAAGAAGGGGTATCCGACCTAGGGGTACATTTCCAGCAACAGAGAGAGGCAGCCAACAGTTCAATCCATGTCCTGGCCTGCCCTCTCTCAGGTGAAGCACAGACTTTGCTCCCGGAAGCACATCTGTGCTCCTAAACCCTGCCCTTCAGTTCACGAGGGAAGAGCAATAAACAGATTGTTGCCCCCACAGCTCGGCCAAGCTCATATAAATGTATCTTGAACTGCTGACCATGTTTCATTCAGTGATACACTTTCTGGCCTCCCTTCGATATTGCCACTCTCTCCCTGCACCTACACAAACTAGCTGAAAACTCAGGATATGACCCAGATGCAAACAATGGAGGTGGATGGTTCGGTTCTCAGAATATGTATTATAAGCAAGGGGCAGGCAAAAGGGCAGGTTGAGGGCAAGCAGAGGTTTATAGTCCAAGGCAGAGTCAAAAAGGTACAGAAAGGCAGGCAGGCTCAGGGTCAGGGCAAGCAGAAAGGTCGGAACCGGGAAGATTAGAAAACAAGAAGTAGAGAACTGGAGAAACGGGAAACACGCTGGCAAGACCTGACAAAACAAGACAAACTGGCAACAGACAAACATAACATGCAGGTATAAATACACAGGGGATAATGGTAAAAAAAATAGGAGAGACCTGGTGGGGGTGGAGACAAGCACAAGACAGGTGAAACAGATCAGGGTGTGACATGTCAAGACTATCCTGTGGAACAGGGCACACCTCTCATTACACACAACGCACGTCCTGGATGTACTGAATGGAGGAGGGGTCTTGTTGTCCAGAGGGAATCGCTGTTACGGGGATTGGAGACTCCATCCCCAGGTGGTGAGCCAGATCTGGGAGATACAGTGGGGCAAAAAAGTATTTAGTCAGTTCTCTAACTTAAAAAGATGAGAGAGGCCAAGACCAAAGACACCAGAAACACAATTGTAGACCTGCACCCGGCTGGGAAGACTGAATCTGCAATAGGTAAGCAGCTTGGTTTGAAGAAATCAACTGTGGGAGCAATTATTAGGAAATGGAAGACATACAAGGCCACTGATAATCTCCCTCGATCTGGGGCTCCACGCAGGATCTCACCCCGTGGGGTCAAAATGATCACAAGAACGGTGAGCAAAAATCTCAGAACCACACGGGGGGACCTAGTGAATGACCTGCAGAGAGCTGGGACCAAAGTAACAAAGCCTACCATTAGTAACACACTACGCCGCCAGGGACTCAAATCCTGCAGTGCCAGACGTGTCCCCCTGCTTAAGCCAGTACATGTCCAGGCCCGTCTGAAGTTTGCTATAGAGCATTTGGATGATCCAGAAGAAGATTGGGAGAATGTCATATGGTCAGATGAAACCAAAATAGAACTTTTTGGTAAAAACTCAACTCGTCGTGTTTGGAGGACAAAGAATGCTGAGTTGCATCCAAAGAACACCATACCTACTGTGAAGCATGGGGGTGGAAACATCATGCTTTGGGGCTGTTTTTCTGCAAAGGGACCAGGACGACTGATCCGTGTAAAGGAAAGAATGAATGGGGCCATGTATTGTGAGATTTTGAGTGAAAACCTCCTTCCATCAGCAAGGGCATTGAAGATGAAACGTGGCTGGGTCTTTCAGCATGACAATGATCCCAAATACACCGCTCGGGCAACGAAGGAGTGGCTTCGTAAGAATCATTTCAAGGTTCTGGAGTGGCCTAGCCAGTCTCCAGATCTCAACCCCATAGAAAATCTTTCGAGGGAGTTGAAAGTCCGTGTTGCCCAGCAACAGCCCCAAAACATCTCTGTTCTAGAGGAGATTTGTTTGGAGGAATGGGCCAAAATACCAGCAACAGTGTGTGAAAACCTTGTGAAGACTTACAGAAAATGTTTGACCTCTGTCATTGCCAACAAAGGGTATATAACAAAGTATTGAGATAAACTTTTGTTATTGACCAAATACTTATTTTCCAACATAATTTGCAAATAAATTCATAAAAAATCCTACAATGTAATTTTCTGGATTTTTTTTCTCATTTTGTCTGTCATAGTTGAAGTGTACCTATGATGACAATTACAGGCCTCTCTCATCTTTTTAAGTTGGAGAACTTGCACAATTGGTGGCTGACTAAATACTTTTTTGCCCCACTGTATATAGTGTAGCCACCGTAGATCTCTTCGCACCGCACAAAGACACGCATTTGTCCATTGTTCTTTGCGATTGCAGGAAACGCACCAATGGAATTGGACATGCTGGCACAACCGTGGCAAAAGGTGATGCGCTATGTCTACGCTTTTCCTCCTCTATGCTTGATACTCACCACTCTGGACAGAGTGAGGGATATTCCTCATCGTGGTGGCTCCTCGATGGCCAGGACGAGTCCTAGCAACTATCGTTGCGCAGGAATCTTTTGACCTGGATGAATGGAGAGATTTTCCTCGCCCAGAAACCATGGTCCTCTGGGGCTGGCCTGTGAGAGGATAAATCTGAATACGACAGGCTTGCCTCTCAGAGTCATTGAGGCTATCCAAAGTGCAAGTGCCCCTTCTGCATGTTAACTCTATGGAAACAAGTGGTTTGTTTATGAGAAGTGGTGTGACCGGAAACAGATAATTCCTTAACAATGCTCTGTGTTCAAGGTTTTATGCTTCTTGCTGGACCTTTTTGACAGTTCTCCACTGTTAGGTTCTTTTTAGCCGCTTTCTCGGCCTGTCATATAGGCTTTGACAACAACACAGTAGGGAAACACCCTCTGTACACCCAGTTTACAAGCTTTTAGTCCCATCTTGGGATCTGTCTATTGTGATTGAGGCGATTTCTCAAAAACCTTTTGAGCCACTGGAAAGCTTTGCTGATTTCCCTTACATCTGCAACGTGAGTGAGTGAGCTGCATGCACTGTCAGTCCACCATTCGTGCCTACAGTTTTCTCCGGCGTTGTCTAAGGTAACATTGTTGACCAACCCCGCCTTCATGCTTCACGTCAGTGACAATTACAATTGTCTCGCCTTAGAGCTTATGTCTTTCCACCCACCGCCCTTCACTTCTGTGAAAGAAGAGCGTGTCCACCATTTTTGTCCGTACGCGTTTTGCGCATCTACTTGGATAGAATGAGAACATGGCGTAACAGCGACCAACTCTGCGTGTCTTGGGCGCCCCCCTGCAAGGTTGGGCCCCTCTTTACTCAATGGATACCCCATTGGATATTATATTGGCTTATAATAGCAATGGTTTTACAGCCCCCTGAGGGCCTGAGGGCTCATTCCACCAGAGGTATGGCTACCTCTTGGGCACTGTTCAAAGGCATCTCTTTTCAAAAGATTTTTCGAGGCAGCATGTTGGGTCACCCCTCATACATTTATGAGGTTTTACCGACTGTATGTCACTGCATCTTCGTTGGAGCGTATTTTCCACATTGGAAGAGCCTCTGAGGGGTGATGCTGTTGGGACGACTTCTGGCTTTGGTGAGCATGTCTGTGATACGGGAGTTGGCCATATCCCATTGTGAGACATCGAAACGATTATTTGAAATAGAACTTAGTGTTACTTACATAACCTTGATTGAGTGAGATGTGAGATGTCTCATTGCATTTCCCTGCTACCAAGAGCTCAATGAAGAGAGGCTTGCTTGAGAATGACCAATGCGTGGGTGAGTGGCACCTTATAAGGACTGGAACTCACCTCATTTGCCACTTGACCTGTCTGTCTGAAACAAACGTGAAGTGCTTGGCTTTTCAAGCCGTCAGTGATCTGCTGAGCGAATCCCATTGTGAGACATCTCACTTATATTATCATAGAACCGGGGTTACACAAGTAACAGAATGTTTTACCACTTTATGTGTTGGGCCCAAGGACAGAGACCTATTTTGCCATGTTGTTGTCTAACATTCTCGAGTCAATGCAAATGTATCTCCAGGGTGTCAGGTTCTTTGTTGACCTCCTTGATGTCGCCCCTCTCTCAAAGTCCTGATGCTTAGCAGATACTTGAGACTGGAGTATCTTTTCATGAATGTAAACTGCTGACGCTAAGCACTCCCTGGAATGTTTGTTGCACAAAGCACACAAACACAATCAAGGGCCAACCTCGGCCTGAATCATGTGTGCACTTGCCCTTGCAAAACACTCCCTCAGCTCAGAGGCCAGTCCCTCAGGAGTGCCCCATGCATTTCTTGATTTATAATTTAGATGTAACCTACACTGTTAAATGTAAAACCGCAATGATAAAACACACCCATACACTTGAGGGAATTGCTCTAAAGTAGTAGGCCTGCATCGTACAGTCAGCCACAGTAAGCCACTGTTGGAATTCACTAAGAAAACAGATTGAGGTCCTTTTTCAGCATACAGCCTCCCTTGACGTTACACCAGCTCAACTCTAACCAGGCTAGGGGAATCCAGAGAGGGTGTGGGACGTGGTGAGATCATTGCAGAGCAGTCATAGCTGAAGTTCCTAAGCACATTGTCACGTCACCTGTTGTCATCCAGTAAACTGTGCTTGCTGAGGTCCTTTAATTATAAATCAACATAACAAATTGTGTTTACTGTATTGTACAGCCGACGATTTGTGTACACTGTCTTGGGCTAATAAACATTATTGGGGAATCCATTCAGGGCCCCTAGCGCTGTGTAAGGCTGTGTGTAATGAGAGTGTGTTTAGTCTAGAGACTGGGACAAATGCTGATGGATTGTATGGCTGCAGGTCAGACTCCCTTCTCTCTCTTAGTAAGGAAAGTGTAGGGACTCAAGTTTTTTCACTTTCAGAAGTTTTACTTGTGTGGAGAGTATGCATAAAACAACTCTTTGTTTCGGTATTTTACAAATATAATGTATTTTAGTTGATTTTCAGTTAGGGAAGTTTGTTTTAATTCCCTTTAAGAAGATTGTGGCATAAGATTTAACTGACCAATACTGACAGTGTGTCATTTGTGATTTGTTTATAACATTTCTACCAGGCGGCTGCAAATCATGATTTCTAAGAAGTGCAGGACTGTTTCTAGTCAAGCCGTGAGCCTGACCAGCCCATGCATGTCCTCTTCAGTTAGATAAGATTGGGTTCATTACAGGCCAGTCGGTGTGTAGAGGAGAAGAGGGCAGAGGGGCCTCCAATGTGGTTAGTGACTCTCAGACATATCCTGTACTCTGATGTTTTACTGGTTTATGATCTTTGCACCACAAGCCCAATTGTGACAGTTCAAAGCAGCCTCTCAGAATCGACGGCCTTCGGGGCTAAGCTCACGCAACACTATGTTAGGTCCTCTACCTCCTGTCGTTAGTGGTTCTAAATAACCCCAAATTAGAATCAACATTTGGTAGCAATATATATTTAAGTCTTTTTTTTAAAATATAATGAATGAATGAATGAATATGGTGTACATCATTATAATTACACTTTTTTGATAATATGCAGATGCTGCACGTTCTGGAAATATTATGTGTAATTTCTTGTAAGCATACATGTCATGAATCTGTTGATTTAGTTTTGTAGGCTACACAAGCAATGACACAATATTGGGGTCACATGACTAGTTGGCCCCCAAGATGCAATGGGCTATCTGACTGCCTGTATCAAAGGCCTAGCATACGTTCTACCTGGGGGGGGGGCAGGTAGCCTAGTGGTTAGAGTGTTGGGCCAGTAACCAAAAGGTTGCTAGATCAAATCCCTGAGCTGACAAGGTAAAAATCTGTCGTTCTGCCCCTGAGCAAGGCAGATAACCCACTGTTCCTAGGGTGTCATTGTAAATAAGAATGTCTTCTTAACTGACTTGCCTGGTTAAATAAAAAAAAATACACCTTCTGTTCCACCCACAATGTAATTCATTTCACCCATGTACTGACATTGTACGCAAACCATTTGATCAAGTTGTATATGAGCCCACAATGACCACAGCATGTACATTTTAAAAAGTCATTTTCTGAATGCAGTTTTTATAGGCGAGTGTTGTTATTGTTATTGCATGGTGCAATAATAAGTGTTGTTGTAGAAACCAAACAAAAAATCTAATGTAAAACATAAAGTATAGAAACTGCCGCATGGGACTTGGATCAAATGCTCAACTCCAGCATCAAAACAAGAGAGATGTTGCTTATAATCAGTTTATGAAACAATTGACTTATTCATTTGATTCTATTAATGGGTAATGCTACACCACATGACTGAACATACTGCAACAACATGCATTTTAGGTATATCCCCACACATTAACAATTGACAAAACTGGAATTATATAATCATTTTGCTAATACAAATCTTAATACTGAGAGAGTGGGGGTCTTTAACAAGAATGAACCTCAGAAGAAAATGACCACAAAATAATGACATGGGATTGGAGTAAGGATAAACAATCAAAAACTATTCAGGGTGCAGGCTGTAACCTTGAGAACAACAAAAACAAAATAGACCTACAATTGAGACAAACACCCGAAAGGACAATCTGAGCATTCACTCTTGTTTGAGTATTGACCAGATAAGATTGCTCAAAGTTATCAGCACAAGATAAATTCCCAGGGGAGCTCCAAAGAGGAGTTTCATCAATGTGCTGAGAGGGAAAGAGAATCAATGGCTCCGACCCCTGCTGACAAACAACCCACCAACAGCTCAATTCAAATGAGTGACATCACTAGAAGGGTCCTATTTAAATGAAAACCAATAACTGGATTCTCAGAATATCAGTCAAAAGTTGATTTTTTGTTTTACACTCTGAAGATGTAAATGTAAACAGAATAGAGTGCATTAATCTATATTTTTCACAGTAGATGGTCTCCTTCTAGACACATTTTTGTTGTTGTATATGGCTCTCCTAGTGGTTTTGCTTTTAATGCTGGATATCATTTGATGTCAAATAATATGGTCTGTTTTTCCTGCATGGTGTGTAAAAATTCCCACAAGATACTGTATATGCGCAATATGCTATTATTTTAAACAGAATGGTTTCAATGGTTATAGGGTCAGTTCCGTTCGACTAAGTTTTAGATATGCACATATAGACTGGTATTTTCCTCCTCTCCATAGGACGATACACTGCCCTTTCCTTCATGTCTCTTAAGGATTTCTCAGGCAGGCTTCAAGGCGGATTTTCATATATGTCCTCTTTTGCAAATCCATCCACAGTTCCACACAATATGTTATGACAGCTATCTCTATCTGAACAGTAAAGGTCATTGGATGATAGTTAAGGAAGGGAAAGGATAATCTGTCTCCATGCGAGAGCACTTAAAAACTATTAAAAAAAAAATCTATATTCTGTTTGATAATGAGTGTTTCAGACTAAAGAAGTGTCTCCAGTTGCAAGACCTCATTCTGGGTCATTTTATTGAGATGATGAGGTCAGGTAGGCAGGAAAGATGTGTCGAGGTTGAATTTGGAGTATGTCATTGGTGAACAGTTTTATGACAACACAGACGACATGTAACATAATGTCGTGTCAATTGCTAGATAGTTAGCTGACGTGATGACGTCATCGCTGTTCAAAGGCAATAACTGTTCAATTCTACCTGAAATCAGAAATCCCCCAGAAATCCCCCTAAAACCAAGTCCCACGTCTGGGACTTTTCAAGGAAAGTGTTTGTGTCGACAGACGTGCTGGAGATTACAAGACTAGTGTTACGAAGTCTGATGAAGCTAATGAGGAAGGGATGCACAGTTTTTAAGAAAGCCAAGAGATGGAGATTTGTAATAAAAGTGTGAGCGGATTACCAACTTCTCTTATTCCAGAGTCTTCCTCTTTGATATCTGCATGCTAATCTCATTATAAGTGTCTGTCAAGCAGACATGACAATTCAGTTTAACAAGATACCGCTTCCTGCACCTTTTAGCTTCTCAGCTAGCTCTCTCTCTTTCTCTTTACAAATGAAAACTCAGGAGAGGGTTTTGTGGAAACGACATATTCTAACAAGGGAAAAAAGGGGATTAGCTTCATCCACTTTTGATCATTTAAACTCCTGACAACGGAAATTGTTTAAATGTGAATGTGTTTTCCTAGCTAATGTGTTCAATGTGACCACAGCACTGTTTAATGGTGTAATGACCCAAGAGGCTCGTAGTTGGTGCTCGGGGCTTTCCTCATGAAAAGTAGCAATAAACATCTGTGTTCAATAAATATTCACATTTTGAGTTGATTATTTTCCAGGGTTAAACATCTGATTATTTCCAGTGAAGTCATGTTATGAGTCCCAGTTGATGATGCTGAGGCCCAAACAAGTCCACAAATCCCCACACTTAGGAATTCCTATCCCCTGAAGTTTAATACAATTGTTGTGGCAAAATATGTCAATTTAACACTTTGATGCAAATACATTTTTTTATTTAGTCTTGAAGATACTTTCAGGGATAAAATGAACAGAGCATCTAGCCCTCCGGTTGAACCTGAAGAGGAACCACTCATAATTGACACATCATTAACAAAGCTTATCAATAAATCTAATCCAATTTTATTGGTCACATACACATGGTTAGCAGATGTTAATGCGAGTGTAGTGAAATCCTTCTGCATCTAGTTCCGACCATGCAGTAATATCTAACAAGTAATCTAACAATTTCACAACAACAAAGGAATGAATAAGAATATGTACATATACATATAGGGATGAGCGATGGCCGAACGGCATAGGCAAGATGCAGAAGATGGTATAGAGTACAGTATATACATATGAGATGAGTAATGTAAGGTATGTAAACATTATATAATGTGGCATTGTTTAAAGTGACTAGTGATACATTTATTACATCCAATTTTTAATTATTAAAGTAGCTAGAGATTTGAGTCAGTATGTTGGCAGCAGCCACTCAATGTTAGTGATGGCTGTTTAACAGTCTGATGGCCTTGAGATAGAAGCTGTTTTTCAGTCTCTCGGTCCCAGCTTTGATGCACCTGTACTGACCTCGCCTTCTGGATGATAGCGGGGTGAACAGGCAGTGGCTCGGGTGGTTGTTGTCCTTGATTAACTTTTTGGCCTTCCTGTGACATCGGGTCGTGTAGGTGTCCTGGAGGGCAGGTAGTTTGCCGCAGGTGATGCATTGTGCAGACCTCACTACCCTCTGGAGAGCCTTACGGTTGTGGGCGGAGCAGTTGCTGTACCAGGCGGTGAAACAGCCCAACAGGATGCTCTCGATTGTGCATCTATAAAAGTTTGTGAGTGTTTTTGGTAACAAGCAACATTTCTTCAGCCTCCTGATGATGAAGAGGCGCCGTTGCGCCTTCTTCATCATGCTGTCTGTGTGGGTGGACCATTTCAGTTGGTCCGTAATGAGTACGCCCAGGAACTTAAAACTTTCGACCTTCTCCACTACTGTCCCGTCGATGTGGATAGGGGGGTGCTCCCTCTGCTGTTTCCTGAAGTGCACGATCATCTCCTTTATTTTGTTGACTTTGAGTGTTTTCTTGACACCACACTCCGAAGGCCTCACCTCCTCCCTGTTGTTGGTAATCAAGCCTACCACTGTAGTGTCGTCTGCAAACTTGATGATTGAGTTGGAGGCGTGCATGTCCACGCAGTCATGGGTGAACAGGGAGTACAGGAGAGGGCTGAGAACGCACCCTTGTGGGGCCCCAGTGTTGAGGATCAGCGGGGAGAAGATGTTGTTTCCTACCCTCACCACCTGGGGGCGTCCTGTCAGAAAGTCCAGGACCCAGTTACACAGGGCTGAGTCGAGACCCAGGGTCTTGAGCTTAATGACGAGTTTGGAGGGTACTATGGTGTTAAATGCTGAGCTGTAGTTGATGAACAGCATTCTTACATAGGTATTCCTCTTGTCCAGATGGGTTAGGGCTGTGTGCAGTGTGATTGCGATTGCGTCATCTGTGGATCTATTGGGGTGGTAAGCAAATTGGAGTGTGTCTAGGGTGTCAGGTAGGGTGGAGGTGTTACGATCCTTGACTAGTCTCTCAAAGCACTTCATTATGACGGAAGTGAGTGCTATGAGGCGATAGTCATTTAGCTCAGTTACCTTAGCTTTCTTGGGAACAGGAACAATGGTGGCCCTCTTGAAGCATGTGGGAACAGCAGACTGGGATAGGGATTGATTGAATATGTCCGTAAACACACCAGCCAGCTTGTCTGCACAGGCTTTGAGGACACGGATAGAGATGCCGTCTGGGCCGGCAGCCTTGCGAGGGTTAACTTGTTTAAATGTTTTACTCACGTTGGCTGCGATGAAGGAGAGCCCGCAGGTTTTGGAAGCGGCCCGTGTTGGTAGCACTGTATTGTCCTCAAAGCGAGCAAAGAGGTTGTTTAGTTTGTCCGGGAGCAAGACATCGGGGTCCGCGATGGGGCTGGTTTTCTTTTTGTAGTCCGTGATTGACTGTAGACCCGGCCACATATCTCTCGTGTCTGAGCCGTTGAATTGCCACTCTACTTTGTCTCTATACTGACGCTTAGCTTGTAGGATTGCCTTGCGGAGGGAATAGCTATACTGTTTGTATTTGGTCATGTTTCTGGTCACCTTGCCCTGATTAAAAGCAGTGGTTCATGCTTTCAGTTTTGCGTGAATGCTGCCATCAATCCACAGTTTCTGGTTGGGGAAGGTTTTAATATTCGCCATGTGTACAACATCACCAAAGAGAGCCTTGTTTTCAGATTATACTACAATAAATGCAGCCTCAGGATATGTCGTTTCCAGTTTACATAGAGTCCAATGAAGTTCTTTCAGGGCCGTCAAGGTGCCTGCTTGGGGGGATTATGTGATTATGATCGAAGAGAATTCTTTAGGTAGATAATGCGGTTGGCATTTGATTGTGAGGAATTCTAGGTCAGGTGAACAAAAAGACTTGAGTTCCTGAATGTTGTCCTGTATGTTGTTATGATCACACCACCACTCGTTAATCACACTTTGTGTGGTACACTAAACTGTTAGCCCAAAATAAAATGTGCTTTATTCAACAGCTCCTCCTTTTCTCCCAAATAGGTTGGAGCAGAAGAACTTGAAAAATATCCACAGGAATCGTTCCTGAACTGTTTTATATAACAAGCTGATTGCATAAATATTACATTGGCTCTTAGACTCAACACATGGTCTCACTGGCGATCTATAACGTTCAACACCATGCTTGGGAATCAACCACCAGCCACCTCACAGCAGGAGAGGTAGCTACATTTAGAGCTTTTAACAGCTTCTCACACTGTCCTATATAGAGATATCTACAGGATATGACCTGGATGATCCCTCTCTGTCAATCACCGGGTAAGGCCTAATTTTACCTTTGAGACTAAATGCTGGGAGATCTTAAAGCCAATGGACCGCCAATACCTTAATCATGCATAATCTCGCTAGTCACAGCTTGGGGGGACATGGGGATGGACACATCACCCCAATTAGTGGTAGCCCTAGCTTTAAAACCTGTCATTAGACCATGTAACCAAACTGTCAGTCATCAGATCACATCCAATGTGCTGCTGTCTCCTCTCGCTGGCAGCCTTACAGCCTGCACAGAGGTCACATATAAGCACACAAACACATTCAGGCTGTATGCACACTGGTAGACACAAACACACACACATAGACACACACACATGGTGCAAACTGTGGCACGTTAATGTAATATCTATATAGAGTTTTCAGTCAAGCAAATTTCAGTCAAGCCACAGTGCTCAGGGCTGTATACTTCTAATAGGCTGACAAACTGTATGCATTGCATTCCTCTAAGCATTCCTCTCCAAGCAGAGGGAGAGTTGCCTCACCCACAAAGTACGAGTAATGTTATACAGCAGAGCCCTCAGAGCTATATTTTGGGAATTTTTACTGAAATATGAATAAAATGTTATTGGGGCCTATCCTTTCCTTAATGAATGAGGCACTAAGTTATGTGCATATTTCACCTTTATTTAACCAGGTTAGCTAATTGAGAACAAGTTCTCATTTACAACTGCGACCTGGCCAAGATAAAGCAAAGCAGTGCGACACAAACAACAACACAGAGTTACACATGGAATAAACAAGTGTACAGTCAATAACACAATAGAAAGAAAGAAAGTGTGCAAATGGCATGAGGTGGTAAGGCAATAAATAGGCCATAGTAGCGAAGTAATTTCAATTTAGCAGATTAACACTGGAGTGATGGATGAGCAGATGATGATGTGCAAGTAGAGATACTGGTGTGCAAAATAGCAGAAAAGTAAATAAAAACAATATGAGGATGAGGTAGGTAGATTGGGTGGGCTATTTACAGAAGGACTATGTACAGCTGCAGCGATCGGTTAGCTGCTCAGATAGCTGATTTAAAGTTAGTGAGGGAAATATAAGTCTCCAGCTTCAGCGATTTTTGCAGTTCGTTCCAGTCATTGGCAGCAGAAAATTGGAAGGAAAGGCGGCCAAAGGGGGTGTTGGCATTGGGGATGGCCAGTGAGATATACCTGCTGGAGCGCGTGCTACAGGTGGGTGCTGTTATCATGACCAGTGAGCTGAGATAAGGAGGAGCTTTACCTAGCACAGACTTATAGATGACATACATTAAATGTAAGCATGTCTATCAACACGGTATGCAGATATCATCCCGCTGGAGTTTTAAAGACGATGTGGTCTTTTCTGGTCGACAGAAGAGCATTAAGCGTTATCTTGGCTAGGTGCTAACCATTAAGCCCAGAACAGTAAGACAGGGTCAACCTGAATGACAGGCCGGGATGAATATCATTTTCAGAGGAAACGATAAAGCGGGGGGCCTTGTTCGGCGCACTCAAAACAGAATCATAATTTTTCTAGTGGCGTCAAAGGCTCCAACATGTTTTCATTTTTCATCTCCATAGTAAAGCGAAGAGGGGTCACATAAAGGAGGACATTGACCACAGCTGAGAGATTGATGGTCGGAATGGACACGCCAAGAGGACCTCTGTTAAGTCAAGGCACCCATTCAGCGTTAATGAAAAAGAGTTACAGTAAATCATCTTATGGACTAATCTATTAGCAATAATGAATTCACGCTGGCACGTTTAACCTTAGCTTTGCAATTCATTATATCTGAGATTAACAAGGGATGGAATTTAAGTGAACTGTCTGCTGGGAATTATGTCGAAGGGGCTCGTTGTCAATCACTGTATTGTGTTCCAATGGCTCCCCATTTAGACAGAGAGGAATTGGCTTGCCCATTTACTGCTTCTCCTCGCTCTGCTAAGATGGTTAACTCTTCATTACCCGAATTAAAGGCATCCATCTCCTCTGGCTTCTGCCCAATTGCAATGACCTCTACCTGTCAAAACTTTAATGTACGCCGCTTGAGTGATGGATGATACCACCAACCCCATTGTCAAAATTATCAAGCGACTGTCCAACCCACTCCAATTCATCTCCATCTCTGGGGCCGCCGCCACTGGCCATGATTTAACAATTGCGTCACACGTGCTAATTTCATCTCATAGAAATTAGAAACAACCTCTTAATTAAATGCCAATAATTGTTGGGAGAGTTTACAGGGATCACCCCCAAAGCTTTTAACACAGCTTTGCGAGAGCATATTGTTGATATTCCTATATGACATGTTGTTTCAGGTCTCTTCCAAGGCTCCAACCGATACTAGAGAGGGGATGGATATAGGATCCATATACTGTATGATCCACCAGGAAGAGACGAGAAGAAAAACATGTTGATCTGGTTAAAAAGCAGAACGCTTTAATGGTACAGTGAAGGATAAAGCATCCTGGTGTTTGTAAGTCATAGTATGAATACACTTACAATTACATCATTTTGGTTCTTGATTAAATCAATGCCTCCATGCAAACTAAGTTGGTGTGCCAATCATGTTTTTTTATGTTCAAGATTGGCACAATACCTAACTGTTTGTGGGGGAACCTTTGTTGTCAGACTAACATAGCACTCTCTCAGTCAACTTAGTATTTGCATCACCTTTAGACAAATGTAAATATTCAAGCACATGCTAGCCGTCATCCATAATGCATGTCAGAAGTGGTCCCAGGCCTGTCTGACCTCTTGTTCCCCCTTTTCTCTCCCAGACAGATGCAGAGAGCACTCCATGCACAGCTCACTTCCTGAAAAAGAGAGTTATGGTTTCCTGGGAGAGGCATGCTGGAGGCTGAGACGTCCCCAGGAGCCAAGAGGAATCAGAAGGAGTAGACAGGTACCTTTGGAGAGGGCCCATCCCAGATCTCTCCTCTCCCTCAGAGTTCCACCATGTACCTGTCAAGGGGTCAGGAGGGCAGAGGAGGTTCAGATGGTTTGTGAACCCGGTGACAGGTTCCGGAATGTGTTTGGTTGGGGAGGGTGTGTGTCTATGTGTGTGTCTGTGTGCGTGTCTGTGTCTGAGTCAAGTAAGATCTTGTAGAGGAGGTATAAACAACAACACTGCAACCCAAAACTGCAGACCCCGAAACCAGAGTAGAGACAGATGGAACGAGAGAGAGAGAGAGCAGCTCTTGCCTGCCTGGCATGCAAACGATGAGCTTATCATACCCAAGGAGGTGACCATTGCATGTAACAGCCCATTCAGGCTTATGACTCAATCAGAGCGGCTTATGGCGCTTAGGTAATTATTTAATCAGAGAGTGGATGTGTCAATAGAAGTCGACAAGAGATTAATTACAGGTCTGAGGATGGCTTGAGCTTGCTTTTTACTGGTCTTCCCACCCAGCGGCATACAGCAGCAGCAGCAGTGGCTGATGGGATGACTGCGGTTGGAGAGTGGAGAGTGACAGCTCTGGCGGAGCAGGAATAATCACGAGAGGGCTAACACTCTCTCCCCAGCCAATGATCGGTATTAATACCGACGCATTCCTTGATTCAAACGTTTAATTAGCCGTATTAAGGTCGCGTGGCACTTAGCGCGTAGCGAGATAAAGGAGAAAACACCACCACCCACCACCCTTTTCCCCATGCAGGATCTAGGGCCATCATAGATATCACTGGCGGCTGACTGGTCTTTAGCGGTAACTCCTGTAGCTCTGGCGGCACGCTAAGATGATATAAAGGGGCTTTTCATGACAGCTATAAGGGAAGCTAGGCCAGTCACAGCAGAGTGAATGTGCATGAGTCAGTCGTCAGTCAGCCCATACTTGGTAACCTGCTTTTATTTATAGCGCCGTTTGGGAAGGATGAAAGGAGGACCGGAGGACTCTCGCTGAACGTTAGCACCTCACGGCTGATTAGTGACACCTGACAAGGGCTGACGTTGACTTTTACATTGCTAACTGTTCCGATTAAAGAGTGCAATGAAACTAACGCGGTGCCATATTCGTTTTGGCCGTTGCTTATCCATTCCCGTTGCTTGTTTTGGCTGGGAAGAAACAGGATGTATGATTTATAACCTAGGGGAGAGAGTAGAATGAGGGGCGAGTTGAGACGGATGCCCAATTACAAAGTTGTTGTTAACTACCAAAACATGTTACGAGCCTAGATAGAGAGAGATAAATGGCAACAAAAAAAAACAAGCGAGGGGAAGCTAAATCAAATCAAATCAAATGTTATTTGTCACATGCGCCGAATACAACAGGCACATAGGCCTTACAGTGAAATGCTTACTTACGTGTTAAGTAAGCATTTCAAAAATAAGTGTTAAGAAAGTATTTACTAAATTAACTTAAGGAAACAATAAATAAATACAAATAAAATACAAATAAAAAAATTGAATAATTAAAGGGCAACAATAAAATGTATGCTCGATGTACCGGTACAGAGTCAATGTGTTTGGGCACAGGTTAGTCGAGGCAGTACATGTAGGTAGAGGTAAAGTAAGACTATGCATAGATAATAAACACAGAGTAGCAGCAGTGTAAAAATGGGGGGGGAGCCATTTGATTAGCTGTTCATGAGTCTTATGGCTTGGGGGTAGTGCAGCTGTGGAACATTTTGAGGATATGTGGACCCATGCCAAATCTTTTCAGTCTCATGAGGGGGATTAGGCGTTGTCGTGCCGTCGTCCCTGGCTTGGTGTGCTTGGACCATGACAGTTCTTTGGTGATGTGGACACCAAGGAACTTGAAGCTCTCAACCTGCTCCACCACAGCCCCGTCGATGAGAATGGAGGCATGCCCGGCCCTCCTTTTCCTGTAGTCCACAATCATCTCCTTTGTTTGATCACGTCGAGGGAGAGGTTGTTATCCTGGTACAACACTGCCAGGCCTATGACCTCCTCCCTATATGCCAGGCCTGTGCAACTCCAGTCCTCAGGACCCCGAGAACTGGAATTGCCCAGGCCTGCTATAGGCTGTCTCATCGTTGTCGGTGATCAGGCCTACCACTGTTGTGTCATCGGAAAACTTCATGATGGTATTGGAGTCGTGCTTGGCCATACAGTCATGGGTGAACAGGGATTACAGGAGGAGACTAAGCATACACCACTGAGGGGCCCCAGTGTTGAGGATCAACATAGAAGATGTGTTGTTACCTACCCTTACCACCTGGAAGTCCAGGATCCAGTTGCAGAGGGAGGTGTTTAGTCCCAGGGTCCTTAGCTTAGTGATGAGCTTTGAGGGCACTATGGTGTTGAATGCTGAGCTGTAGTCAAAGAACAGCATTCTCACGTAGGTGTTCCTTTTTGTCCAGGTGTAAAAGGGCAGTGTAGAGTGCAATAGTGATTGCATCATCTGTGGATCTGTTGGGGTGGTATGCAGATTGGAGTGGATCTATGGTTTCTTGGGTAATGGTGTTGATGTGAGCCATGACCAGCCTTTCAAAGCACTTCATGACTACAGACGTGAGTGATATGGGTCAGTAGTCATTTAGGCAGGTTACCTTGGTGTTCTTGGGCACAGGGACTATGGTGGTCTGCTTGAAACATCTATTACATGGTGACTATGGTGATCTCCCATTGCTTTGACATCCCTAAGAAATACAGTGAGCCTTCACACTCTGTGTTCCTGTCATTAAAGAAAAAGAGGAAAGCAAAGCAGAGAGAAGCAGTAGCAGGGGGATAGGGAGGGGAGGAGCTTGGTAGAGGGCTGTCAGAGAGATGGCTATGTGGAGGCGAAGCCAGAGACAGGCAGCCCTAGGCAGCACTAGGCAGGCAGATGGAGGAGTTGGGCTGTGGTGGTGGAGCAAGGGCCCCCTACCCCTAATTCTCAACTGTACTATGTGTGCTATGTATAAAATGCATTGGCAGGGATCCATGTCCTTCAACTCCCTGTGTACCCACTCTCAGCCACCCTGGCCAGCTGTGCTTGTGCTAGCTCACTGGGCCCCGACAGTTGGGATCAAAACAACACGTGAACCAGTCGTGACACGGACCCTCCTCGTCAAAACATGTGAACAGCCCGCGACATGGCTTCTCAATATCACCGGGGGCGAGGTGTGTGTGCGTGTGTGGTGCACTCAAATGCATGTGTGTGTACGTGCCTGAGCACAGACGCTGTGGCGACTGCCCTATCAACCAAGCGATGGCTAACGTGTTAGTCAGCTATCATATTACACTGTGATTGCGCCACACACGTATTGCTTTCGCTCATCATGGAAACACAACGTGAACCAACATGAGACATCCAGCCTTCTGTACTCATCAAGGGAGAGCTCAGAGGATTATACACATAGGCCCTGTTGGAAGACTTATAAAATGCAATCTGTCATCCCTTCCTTGAAGTAATCACTGACCTGACATTAAATAATTGGTGAAAGCATTGCAGTGGAAAGCTTGCATACACCTATCTAGTCATGTCAGATCAGTGATTACTTCAAGGAAGGGAGTTAGAAAGGACACAGTTTATGTATTCAAACAGGACGATAGACTGTGGACTTCACATAGGCTACAGAGGTTTGATATTGGATATTGCTGGTTACCTTCCCACCCATGGGAACTATAGGCAGGAAATGTAGTGCACTCAGTTTGATTGTCTTGGAACAGAGTATGTGCAGGGACACTGGGATGGTAGAACCATCAGATAGCATAGACCTGCTTGTTTTCTCAGTCTATACAGGTGTTTTCAATGAAAGATCCCATTGTATGGAAAGCATTTAAGATGTAGAGAGAAAGGGGAAAGATAAATAAGGAGAGCAAAAGGATGAGAAAAACATCAATGCTGAGACAGATGAAGTCTCAATAAATTATTAAATGCTTTGATAGTTCTGAATGGAAAGAAGCCTGCAGTCTTTTTGATGGAAACATTGTCATGATATTTTAGTTGGCAGAAAACTATGGTGAGCATGAATATCCCTATTATAAAGACTTGACCACATCAACACGCCATGTATCTCTGAGAAACTTCGGTGTCCTTAACATTTTAATTCAAGCTTCATGTGGATGTCAATTTAATAATAACATTTGGATAGTACAACGGTATGTGTAATTTATATTCATTCATATACAGTGGGGTCCAAAATGATTGGCACCCTTGGTAAAGATAAGCAAAAAAGTATAAAACTGTATAAAACAAATACTGAGCTAAATTGCATACAAAAATGAGGATATATTCTATATTTCTATATAAATATATACACTACCGTTCAAACGTTTGTGGTCACTTAGAAATGTCCTTGTTTTTGATAGAACATGTTTAAAAAATTGTCCATTAAAATAATATGAAATTGATCAGAAATACATTGTTACATAGGCGTACAGAGGCCCATTATCAGCAACCATCACTCCTGTGTTCCATTGGCACCTTGTGTTAGCTAATCCAAGTGTATAATTTTAAAAGGCTTATTGATCATTCGAAAATCCTTTTATTGAGATAAATTTTTGTTATTGACCAAATCCTTATTTTCCACCATCATTTGCAAATAAATTCATTAAAAATCCTACAATGTGATTTTCTGGATTTTTTTTCTCATTTTGTCTGTCATAGTTGAAGTGTACCTATGATGAACATTACAGGCCTCTCTCATCTTTTTAAGTGGGAGAACTTGCACAATTGGTGGCTGACGAAATACTTTTTTGCCCCACTGTATATATACAGTATATATATAGTTCAGTGACTTTTTCCTAACTCTCATATAGTAAAGGCTTGCCTTTTCTTTGACTTTGACTTCCTTTTCAAGTGGAAATGTTTTCAATTGTATGTGAACCAAACGTGAGTAGAAATTACAATACAGTGCTACCATGTCCCCATAGGAAGAAGATGAGTTGACAGCTGAGGGTGGGTTTCAGTGTTCCAAACAGGGTCAGGTCTTGGTGGTGTGCCGCTGCACCTTGGTGTATAACCACGGCAGACGGAGACCATGTGAGTGACAGGTACAGGCAGAGGAAGCACCCAAGGTTACGTCATGTACTGTAAATACATTTGACTTACAGCTAAATCATATCAGATCTGAAGCATTTCTTGTTTATCATGCTCGTGTTTCTCCGACTGAGTCATAGTCCTATTTCTTGAATCCAATAATAGATGTAAATAGGATTCAGAATGCATCAGAGTAGCCACAGCATTCTTGTGTGTTATAATGTAGGTTAGTATACACATGTGATGTTTTCTTGGTTCTGGCCCTAGATCTATGCCGAGAATTGTGTACCACCTAAACAATGATATCAGGCACTTTTGGCTTGTACATGTTCATATCAAATCAAAGTTTATTGGTCGCGTTTAATATAGTGTTCATTATTTGCTCTACTGGTATGTCACGTGCATTTCATAAAACCAATATGTCGTCATAGTCATGTAATACAGTAAATAATATGTCACCAAAGGTGACATATACTGTAAATAATATATCATCTTAACTGACATAAATCATTCTAGTTATGTAATTACAGTATTTTTTACATATTATAATGAGACCGAGGGAAAAAACTACGATGCTCAACCACCTCATATTGCATCAACCTCTATAATTATATTAGCGTAAATATGAACACTAGTCCTATAGACATAACCAAATCAACATTTGATTGTCCATTCCACGTAAATGTCATGAATGCCTAGATACACATTGAAAGGTATATTCCAAGACGTCGTTGTGAGGGATAGAGATTCCCATCTATTATATTCCAGGGTTATGAGAAAACATTACCTGAATGACCTGTCTATTATTATTTGCACTAACGAATAATTATTACGACCATTTCTTTACCTAAGCCATAAACTTTGACATTTGAGACTATATTCTCAAAATATTGCGCTGAAAAGCACTCCACTGACCATATGTCACATGGAAAATTATTATTAAGTGTGATTGATGTGTAGCATTTACAATTAGAGCGGTATCATTGAATACAGTGACCATTTTGGCAGAGCAGACATGGTGAGCAAAAGGCCAGCTACATGCAGGCTCATGGAGGCTCATGGAGGCTCATGGAGGCTCATGACTCCTGCTTTCATAGGCTGGGACCGAAAACACAATATGCTGGGAGTCTTTTCTCTGCCATTGTTTACCTTGAATTCCCCAGATGTTCTAAAAATGTGGAAGTTTTATATGGTAGTTAACGGGTGGTCACGCTTGAACTGCCTCTCCCTCAGAGACAATTAATAAACCATAAACAGCCTAATGTCTTCTCAACTGCGCATTTGTTTAACACCATTTTCACGCCGAGAAGAAAGGCCCTCATTCCTGGGAGTTTATTTAACTTCCAATTCTACACTGCGGTTGAGCAAATAACCCCTCAGCATCTTGACCAACACGAGAGAGCGTTATGGCAATCGACCGTAACTAGACCATGGTGTTTAACCTCATGTCCTCAACTCCTGATGCTTGCAACAGTACATGAACACCTAATCCATTCCAAAACAATAGGTTGTTTCAAGTGGAAACTTGTCCAAACGTGAGAGGAGTAAATATAGCTATAGCCGACTGAAGGGCAGCGAGTGAGAAGATGTCTGGTTCAGTGTGCCATTAAAGGATCCATTGAGCACAAGAATTCAGCTTATGTAACCCACTGCCAATAGTAAATGTATGATTAGATCACAACCTTGCTGACTACTTTAAAGTTCAGGGTTCACATGCTCTATTTTACTTCATCGGCAAGGAACAATGGGGGTGCTGTACCAATTCTAATCCTTTAACAGGCCCTTATTTTTGTATAGCTTTTCATTGCAAAATAAAGGGAAATAAATTACTTTTACCTTAGTTGTCGGGAAAAGGCAATGAAATAACACAATATTATGACATATTATATCACGATGATGAATCATTTGCCTACTGAAATTTAGAATAAAGAGTATATACCATTGTGATTTATGATAACACAAGTCCTCACCTTTCAGGTAAGTACCTTAAAGGGGCAATCTGCAGTTGCCACATACATTATTTGGACTTAAATGAAATGATATACACTACCGGTCAAAAGTTTTAGAACACCTACTCATTCTTTTGACTGGCACTGTATACCCATTGATTCTTGAAGAATACAACTTATAAATGCCTCAAGAGCTTAGCTCAAAAGCTTAGTTCAACTGTCAAAATCAGAACCCAAAATATAAGCTTGTTTTACTCCAATGTTGGTAAATGTAAACAAACACTATATACCCAGCAAACCAAAATTAGTTTTGTGAAGTTTAATGTGTTCAGAAACGTTCTTGCAAAATCAGGAACATTTTTAATTCAAACATTCTATAATCATCAGCATGACTGGACAAATGTGTTATTTGTCCAGTCATTATCATCCTAATGTTAGATAAAACCCTAATTAGAACTTAATGGGCATCTCATCAAATGTTCTGGGAATTCCTCAAAAGCTTAAAACTATAATTGGTCAGTCATTGCATCCATAGCGCTGTCTATGACTTTTCTCCTTTTTTTTTTTTTTTACCAAATCAGAGGTGGTGTGACTGTTTCACCTAAGGATTGCCCCTTTAAGCCTCATCTCACCCCTCAGAGCTAATATTTGGACTTCCATTACACTTGGTTTACCCTACCCATGTTGCTCTAGTGGGGGGTCAAAGGGCACCCATCCATCAGAAAGACGTCAGCCATCACTGAGTATCTGTGACCCTTCCTCTGGCCCTCAGCTTTCATCTGTCTCTCTGATTAGTTTGGCCATATGAAAGGAACTTAAAAAATGAAATGCCAACATACCAATCCCCCAGGAGACTCTCTGCTCCTCTTCAACAACATATACATCCTAGGTCTGCAGTGCACGGGCTAGCCCAGCACAGGCTATCCCACAATAAACCCACATCAGCCCAACAGGGGCTAGCCTACACACTCCCTCAACAAGCCCACAAGAGCCTCACATGGTCTAGCCTACACCAGCCCAACACAGTCTAGCACACACCAGGCCACACCAAGCCCAACATGGGCTAGCCCACACCAGCCCAGCACAGGCTAGCCTACACCAGGCCAACATAGGCTAGCCTACACCAGCCCAACACAGGCTAGCCTACACCAGGCCAACATAGGCTAGCCTACACCAGCCCAACACAGGCTACCCTACACCAAGCCCAACACGGGCTTGCCTACACCAGCCCAACATTGACTAGCCTACACCAGCCCAACACGGGCTAGCTTACCCCAGCCCAAAGTGTGTGCCCCCAGGCCTGGAGGGAAGCAAAAGTAATTCTGCTACCTAAGAATAGTAAAGCCCCCTTTACTGCCTCAAATAGACAAACAATCAGCCGGTTACCAACCCTTAGTAAACTTTTGGGAAAAATGGTGTTTGACCGGAAACAATGCTATTTTACAGTAAACAAATTGACAACAGACTTCCAGTATGCTTATAGGGAAGTACATTCAACAAGCCCAGCTTGACTGATGATTGGCTGAGAGAAATTTATGATAAAAAGATTGTTGGGCTGTTTTGGTAGACTTTGCGGCTTTTGACATTATCGATCGTACTGTAGTCTGCTGCTGGAAAACGTATGTGTTATGGCTTTACACCCCCTGCCATATTGTGGATAAAGAGTTACCTGTCTAACAGAACACAGAAGGTGTTCTTTAATGGAAGTCTCTCCAACATAATCCAGGTAGAATCAGTAATTCCCCAGGGCACCTTACATTTTTCAACCTGTACTAATGACATGCCACTGTGTGTGTCTATGTATGCTGATGACTCAACACTATACACATCAGCTACTATAGCGACTGCAAAGCTTAACCCTTTCACGCGTGAGTTCCAAATATCTCTAACCGTCGCCCCTGCATGAGTTTTTTCATGTGCGTAATGTCAGAATGCTCTCACTGTTCCAAAATGTGATTGTCACGCAACAGCACAGTTACCCGCGCTGCCCTCAAACCAAGGCATGCTGCCTGCTAATTATCTATATGCTATATTTCAAATTAGTTTGAATTGAAATGAATCCTCGTGAATTTGCATATGAAGTAGACCATTTCACTGTTGCGGACAATTTATGTTTGTGGCTTTACTGAGAGGACAAACTTCTCTCTTCAACGAGAGCCCAAGCACTTCCCTAGTGTTTCCCCAGATCAAGTATGAAGACGTTGCAACGTTTTCCCCCAGCACATTTTCTGGCTGGTGCCCGCATTGACTTCATGGTTGTTTTCCTTACAAACATGTGTGCGTTCCTATCAAAGTAAATGGCTTATTTTCTGTATATCTTGTTGTCGTTTCTGCTGTAGCACACCATATCTATGTATGGATCATAATGTATTTACTGTTTTATTCACATGTTTTCAAGTACTGGTGACAAATCTTGCATTCCGATTGTAATGGACACGTGATGTGTGTAAATTAATGTTTTACTGATTATGATGCGCTAATGCTAAGCTATTTGCCGGCTATGTGTGGCGCCATGTTTGTTGACATCATACAATGCATTCTGGTTGTCACGTAAGCGTCTGTCAGACCAAAGATGTTATAACAAGGGATAGTTAACTCGACTGATTTATGGTGCTTACACGACAACTGTCAACTAGGTAAAATCTTGATGTTGAAAGTTGTTCCCAAGTTGGATGGCCCTTCAAAGCGATTTTTCCCGAGTTCCCAGTTGTCTTGGCATGACTTTGGTACCTCAGGGTTGCCAGCTCAGACCCCCTTTTCCAGAGTTTTATTTAGCGTATAAACTTCTCTTGTGTTTGCCCCCCATTTATTGATAAATCCCCGATCATAGTAATATTACCTGCATCATATCCCCCCACGATATCTTGCCCCATTTCTACCCCCCATGGACTTCAAACCCCCCCAGAAATTAAATGAACCCCCCCCCCCCACCCCCCCCGGACAAACCCCCCTAAAATGGTTTTATCCCTGTTTTGCTTTCGGGCTATGGTTAGTCTAGGCAGTAGGCTTGTATTTGGTGTGATGATCTGTGAGATGAAAATTTGTATTTGCTTTGTGATTTGTCAAAAACGGTAAACGACTTGTCAAGTCATGTCCTCCGGGTCTTGTATAGACTGTAAAAATGACATCGACAATTTGTAATATGCTGAAATGTGGCTAAACTAAGTTCATATTTTTCAGGCAATGAGCAAAGCCATCTTTGACTTTGTTTATTTGCATCTTATAGTGAATGGCATTCTGGGATTAGGGAGTTTTCGCCAAGTCAAACATAAACAAACATGGCTGCCATCATAAAGAATTTAGCTGCTGTTAGCTTAGCTGACACACATTTATTTTCTAAACAAGATTACATTAGTCTCTTGTGCTCACCAGATATGTGGTACATTGTAAACTAGTTAGCTGTTAGGTTGCTAACTGTAGTTTTTTGTCAGACCTTCATTTCCCATCAGTACCAACAAATATTTAGATGCTGATCAGACAATACTATTTAGACATGTTTGTTGCATCATACGTTCTGTTGCTACTGTTCCAATCACATATTTGAGATCGTACACTGCAAACTAATCAATAGAGCAAATTGAGGGGACAAGTGTCATGGTCAAAACATATTGATACAACAGTGGCTATGATGGGGAGAAGTCTGTCCATAATAAAGTGCTGCTCTAGCTTCATAAGAGCACTATGAACAAGGCAGGTCCTACAGGCTCTAGTTTTGTCACCTGGACTACTGTTCAGTCATGTGGTCCACAAAAAGGGACTTAGGAAAAATGCAATTGGCTCACAACAGGGCAGCACGGCTGGCCCTTGGATGTACACAGAGAGCTACCATTTATAACATGCATGTCAATCTCTCCTGGCTCAAAGTGGAAGGGAGATTGAGTTCATCACTACTTGTATTGACATGTTGAATGCACAAAGCTGTCTGTTTGAACTACTGGCGCACAGCTCGGACACCCATGCATTCCCCACAATACATTTTTAAACCATCGATCACCACATTCCTTTGGAGAGATTGGAAACCCAAATTGGTCTACACGGACAAGTTCTGGCCTGGTTTAGATCTTATATGTTGGAAAGATATCAGTTTGTCCTCTGACAAATCCACTGTAAATGTCCGTGTTCCACAAGGCTCTGTTTTAGGACCACTATTGTTTTCACTATATATTTTACCTCTTGGTGATGTAATTCGGAAACACAATGTTAACTTTCACTGCTATGCGGATGACACACATCTGTACATTTCAATGAAACATGGTGAAGCTCCAAAATTGCCCTCTTGGAAGCATGTGCTTCAGACATAAGGAAGTGGATGTAGGCAAATGTTCTACTTTTAAACTCGGACAAAACAGAGATGCTTGTTCTAGGTCCCAAGAAACAGAGAGATCTTCTGTTGGATCTGACAATTAATCTTGACGGTTGTACAGTCATCTCAAATAAAACCGTGAAGGACCTTGGCGTTACTCTGGACCCTGATCTCTCTTTTGATGAACATATCAAGACTGTTTCAAGGACAGCATTTTTCCATCTACGTAACATTGCAAAAATCAGAAGCTTTCTGTCCAAAAATGATGCAGAAAAATGAATCCATGCTTTTGTCACAAATTAGACTACTGCAATACTCTACTTGCCGGCTACCCGGATAAAGCACTAAATAAACTTCAGTTAGTGCTAAACACGGCTGCAAGAATCTTGACTAGAACCAAAAAAGTTGATCATATTACTCCAGTGCTAGCCTCTCTACACTGGCTTCCTGTTAAGGCAAGGGCTGATTTCAAGGTTTTACTGCTAACCTACAAAGCATTACATGGGCTTGCTCCTACCTATCTTTACGATTTGGTTCTGCCGTACATACCTACACGTACACTACGGTCCTAAGCAAACAGCTGGAGGCAGGGCTTTTGCCTATAGAGCTCCATTTTTATGGAATGGTCTGTCTGTCCATGTGAGAGACGCAGACTCGGTCTCAATCTTTAAGTCTTTATTGAAGACTCATCTCTTCTGTTGGTCCTATGATTGAGTGTCTGAGTGTGTGTGTCTGAGTGCAGTCACACATGCAACAGCATCACTCACACCTACTTACGTTATTGGAGTTGTTGGTTCTGTGGATGGGGCACCAGCATCCTCCTCCTGAATCCTCCTCACGATGGCTGCAGAAGCTGGGGTCCTTGGGATATGTTGCCTCCTCTGGATTTGTGGTCTTACCAATGCCTTGCCCAGCTCCTCGAGAAAGAGCTGTCTCCTCTGGAGCTTCCCTCTTTTCCATTCTGGGTTCAATGCCATCCAGATGACAAACGCGTTGTACGCCGAGATGTCCAAGATGTTGAAGAATATCACAAGTGGCCAGCGTAGGGTTCCTTCCTTTGCAGCTGTAGCCTGTTACCAGCTTGTCTAAATTGTCCACCACTCATTTTGTGGCATTGTAATCCATTATGATTTCGGGATTTTGATGTTCCTGGTCACAGATTCTCCCATCCCTATGCAGCTTACTCACGAGTACCACATTTTTGCCTTTCTTTGGCACTCAGGACATTAGGGACGTGTCGGCCGTGAACACAAACCTAGAGGAATTGATAGGCCTGTTCCGTGTATTCAACAGCTGAGGTGGGAGCTCTGGTTTTTTTTTTCATACTGTTGCTACCATCATCAGCTTCTTCTTGAGGAGCACCTATCCCAGCTTGTGAGAAGTAAAAAAAAAGTGAATGTGATTTTGTGGCCACAGAGTCCCTGTGTCATGGCCAGGTCAACCAGCATCCCTTGGTTCTTCTCAGGGGCTCCTCCATCTTGGTTCCCCATATACACTTGCAAGTTCCACGCATATGATGAAGGCATCCCAGATCTTCATTACATATTTTGTGGGTTTAGACAGTATTTACTGCCTGAAGGGGCAGCGGCCCCTAAATGGCACAAGCTGTCCGTCAACAGTAACATTGGGCCCAGGGTATTAAAACAGGGGAAGGCGGTCCACCCACTTGTCCCACACTGACCTGATTGCAGCTTGCTTGTCTCTCTGCCGCCAAGTTGGTCTGGTGTCTTGGTTATCAAAGCGGATAATCCTGGAAATAATGTGGAAGTTTCCCAGAGACATAGTGTAATGGTTTTCTTTAGGTGAAAGAGAGTCGGTCCAAAATGCAGCGTTGTGATGATTCATGTTTGTTTAATACAGGAAAAACTATACATGAATAAACTACAAAATAATGAAATGTGAAAACCTAAACAGTCCTATCTGGTGCAAACACAGAGACAGGAACAATCACCCACAAAACCCAACACAAAACAGGCTACCTAAATATGGTTCCCAATCAGAGACAATGACTAACACCTGCCTCTGATTGAGAACCATATCAGGCCAAACATAGAAATAGACAAACCAGACACACAACATAGAATGCCCAACCAGCTCAGGTCCTGACCAACACTAAAACAAGGAAAACACACACGAACGATGGTCAGAACATGACAGTACCCCCCCCCCCCCCCTCCAAGGTGCGGACTCCGAACGCACAACCTAAACCTATAGGGGAGGGTGTGGGTGGGCATCTGTCCGCAGTGGCGGCTCTGGCGCTGGACGTGGACCCCCACTCCATAATTGTCTTAGTCCACCTCCTTAGCGTCCCTAGATAGGCGACCCTCGCCGCCGACCTTGGCCTAGTAGTCCTCACCAAGGGCCCCACTGGACTGAGGGGCAGCTCGGGACTGAGGTAGCTCGGGACTGAGGGGTAGCTCGGGACTGAGGGGTAGCTCGGGACTGAGGGGTAGCTCGGGACTGAGAGTAAGCTCAGCACTGAGGGGTAGCTCAGCACTGAGAGGAAGCTCAGCACTGAGAGGAAGCTCAGGCAGGTAGTTGGCTCAGGCAGATCCTGGCTGGCTGGCCGTTCTGGCAGATCCTGGCTGACTGGCGGATCCTGGCTGAATGGCGGATCCTGGCTGACTGGCGGATCTGGAAGATCCTGGCTGACTGGCAGCTCTGGCTGCTCCATGCAGTCTGGCAGCTCTGGCTGCTCCATGCTGACTGGCTGCTCTGGCTGCTCCATGCTGACTGGCTGCTCCGTGCTGACTGGCGACTATGGCTGCTCCATGCTGACTGGCGGCTCTGGCTGCCCCATGCTGACTGGCGGCCCTGGCTGCTCCATGCTGACTGGCGGCTCTGGCTGCTCCATACAGACTGGCAGTTCTGGCGGCTCCTTGCAGACTGGCAGCTCCTTGCAAACTGGCAGCTCCTTGCAGACTGGCAGCTCCTTGCAGACTGGCAGCTCCTTGCAGACTGGCAGCTCTATGCAGACTGGCAGCTCCTTGCAGACTGGCAGCTTCTTGCAGACTGGCAGCTCCTTGCAGACTGGCAGCTCCTTGCAGACTGGAGACTCCGGCAGCGCTGTAGAGACGGAAGGCTCTGGCAGCGCTAAACAGGCGGGAGACTCCGGCAGCGCTGGAGAGGAGGAAGGCTCCAACTGCGCTGAACAGGCGGGAGACTCCGGCAGCGCTGTGGAAGGCTCTGGCAGCGCTGGACAGGCGAGGCGTACTGTAGGCCTGATGCGTGGTGCTGGCACTGATGGTACTGGGCCGAGAACACGCACAGGAAGCCTGGTGCGGGGAGCTGCCACCGGAGGGCTGGTGCGTGGAGGTGGTACTGGGTAGAACGGACCGTGCAGGCGCACTGGAGCTCTTGAGCACCGAGCCTGCCCAACCTTACCTGGTTGAATGCTCCCGGTCGCCCTGCCAGTGCGGCGAGGTGGAATAGCCCGCACTGGGCTATGCAGGCGAACCGGGGACACCGAGCGCAAGGCTGGTACCATGTAAGCCGGCCCAAGGAGACGCACTGGAGACCAGCTGCGTAGAGCCGGCTTCATGGCACTTGGCTCATGGCTCAATGCTCACTCTAGCCCGGGCGATACGCAGAGCTGGAATGTACCGCACCGGGCTATGCACCCGCACTGGGGACACTGTGCGCTCCACGGCATAGCACGGTGCCTGCCCGGTCTCTCTAGCCCCCCGGTATGCACAGGGAGTTTGCGCAGGTCTCCTACCTGGCGTAGCCATACTCCCTGTGAGCCCCCCCCCCCCCAATACATTTTTGGGGCTGACTCTCAGGCTTCCATCCGCGTCGCCGTGCTGCCTCCTCATACCAGCTCCTCTCCGCTTTCGCCGCCTCCAGTTCTTCTTTGGGACGGCGATATTCTCCAGGCTGTGCCCAGGGTCCTTTACCGTCCAATTCGTCCTCCCATGTCCATTCCTCTCGCTGCTCCTGCTGCCGTTCCTCCTGCAGCACCTTGGGACGGCGACACTCCCCTGGCTTTGCCCAGGGTCCTCTCCCGTCGAGGATTTCCTCCCAAGTCCAGAAGTCCTTATCGCGCTTCCCCTGCTGCTGCCCGTTACCACGCCGCTTGGTCCTGTTGTGGTGGGTGATTCTGTAACGGTTTTCTCTAGGTGAAAGAGAGTCGGACCAAAATGCAGCGTTGTGATGATTCCTGTTTGTTTAATAAAGGAAAAACTATACATGAATAAACTACAAAATAATGAAATGTGAAAACCTAAACAGTCCTATCTGGTGCAAACACAGAGACAGGAACAATCACCCACAAAACCCAACACAAAACAGGCTACCTAAATATGGTTCCCAATCAGAGACAATGACTAACACCTGCCTCTGATTGAGAACCATATCAGGCCAAACATAGAAATAGACAAACCAGACACACAACATAGAATGCCCACCCAGCTCACGTCCTGACCAACACTAAAACAAGGAAAACACACACGAACGATGGTCAGAACGTGACACATAGTTGCATGGAAAAGTTATCTGACAGTTTCTGCATCCCACAGGAATTCTGTGGATTCCCCATTTGGTGTGAAAACACCAGCCAGGATAAGAACCCCGAAGTATGCATGAGTTTGATCCATCTCCTTCCATCTCTCTCCAAAAACACGCCTTCCCTCCAAATTAGTGCAGTTCAGAATGATTTTCTGGATGGTGTCTGGGATGAACAGTTCAAAAGAAGACTTTATGTCCTGCACACGAGTAACTGCCATCTGCGTCGGCCCTGGTTGCATCCTTATCACATTGGCAACCATGAGGGGTGGCTCATTCCTTGGGCAATTTCACCATTTTTTGACATCCATATTTCTCCTCCTGCAGGCTGCTGATGAGCTCTTCTTCCAACTCATTGTCATGATCCTCATATTCTGAAAAGTCTTCATCTTTCAAAGTGGAAGACGCTCCTTCCACACTAGCTTCTCTCTCTGCAAAAATTACTTAGAAGGCCCTCTAAGCAGAGATGATTTTTGCCATACTGATTGATTGTGGTAAGGAGCCACACATGTAAAGCTAAATATTTGTTGTATCCCTCCCCCAATTTGCACCTGGCTTGGGTAGAGTGTGGGAAGATACAGCATTTTTTACAATGTATGAAATAATGTTTTATAATAACATTGTGCAGGTTCCCGCAAGACATTGTGTAGTTTCACACACTACGAAGGGCAAGGAGTGCGAGAAAAGCGGGAGACAGGCAGAGACACAGACAGGTTCTTGGTGCTTTGTTGAAACAGCAGGCCCAGGGAGGAGACCCGAACGAACACCACATATGTAATACAAATGTGTAGGGGGGTGCACAGTGTGCACTCAATGAAAATGTGCTCTTTTAAATGTTCTTCACAGAAAATGAGCCAAGGCCAATGAGCCTCAGGTTGGAAAAATAATTCATTGTTATTTTATTTCAACATTGAAAATGGGTCCCACAGACCCGAACACCACACATGGGTTAAAGTGAAACACACCAACAGTAGATTGTAACGTCTGCTTCCAACTCACACACTCAAACACATAGATCCCCTGAACGCAGCTCACTCTCCAGATCCCAATCACCTGAATACTGATCACCTGTAAGTCATTTACACACACTATTTAGTTCCCCATCATTGTGAGGTGTTGTTTGTTTTGATACACATTCTATTCGGAGCTCTGTTCATTTCCGTTTTAGTCCTCCAGTATATTGTAGTTTTTGGCCATCCTCACTAACGGTGCATCTTTGCCTATTCCCTGCCTGTACTTTTGCCTATCAAATTTCCTGTCATCATCCTCTTGCCTGATCTCCTGAACTACATTATTAGCATTTTCCCTGCCTGTACTGTTACCATTTTGGAGTCCCTCTGTATGACCTTCTGCCTGCCCCTCGACCCATCTACCTGCCTCCTCCTGTAGTCCTTTACTAATAAACACCTGCCCTGTACCCTGTACTTGAAACCAGCACTCTGTCTCCCATCATACTCATTATAGATTTACCTGCATCAAATATATATTTTTATTACAAACAAACTTTTCAATGAGAGAAAATGAATAAATTAATAGCTGTAGATAAATGACATACAAAATACCTAAAACTACTTCTTAATCATGGCCTCTAAAATGCCCGTAAGGCATGCCTCCCTAACAGTCACATACTTCTCCTGCCTCCACATCTGAACCTTTCTGGGAGGGAGAGGAGGAGATGATGACCGTTGAGGGTGATGGAGTGGCAGCCCCGGGGGGAGCTTTCAACTCCTGAAAAATATGGAAAAGGATAGCTTTCAACATCAAACATACATTACATGTAAAAGCAATACATGTCAAGTTAACATACAGTAGTATGCCTTGTATTTTTGCTTATGGTTCTCCCACTTATTTTTCACCCATGCAGGTGACAGCTGCCCCTCCAGCTCACACTCCTTCACGGAGATCCTGAAAAGACATAAGATGAAGTACAACATTGACCAAAACATTAGCGAAGTGGAGTTGTGTGAACGTTCTGTAGATAGCTAGACTGCCACATACTTTTATCAAATTGGAGTGCCAAGGTGAAACAATAACAAGTGCAAATTACCATTACTTTCACCATAACAGATTATGTGCAATGAAAGTAGCTAGACCCAATCAGGCTGTAACTGTTCAGGTAGAAACTAATATTGCATAGCATGAACATTTACAATCAGTTTATCACCGATAAACCGATGGAACAAATCAGGATAGAGAAGTGTTGGAACCAGCACCGCTGTGGAAAATCGAAATGTAGGCTACCACATTACTAACATAGGCTATAGCTAGTGGCAGTGCTTAGAGCAGTGGCAAGATCGCTAACTATGGCCACAAGACTTACTCAAAACCTTTTATTTGGCGGCATTTCTCCAGCTGTATTTGACACTGAATGAAATACCTGGTATTGTCATCAGACCCTGTAACAGTTTGAACACAAGCCCTGTATTCACAACAAGAAGCTAGCTAGCTATCTAGTCTAATGTTAAATATGACATTTTCGCTAAACAGCAAGCAAGTCACCCTGTAACTAACGTTACAGTTCGAACGGCTTTAACTTCCAGTCATCCTAAAGCACATAGCTAGCTGAAGGCACGGCAGGCAGCCGGCTGCAGATATGTTTTCAGAGAAAGTAACATTACGATGAAATAGTGGTGATCATTTTATGGCGATCAAAAACGAGTGACATTTGAATACCATCACAGAAGCTTTACTATTCGCCGAACAAGGAGAGGCAACGACTTCAGGTAGAAGTCGTGACAATCTTCCAAGTTGGTTTGTTGTTTACTTGTGTATTTACTACTTTATCAAGACCCTGTTCCAATGCATTGTGGCTGTGAAATTCCTGAGAAGTGTACAGCGAATTCTACTAGATGACGATAACATCCGGGCATACTATAACCCTTTCATTTGTTTTCACATACTGAGAATGCATCATGCGCGAATGTGTTTTTTCCCCCAGCATTTCGTTGATTTCAGTAGGGCATCCCCATATCTAATTGATCAGCTGTTGATTAAGCCGAAATTAGTATGACATCTGGGCATATGACATCTTGGTATAATAGTTTTTGTTTCATTTTTAACATACGGCCTACTATCTAGGACGCAAGTATGGGTATTTGGACATGGCCTCTCTCTCTCTCTCTCTCTCTCTCTCTCTCTCTCTCTCTCTCTCTCTCTCTCTCTCTCTCTCTCTCTCTCTCTCTCTCTCTCTCTCTCTCTCTCTCTCTCTCTCTCTCTCTCTCTCTCTCTCTCTCTCTCTCTCTCTCTCTCTCTCTCTCTCTCTCTCTCTCTCTCTCTCTCTCGGCAGCTCTCCGACTTTGCTGTAGCAGCAGTTGCTGTCAGTTTGAGCGGTGTCTGCCCCGAAATACAGTCGTTTTTTTTACTGACTCCCCAGGGATTGACTGGCATGGAGGAATATACCATGGCTCATTTGGAGCACTGTGGGAGGAGTTCATAAAACTCCTCTGTGTCTCCAGGCTTGTGCCGCAGCAGCGTTCCAGCTAAGGTGTGACTTTCATAGAAAGAGCTATGGTTCTTTGGTAGAGTCTAGAGTGTCTGAAGCTCTGTCTGGAGTACCCGTGTGATGAGGAGGCTTATAAGACAGACGATGGTGTATCACTATGGGGACAGATGAAGGGAATGTGCAAATGTTACATATTTTTGGTGCACATTCTATGAGAAATCACAGAGTGATTAATGATGATGTTTTGTAGGCAAATGTGGTGGTCTATGTGTATCCTTTTCTATCAATATATATCCCTACATATGGAAATATGAACTGAAATAAATGACTATTGCCCCATAGCACTCACTTCTGTCATCATGAAGTGCTTTGAGAGACAGGTCAAGGATCATATCGCTTCTACCTTACCTGACACCCTAGACCTTCAATTTGCTTACTGCCCAAATAGATCCACAGACTGCACACTGCCTTATTCCATCTGGACAAGAGGAATACCTATGTAAGAATGCTGTTCATTGACTATAGCACAGCATTCAACTGCATAGTACCCTCCAAGCTCATCATTAAGCTTGAGGCCCTGGGTCTGAACCCCGCCCTGTGCAATTGGGTCCTGGACCTCTGACGGGCCATCTCCAGGTGGTGAAGGTAGGAAAAAACACCTCCACTTCGCTGATACTCAACACTGGGGACCCACAAGGATGCATGCTCACACGCCTCAAACTCAATCATCCAGTTTGTAGACTACACAACAGAAGTATGCCTGATTACCAACAATGACGAGACAGCCTCCAGGGAGGAGGTGAGGGCCCTGGGAGTGTGGTGCCAGGAAAATAACCTCTCACCCAACGTCAACAAAATAAAGGGGTTGATCGTGGACTTCAGGAAACAGCAAGCACCCTCCTATCCACATTGACGGGACCGCAGTGGAGAAGGTGGAAAGCTTCAAGTTCGTCTGCGTACATATCACTGACAAACTGATATGGTCCACTCACACATACAGTGTGGTGAAGAAGGCGTAACAGAGCCTTTTCATCCTCAGTAGGCAAAATACATTTGGTTTGGCACTTAAAACCCTCACAAACCTTTACATATGCACAATTGAGAGCGTCCCGTCGGGCTGTATCACTGCCTGGTACGGCAACTGCACTGTCCGCAACCGCAGGGCTCTCCAGAGGGTGGTGCAAACTACCTGCCATCCAGGATACATACAGCACCCGATATCACAGGAAGGCCAAAAAGATAATAAAGGACAACACCCACCCGAGCCACTGCCTGTTCACTCCGTTATCATCCAGAAGGCGAGGTCAGTACAGGTGCATCAAAGCTGGGACCGAGAGATTGAAAAACAGCTTCTATCTCAAGGCCATCAGACTGTCTAATTAAATTATGTTAAATAGCCATCACTTGCGCATTAGATGCTGCTGCCCTATATACATAGACTTGGAATCACTGGCCACTTTAATAATGGAACACTAGTCTCTTTAATAATGTTTACATATTTTGCATTACTCTTCTCATATGTATAAACTGTATTCTATCCTATTCTACTGTATCTAAGTCTATGCCCCTTTGACATTGCTCGCCCAATATTTATATATTCTTAATTGCATTCCTTTACTTTAGATTTGTGTGTATTGTTGTGAAATTGTTAGATATTACTGTTAGATATTACTGCACTGTTAGAGCTAGAAATACAAGCATTTCACTACACCCGCAATATGTGCTAAACACATGTATTTGACTTATTGGCAAAACATGACAGTGCTCCCATCACAATATACTGTATATATATGTTTTTTTTTTTTACAGATCCACTACGCTTGCAGACAGCGTGTGTATGTAACACCACCTGGAACAGTATGTGTGTACTGTACACACAGACAAACACCTAAAGCTAACCCTATCCCCAGTATCATGGGTATCAGGGTTTTTGGTTGCTAGACAGCTGTAAGCGCTCGTTCCTTTCACAGCAGTCCACTGAGATCTGAGGAGCTTGACAAAGAGGCTTAAAGCCCTCTCTGTCTCCAGCCCTAAGTAGCCGCCGTACCCCGCCATACAGCCTATCTGAACCCTCAAAAAGGCCTGAATGCAAGTTTAGCAGCTATAGTTACACCCCTCCGGACCCCCGCTCCCCTCCACTGCCCTCCACTGCCCCCCTGCGTCGCATTACCATTTTTTCCCAAGGCTACTTCAGTCTTATACCCAGCAACAGGTCCTCTCTGCTCTGGCCATTTCCTCTTGATTTCATAATATGATGAAAGACCTGCCAGCCCATGCTGCTGGCTGCTACTGAAGACTGAAGGCTCTAGTGTTTCACGAGGCCCGGTCCGGTCCATATCCACACGCAGCCAGACTTTAATTAGAGTGAAATACACGTAGCCCGGCCCATGGTATAAACCGCTCTTTGACAGGGACTGCATTCCTCCTCCCTGTTTTGCTTAGCTGGCGATTTTCGGGGGTCTGCATGCTGCGAGGTGTTTTCGTTGGCCGGCTACCTACCAAACGCGCCTGCGACCCTCATCGTCTGAGGGAGAGGGGAAAAAACTGGATGCCAGGCTCTGACAAACACAACCAATTGGACATGCTCTATAAATCATCACCCACATCCTTCCAGTCTGTAGGAAAAGAGAGTGGAGGTGGGTATAGGAGGGATGGGCGAGGGGCCCATAGAGGCAGAAAGGAACAACTGGCAGGCGTTTCACTGAGGGAAGTGTATGTGTGTATATGCACGTATCCTACTGTGCCTGTGAGTGTGTATCTGCCTGTCCATGCGTGTGTGCGTGTCTCACTGCTTCCATTAATGTATGTCCAACCGTGTGTGTGTGTGTGTGTGCGTGTGTGTGTGCATGTGTTTGTGTGCGACTTGCACGCATGCATGTTTCTCAGAGTGTGTGTGTGGGAGGCAGTATTCCATGTCAGCAGCTGGAAGCACTCAAACCCGCTACACTGAGTGTGATAGAGTGAAAGAGAGAGAAACCTAGAAAGAAAGAGAGAGCGAGGGAGGGAGGGAGAAAGAGAGAGGGGTACCAGCACCAAACTCCTTCCTTTTACAGGGGGATGGATGAGTGCTGGCGAGCCCAGTAAAAGTGTGAAAGCCCCTATAGAAAGAGAGCGAGAGGAGGAGGGCCGTCTGAACAGCACGCCTGCCTGGCTTCAACAGTAGAACAACAGTGGAGGGCAGCGTGCCGTGCACAGCAACCCTTCTCAGGAACGCTGTTTCGTTTTGACTCGAAGCTATGGATAATACGGACGGTGACAAATGTTAGTACAGACACGCACCGCACCGCCGTCATCCTTTTAGGTCGGCAAAGTCTCCAACTCTCCCCCTCGACTATGGACAGATGCTCCTTTTGTTTGATTGTGTGTAGATGAAAGAGGATTATGCATAGCTAAGTTATGGTCAAACAATGTGGTTCCCCCACCACAGTGCCAAAACACTTGGATGAAAGATCTGTCCGGTGAGAAACCTGCTGCAGGTATTTTGCCATTCTCGTTTCTGTTCTGAGACGGAATTCAGGCTCACATCTTTCACCTTGGAAGGGAAACGGAGGGGAGCCGAGTTACTCAGATGAGGAACGCCAATCCTTTGATTTCACTGAGAAGTGTTAAAAGTTACAGCGCACCATCTGAACTTGTCCATTCAAGTATTTTGGCACCGTTTCTTTCCAACAAAGCCATATGTTTTGACTGATGAGCACGAGGAGCAGGTGCCTTGGTTTTTGCTAACTCTTCTGCCTGTCTGGAAATGTTTGAATATTGAACAATTCTCATCCCTCTTCCGTCTCTTCCTTTATAAGACAGGCCTCTCTGGCTCATTGCCTCCATGCCCATTTTACAGGCACTGGAGTCAGTAATGGACACCTTCAGCATGGGAAGGAAACACAGGCCCATCCTCTGCGTCTCCCTGATAGGACTTCAGTGAATCAACTCCACGTTTTTCAGCAGGTCATTCTAGCAGATTCTGTTACCTTTCAACAAGCAGAGGGCCCCAGGCGGAGGCCAAAGAGAGGACAGGGAGAGAGGGGGGATGAGGAGGGTGAAAGAAGGAAGGAGGGGAGAGAGAGGGAGGGAGGGAGATGGAGCAAGATTGAAAGAAAGGGAGGGAGGGAGGTAGGAGAGAGAAATTCAGAGAGGGAGAGTTAAGAAAGAAGGGGAGAGAGGAGAGAAAGATTTGAGAGAAAAAAAGGAGAGGGAGAAAAAAAGTGGAATGCAAAATAAGGAGGAGCAAGTGAGAGCACTCAGATCTCTGGAAAACAGAGGGACCATACCGTGTCCCAATCAAACTCCATTGACCTCGCAGGCCTGTGACCAATTAACCCAGCAAGCTCGCATGTGATTCAAGCAGCATGACAGACAGCTTTCTGATGAGCATTCTTTTATTTGCATACCAGTCATGTCAGCCCTTCCGGATGGCGTATACTGTGCTGTAGACTAAAGTGTGCCTAACCTTTTTTCAGTGTGGAATCTTTGGGAATTGAGTACAGGTATAGTTAGTTACATTTTCAGATATTACACTTTTCTAATTTTGACAGAAGTTAAAGTGTACTGTTAGCTACTGTAGTTAACGTTAGCTGGCTGGTTCGCTAGCTAACGTTACGTGTATGATCGTATTATTCGTATCTCAGACATGACTTAACAAAAGACTCCTATGTAAGTATCCATTTCAATTAGAATTACACTGAAACAACTGTTGATAGACTTACTAGCTGGAAAAATTTGCTCTGGCTATCTACTCTGATTTCAGACCACGGGTAAGATAGTCTACCTAGCTACATTTTAAGATATTACACATTTTTAATTTTGACAGTCTTTTCATTTCAGGGTAAAGTGTACCGTTAGCTAGCACGCTAACGTTAGCTGGCTCTCTAGCTAACCATACGTGTTTGATCGTATTATTTGTATCTCATTCCCATTTGCTTGATTAGTTATAGCCTAATGTTAGCTAGCTAACATTGAACCTGGTTGATTAGATTCATGCAGGGTAGTAGCGCCATGAGTTGGAATTATGGTTCATTGTTTACCTAGCTAGTTAGTTACATGTCTTAACAAATGGCTCTAGACTGAGTGTGTCAGAGCGCAGAATAACTGATGAATTTATGAATGCTCAACACCTGTTGAATTTGGCCAGTGTCAGTAAACCAGCAAAGCAGCACAGTTACAGTCACCAACGCTCTGGATAACATGAAAAACAGCCTAACCAGCTCTGCTAGGGTGAGTAAAATGGTCAGAGTGGGGTGTTCTCTCATTATGTGTCTGGAAGTAGCTAGCAGGCTAGCCAAACATGGAGCGGCACAATCAATGGGAAATGGGCAGCTCATGGTGCTGAAACTATGCAAATCTGAGCAGGCCTAATTGTCAGAAGGTGGGTGTAGCTGGTGCATGAAGTCAGGCGCAGGAGAGCGGAATGAGTGAGCAACATACTTTACTCAAAAATAAAGGCACAAGGTAAACAATGCACTTGACCAACAATAAACGGTAATCAATTACGCACGGGTGAAAACAGCACCCGTCGAAAACCAGCCATAACGTACCGAATGAACATAGAAACAATCACGCACAAAAACGTGGGAAACAGAGGGTTAAATACATGTAATTGGGGAATGAAACCAGGTGTGTATAAAATAAAACAGATGGAAAATGAAAGGTGGATCAGCGATGGCTAGAATACCGGTGACTTCGACCACCGAACGTTGCCCGAACAAGGAGAGGGGCCGACTTCGGAGGAAGTCGTGACACGAATTCATTTCAACAGTCTTCATTTTAATTCAACTTTACCAACAACAAGAGGGATTTGTGTTGAAGCCTATTTCTTCCTATTTAAGAAATGAGAGGTAGGTATACATGTTTGACAGACAAAATTAGGCTAGGCTGTTAAATATAGATTTGTCGGCCAATTCCTCCACTCACCATGCACTCTTTCAATAGCCTACCTCTGAATCAGTGTAGTTAAAATCGGTACTCGAATTGAGAGGCTATGCCATAGGCCTACTTTTTGTTAAAGAAAATGGCAAAAAAAAAGCATACAGTAGGCCTACCCCTTGTAACCTTAACATTTTGAGGAAAATAAACGGATTTGATTATATAAAGTGATCTATAACAGTGCTTTAGCCGGGAAAGACATGAGTCCGAATGCATATGTGATATCTTTGTTTCGCTTCTGACATTCATTAGCTGAACTACAACCTTCTATAGCCGAGGAGACAAAAAAATGGACTTTGCTTGGGATATAATCTAATTCTGTCGCTATCAATTGATCAAGCTTTTCACTTTCTGTAAAACAGAAGATGTTTAAACCCAGACAGCTTTTAGGCAAACACTAATGCCACGGAAGAAGAGTAGCCAACAGCTAAAGCTTACTTAACCGCTGTTTGGGGTGGAAAGGCTGCCTAACTTTTGAAAGTACTCTACCATGCTTAGATTCATAATTGTAACGGCCTTCCTCTTCTGAGGAGGAGTAGCAAGGATCGGACCAATACGCAGCGTGGTAAGTGTCCATGATACTTTCATAATAACTGAACACGAACTCAATACAAATATAACAAAGTGAATGGAAACGAAAACCGAAACAGTCCTGAATGGTGACACAAACAACAAAACAGGAAACAATCACCCACGAAACACAGGTGGGAAAAGGCTACCTAAGTATGATTCTCAATCAGAGACAACTAACGACACCTGCCTCTGATTGAGAACCATACCAGGCCAAACGCAAAACACAACATAGAAAAACGAACATAGACAACCCACCCAACTCACGCCCTGACCGTACTAAAACAAAGACATAACAAAAGAACTAAGGTCAGAACGTGACAGTACCCCCCCCGCAAAGGTGCGGACTCCGGCCACAAAACCTGAACCTATAGGGGAGGGTCTGGGTGGGTGTCTGTACGTGGTGGCGGCTCTGGCGCGGGACGTAGACCCCACTCCATCATAGTCTTTACCCGCTTCTTAACCCGCCTCCGTGGCGCCTTTCCGCCGACCTCGGACTGGGGGACCCTAGAAATGGGTCCCGAATGGACGGGAGATTCCGGCAGGATACTCCCCGTAGCCAGGCCAGTGCAGCGAGGTGGAACAGACCGCACTGGGCTGTGCTGGCAAACCGGGGACACCGTGCGTAGGGCTGGTGCCATGTACCCCGGCCCAAGGAGACGCACTGGAGACCAGATGCGCTGAGCCGGCTTCATGGCACCTGGCTCGATGCCCACCCTAGCCCGGCCGATACGAGGCACTGCGATGTAACGCACCGGGCTATGCCTGCGCACCGGGGACACCGTGCGCCTCACGGCATAACACAGTGCCTGCCTGGTCCACCTCCCTCCACGGTTTGCACGGGGAGTTGGCTCAGGTCTCCTACCTGACTTAGCCACACTCCCCGTGTGCCACCCCCAATACATTTTTGGGGCTGCCTCTCGTCCCAGCCGCGCTGCCGTGCTGCCTCCTCATAATGCCGCCTCTCGGCTTTCGCTGCCTCCAGCTCTGCCTTGAGGCGGCGATATTCCCCAGCCTGTGCCCAGGGTCCCTTGCCGTCCAGAATCTCCTCCCATGTCCATGAGTCCTGAGATTTCTGCTGCTGCCCGATACCACGCTGCTTGGTCCTTTGGTGGTGGGTGATTCTGTAACGGATTTCCTCCTCTTTGTCTGAGGAGGAGTAGCAAGGATCGGACCAATACGCAGCGTGTTAAGTGTCCATGGTACTTTAATAATAACTGAACACGAACTCAATACAAATATAACAAAGTGAATGGAAACGAAAACCGAAACAGTCCTGAATGGTGACACAAACAACAAAACAGGAAACAATCACCCACGAAACACAGGTGGGAAAAGGCTACCTAAGTATGATTCTCAGTCAGAGACAACTAACGACACCTGCCTCTAATTGAGAACCATACCAGGCCAAACACAAAACACAACATAGACAACCCACCCAACTCACGCCCTGACCATACTAAAACAAAGACAGGGCAAAAGAACTAAGGTCAGAACGTGACAATAATTCAGATTTAATTTCTTTGCAAACAATACACATTGGTTAGGCATGAACGCATAGGCCCATCTCTCTGTCCATCTTAGTAATTTGTGTGGTAATAAAACATATTCTGCTATGGTTTCCAGTCATGGAAAGACTACTTTTTCTCAGACCCGCAAAAACAATGACAGATTCATGAAATGCTTTTATTGTAAAGAAGATCTTTCCAACCAGACTCTTGTCCACGGTGGCCAGAAAACCCACAACCTTCTGGCCCGAAGCCCTATGCTCAACATTCCTGCATTGTCATGTGCAGTAATGCTTACGGGACAAATAACAGTTTCTAAACCTGCATATCTAGGTCTCCGGTCTATCCTAGAAGCGAGGGTAAATGGTAGACATGTTCTCTTCTGTCCACTTTATGTTTAATTATTATTTTGGGTATAGGGGAGGGTCACTTGTTTTCAGGGAGGGTTTAGTTCAAATATATCTTGTTGAAGGGCGGGCCATCCATTTTCATTTCAGAGAGGTCCGATTTTCTCCAGGTAACCCTTATTATAAATAATGTACAATCCCTAAACTAAATAAACCATCTTTGGTGTAATAATAATTTATTACATTTCTATGGCACTTTTTTATAACAATCTCAAAGTACATCAAAGAGTAGCCTAGCTGTAAATTGGCGAGGTCAACCAATAGGCCAAGTGAGTGCATGCATCCTCCAAAGATGGAGAGGGACAAGCCATGGCTTGATCAGAAGAAGGTGGCCAGGGAGATGGTTGATGAAGAAGTCTGGCGACGATCTTGTAGAGGGCTAGCTACTCTGAGTCGTGTAGCCACTGGATTGCTCCTTTACAATGTATGGCACCAACTGGGTGATGACTCAGCAGTTCTGGGCGCCAGAAAGCTCACAGCATACAGTTCAGAGTAGTAGCCAGTCATCCTCATTACGAGCCCTCTGCCTCAGCACCGCATTCCTCTACTTCACCTCCCATTCCTCTTAAGCTTCAGGTGACTCTTCAATTGATACATGCGTAGGCTTACGGTGCACTCAAGTTCACTCCAAATACGCTGTTCCAAATGCTAGCTACTTAGTTAACTTTAGTCCAAAACAACAACACAAAAGATTACTAGGTGGGGCTACAGATGATCCTTTCCGGATCATATGAAGCCGTAACTGGTGGTGCGTTCAAGACCACAGGGAACTCAGAACAAAAAACGTGCTCCGACCTCACGATATTCCCACTGAGCTTGTTATGTTTCCGAATTCCCAGTTATCTTGAATGGACAAAAAGTAGTATGTTTCGGGCCGTGGCATACGGCATACTTTTTACTAAACAGAACGGAACAGTGTGTGCTAAATTCAGACAAGTTGGTTCTCCTCGGTTTAGATGTTTGGATTGGAATAACAGCGATGCTGTCCATACCTGAGGGTCTGGATTCTAATTCAAGGACATTTGGGTATGGAGACCCAACTGAATGGAATGGCAGGGTACGGATGGGGAAATTATGGAAGAAATCTTGGTATGTCCTTTTGTTGAAATTGGTTATTATAAGGAAATAAGGATAGCTAAACACCACTTTTACAGGGATGTTACTTTTAATGGCATACCCAAATAATACCTTACATGACAAAAACACTATAAATACAAAAGTATGAGGACACCCCTTCAAATTAGTGGATTCGGCTATTTCAGTCACAACCACACACAGCCATGCAATCTCCATAGACAAAAATTGGCAGTAGAATGGCCTTACTGAAGAGCTCAGTGACTTTCAATGTGGCACCGTCATAGGATGCCGCCTTTCCAACAAGTCAGTTCGTAAAATTTCTGCCCTGCTAGAACTGACCCGATCAACTGTAAGTGCTGCTATTGTGAAGTGGAAAAATCTAGGAGCAACAACAGCTCATCCACGAAGTGGTTGGCTGCACAAGCTCACAGAACAGGACTGCCGAGTGCTGAAGTGCGTAGCATGTAAAAATCGTCTGTCTTCGGTTGCAACACTAACTACTAAGTTCCAAACTGCCTTTGGAAGCAATGACACCACAATTAATTAGTCAGGAACTTGATGCAATGGGTTTCCATGTCCAAGCAGCCGCACACAAGCCTAAAAATACCATGCGCAATGCCAAGCATCAGTTGGAGTGGTGTAAAGCTCACCACCGTTGGGCTTTGGAGCAGGGAGTGATGAACCAGTCATCACAATCTGGCAGTCCAATGGACGAATCTGGGTTTGGCAGATGGCAGGAGAATGCTAGTGCCAACTGTAAAGTTTGGTGGATGAAGAATAATGGCCTGGGGCTGTTTTTCATGGTTTGGGCTAGGGAAATCTTAATGTTACAACATACAATAACATTCCTGACGATTCTGTAAGGGTGCGTGCTGGTGGCAGGGAAGTCAGGCGCAGGAGATCGAACTTGGTATAAACGGAGCAGTTTAATAAGTGCTCAAAATCTCCGAAAACCAAAATATACAAAATAATACAAGTGGGTAACAAAACCCATCGCACACCAGAACATATCTTGCACAATGCTTACAAACAAACAATCACAGACAAGGACATTGAGGGGGAACAGAGGGTTAAATACACAACATGTAATGAATGGGATTGGAACCAGGTTTGATACAAGACAAGACAAAACCAAAGGAAAATTAAAAGAGGATCAGCGATGGCTAGAAAGTCGGTGACTTCGACCGCCGAATGCCACCCAAACAAGGAGAGGGACCAACTTCGGCGCATCCAAATTTGTGGCAACAGTTTGGGAAAGGCCCTTTCCTGTTTCAGCATGACAATGCCCCCATGCACAAAGCGAGATCCATAGAGAAAAGGTTTGTTCTGAGATCGGTGTGGAAGAACTTGACTGGCCTGCACAGAGCCCTGACCTCAACCCCATTGAACACCTTTGGGATGATTTGTAACACTGACTGTGAGCCAGGCGTAATCGCCTAACATCAGTGCCTGATCTGACTAATGCTCTTGTGGCTGAATGGTAGCAAGTCCCCCCGCTCAATGTTCCAACATATAGTGGAAAGCCTTCCCAGAAGAGTGGAGATTATTATAGCAGAAAAGGGGGACCAACTCCATATTAATGCCCATGACTTTGGATCGAGATGTTCGACAAGCAGGTGTCCACATACCTTTGGTCGTGTAATGTATGTGAATACAAGATAGATTATATGTACATTGACAAGCAATGAATGAGAACTATTGTAACTAATTGCAATATAAGGTACCAACAGAACAAGAAGAGGTTATCTGGAAAGATCCAATTTCAGGTTAGGGACCAACAAAAGCTTGGCTGCTTCTATTAGACAGACCCTACAGTCAGATAGACTGACGAAGACAGGAAGCAATCTCTTTCAGATTCAAGACCTAATAACACAGTGATAACAGGTGACAGATTAGGGGAAGGACATGTTTTCATTCTTTTTGACTTTACAAGAGGAACAAAAAATGAAGAATACCCTTTCCATACATTCATGAAGGGTATCGCCATTCGCCACCTGTCCTGTTTGTCTCTTTAACACACTTAACCTCCAACACCTTGTAACAAGAACAACTTGACGTGGTACAGCAGACGTTTGACAAAATCCACATTAGAGAACATGATCATAGACATTCCCCTCTACTCTAAAGGTGTTTTGGTTATTGAGGTTATCTGAAGAGTTATGTGCTGGGTTTCTAAGATTAGCCTCCTTGTCTTGTGTGTGTGAGCTACATAGGGCATCATGTCTTCAGGGCCAAGCAGCCAGGAGAATAATGATCCCGTTGATTCCTACAAAAAAAATCAAATAACATTTTATTTGTCACATGCTTCGTAAATAACAGGTGTATACTAACCGGGAAATTCTTATTTACGGTTCCTTTTCCAACAATGCAGAGTAAAAGATAAAGTACCAGTACCGGGTCGATGTGCAACGGTAAGAAGTAATTGAGGTAGCTATGCACATATAGGTAGGGGTAAAGTGGGGGTAAAGTGACTAGGCAACAGGATAGATAATAGACAGTAGCAGCAGTGTATGTGGTGAGTGGGAAGGTGTGTGTATGTGTGTGTGCGTGCGAGTGTGTGCGAACTCAGTATGCATGTGTGCGCAAGTTATATGTGTTTGTGGGCGTGTGTAGTGTATGTGTGTGTTGGGGTGTCAGTGTGTCCAGTGTGTGTGCATAGAGTCAGTGCAAGAGAGTTAGTGCAAAAGAGGGTCAATGCAGGTTCTCTGGGTAGCCATTTGACTAGCTATTTAGCAGTCATGTTTAGTAGTCATATGGCTTGGGGCTAGAAGCTGTTCAGGGTCCTGTTGGTTCATTGATACTGCTTGCCATGCGGCAGCAGAGAGAACAGTCTATGGTTTGGGTTGCTGGAGTCATTGACCATTGTTGGGGTCTTCCTCTGACACCGCCTGGTATAGAGGTCCTGGGTGGCAGGGCACTTGGCCTCAGTAATTTACTGGGCCATACTGACCACTCTCTGTAGCACCTTGCGGTCAGATGCCAAGCAGGTGCCGTACCAAGCAGTGATGCAGCCAGTAAAGATGCTGTCAATGGTGCAGCTTCATAACTTTTTGAGGATCTGAGGGCCCAAGCCAAATCTTTTCACCCTCTTGAAGGTGTGTGTGGACTCAGAAACAATTAGCAAGTTTGCAGATGACACGACGTGGTGGTGTGGACCACGTCGTGTCATCAGCAAACTTGACGATGGTATAGTCAAGTATTGACACTGTTTGATGGCTCGACGGAAGTCGTAGAGGAATTTCTTATAAGCGTCCTGATTCGTTGTCCCGCTCCTTGAAAGCGGCAGCTCTATCTTTTAGCTCAGTGTGGATGGTGCCTGTACTCCATGGCCTCTGGTTGGCATATGTCAATCATTCAATCACATGTATTTATAAAGCCCTTTTTACATCAGCCGATGTCACAAAGTGCTGTACAGAAACGCAGCCTATAACCCCAAACAGCAAGCAATGCAGTGACCGTATGTACATGGAGAAGATGGATGCACTTACTGTATTTATGAAGCCGGTGACTGATATGGTAAACTTCTCAATGTTATCGGATGAACCCCGGAACATATTCTAGTCTGTGCACACGAGAAATAAGAAGAAATAAGCATACTATATACAAGGTCAGTTCCAATAACATACTTACAATGTGCAGGGATACTGGAGTGATGGAGGTAGATATTTACAGGGGCAAGGTGACTAGGCATCAGGATATAAGATAAACAGAGTAGCAGCAGCATGTATGTGTGTAGAGTCAGTATAAATGTATGTGCATACAGATGGTATGAGTTAGCAGATTGTGTGTGTGTGTGTGTGTGTGTGTGTGTGTGTGTGTGTGTGTGTGTGTGTGTGTGTGTGTGTGTGTGTGTGTGTGTATGTGTGTGTGTGGCCCTGTGAGTGTGCATGGAGAAATAAAATGGTCAATAAGGATACAAGGTTAACTCAGATAGTCTTTCTAGCTATTTTATTAGCTATTCATCACTTTTTGCTTGGGGATAGAAGCTGTTCAAGAGTCTGTTGGTACCAGACTTGATGCGCCGGTACCACTTGCCGCGCGGAAGAAGAGAGGATAGTCTATGGCTTGGGTGGTTGGAGTCTTTTATTATTATTTAAAAAATATATTTTTACCCCCTTTTTCATAGTATTCAATTGTTAGTAGTTACTGTCTTGTCTCACCGCTACAACTCCCTTACAAGCTCGGGAGAGTCGAAGGTCAAGAGCCATGCGTCCTCCAAAACACAACCCAACCAAGCCGCATTGCTTCTTAACACAGCACGCATCCAACCCGGAAGCCAGCCGCACCAATGTGTCTGTGGAAACACTGTACACCTGGCGACCTGGTCAGCCTGCACTGCGCCCGGCCCGTCACAGGAGTTGCTAGTGCGCGATGAGACAAGGATATCGCTGCCGGCCAAACCCTCCCTAATCCGGACGACGCTAAGCCAATTGTGCGTCGCCCCATGGACCTCCCGGTCACGGCCGACACAGCCTGGGCTCGAACCTAGAGTCTCTGGTGGCACAGCTAGCACTGCGATGCAGTGCCTTAGACCCCTGCGCCACCCGGGAGGCCATGGTTGGAGTCTTTAATGATTGTCCGGGCCTTCCTACCACACCACCTGATATAGATGTCCTGGATGTCAGGGAGCTTGGCCCCAGTGATGTACTGGGCTGTCCGCACCATCCTCTGTACCACCATGTGATCGAGGGTGATGCTGTTGCGATTCAAGTCAGTGATGTAGCCTGTCAAAATGCTCTCAATGGTACAGCTGTAGAACTTTTGCCAAACTTTTTCAACCTACGTGTGTGTTTGGACCATTTTAAGTCTTTAGTGATTTGGTCACCGAGGAACTTGAAGCTCTCGACCTGCTCCACTGCGGCCCCGTTGATGTAGATGGGGGCGTGCTCGCTTCCCCTGTTTCATATTGGCCACAATCAGCTCCTTGGTCTTACTAACACTTAGGGAGAGGTTATTGTTCTGGCACCACTGTGCCAGGTTACTGACCTCCTCCCTGTAGGCTGACTCGTCATCGTCGGTGATTACACCTTCCACCGTCGTGTCGTCAGCAAACTTGATGATGGTGTTGGAGTCGTGCGTGGGGTGTACAGGAACTCCCTTCCTGTACACAACTCCAGGGTGTGCAGGAAGGGACTAAGCACACAACCCTGTGGGGCCCCTGTGTTGAGGGTCAGCGTGGCGGAGGTGATGTTGCCTACCCTAACCATCTGGGTTCGGCCCATCAGGAAGTCCAGGATCCAGTAGTAAAGGCAGGTGTTCAGACCCATAGTCCTAAGCTTGGTGACGAGCTTGGAGGGGACAATGGTGTTGAACGCTGAGCTGTATTCAATGAACAGCATTCTCACATACTGTAGGTATTCCTCTTATCTAGGTGGGTGAGGGCAGTGTGGAGAGCAATTGAAATTGCGTCATCTATGGATCTGTTGGGGCGTATGCAAATTGTAGTGGGTCTAGGATGTCTGGGATGACGGTGTTAATGTGTGCCATAACCATCCTCTCAAAGCACTTCATGATTACAGAAGTGATTGCATCAGGGCAGTGGTCATTGTGGCATAAAGCCTCAGAGTTCTTGAGAACAGGAATGATGATGGTCATCTTAAAACATGTGGGGATTACAGACTGGGACAAGGAGAGGTTGAAAGTAACCGTGAATATGCCTGCCTTCTTTTCTGTGCATACTCCAAGAATGCGCCCTGGAATACTGTCGGGCCCTGCAGCCTTGTGTGTGTTGACCTGATTAAAAACCTTTTTCACGTCGGCCTCAGATAGCTTATTGTTGTCAAAGCGTACATAAAACGTGTTGAATTCGTCTGGTAGAGAGAAGGGTGGAGTTAATGTCAGATTTGCCAAAGGGAGGGCAAGGGAGGGCCTTGTATGCACTTCTGTGTGTGGCGTAAAGGTGATCTAGAATTTTGTCACCTCTAGTTGCACAGGTGACATGCTGGTAAAAATGAGCTAAAACGGATTTCAGTTGCACAGCATCAAAAATTCAACGGCCACGAGAAATACCGCCTCGGAATGTGCATTTTCTTGTTTACTTATGGCCTTATACATATATATATATATATATATATATATATATATGTTTATTTTTTTATTTCAGCTTTTACCAGTTATTGACTGTATGTTTGTTTATGTGTAACTGTGTTGTTGTCATTTACAACTGCGACCTGGCCAAGATAAAGCAAAGCAGTGAGACAAAAACAACAACACAGTTACACATAAACAAACATACAGACAATAACACAACAGAAAAATCTATGTACAGTGTGGGCAAATGTAGAAGATTAGGGAGGTAAGTCAATAAATAGGCCATAGAGGCGAAATAATTACAATTTAGCATTAACACTGGAGTGAAGATGTGCAGATGATGATGTGCAAGTAGAGATACTGGGGTTGAAAAAGAGCAAGAAGATGAATAGTTGTTGGGTGTGCTATTTACAGATTGGCTGTGTAGGATGGTAGGATAGTCTGTAGGATAGTCAGTTTTACGAGGGTATGTTTGGCAGCATGAGTGAAGGAGGCTGTGTTGCGAAATAGGAAGCCGATTCTAGATTTAATTTTGGATTGGAGATCCTTAATGTGAGTCTGGAAAGAGAGTTTACAGTCTAACCAGACTGTCTTTTATCGATGGCGGTTATGATATCGCTTAGAACCTTGAGCATGACTGAGGTGCACCCATGACCAGCTCGGAAACCAGATTGCATAGTGGAGAAGGTACGGTGGGATTCGAAATGGTCGGTGATCTGTTTTGTTAACTTGGCTTTCAAAGATCTTAGAAAGGCAGGGCAGGGTGGATGAAGGTCTGTAACAGTTTGGGTCTAGAGTGTTTCTCCCTTTGAAGAGGGGGATGACCATGGCAGCTTTCCAATCTTTGGGGATCTCAGACAACACAAAAGAGAGATTGAACAGGCTAGTAATAGGGGTTGCAACAATTTCAGTGGATACTTTTAGAAAGAAAGGGTCCAGATTGTCTAGCCCTGCTGATTTGTAGGGATCCAGATTTTGCAGCTCTTTCAGAACATCAGCTGTCTGGATTTGGGTGAAGGAGAAGCGGAGAAGTTGCTACAGGGGATGCAGAGCTATTGGCCGGGGTAGGGGTAGCCAGGTGGAAAGCATGGCCAGCCGTAGAAAAATGCTTATTGAAATGATTGATTATCGTAGATTTATCGGTGGTGACAGTGTTTCCTAGCCTCAGTGCAGTGTGCAGCTGGGAGGAGGTGCTCTTATTCTCCATAGACTTTACAGTGTCCCAAAACATTTTAGAATTAGTGCTACAGGATGCAAATTTCTGTTTGAAACAGATAGCTTTAGCTTTCCTTGCTGACTATGTATATTGGTTTGTGACTTCCCTGAAAAGTTGCATATCGCGAGGGCTATTCGATGCTATTGCAGAACGCCACAGGATGTTTTTGTGCTGGTCAAGGGCAGTCAAGTCTGAGGTGAACCAAGGGCTATATCTGTTCTTAGTTCTACATTTTTTGAATGGGGCATGCTTATTTAAGATGGTCAGGAAAGCACTTTTAAAGAGGTCAATATCCTTCCAGGATACTCTTTGAGGGTCTTAGTGCCAGTATCGGTTTGTTGTGGTATATAGACAGCTACGAAAAAAATGTATGAACTCTAGTTGGAAAATAATATGTCTATTCTCTAACTCAGGTTGAGCAAAAACTCGAGACTTCCTTATAACATTAAAGATTGCCCACCATACCAGCCCACTATGTAGTAGCCATTGATTTCCCATGTTATTACCTAAATATGTTTATCAGTGTGCTCCATGCCAGATCATCCTCAAAATCTGCACCTCAAAGACAAATATTCAAACTAACGTAATCTAACACAGAAATGACATTATAGGTCAAGTGCAATTACAAGTGAATGATGCTGCTGCCTCTCTAGGGGAACTTCCCTAGTACAGGGATCTGTGAGGAAGACATCCTAACTGTTTTACTATTTGAATCTTGTATGTTTGTCAGAACTGTGATTATTCCGTAGTCCAGGGGTCTCAAACTCATTCCACGGAGGGCAGAGTGTCTGCAGGTTTTTATTTTTTTCTTTCAATTAAGAACTAGACAGCCAGGTGAGAAGAGTTCTTTATTAATTAATGACTTTAATTCATCAAGCAAGTACAAGGGTGGAGCAAAAACCCGCAGACACTCGGCCCTCTGTAGAATGACTTTGACACATCTGCCCTAGTCCCTTAAGGGAGATCCATGCTATTAATTGTTTAGTATAGAGGTCTTTGGACAGTTTTTTCACAAGATGGATCTGTCTGGTGTAAATCTGCAAGAGGCGTATTGCAGTGGAGGTGTCACAGCTGCAATACTAAGTGATGAGTGGGGGACAGCCTGAGCCCAATGGAGGGAGCAGCAGGAAGACCTCCTGTTGCTGACGTGAGCCGTGGAGGAGCTGCTGCTGTGGCCTCAATGTTTTGGAGTAGTCCTAAGAAGGTGGAGGCTTCCGGGGAATCGAGAGGTTCCTGTGGCCCTACAGTGCGGGAATGTACAAGGATTTGCTAGTACTGCAGGGGTTGATCTATGTGGGCCGTGGAATGGGAAGCTCCACAGTGGGACCGTATGTTGGAGAAGTCAGCGGTTGTCCCTAAGGGACAGTGTGTATATGTTTTGGAGGATCAGCAGCCATATTGACAACTTTGAATCGTTTGAACATGACAGGTTTGAATGACATTGCTTTCTTTCATCAGCACAGGGCTCAAAACTGCATTTAGGGATCTGTAAGAAGAAGAGGGTAATGTGAGGAAGACTTCCTCACTGGATGCTCTTTTAATCCCCTAAACTGTTTTACTATTTGAATGTTGTATGCTTTTACCTAGGCCCAGTCTCATCCCACTTTTCATATCCAATCAGTATCACGAGATCTCTATTATCAGTTGCACCCTAATCAGCTTAATTGTCTTCACCTGTTAATTTTGCAGGGCTGGTGGCAGCCATTTTGTGTTGATTGGCCACACCTATCCTTGATTGTTTGCTGTAAGCTGTGGAGAATGGAAAAGACTGCTTGTTTAACTGTTTTTAAATACATATCTGTAATTTTGGAGAAGACTCGCAATCCTTTTGTTTTAAACCTCTGAAGTGCACAGAGCAAGGCCAGCTCAGTCACAGGGGCATCATCATTCCAGCCATCACCTTGCACCAGATGTGCTGCTGTTTTAGGTCCGGAAGGAGGGGCATCTGACCCTACTCACCCTGGGTTTAACGAAATATTGACTACCTCTTGAGCTGTATTCTCCTCCAAACTATATATTGCCGGATGTAGAGCTTATATAAGTCACATAGGAGTCAATGGACGGATACAGTATTTCAAAAAAGGGTATAGGGTTTAACAATGTTACAGTTATAGGGTGACATCTTAAGTTGCATTTGCCAAGGCATCCAATTCTGATCTTTTTTCTACTAATTGTTCTTTTGACCAATATTTTTCTGGTAATCAATTCAATCTTTATTGGTAAAAAGACCAATTAGTGGAAAAGGAAAATATCAGAATTGGTTTGCCTGTCTTAACACAGCATTGGAGTCCAGCATTGCTGGATTTTATATCGAGCCTTTCGCTTTTGTCTGTGTCTTTCCTCTTTTGGAAAGGATCATTAGGTGTCTGGAACCCCATGAAATCACCTCTCTGTATCAGAAAGGAGGGGACCACTTTTTGAACCAGTGGTTCAATGTGAAGTTCTTGGTCAATCAACCTTTTGTGTGGCATTGTGCATCACATCAGGGACATATAAATCAACCCCAACCCCCAGTCGTTGTCCTCCTCTCCTCCTGCATATGCTCAACATTCTGGGAATGCACAGACAAGGCATTAGAGTGAAACCCCTTGGTATAGGATGAAAAGACACCCGTCAGATACTTATCCTTACTTCATCATCATAATTACCTTAGTTGTTAGTTGATCATTGAGCAAGGCAATATCAATGTTGTGTGTGCACATGCATAAAGTTGAAGTCAGAAGTTTACATACACCTTAGCCAAACACATTTCAACTCAGTTTTTCACAATTCCTGACATTTTATCCGAATAAAAATTCCCTGTCTTAGGTCAGTTAGGATCACCACTTTATTTTAAGAATGTGAAATTTCAGAATAATAGTTGAGAGAATGATTTATTTCAGCTTTTATTTATTTCATCACATTCCCAGTGGGTCAGAAGTTTACATACACTCAATTAATATTTGGTAGCATTGCCTTTAAATTGTTTAACTTGGGTCAAACGTTTTGGGAAGCCTTCCACAAGCTTCCCACAATAAGTTGGGTGAATGTTGGCCCATTCCTCCTGACAGAGGTGTTTTAACTGAGTCAGGATTGTAGGCCTCCTTGCTCGCACACGCTTTTTCAGTTCTGCCCACACATTTTCTATAGGTTTGAGGTCAGGGCTTTGTGACGGCCACTACAATACCTTGACTTTGTTGTCCATTTCGCCACAACTTCGGAAGTATGCTTGGGGTCATTTTCCATTTGGAAGACTCATTTGCGACCAAGCTTTAACTTCCTGACTGATGTCTCGAGATGTTGCTTCAATATATCCACATAGTTTTCCTTTCCTCATGTTGCCATCTATTTTGTGAAGTGCACCAGTCCCTCATGGAGAAAAGCACCCCCACACCATGATGCTGCCACCCCTGTGCTTCACGGTTGGGATGGTATTCTTCGGCTTGCAAGCTACCCCCTTTTTCCTCCAAACATAACTATGGTCATTATGGCCAAACAGTTCTATTTTTTTCATCAGACCAGAGGACATTTCTCCAAAAAGTACGATCTTTGTCCCCATGTGCATTTGCAAACCGTAGTCTGGCTTTTTTATGGCGGTTTACTGTGGATGTAGATACTTTTGTACCTGTTTCCTCCAGCATCTTCACAAGGTCCTTTGCTGTTGTTCTGGGATTGATTTGCACTTTTCGCACCAAAGTACATTCATCTCTAGGAGACAGAACACGTCTCCTTCCTGAGCGGTATGACAGCTGCGTGGTCCCATGGTGTTTATACTTGCATACTATTGTTTGCACAGATGAATGTGGTACCTTCAGGCATTTGGAAATTGCTCCCAAGGATGAACCAGACTTGCGGAGGTCTACAATTCTTTTTCTGAGGTCTTGGCTGATTTAGTTTGATTTTACCATAATGTCAAGCAAAGAGGCACTGCGTTTGAAGGTAGGCCTTGAAATACATCCATACATGGGCCGGCTAAGGAGTATTGGTGTCTTTGAGGGGTCTTTGGGCTGGTTTCCTAACTACCTCTCTCAGTGTATAAAGTCATAAATCAAATAAAATAAAAAGTAATAGTAAAAGTCAGAGTGCAGTGTATAAAGTCATAAAATGTGTTGTCTCAGACACTGACTGTCACCAAGGGAATACCCCAAGGCTCGATCCTAGGCCCCGTGCTCTTCTCAATTTACGTAAAAAACATAGCTCAGGCAGTAGGAAGCTCTCTCATCCATTTATATGCAAATGATACAGTCTTATACTCAGCTGGCACCTCCCCGGATGTTGTCTTAAAAGCTCTACAACTTAGCTTTCTTAGTGTCCAACAAGCTTTGCCATTAACCTTGTTCTGAACACCTCCAAAACAAAGGTCATGTGGTTTGGTAAGAAGAATGCCCCTCCTCCCACAGGTGTTATTACTACCTTTGAGGGTTTAGAGCTTGAGGTAGTCACCTCATACAAGTACTTGGGAGTATGGCTAGACGGTGCACTTTCTCTCAGCACATATCAAAACTGCAGGCTAAAGTTAAATCTAGACTTGGTTTCCTCTATCGTAATCGCTCCTCTTTCACCCCATCTGCCAAACTAACCCTGATTCAGATGACTATCCTACCCATGCTGGATTACGGAGACATAATTTATAGATCAGCAGGTAAGGGTGCTCTCGAGTGGCTAGATGTTCTTTACCATTCGGCCATCAAATTTGTCACCAATGCTCCTTATAAGACACATCACTGCACTCTATATTCTTCTGTAAACTGGTCATCTTTGTATACCCGTCGCAAGACCCACTGGTTGATGCTTATTATAAAACCCTCTTAGGCCTCACTCCCCCTATCTGAGATATCTACTGCAGCCCTCATCCTCCACATACAACACCCATTCTGCCAGTCACATTCTGTTAAAGGTCCCCAAAGCACACACATCCCTGGGTCACTCCTCTTTTCAGTTCGCTGCAGCTAGCGACTGGAACAAGCTGCAACAAACACTCAAACTGGACAGTTTTATCTCAATATCTCCATTCAAAGACTTAATCATGGACACTCTTACTGACAGTTGTGGCTGCTTTGTGTGATGTATTGTTGTCTCTACCATCTTGCCCTTTGTGCCAAATAATGTTTGTAACATGTTTAATGCTGCTACCATGTTGTTGTAATGTTGTGTTGCTACCATGCTCTGTTGCCATGTGTTGCTGCCTTGCTATGTTGTTGTCTAAGGTCTCTCTTTATGTAGTGTTGTCTCCCTTGATGTGTGTTTGTCCTATATTTATATTGTATCTATTTTTATTTTTAATCCCATGCCCCCGTCCCCGCAGGAGGCCTTTTGCCTTTTGGTAGGCTGTCATTGTAAATAAGAATATGTTCTTAATAACTGACTTGACTAGTTAAATAAAACCATCTTGCAGTCCAACCGATGAATCTGGGTTTGGCTCTTGTGGCTGAATGGAAGCAAGTCCCCGCACCAATGTTCCAACATTAGTGGAAAGTCTTCCCAGAAGAGTGGAGGCTGTTATAGAAGCAAAGGGGGGACCAACAATTTTGGAATGAGGTGTTCGACGAGCAGGTGTCCACATGCATTTGGTCATGTAGTGTACTTCATTGACTTACTGTATGAGGTGAAGAAAAAATGACTGAGAAGCTCAGCTTATTAGTGGTGGACATGGTGAGTTAGCTCCTTATGGTATAGGGGACGCTTGCGTCCCACTCTGCCAAAAGCCAGGGAAAATGCAGCGCGGCAAATTCAAATAAATGATATAAAAATCGAACTTTCATTAAATCAGACATGTAAGATACTAAATTAAAGCTACACTCGTTGTGAATCCAGCCAACATGTCAGATTTTAAAAAGGCTTTTCGGCGAAAGCGTAAGAAGCTATTATCTGATGATAGCGCAACAGTAAACAAAGAGGCTAGCATATTTCAACCCTGCAGGCGCTACACAAAACGCAGAAATAAAATATGAAACATGCCTTACCTTTGACGAGTTTCTTTTGTTGGCACTTCAATATGTCCCATAAGCATCACAATTGGTCCTTTTGTTCTATTAATTCCGTCCATATATATCCAAAATGTCCATTTATTTGGCGCGTTTGATCCAGAAAAAAACTGCTTACAAATTGCGCAACGTCACTACAAAATATTTCAAAAGTTGCCTGTAAACTTTGCCAAAACATTTCAAACTACTTTTGTAATACAACTTTAGGTATTTTTTAAGACAATCAGAAATTGGCGCACAGCAGGCTCTCTTTTACTTTAATGTGCTCAGGCGCGTGAGCTCCCTCAACATTAAAAGGATAAACAAACCAGACACATGCTCATTGCTCACATGGAGCACTCCAAACAAAAGACAATGAAAACATTTTAAAAACTCGCAAATGATGGTTATGAAATAAGCCCAAACTTATGTTTCACAAGTGTAACCGGTTGTGAACTCTGCAAACAATGTTTCCACTCCGAAAATGAGAACAGTAAATTACTATAATTAATACATGAATTAACATAAATTCATGTAACCAAATTATGGGGATTAACGGTACATTTACTAGGCCTACTGGTGACATATGTACAGTGCCTTGCGAAAGTATTCGGCCCCCTTGAACTTTGCGACCTTTTGCCACATTTCAGGCTTCAAACATAAAGATATAAAACTGTATTTTTTTGTGAAGAATCAACAACAAGTGGGACACAATCATGAAGTGGAACGACATTTATTGGATATTTCAAACTTTTTTAACAAATCAAAAACTGAAAAATTGGGCGTGCAAAATTATTCAGCCCCCTTAAGTTAATACTTTGTAGCGCCACCTTTTGCTGCGATTACAGCTGTAAGTCGCTTGGGGTATGTCTCTATCAGTTTTGCACATCGAGAGACTGACATTTTTCCCATTCCTCCTTGCAAAACAGCTCGAGCTCAGTGAGGTTGGATGGAGAGCATTTGTGAACAGCAGTTTTCAGTTCTTACCACAGATTCTCGATTGGATTCTGGTCTGGACTTTGACTTGGCCATTCTAACACCTGGATATGTTTATTTTTGAACCATTCCATTGTAGATTTTGCTTTATGTTTTGGATCATTGTCTTGTTGGAAGACAAATCTCCGTCTCAGTCTCAGGTCTTTTGCAGACTCCATCAGGTTTTCTTCCAGAATGGTCCTTGTATTTGGCTCCATCCATCTTCCCATCAATTTTAACCATCTTCCCTGACCCTGCTGAAGAAAAGCAGGCCCAAACCATGATGCTGCCACCACCATGTTTGACAGTGGGGATGGTGTGTTCAGCTGTGTTGCTTTTACGCCAAACATAACGTTTTGCATTGTTGCCAAAAAGTTCCATTTTGGTTTCATCTGACCAGAGCACCTTCTTCCACATGTTTGGTGTATCTCCCAGGTGGCTTGTGGCAAACTTTAAACGACACTTTTTATGGATATCTTTAAGAAATGGCTTTCTTCTTGCCACTCTTCCATAAAGGCCAGATTTGTGCAATATACGACTGATTGTTGTCCTATGGACAGAGTCTCCCACCTCAGCTGTAGATCTCTGCAGTTCATCCAGAGTGATCATGGGCCTCTTGGCTGCATCTCTGATCAGTCTTCTCCTTGTATGAGCTGAAAGTTTAGAGGGACGGCCAGGTCTTGGTAGATTTGCAGTGGTCTGATACTCCTTCCATTTCAATATTATCGCTTGCACAGTGCTCCTTGGGATGTTTAAAGCTTGGGAAATCTTTTTGTATCCAAATCCGGCTTTAAACTTCTTCACAACAGTATCTCGGACCTGCCTGGTGTGTTCCTTGTTCTTCATGATGCTCTCTGCGCTTTTAACGGACCTCTGAGACTATCACAGGGCAGGTGCATTTATACGGAGACTTGATTACACACAGGTGGATTGTATTTATCATCATTAGTCATTTAGGTCAACATTGGATCATTCAGAGATCCTCACTGAACTTCTGGAGAGAGTTTGCTGCACTGAAAGTAAAGGGGCTGAATAATTTTGCACGCCCAATTTTTCCGTTTTTGATTTGTTAAAAAAGTTTGAAATATCCAATAAATGTTGTTCCACTTCATGATTGTGTCCCACTTGTTGTTGATTCTTCACAAAAAAATACAGTCTGAAGCCTGAAATGTGGCAAAAGGTCGCAAAGTTCAAGGGGGCCGAATACTTTCGCAAGGCACTGTAATGAAGAATTCATAAAAATAAGCAATCAAAGGGCAGGCAATTCACACAATGAAACAATGAATGCCCAATAATTGGCGGGAGTAGGCTGACCGCATTCTGGAGAGCTGAGTGGGTGCATTCTGGAGAGCTGAGTGGGTGCATTCTGGAGAGCAACCCGCCATATCTTAGACACACCCCTCCCCTTCTTCTTGTTTCAACATTTTCTATTATACTCAAGACACATTATCTCACTCATATTTTAGATGCTTTTCACTGACAGCCACAACTCAATAATCAGCTAGGCCTATTGCCAAGCGAACTGCACAAATTGCAGGCTTCCCAAATATGCATAGGCCTGCATGCTTGTGATTTGAAACAATCCACAGCTATTTGTTTTAAAGAAGCTAATGATCCTCTGTGGCAGAGTCATGCTCTCTGGTGAAGTATTTTGAATTATTTTATTTAGACAGGAGTAATTATGTAGTTTTGGTTAAACATACTTAAACATGCTTCAAAGGAAGCCAGCATCCGAAAGTACACTGGACCTGCCAACTTTCCTTTCCAATTCGCATTTTTGGCTAAAACCAGAGATCTGTATATAATGACGAGATGCTCATGTCCTAGCAGTGGGAGTCGTTGTCCCAGAAGCGGCAAGGCAGGCGACAACATATTAAGCTCATAGAAACGCATTGGGGTATTCTGGACAGATTTTGGCGCAAGTGAACCCTCTCTCTTTGTCTCTTCCTCTCTGACGAAAAAAGTGAAAAAGCAGCCTTGCGGGTGAAATAGCACTCCTCTGTCTAACTATATGTAACACATGCATATTATGCTGTCTGTACAAAATTAGTATGACATGCCATACTCTTTTTGTCCAGACAGCTTGACATGCATGGTCTACACATACTGAGAGAGAGAGGCGCTGTTTTGCTCGCTCTGATGCTTTATCTGAGATTGATGTGTCTTTCTGCGGTGTGCGTCTCGGTCAAATAAATTATCAATATTCCAATATTTTAATTGGATGGGCAAGGAGGCCTATAACGCTGACCCTAACACACACACACACACACACACACACACACACACACACACACACACACACACACACACACACACACACACACACACACACACACACACATTCGTCCCCTCTGGCCTGTCTCCCCGTGCCCTTGGCTGTTGCCCTGATTACAGATGATGTTGTGACAGGCCGAATTACTGGAGGTGAGCCTGTGCGATGACAGACTAGTGCCTTTATCAGTGACCAGCACACTGCCAGCTTGTTTTTTTAAAGATTAGCCCCCAGGTTGAAACCCTAAACTGCCTCCCTGCCTGTCTGCCCGTCTCTTTACATATTTCAGGAGTTTAAACCCATGCCGCTCTGCGGGGTCGCTATAATTGGTCCATTTCCTGCTTATGAAGTGTCTGGTCTGTTTTAATTGACTAGGTCCTTTATTGGCTTTGAGACGGTTCAAATGGGAACCAAATGCAGAGGCACAGAGGAAGCTAGCACAGGCTATCTGATACACACTGAGAAAGAACCGCAGGATGCTAACAAGAAATTCCAGGAATCAGAAGTGAAGTGTTAGCATGTACACAGAGGATTAGCAAATTGAGATGTTGTCTGGGACTCCAGCATGTAAGCTGTGTTCTTAGCAAATATACCAGACATATCCACAGATGTAAGCCATAAGCATGAGTCTCTTTTCTTATTGGAGCTAGATTAGCCATTTTTTAGCATCAACTGCATCTTCAGTTCATTGATGTTGTTGTTGTTTTATTCAATGAGGAAGGATATGAAATAGGACCCTTATTTTGGGCAGGTGTCATCACAACATTTTAAACTGACGACATGCACCAAAATGTATATTTTCATGTCTTTGATGTTTTCATGGATAGAGCAAATAGCCTATCAATGCAAAGAATAAACACTCCTGAAAGCAAAACGTCCTTTTGAGATTAGTAATGGCATCTGTAGTATCTGTAGTATGAGATTCCTTGATGTCCTTCCAGACTCCCTCTGTCTACCCGAGGACGCCAGAGGACAAAAATCAGCTGCATACTGGACCCTATTCCAACTAAACTACTGAAAGAGCTGCTTCCTGTGCTTGGCCCTCCTATGTTGAACATAATAAACTGCTCTCTATCCACCGGATGTGTATCAAACTCACTAAAAGTGGCAGTAATAAAGCCTCTCTTGAAAAAGCCAAACCTTGACCCAGAAAATCTAAAAAACTATCGGCCTATATCGAATCTTCCATTCCTCTCAAAACATTTAGAAAAGGTTGTTGCGCAGCAACTCACTGCCTTCCTGAAGACAAACAATGTATACGAAATGCTTCAGTCTGGTTTTCGACCCCATCATAGCACTGAGACTGCACTTGTGAAGGTGGTAAATTACCTTTTTAATGGCATCAGACCGAGGCTCTGCATCTGTCCTCGTGCTCCTAGACCTTAGTGCTGCTTTTGATACCATCGATCACCACATTCTTTTGGAGAGATTGGAAACCCAAATTAGTCTACACGGACAAGTTCTGGCCTGGTTTAGATCTTATCTGTCGGAAAGATATCAGTTTGTCTCTGTGAATGGTTTGTCCTCTGACAAATCAACTGTACATTTTGGTGTTCCTCAAGGTTCCGTTTTAGGACCACTATATATTTTACCTCTTGGGGATGTCATTCAAAAACATAATGTTAACTTTCACTGCTATGCGGATGACACGCAGCTGTACATTTCAATGAAACATGGTGAAGCCCCAAAATTGCCCTCGCTAGAAGCCTGTGTTTCAGACATAAGGAAGTGGATGGCTGCAAACTTTCTACGTTTAAACTCGGACAAAACAGAGATGCTAGTGCTAGGTCCCAAGAAACAAAGAGATCTTCTGTTGAATCTGACAATTAATCTTAATGGTTGTACAGTCATCTCAAATAAAACTGTGAAGTACCTCGGCATTACTCTGGATCCTGATCTCTCTTTTGAAGGACATATCAAGACTGTTTCAAGGACCGCTTTTTTCCATCTACGTAACATTGCAAAAATCAGAAACTTTCTGTCCAAAAATGATGCAGAAAAATGTATCCATGCTTTTGTTACTTCTACGTTAGACTACTGCAATGCTCTACTTTCCGGCTACCCGGATAAAGCACTAAATAAACTTCAGTTAGTGCTAAATACGGCTGCTAGAATCCTGACTAGAACCAAAACATTTGATCATATTACTCCAGTGCTGGCCTCCCTACACTGGCTTCCTGTCAAGGCAAGGGCTGATTTCAAGGTTTTACTGCTAACCTACAAAGCATTATATGGGCTTGCTCCTACCTATCTCTCTGATTTGGTCCTGCCGTACATACCTACACGTACGCTACGGTCACAAGACGCAGGCCTCCCAATTGTCCCTAGAATATTTACGCAAACAGCTGGAGGCAGGGCTTTCTCCTATAGAGCTCCATTTTTATGGAATGGTCTGCCTACCCATGTGAGAGACGCAAACTCAGTCTCAACCTTTAAGTCTTTACTGAAGACTCATCTCTTCAGTGGGTCATATGATTGAGTGAAGTCTGGCCCAGGAGTGTGAAGGTGAACAGAAAGGCTCTGGAGCAACGAACCGCCCTTGCTGTCTCTGCCTGGCCGGTTCCCCTCTTTCCACTGGGACTCACTGCCTCTAACCCTATTACAGGGGCTGAGTCACTGGCTTACTAGGGCTCTTTCATACCGTCCCTAGGAGGGTTGCGTCACTTGAGTGGGTTGAGTCACTTTTTGAAAAATGTCTGGATGTAGGCTACCCCTAAAACAGCTATATTTAAACATTGGTTTTAATGGGGCTTGCATAGTAAAGTGAGGGCAACACTGTAATGGTCAAAGCTTTATTAGGCTACAAACACACACGCACACGCACACGCACACACACGCACACGCACTCACATCTATGTGATCTTCCTGTCTGGGTTGACGCCCCCCATTGGGTTGTGCCGTGGCGGAGATCTTTGTGGGCTATACTCGGCCTTGTCTCAGGATGGTAGGTTTGTGGTTGAAGATATCCCTCTAGTGGTGTGGGGGCTGTGCTTTGGCAAAGTGGGTGGGGTTATATCCTTCCTGCTTGGCCCTGTCCGGGGGTGTCATAGGATGGGGCCACAGTGTCTCCTGATCCCTCCTGTCTCAACCTCCAGTATTTATGCTGCAGTAGTTTGTGTCGGGGGCTAGGGTCAGTTTGTTATATCTGGAGAACTTCTCCTGTCCTATCCAGTTTCCTGTGTGAATTTAAGTATGCTCTCTCTAATTCTCTCTTTCTCTCTTTCTTTCTCTCTTTCTTTCTCTCTCTCTCTCGGAGGACCTGAGCCCTAGGACCATGCCTCAGGACTACCTGACATGATGACTCCTTGCTGTCCACAGTCCACCTGGCCGTGTTGCTGCTGCAGTTTCAACTGTTCTGCCTGTGATTATTATTATTTGACCATGCTGGTCATTTATGAACATTTGAACATCTTGGCCATGTTCTGTTATAATCTCCACCCGGCACAGCCAGAAGAGGACTGGCCACTCCACATAGCCTGGTTCCTCTCTAGGTTTCTTCCTAGGTTTTGGCCTTTCTAGGGAGTTTTTCCTAGCCAATGTGCTTCTACACCTGCATTGCTTGCTGTTTGGGGTTTTAGGCTGGGTTTCTGTACAGCACTTTGAGATATCAGCTGATGTAAGAAGGGCTATATAAATACATTTGATTTGAGTGAAGTGTGTTTGTTGAAATTGCATTTGTTTCGCTTCCGTACTGTTTTTACCAATGATAAAATCAACCATTCCAAACTGTAAGCTTTAAGCGCCACATATGGAATTTGTTTTGGAGGCAAATAAAAAAGGCACGTATGTCAGTGATGAAAAAGTCACTTAGTCCAGACACAGTAGCCGGAGACAAAAGTAATAGTGGTAGGGGTCCAGTTGAATGCCAGGTGACGTTAGTTGACATTGTTTAACCACTAAATTGTTTGTATTGTGAGAATGGTCCCCTCTACTACTGGCCATAAAGTAGGGACCTTTGTCCAGGTGCACTGTGCAGCTGGAAGCTTTCTGTCTCCCCATTACACTTTTCAATGACTCTGGCATGACGGGGATTGTCGTATCCCGCCGTGCATCTGAAAGGAAACAGCAGCCTTGTGTAAATGTCAGAGAGGTGACTTGTTTTTAACTCTTCACAGGCAGGCACTCACTGTGTGTGTGCGTGTGTGTGTGTGTGTGTGCGTGTGTGTTTGTAGCCTAATAAAGCTTTGACCATTACTGTGTTGCCCTCACTTTACTGTGCAAGCCCCATTAAAACCAATGTTTAAATATAGCTGTTTTAGGGGTAGCCTACATCCAGACATTTTTCAAAAAGCTATAAAAGTGACATTTTAAAGTGTACTATTTCATTGGAGTATGTGCTGATTTTCAAGTGTTAATAAGCTTACTTCCTTACGCAGTCTTGATTTAAATGTGACATTAGCGGCACGACAATTAAATATGCCTAGTTTATGACTAAAACATGAAGGAAAAGAACAATAGAATGGGAGCCAAAAAGGAAGCCACAAAAGTACACCTATGTCAGCTTCAATTACCCCAGCCTGAAGAGCAGGAACCGCCTGAACTGATGATGTCTAATTTGTCCTAGTTGCGCCCACCTTTCCCACATGTGTGCAGCGCTCATAGCTTTCAGCACTGGCTTTTCCAAATATTCACACTTTCCCCACATTAACCCCTAAGGAAAATATGTCCTGGACCTTCGCTCGGGATCGGGTTTATCGAGGAAAACCATGGGCCAAGTTTCCGCCACACATGCATGTAACACCCCCCCCCCTCTTCTCCACACTCTGACTTACGATTAATTAGTTATATAGGAATGGGAAAAGACACACATTCACACTCTCTTTTCCTCAGTTCCTCACTCTCTCTCACTCTCTATCTCTCACCCTTTTCCTCTCCTACACCACACACGCACACTCTCTCTCCACGTTACATTTCAAGCCCTACCCTGTTGAGAGCAGCTCACATATGCTAGCCATTTAGAGGGTTATTTTTGTCTGTGCGAGTGGGCAGCGGTGTCACTCACAATCGTTTGAGCTCAGCAGTGGGAGAGAGCTGTGAAAGCCAGTCACTAACAAGCAGAGAAATTCCCTCTCTCCCCACGTCCCTCTACCAGATGGCTAATCTCCCCAGAATAAGAAACACACTCCTTAATCAGATTTAGCAGAAAAAAAATCGCACCGCAATAATTAAAATGCCCCGTGGTCACCAGTCCCCGACAACGGGGTGACTACAGAATAAAATATGGTCTCATTTTAATAATTTGACACATTGAAATATCTTTTGTGGCTCTCAAAAATCCTTGAGGCCGCTAAAACGGAATAAAACATCTTACACCTTTGCGCTGACATGCAGCCTGCCTGAAGAGCAGAGTCACAACAACAAAACAATTATGTTTTGACCCAGATATGATAACATACATAAAACCAGCGCTTGACCAAAAAAAAAGATAGAAAGCTAGCTGAAACACAATCTTCACGCCTGTGTCTACCAGTGTTTGCCTGTGTCTAGGTCTACCTGTGGTCCAGAATTATGACAGCTTTTGATTCCTCTTGGCATGGTGCCAGTGTGTTGCCAGAGGATGCCCTCAGGTGTCTGAGGCAGTGTATTCCATTAGCTACATGTGTAGGCCCGCTCCTCTTGTTCCTCGGAGACACCCTTCTACTGATGTCTACTGCATTCCCACAGATCCCAGAGCCGATCCTAGATTCCCAGAGATCCCACAACAGCCAACGTGCATCTGAAGCCTGCCATCTGTCGCGTGATAGTAAGGGATAGGAGCGCCGTTGCCGTTCCTCTGACCACTTAGCCTCTTGCTGTCACTCAGGCAGCAGATGATTGGCTGTCAACGTAGGTGGCATCTCCACACAACCTGAGAACATGAGGAACGTGATCCGAAATAAGTTGTTAGACACTAACATTCCTGAAGTCATGAAACTAATTCATAATAAGAATGTGGTGTTGCTCATGAGAACATGAGTTTAGGGACTACAATTGTTAAATTTCACAATTTCTGTCCATGTTGTGTTTTAGAGTAGTGCTAAAAATGATGTATGTTTAGTCATGTTTTTTTAAAACTGTAGTCATACTTTGATTTGAACTCCGTCTTTAATTAACTGCTTAACACACACAGTAAACACAACAACATGTATTGATGTATGGTGCAATACCTCATTGTATTTACACTGGTTAGTGGGAAATGCTTCATTTGTGGGCACCAGGAATCAGGAACAGCTGTTTCGCAGAGACACTAATGATGCCATGCCCAGAATCATCAGTAGGGAGCCGTCCACTGCAGGGGCTGTCACTCAACCGACAGAATGGCAGCGGCAGGACCTCTGTTTGGGGAAGTCACCTGTCACTCATCTCCTTGGCCGTGGGGGAACAGCTGGGCCAGCCAATCAGAGGCGGTCCCAGCACAGCAGGTCCTGAAACCAGGAAGAGAGGAACCATCTGGTAGGAGGGCGGGAGAGAACGACTCTATATGGACAGCAAAACAGAGAAGTGACATACGGTTAAGGGGATTTGGATTCATCTTGTTCAACAATTCTGCCATGGTAGTTGTTTAGTCTTATTCTGATTCTAGTCATGTTTGTTGTAATAGACGTTACACACCCCATGATAGACTTCAGTGATAGACTTCCCAGTGGAGGAGTTTGTGGCCTGCATTAGGATGATGTCCAAAACGTGCTGTCACACTCCCTTTGATTAGTGGCTCATACCATGCATCAACACATATCATTGTGGTATCATGTAACTTACCATCATGAAATATCCAGCTAATGGAATAGAAATCGTATAATTAAAAAAGATGAAAAAATACATTTCGGGTGAAAACAGAGTGCTTTCTCTATATGTAACAGTGGTCTTTATTACTTTGATAAGAGACAGAGATAGGTCACAAGAAATGGGATTGAATGGGAATTTGTGCACTACATTTACCTAATCTATGTGATTTATAGTGGTTAACACCTCATAAAAATAGGGGCCGCAATTACTGTGGAAAATTAGAGGGCCGCATTACCATCATGCTAATAAGTAGTGAATATAATTACATTTATCACCGTATTGTCACAGAGATTGATAAATTCACGCTCAATCTCGTTTGAGTTTCGTATAGCCCTGACAAAAGGATGGAGGTAGAGAGAGAAAAAGAGAGAAAGATGGGTAGAGACAGAGAGAGACATATATATATATATATATATATATATATACACATATATACAGTGCCTTCAGAAAGTATTCAGATCCCTTGTGTAACGGTTCTCTTTAGGTGAAGGAGAGTCGGACCAAAATGCAGCGTTGTGATGATTCATGTTTGTTTAATAAAGGAAAACTATACATGAATAAACTACAAAATAATGACATGTGAAAACCTAAACAGTCCTATCTGGTGCAAACACAGAGACAGGAACAATCACCCACAAAACCCAACACAAAACAGGCTACCTAAATATGGTTCCCAATCAGAGACAATGACTAACACCTGCCTCTGATTGAGAACCATATCAGGCCAAACATAAAAATAGACACACAACATAGAATGCCCACCAAGCTCACATCCTGACCAACACTAAAACAAGGAAAACACACACGAACGATGGTCAGAACGTGACACCTTGACGTTTTCCACATTTTGTTACATTACAGCCTTATTCTAAAATGGATTAAATAAATACAAATCCTCAACAATCTACACACAATACCCCATAATGACAAAGAGAGACAGGATTGTGTCAAGGCACAGATCTGGACAAGGGTACCAAAAACATTTCTGCAACATTGAAGGTCCCCAAGAACAAAGTGGCCTCCATCATTGTGACGACCCTGCCACGCTGTCTGCCGTATTCTGTCTTTGTTCTTGTTTCCTTATTAGGATGCCGGTGGGCGGAGTTGGGAGGGTCGTCAGCTACATGGGAAACACCTGGGCCAGGTGTGTCCCAGGATAAATAGACCTCTTCCACATTCATGGAGGAGACTCTCTCCATGCAGACACCTTTGTAGATTGTGTTGTGGTTCTTGGTGGCCGTTTGTTTGCTTTGGCACCTTTCAACACCCTGCATTATCACATTCATGCATGCAAAACACTCACTTACACTACTGATTACTGATTACACACACCATTGTATATTTTCCTTAGTTGCTTTAGTTAAGGAGTAACAAAATATATATTTATTATCTCCACGTTGTCTCCCTTTGTTACGGGCTTTGAGCCGGTTCGTGACATTCTTAAATGGAAGAAGTTTGGAACCACCAAGACTCTTCCTAGAGCTGGCCGCCCGGCCAAACTGAGCAATCGGGGAAGAGGGGAGGAAGGTGACCAAGCACCCGATAGTCACTCTGACAGAGCTCCTCTATGGAGATGCGAGAACCTTCCAGAAGGACAACCATCTCTGCAGCACGCATGCCTCAATCATGCCTTTATGGTGGCAAGACAGAAGCCACTTCTCAGTAAAAGCCAAATGACAGCCCGCTTGGAGTTTGCCAAAAGTCACCTAAAGACTCTTAGAAACAAGATTCTCTAGTCTGATGAAACCAAGATTGAACTCTTTGGCCTGAATACCAAGCGTCACGTCTGAAGGAAGCCTGGCGGTGTCAGCATCATGCTATGGGGATATTTTTCTGGGATACTAGTCAGGATTGAGGCAAAGATGACTGTAGATCCTTAATGAAAACCTCCTCCAGAGTGCTCAGGACTGCAAACTTGGGCGAAGGTTCAACATCCAACAGGACAACAACCCTAAGCACACAGCAAAGACAACGCATGAGTTACTTCGGGACAAGTCTTTGATAGTCCTTGAGTGGCCCAGCCAGAGCCCGGACTTGAACCTGATCGAACATCTCTGGAGAGACGTGAAAATAACTGTGCAGCAATGCTCCCCATTATCCTGACAGAGCTTGAACTTAATAAATTAGCAAAAATGGAGAAAGAAAAACAGTTTTTGCTTTGTCATTATTGTGTGTAGATTGATGAGGGAAAGAAACAGTTTAATCAATTTTAGAATATGGCTAATATGGTGAACTAACAACATTTGGAAAAGTCAAGGGGCCTGAATATTTTCAGAAGACATTGTATGTATATGTACGCTACCGTTCAAAAGTTTTGCGTCACTTAGGAATGTCCTCGTTTTTGAAAGAAAAGCACGTTTTTTTGTCCATTAAAATAACATCAAATTGATCAGAAATACTGTGCAGACATTGTTAACGGCTGATTTTTGTATTGGAATATCTACATAAGTGTACAGAGGACCGTTATCAGCATCCATCACCCCTGTGTTAATCCAAGTTTACCATTTTAAAAGGCTAATTGCTCATTAGAAAACACTTTTGCAATTATGTTAGCACAGCTGAAAACTATATCCTCATTTCATTAAAATCTCACCACGACCAGCACCCCCTTTAAAAAACAAATATCTCCTGTGCTGCATACTCATCTTGCCCTCTACCCCACGATACAAAACATCATCACAATAACCAAAACCTCACCACTTCTACAACCGAATATCCAACCCATCTTCCCTAGCTATACGGACAGCCTCCCAACACACCATATCTCCTGAAACATCTCCACACTTTTCATCATTTTATAGAACTCAAATTCCACCCTAAGGAGCGCAGAGACCATCCCTTTAAATAATAGTAAAGGGTCTGTTATCCCCCCACCTTTGACCCTGTTCCTCCTTGTTAGCCAAACAGCCAACTGCCTGAGCAAACAGAAAATTCAACAACGAACTTTGGACTTTTCCTTATCCAAATACCTGTACCCCATTATAAACATCCTGACAGTAAACTCCACCCTCAACCTCTCACACAGACATTTCAACAGAGACATTAATGGCATTAACCTGGCGAACACAGAAAACACATGATGCACAGTTTCACTCATGAAACAGAAAGGACACCCCTGTCCGACTCCCGGGTCTACCCGTCGCAAACCAGCTATTAGTGGCCAAGGCTCCATGTAGAATCCTCCACTGGAGGTCCACTGATCTCTTTAGTACTGGGAGTTTGTAGAGCCCCCTCCATCTAAAACCCACCATACTCTCCTCCCCACATACCCCTTGCCACCGATGTGCCTTAACTTTTGTTAGGCTCCTAATGTTCCTCACCTTAATGCAGAGGTTGTAGAGAACTTTCCCTCCCACCCTCTCAAACTCCCCAAGCTCGGAGTATTAAAGTCCAACAAGTTCTCCATACCCTTTGCCAGTCCCCAGTCTTAGCCTTCACCTGCAGTGTCCCCTCCCCCCTTGGCTGCTCAAACACCCCCCTTACCAGCTCAGACAGTGCCTCCTGGACTTCCCCCAGGAATCTCTCCAGCAGTTAGTCCTGTTTGTTGTGCCAGGACTTCTGGGGAGTTCCACCCCTCCTCCCCTAGCAGCCGCAGGTCATCCAGCCTTAGTAAACCCGCTGCCATCAGTCGCTTCTGCAAGGTGGCCGATTGAACCGATCTCAAAAGGATGGCTGGATTGTGGAAGATAGAATCCTCCCACACCCACAGCCCAGGCTCCACACTCCCTTCTCGTGTAGGCCTTAGCAGCTGCCAGGCCCTCAACACCACAGAGCAAAAATCAGAGAGACCTTCTGTTCTCTCCAGCCTCATGAGGAACAGCTGCCGGTCCAACCCTAATCCGCCAGCTCTCCTCAGCAGCGCGCATGCTGGTTCCCTCCAGCCGACATCAGTATGGTACAACAGTCTCTGCACCGCCTTTAGTCAGAATGCAGCCACCCTGCTCTCCAGTTCATCCAGGCCTTGTCCTCCTTCATGGACGGACATGTACAGGACTGCTGCCCTCAGCCAGTGATGGCCCGACCAGAAAAAAATCTACCAGCTTGCGTTTCAGGTCTGTATGCAGACCGGCGGGGGATTTGAGGACAGCCAATTTATGCCACAGGGAGGATGCCGTCAGGTTGTTGATTATCAGCACCCTCCCTCTATATGACACTTGGGACAGGAGCAACCTCCACCTGGACAGTCTTGACACCACTGCCTGTGACAGCCTCCCCCCCCCCAGTTCTTCCTGACCCAACTCTCCAAGCCCAGGTACACCCCCAAAATATTAAGCCCTTCACAACCCCACTGCAAACCCCATGGAAGCAGGGGGGGCTATCACTCCATGCCCCACATAATAGAGCTTTGCTCTTGCCCCAATTCACCTTAGCTGACGAAGCTCCCTCATATACCTTCCGTCTAGTCTCTAGTGCCTGCATATCCTGCCTATCCCTGACCATCACAGAAACATAATGGGCGCCGACACTTCTATCTATGCCTCTCAACACCCCCATGCCTGTCCAGCACACTCCCTGTAGTCTCCTTCGTAGGAGGCCAAAAAAAGGCTCAATGGCTAGTGTATATAACTTCCACAATAGAGGGCATACTTGTCTAATGCCCCGCCTCACCCAGACTGGCCTACTGAGCTCCCCTCTCACCTTGACCATACATGACGCCACAGCAAAAAACATCTTCACACATCACAATGAACAGAGATACTCATGTTCCACTCTATCAAAAGTCTTCTCTTTGTTTAAAGAGACCAGTCCAAAGTTCACATTAGAAACTCTCGACAAGTCCAACATGTCCCTGATTAAGAACAAGTTGTCCATGATTAAGTATCCCTGTACACAATTTGTCTGGTTCTTGTGTACTATAGAGTCCAAATGGGACTTCAATCTGTTAGTGAGGACCTTGGCAAACATCTTGTAGTCCGCACAGAGAAATGTCACAGGCCTCCAGTTCTTTAGTTCACACAAGTCTCTTTTTTTTGGTCAGGAAAGTCAGAGCTGCAAAAGAAGTCCACTCCAATTATTCCCCAGATTTTTTTTTACTTGACTGGGAGTCCATTGACCACCGGTGCACAGTGGGTGACATCTGGGTTACGGCCTCTGCCAGTCCATGGGACAAAAATGGAATGTCAATTTCATCCCTCTGTGCCAGAGAGAGCTTAGGGAGTTCTGAAAACAAAACATGAGCACACATAGGATCACACAGTTCCCCCACCAGAGAGGTAACCCACCCATCCGACAGCTCCAGACAATGCATACCCTTGGCTTCACCGCTCTTTCCAAACCAAAGAAGAAGGAGCTGGGAGCATCCATCTCCTTGAGCATGGAGAATGTAGCTCTTACAAGTGCTCCCTTTGCTTTAACCTGGAAAAAACTGCCCAGGTCCTTACGTAATTCATATAAATTAGCCTGGAGGCCTACATTGCCTTGCCCCACCATCTCTACTTTTACTTTACTGATACTATGCTCGAGTTCCCCCAATAGCTTCTGAGGATGAAAGAGTTGTATACGATTGACAGAAGACCCAAATTTGGACTTTTCCCACATACCACCATTGACTCATACTCCTCTCTTCACTGCCCCCACCTTTCCCAAAAAGTCTGGAAACCTGAGCAAAAAGTGGCATCTGGTAAGGGCTTAATTAAACTTCCAATAGGATGCTTGCCAAGGCCCTGGGGAAATAGACAGCCCAGCCATGGTTATGTGGTGATCCGAAAAACCTACCGGGAGAATGGTAGCGCCCAAAAGCCTATTGCTCTGATTCCTGGACTTGTAAAACCGATCTAGTCGAGCTGCACTTACCCTAGCCCCAAAGACCTTCACCCATGTATACCTTCTTGTGTTGGGATGTCTAGTTCTCCCAACATCCACTAGGTCAAACTGCTTAATGATGTCCCTTACCCCCACTGAGCCTGAATGAGGATCCTCCACATTTCTATCTTTTGAAAAAAATCTATCGTACAGTTCCAGTCCCCGCCTACCACCAGCGTCTCCTCAGACATGAGAGTTGTGAGAGTTCCTGTATAAGACACCCAAACAGAAGCCCCCTTTCTCTACCTGTGCTAGGCGCATCCACATTTATAAGGACAAAACCCCTGTTGTTAATTTCTGCTTTTACTACAAGCAGTCTACCCCTACACACCTCCTTTAGAGGCCCAAATTTTTACGCCCAGACCCAGTGCAAAAAGGATTTCCACCCATGCACTAACATTTGTTCCATGGTTCAGCACACTTGCCCCTTTCCACCAAAGCCCCCACTCAACTTCATTCACCATATCACTATGCGTCTCCTGCAGAAACAGCACCTGTACCTGTACTTTTTTGGTTGTTTTACATATTCATTCCTGCATCTCTGGCAACATTTATTTTAAGCCAGCCTACCTGAAGAGTCTCCATAAGAAGTGGGAGAAAAGCCAGCAAAGAAAGAGACCAATAGCAAAACTCAAAAATCCCCAGTGCCAGAAAAAAATGATTAATCTGAACAGCATCTGAATGTAGACCCTTATGCACTGTTGTGGCCCACTTCCTCAACCTAAACTGTTTTCTGAGTGAGAGGATAGCCTGCCCTTCATTTTTCATTGCGTGATGTACTGATCTTACAAACTTCGCAAAAAAACCTTCAAGATGAACCCTTTTCCCTTTAGTCTCATTCAGGAACCTTGACAGTTCCCTCACAGTGTACCTTGACCCCTCTGCCTGACTGGCTGTCAGCTCTGGACCCATTGAGGAGGAGTCTGAAAAGAAATACTTCTCATCATCCTCTTCCTCAGACTCACCCTCCACCTCACATCCTGACCACCTGCCTTTTCTTTCTAGTCAGGGCCTCTCCCCTAACACCACCCACCTCCTTTTTTCTTCCTCTTTTTCGTCTCCCGCTTGACCCCCTCCTCCACTGCCCATAGTCGGTTGCCCTTCTCCACTATACTCCCCTCATCCACTAGCACAACCTGACTAGGCCCAGCCTCATCTACACCACCATCCATAACCTGACTAGGCCCAGCCTCATCTACACCACCATCCATAACCTGACTAGGCCCAGCCTCGTCTACACCACCATCGATGACATGACTAGGCCCAGCCTCATCTACACCACCATCCATAACCTGACTAGGCCCAGCCTCATCTACACCACCATCCATAACCTGACTAGGCCCAGCCTCATCTACACCACCATCCATAACCTGACTAGGCCCAGCCTCATCTACACCACCATCCATAACCTGACTAGGCCCAGCCTCATCTACACCACCATCCATAACCTGACTAGGCCCAGCCTCATCTACACCATCATCCATAACCTGACTAGGCCCAGCCTCATCTACACCATCATCCATAACCTGACTAGGCCCAGCCTCATCTACACCACCATCCATAACCTGACTAGGCCCAGCCTCATCTACACCACCATCCATAACCTGACTAGGCCCAGCCTCATCTACACCACCATCGATGACATGACTAGATCCAGCCTCTGCTATACCACCATCCATAGCATGACTCAACCCAGCCTCAGCTACACCACCATTTCTAGCACGACTAGGCCCAGCCTCATCTACATCACCATCTATAGGATGACTAGACCCAGCCTCAGCTACACCACCAACTCTTGCCTCTGGAACGAAACAACATGCTTAACGGCATCTGCCTAAAAAACCTGCAGACAGTACACAAAAACCGCTAGAAAACTTACCAAACTGACTCAGCTCTTTCCGGATTTGATCATCCATAATAAACAGAGGCAGATTCACAACTACCACCCTAGTCGAAGGACTCAAAAGAGGAGAAATCGACACCAACACATCCCTTACAAATATTCCACTAGTAATCAACCTACCCCCCAAATGTACTCTTTTCATGAACACAACCACAGCTTTGTTCATTCTGTATGCGGATTGTATAAATTCAGCTCCTACCTGTTCACCGACCGCGAGCAGAAACTCCTCCACCTCAACTCCAATACCGCTAAACTAACAGTGTGTCAACCCTCCACCAAATAACTTTTTTTTAAAGAAAAGACCAGGGAAAGAAGTAAGGACAGAGCTTGCCACACCAACTCTCAACTACAAAACACACAGAGAGAGAGAGAGAGAGACTCCTGCCCATCTCGAGTACCCTATTCCCAGCAGAGAGGATATAGCAGATAATTACCAACTCCAAAAAAAAATTTCTTTGTGTGGTGCTCTGAAAGGAGAAACTCTCGAGCATTGAGGAGATAAAGGCCAAAACAAAAGGGTCCTGAATTGGACCAGGATTAGCTTTAATGGTGGTAATTACCAGAGGGGATAACATCATGGCCCTCTATGCCCATCACAACGGGCCACCTATCACAGGGCGGATGTCAGGGGAGAGGGAGAACAACACGTGAATCAGCTAGGGCCTCTGTCCTGGTTGGCTGGTTCACCAACTGATGCACATTTATTTGTAAATACAATTGGGCGAGCCCATCCATGCCTGGCTTGCCTGCCCTCTTTACACTAAAAGGTTCATCTCAATGCCCCAATAATGGCTTTTGCAAAAAACAAGAGGCTCTCCAACACTGTTGCTTCTTGAATTACAATCTGGGCTGATGGCACTTACAAGAGCTACCCTGAATTATAACGCCAGAGACAGGCTTGTGCTCAGCCTCAGTTTATATAGGAAGTGCTATAGGAAAGTCGAGGCACATCGGGCACCTGCGATAAAATGTTATTATCCAAAGACTATTGATGGTGATGAGGTCTGATGCTTGAAAACAAGAGGAATTAAAATACAACATAGCTCTAGCCTATAGCTACAATATACACAATACAAAATGGGCCCCCGGCTATTTGTTCCTAACGAAGACAGAACCCATAAAAGCCGTGGGACGTTGATCAACTCAAAAGGCTGTAATTTATCTGCTTTTTTAATCTTGGGTTTGACACTCTATTTGTAATGTAAACCGTTTACCCACGCTCAGATGTTGCACACTAAATCCAAAGTAGTTATTTTCTCCAGTTATGTGTTACCGGACAGATTTTTCTCCTCGCTACCTGTGGTTTTAGCGCCCTGCACATTTCCCATCTCTGAAGGACCAAGATGTACAAGGTTTGTGGGCGTGTTTCTGTCCTGCAAGCTGAATCAATGAAAACCCACCAGAAAATAAATGCAAGATTTTTAGCTGCAGAATCCATATATATATATATATATATATATATCTCTTCCCTGTCTAGTTATCCCTCTGTCCATTTGTCCAATATAATGGATACTGTGTATATTGTCAAGGAGTAAATATAAGAGGCCTAGTGTTTTTATCCTCACATTCATCAGATTTCAGTGTATTGTTTCTATATTAATACTGTCACGCCCTGGCCATAGAGAGGCTTTTATTCTCTATTTTGGTTAGGCCAGGGTGTGACTAGAGTGGGCATTCTAGTTTCTTTATTTCTATTTCTTTGTTTTTGGCCGAGTGTGGGTCCCAATCAGAGGCAGCTGTCTATCGATGTCTCTGATTGGGAATCATACTTAGGTAGCCTTTTCCCCACATGTGTTTTGTGGGTAGCTGTTTTCTGTATAGTTTATTTGCCTTACCGAACTGTTCGTCTTTCACGTTGTTATTTTGTGCAAGTGTTTTGATAAATAAAAATCATGAACACTTACCACGCTGCGCTTTGGTCCGATCCTCATTCCGAGACGTGACAAATCCAAAAAGCATTCATCAGAACATACAGTGTTTGGCCACCGAGGTTGTACCAGTCAGCCGTCGAAATTCAGGGTAGGATTACTAGGCCGTTGACCTGTGTCACTCTAACATGAGAGACAACCTAAAGCACAGGTCACACTGTGTTTAATTCGGTTTTTGAGCCACTACAGAGCCACTCAAGGAGGCGAATAGAACTGCCATTCAAAATCCCATGCAACAAGATCCTCATTGGAAGCCAATCTATATCCTTTAGTTCCGTATCTTATCTATCTGTAAATATGGAAGCGTCATCACATTCCCGGGTCACTAAAGCACATGTATGACCCCTTCTATTTGTCGAGTGTGGCTCTTTCTTTGCTACACAATGAGCCCAGTAAAATGTGTTATTTCATTCACTTCAAATGTACCACGTTTGCAAGTACTCGCTGTAGTGAAAATGTGCTTCTAATGTAAACAATTTGTGGACAGGCAGCTATTTGATTAAGAAATCTTGCAGTAACATTTCCATTTCAATAAGAGCTTCAGGTATGCTATTGCTTTCTAACATTGATGTAGGTATGAAGAAGAATGGTGCTAGGATAGATAGAGTATCACTTCCCTGCATTACATCAACATAACACAGCCCACACGCCAGTTATTTGTGCAGACTAAATTCTTTGAGGTCGACATCAAAGTTGGACCACATGTCTCCTCTTACACAAGGAAGTAAATATGGACCCCCCCTGACTCCTCCCACCACCCACCCAGCAAATAAGTTTGTGGTTAGCATATTTCATTTCAAAAGTACCAGTGATGTTTCTAATGTGTGCGAGTCACAGGCACGATAAATTTACACACCGCAAGTTCTTGTCATGGCCTCATTTGACTGGCCCCACAGACACAATCTCATACAATCGTAAATTATCCCCTGACACTCTTCGGAAAACCCATAGCCTCCACCCCCCCCCCCCCCCCCCCCCCCCGTGCACCCCTGTCCACTTCTGGGCGTGGAGATAAAACACATGAAACACAATACACAAGAATTGCCTTATCATTCTGGAAGCCACGGCAGGGAAAATTGAGCATAGTAAGCATGTTATAATATACACCGCTGTCTATTTCAGCAGGCATATTGTATACTACTAAAAAATAAACGTCCTCTCACGGTCAACTGCGTTTATTTTCAGCAAACTTAACATGTGTAAATATTTGTATGCAACATAACAAGATTCAACAACTGAGACATAAACTGAACAAGTTCCACAGACATGGAATAATGTGTCCCTGAACAAAGGGGGGAGGGTCAAAATCAAAAGTAACAGTCAGTATCTGGTGTGGCCACCAGCTGCACTAAGTACTTCAGTGCATCTCCTCCTGATGGACTGCACCAGATATGCCAGTTCTTGCTGTGAGATGTTACCCCACTCTTCTACCAAGGCACCTGCAAGTTCCCGGACATTTATGGAGGCTGGAGGGTCATGTCAGGATGAGCCTGCAGGAAGGGTACCACATGAGGGAGGAGGATGTCTTCCTTGTAACACACAGCGTTGAGATTGCCGGCAATGACAAAAAGCTCAGTCCGATGATGCTGTGACACACCGCCCCAGACCATGGTGGACCCTACACCTCCAAATTGATCCCGCTCCAGAGTACAGGCTGAGGTGTAATGCTCATTCCTTCGACAATAATTGCGAATCCGACCATCACCCCTGGTGAGACTAAACCGCGACTCGTCAATGAAGAGCAATTTTTGCAAGTCCTGTCTGGTCCAGCGACAGTGGGTTTGTGCCCATATGCGACGTTGTTGCCGGTGATATCCTTTGAGGACCTGCCTACAACAGGCATACAAGCCCTCATTCCAGCCTCTCTCAGCCTATTGCGGACAGTCTGAGCACTGATGGAGGGATTGTGTGTTCCTGGTGTAACACAGGCAGTTGTTGTTTCCATCCTGTACCTGTCCCGCAGGTGTGATGGTCGGATGTACCGATCCTGAGCAGGTATTGTTACACGTGGTCTGCCATGGCGAGGACGATCAGCTGTCCGTCCTGTCTCCCTGTAGCGCTGTCTTCGGCATCTCGCAGTTTGGACATTGCAATTTATTGCCCTGGCCACATCTGCAGTCCTCATGCCTCCTTGCAGCATGCCTAAGGCACGTTCACGCAGATGAGCAGGGACCCTGGGCATCTTTCTTTTGGTGTTCTTTTGGTGTTAGTAGAAAGGCCTCTTTAGTGTCCTACGTGTTCATAACTGTGACCTTAATTGCCCACCGTCTGTAAGCTGTTAGTGTCTTAACGACCATTCCACAGGTGCATGTTCATTAGTTGCTTATGGTTCATTGAACAAGCATTGGAAACGGGGTTTAAACCCTTTACAATGAAGATCTGTGAAGTTACTTGGACTTTTACGAATTATCTTTGAAAGACAGGGTTTGCCGAGTTTATTTGTAAGCGTGTGTAGTGTCACACCACCCTCGGGTGATCGCGTGCTTGAAACAGTTCCAACGAACACATGTACCTGTGATTTACGGTACATGAATAAAGCATATCCGTAAGTGATTTGGATGTCATGATTGTTGTATTGTATAAGCATGTGATGTAGACGTTCAGTGTGAATGCATGCACATCCCCTCTCTGTCTTTTCCTCTCCTCCTCTTACGCCAACACACACCAACCTTGCACACATGCGTGTACACACGCAATCCCGCCCCAACGTTCCCACGAGCAAACAGTATAGAGACAATGCACCCATAAAGTTAAACTGTCTCCAGACACTCCAGCCTTTTGTTGCTACTCTTTGTCCAGGTTATTACCCCAGGTATTGTCTGGCTAAATTGGCATGCTAATCAAGTGCTGTAGTCTAAAGTTGAAACAACACTCGACTGGCAGCTCCATGACGATTGATATCCCGCTCTAGCACCACCCAGATGGTCAGATTTGGAAGTGCTGCAGCCACTGTCCCCCTAATGTTAGCCTCCTCTTTGAGAAAACGGCAAAGTCATCCAGATTCCACCCACCACGTCCCAAGTTGTTGAATTGCTATCTTTTGAGCCAATTGAAGCTGAGTGTCCAGGCCGTGTCTTAAATGGTACCCTATTCCCTACATAATGCCCTATTCTTGACCAGGGCTCTGGTCAAAGGTAGTGCATTATAAAGGGAATCGGGTGCCATTTGCATGCTGAGAGTGTCCAGGCATGCTTCTGGTATGGGGATGTTCCCTATTCTCTCTGTAACCTCACCCTGCAACCCGTCATAAAGTACCTTTCCTGGTGTAATGGCTCCACTCCTTTCACAGAAGATGCACAGAAGGCCTTCTAGCATGTCTGCAAGCCATTGAGCCCTGAATGGGGCGGTATTAACCTCCATGACCTCATGCAACAGTGTCATTGTCACCTAAAAGGGGCCCCACCACCCTCTCTCTTAGAGCCTCTTGTGTGTCATTTTTACTGGCCCCTGATCTAGAAAGTTTTATTCTCAGTGGTAAACAAGGACCAGGAGGATGGAGGGGGTGACCTCGTTCCCTAGTCTTTGGAAACAATTGATGGGATGTTTACAGCTGGTTACATGAAGGCAGGTTTGCTGCTGCAAACATATGTATGACAACAGTCCCATTTGACTGATTTTATACTGGCTCCATTTGATTGGTGTCCAGACTCGCTCCCCATCCTGGTCCCATTCACTCTCTCCCTCTCTGTTATGAAAATGTAAGTTTGCCTTGATGATACCAACTGCCAAGACAGTCACTGTCCTATAGGGTCACACAGGAACACAGTGTCCTATACAACCACCGAGTGCATTCACACTTTAACTGACTCATTTCATTTGCTGTGATAGACAAAACAAAGGCTTTCATTGATATCGCTATATTGAGTCCACCTGGATCCAGTTAGTGCCTAGTCCACTGACAGTGTCCACCACCACAGCCCCCATTCAGATCTAATGATTTATAGAATGTCGGCAGCTAGTCTTCACACTATCTGATTAGTCTTCCTGTGCTAATTAGAGGCATATATTTTTAATCACTGTTTACCCAGTCAATAGCTATGCTAATCACTCCTGCACAACATCAAGCCGGCACAATATTCCCTCTCTCGTTGGGGACCTGACAAATGAGGTGGTGACACAGTTCCATTCCTGGTTTTTCATGTTTTAATCAAAAGGACAAGGTTCACGCTCCTCTAAAGCTCTGTATTCACCTTCAAAGACCTTCATTAAGTAGAGGCGCCCAAATAGGGATACTGTGTAAACATCTGTTATTGGAAGGAATCACATCAAGGCAAACGTTAGTGGTAGCTATCTCCCTGATCTGTATTTCATAGGCAAATAGGTGGAGTGCCTTTCAGGAGCAGATAAGACCAATCGAGTCAGTCAAGAAATGAAATACAAATGACAAATTGTAAAATTCAACAACCTAATCTCACCCCTATGCGCCTTTATTTTATGAAGTCATATTTCTCCCAAAATCTTAAAGACATAAGGGACGCGAGTGACAGTCAGTTTAATGCGACTGGCGCCACACGCGGAAATGTCACACACCCATCTGGCCCCTACAGGAACAGCAGTGGCGTTAGTTATGAAAGGAGGCCATGTAGTTGCAGCCATGCAGGGCCTTGCTGATGGACGGTGGTGATGGTGATAAGGGTGTTGGTGCTGGGGCTCCTATGCTCCAGAGTCATCGGGCAGATGTGACCTCAGCAGCACACAGAGGCTCTTTGTGTCCCAGGGATTTAGAGTCCCCTGGGCCTCCTGCTTTTAAACATTAACAGACCACTGTCGAGAGAGAGAGCAGCAGGCCCAGTTCAGCGCAGCACAGCACAGCACAGCCTAGCGAGAGAGAGAGAGAGAGAGAGAGAGATTTCCATACATATGATATCAGAGAAGCCCCATACTGTACATGCATTCACTCTAGATTCATCAGCTCCACCACTATTCCCAGCGCACTAGTGATGTTGTATTCTGGGCATACAATAACAACTGGACACAAGTATCAGTAAGGCCCTTCACACTCACTCACATGAAATGTTAACAGGGCCCAGAAGCACTCTTCATACATTACAAAGCCCTATGTGTTTGCTTTGTATGCATCAGATCTGTTGCTATACTTCCCGATGCACTATGATGTATATTCCCTGTACTCACAGGGTATACGATAATTGCTGGAAAGAGATACCACTAAGGCTCTTCACACACACTTGCACGCAATATATAATAAGCAAGACCCAACTTACTCCACTTACTGTGCCTTCAGAAAGTATTCATATACCCTTGACTTATTTACATGTTTTACATTTACATTTTAGTCATATAGCAGAAGCGCTTATCCAGAGCAGTTAGTCCATTCATCTTAAGATACAATAACTTGGTGGGACAACCACATATCACATTCATAGAGGGGGGGGGGGGGGGGGGTCAGGGTGAGGAGGGGAGGGGATTAAGACTCCCTTAGAAGAGAAAGGGTTTCGGGTGCTTTTGGAAGATGGGCAGAGACTGCTGTCCAAGCTTCAGGGGGAAAGCTGGTTCCACCATTAGGGTGCCGAGACAGAGAAGAGTTTGGACTGGGCTGAGCGGGAGCTGCCCTCCCGTAGGGGTGGGAGGGCCAAGAGACCAGAGGTTGCAGAACGGAGTGCTAGGGTTGGGGTGTAGGGTTTGATCATAGCCTAAAGGTAGGAAGGGACAGTTCCTCTTGCTGCTTTATACGCAAGCACCATGGTCTTGTAGTGAATGAGAGCTTTGACTGGAAGCCAGTGGAGTGTGTGGAGGAGCTTGGGTCTTGGGAGAATTTGGGAAGGTTGAAAACTAGGCGGGGGCTGCAGCATTCTGGATAGGTTGCAGGGGTTTCATGGCACAAGCAGGCAGCCCAGTCAACAGGGAGTTGCAGTAGTCCAGACAGGATATGATGAGTGCCTGGATTAACAAGGTCACAATTGTTAACTGCAGGAGCGAGTCACTGCTTTGCACTCTGGGAAGGTGGCACTGTGGAATTGTTAACTGTGATGCAGAGGTCTTTGAGCGGGCAGGAAGAGCAGCTCCTTCTTGTTGAGGTTGAGCTTGAGAGGGTGGGCCGACATCCAAGTTGAGATATCTTCCAGGCCCTCAGAGATGCGTGTCGCCACCTGGGTGTCACAAGGGGGAAGGAGAAAAGTAGTTGAGTGTCATCCACATAGCAATGACAGTAGAGACCATGTGAGGATATGACGGAGCTGAGTGACTTGGTGTATAGAGAGAAGAGGAGAGGGCCTAGAACTGAGCCCTGGGGGACACCAGAAGTGAGAGTATGTGCTGTGGACACAGATCCACTCCACGTCACCTGGTAGGAGCGGCCTGCCAGGAAGGATGCAATCCAAGAGTATGCAGAGCCTGAGATGTCCAGCCCCGAGAGGATGGAGAGGAGGATCTGATGGTTCACGGTGTCGACGGTAGCAGATATATCTAGGATGATGAGAACAAAGGAGAGAGTCAGCTTTGGAAGTGCAGAGAGCCTCCGTGACAGAGAGAAGAGCAGTCTCAGTTGAGTGACCCATCTTGAAGCCTGACAGGTTAGGGTCAAGAAGATCGTTCTGAGAAAGATAACGAGAGAGTTGATCAGATACATCACGCTCAAGTGATTTGGAAAGAAAAGAAAGAAGGGATACAGGTCTATATTTTTGATGAGTGTCGAGTGTTGGTTTCTTGAGGAGGGGAGCGGCTCAGGCCATTTTGAAGTCAGAGAAGATGCAACTAGTGGTCAGGGAAGAGTTGTTGAGGGAAGTAACTTATTCCACATTTTGATGTCTTACAGCCTGAATTCAAAATGGATTAAAACAATGTCTACACGCAATTGCCCATAATGACAGTGGCAACATGTTTTAAAAAATATTTGCAAATTAAATACAGAAATACCATTTACATAAGTATTCACACCCCTGAGTCAATACTTTTAAGAAGCAGTATTACTTTAGTGCCTTGTTGCAAACAGGACGCATGTTTTGGAATATTTTTTTCATTCTGTCAATTAGGTTAGTATTGTGGAGTAACAACAATGTTTTGAACTATGTAACTGTTTTAAAGTCACCATTGGCCTCATGGTGAAATCCCTGAGCGGTTTCCTTCCTCTTTGGCAGCTGAGTTAAGAAGGACGCCTGTATCTTTGTAATGACTGGGTTTATTGATACTCCATCCAAAGTGTAAATAATAATGTCATGCTCAAAGGTATATTCAATGTCTGCCTTTTTATTTTTAGCCATCTACCAATAGATGCCCTTCTTTGCGGGGAATTGGAAAACCTCCTGGGTCTTTGTGGTTGAATCTGTGTTTGAAATTCACTGCTTGACCGAGTGGCTTACATATAATTGTATGTGTGGGGTACAGATGATGAGGTGGTCAAATGTTGAACCCTATTATTGCACACAGAGTGAGTTTGTGCAACTTAATATGTGACTTGTTAAGCAAACTTCTTTGGGAAAGGTGGGGCGCTATCTCGACAACATCCAGTGAAATTGCAGAGTGCGGAATTCAAAATACAAAAATCATAATATTAAACACTAAAAATACAAGTGTCATACATCATTTAAAAGCTTAATTTATTGTTAATCCAGCCGCTTTGTCAGATTTCAAAAAGGCTTTACGGCAAAAGCATACCATGCGATTATCTGAGGACAGCGCCCAGCATACAAAAGCATTAAAAACATTTTCCAAACCAGCAGAGGCGTCGCAAAAGTCAGAAAGGGCGATAAAATAAATCACTTACCTTTGAAGACCTTCCTCTGTTTGCAATCCCAAGGGTCCCAAGCTACACAACAAATGGTCATTTTGTTCGATAAAGTAATTTTATTTGGCGCGCTTGATTCAGTAATCGATCTGTTCCACTCGTTCAAAGTGCATACAAAGGAAACCCAAAAGTTACCAATAAACTTTGTCCAAACAATCCTGCCATATCAGTTCTGTTATACTCACAGACGTTACTTTAACAGTTTTAGAAACTTCAGAGTGTTTTCTGTCCAATACTACCAATTATATGCATATCCTAGCTTCTGGGCCTGAGTAACAGGCAGTTTACTTTGGGCACGTCAGTCATCCGAACTTCCGAATACTTAATCCCTAAGATTAAGCAAATTTTTACTCCTGAATTTATTTAGTCTTGCCATAGCAAATGGGTCGAGTACTTATTGACTAAAGACATTTCAGCTTTACATTTTGTAAAAATTTGTAAAAAATTACATTAAACATAATTCCACTTTGACATTATGGGGTATAGTGTGTAATACATTTTAAATTCAGGCTGTAATGCAACACAATGTGGAAAAAGTCAAACGGTGTGAATTCTTTCTGAAGGCAATACTAGATGACTAGCTTATGTCCAGTGATGCGTCTGTTGTTGTCGTCATTTCACAGTGCATGCGTGCGGAATATGTCTCAATACACTGTTTTGAAAACTACTGAGCTAAGTATTCTTTTTTGAAATGCTTAATATTACAAGCCGTATAGGCCTATTTAACATAAACTAATCTGTATTCACAGAGGATCATTTCTTTGGTTTGTAATTTCATGATTATACACAGCCATGGTTCAAGCTACAGATGATTCACTGATATTTGGTTCATTTTGGTTAATAGTAATGATGCAGCATTTACATTAAGGAAATTAAACTGTACATTTACATATGTTATTCATTTATATGTATGCAATGTAGGCACATAATATTTGCTCATTTCAGAAAAGTCTGTATAAGACAATGGTAAATCGAAGCAGGAAATAGAAGACGCACAAATCCACACATTAATAAAATATTGTAGTTTGTTGTCTCGCGACGAAGAGAAGCATAATTTTTCACCAATGAGCCCCTTCTTCTTGAGGACTAACCCAGGCCCTGGTTTATTAAGTTATTTCCCTTGCTTCGTAAATACAATTCTCTGCATAAATCACTCAAATGATCCTTCAGACTGTCAGGACCAAGAGTGGCTTTCTCTATCCTATCAGCTTCAGACCAGGTTATGCAAATCCCCTTTGCCACTGTGTTCGATATCTATTGAGATGCTTCAATTGTGCCTTGTTTGTCCTCAAATCTGCCCGCTTGTCTCCATATTATTCTCTGACCTTGATAAAAGTGACACTAAGCATCAAGCCATCACCAAGTCAGTAATCCATTATCAAAAAGAGCATGCCAATTTAACTAAGCCTGCAACACTGACCCACTAACCTTGACCTTGTAAATAGCACAATGGGGGGAGGCCACAGTTTGTGCATTGGATATCTGCTTGGGAGAACACTGGCAAGGGCTCCTATGGTCTGTCTCTCTCTAAGCCTGTTTAGGCTGAATTCAATCAGATCCAGTACTAGGCCTATAGGGTCTGAACCAGAAAATTATCATAAGGTTAGGTAGCTATGCTGATGTGTTTCAGACCCAGTAAAGCTCCGGTAGCAAAGCATCCTGATAGCAGACACAGAGGCTTGAATTATCCTGCTTTTCAGCTAATTCGGTGGGATAAACATCTGTCATAAGTTGACTCAAATGGAACTCCAGCTTAAAACTGAGTTTCAGCTTGATCCCAAACAGCTGTTTGAGGACCCGCTATGGCCTGCTTGCACAGAGGGTCTCTATGGCCTTGGCTGAATGGGAACCCCAAATCTAAAGGGACAAAAGAGTCCCTTAACAATGTCCACCCAATGCAATGGTACCCAGGGAGCAAAGGAGCACTCCCTATTTCTCTGTGTGTGAATGACTATTCCGCATTCCTCTCTAGCCACCATGCATCATGCACTGGGTGCAATGAACAGGACTGACATGTCTTTACAACTGCTGTATCTATGGGCCTCTATGCTTGACCAACACATTCTCTGATCCGTCTGTCCATGTATCTATGTTATTATCAATCTATGTTTCTATATCTATGTTTCTATATTTGTTTCTATATCTATGTTTCTCTCTACAGTGCCTTCAAAAAGTATTCACACCCCTTTTTCCACAACCTGAATTTAAAATTGATTAGATTGAGATTTTGTGTCACTGATCGACACATAATACCCCATAATGTGAATTTTGTTTGTAGAAAATATTTGTAATTAATAAAAATGTCAAAGCATAAATGTTTTGAGTCAATGACAAGCCTAAATAAGTTCAGGAGTAAAAATGTGCTTAACAAATCACATATCACTCATTCCGTGTTCAAAAGTAGCGGTTAACATGATTTTTGAATGACTACCCAATCTCAGTACCCCACATTGGGAGATGTGGGGTACAAAAAAAGCAGATGCTGAATATCCCTTTGAGCATGGTGAAGTTATTAATTAGGCTTTGGAGGGTGTATTAATACACCCAGTCATTACAAAGATACAGGCGTCCTTCCTAACAGTTGCCAAAGAGGAAGGAAACTGCTCAGGGATTTCACCATGAGGCCAATGGTGATTTTAAAACTGAGGATGGATCAACAACATTGTAGTTACTCCACAATATTAGCCTAAATGACAGAGTGAAAAGAAGGAAGCATGTACAGAAGAAAAATATTCCAAAACATGCATCCTGTTTGCAACAAGGCACTCTAGTAAAAAGATGGGCAAATAAATGAATGTTTTGACCTGAATACAAAGCATTGTGTTTGGGGCAATTCCAGCACAACACATCACTGAGTACCACTCTTCAAATTTAAAGAATAGTGGTGGCTGCATCATGTTATGGGTATACTTGTCATCGGCAAGGACTTGATGACAAGTTTAGAAATTTATTTATTTGTTTATTACTTAAACTGGCTTGAAAATCTATGTCAATGCTTGAAAATGGCTGTCTAGCAATGATCAACCATCAACTTGACAGAGCTTGAAGATTTTTTAAAAGAATAATGTGCAAATATTGTACAATCCAGGTGTGCAAACCTCTTAGAGTGTCACGCCCTGGTCGAAGTATTTTGTGTTTATCTTCATGTATTGGGTCAGGCCAGGGTGTGGCATGGGGTTTTTGTATTGTGGTGTGTTTTGTCTTGGGGTTTTGGTGTGTATGTATTGGGATTGTAGCTAGTGGGGTGATCTAGCAAAGTCTATGGCTGTCTGGAGTGGTTCTCAATCAGAGGCAGGTGTTTATCGTTGTCTCTGATTGGGAACCATATTTAGGCAGCCAGATTCTTTGAGTTTGTCGTGGGTGATTGTCCTTAGTGTCCTTATGTCCGTGTTTATGAGCACGAGAATTAGGCTGTTTCGGTTTTCGTTACGTTTGTTTTGTAGTTTTTGTATTGATTCGTGTTTACGTTGTGTTATTAAACATGGATCGAAATCTACACGCTGCATTTTGGTCCGACTCTACTTCAACCGAAGAAAGCCGTTACATAGAGACTTACCCAAAAAGACTCACAGCTGCAAATGCCACCAAAGGTGTTTCTACAAAGTATTGACTCAGGGGTGTGAATATTTATGTATATAAGATATTTCTTATTTCTGTATTTAATTTTCAATAAATAAATAACAAATCTGAAACACTGTCATTCTGGGGTACTGGTTGAGAATAACAAATGTAATCCATTTTGAATTCAGGCTGTAACACAACAAAATGTGGAACAAGTCAAGGGATATGAATACTTTCTGAAGACAATGTATCTATCTGGCTGACAGGCTGTCTCTATATTTACATAAAGCAAATTTGGAAATTTGCAATTAAACAGAATGGAATGGTACAACACATAAAAGCACATGAGTGGGTCACAAGCTAAAAACACTGACACACATTTGGCACACATGCTACCTCTCTTTACGTGCTACACATCAGCCCCATGTCAAGGGGAATGGGTGGACATAACATATGGGGCAGTATCCTGGGTTCACACAGAGGACAGGGGAGTATGGGCCCTCTCAGGGTTAGAAGGGAGTAGCTCTGATGATTCTGTCAAGGATGGCAATGAATTCAACACCAACATCTTTAAATCAAACAATTTACATCTAGGGCCAACAGTAATAACAAGAATGAGCTAGGATTTCAAAGTGTACAATAACTTACAACGTTAGAAACATACAATAACTCAGTGATAACAGGGCATGTGTGGGATTCTGAGGAGAGGAAGTATGGGTGTTGTCATCTCTAAAGCATGGGTTGTGAAGAATAAAAACAAACAACCAAGACTAGTTGGCCTTAATTTGTAATTGATTGGGTTAGGCCTGTGTTAATCCCACTGAGCTTCAATGGCACATCCTTTCATACACCTGTGACTGTAGGGGAGGATGAGAACAAGCTCTCATTAAACCCCATACTCCCGTTGGTAGAACCCTGTTGAGCAGCTTTAAAGAACTGCCCCTCATCAGAATGATAAGTGGCAAATACAGTAGCAGGGTCACGTTTTTTAAAGACTTCCTCTTCGTACTCTCAAACAAAATGTCTTCCCGTATTGTACACGGGCCTTTGAAGGTGATCAGTGATGGGCCTTGCATGCGGTTATCTTCTCAGGTCCTAATTTGATGCCTGTGTACTGTTTTCATGTGCTTGTGTTACATGCCAAGTTAGCTGAGTTAGCGTGGTGGAAATGTTTAATCTAGAGCTAAGTGTAGCAGTGTGACGTTGTTCCCCTAGATTACGCACCAACGTGCACACAAGGACCAGTTCAAATAGTCTAGATCAAGAGGGGATGTTAATAATTTGAAAATACCAATAATAATAATTCAGAGTTTTGCTTTTTATTTAATCACAGCTGCATAGCTAATGTTTTTTTTGTGTGCAAACACTTTTTCATATCTATATTGTAAATTCACTTGATTATAAAAGTTTTGTACATTTTGGTTTGGTCCAGGGTACGGTATCTGTGTTACCGTACCCTCCTATTGTTCTCTCTTTCCTGACCTTCAGCTAGCGAGGTATGTTGTCCTTAGCTCCGTTATTTTTCAATATAAAACTGTGTTAGAGTTACACAATGTGCTGTGGCGGAGAACTTTGTTGTGCCGTGCCGGAGATCTTTGTGGGCTATACTCGGCCTTGTCTCAGGATGGTAAGTTGGTGGTTGAAGGTATCCCTCTAGTGGTGTGGGGGCTGTGCTTTGGCAAAGTGGGTGGGGTTATATCCTTCCTGTTTTGGCCCTGTCCGGGGGTGTCATCGGATGGGGCCACAGTGTCTCCTGACCCCTCCTGTCTCAGCCTCCAGTATTTATGCTGCACTAGTTTATGTGCTAGGGTCAGTTTGTTATATCTGGAGTACTTCTCCTTTCCCATCCGGTGTCCTGTGTGAATTTAAGTATGCTCTCTCTAATTCTCTCTTTCTTTCTCTCTCTCGGAGGACCTCAGCCCTAGGACCATGCCTTAGGACTACCTGACATGATGACTCCTTGCTGTCCCCACTCCACCTCCAGTTTCAACTGTTCTGCCTGTGATTATTATTATTTGACCATGCTGGTCATTTATGAACATTTGAACATCTTGGCCATGTTCTGTTATAATCTCCACCCGGCACAGCCAGAAGAGGACTGGCCACCCCTCATAGCCTGGTTCCTCTCTAGGTTTCTTCCTAGGTTTCGGCCTTTCTAGGGAGTTTTTCCTAGCCACCGTGCTTCTACACCTGCATTGCTTGCTGTTTGGGGTTTTAGGCTGGGTTTCTGTACAGCACTTTGAGATATCAGCTGATGTACGAAGGGCTATATAAATTAATTTGATTGGATTTGATTTGCTATTATGGTTGCATAAGTTTTGTTAAATATTTATATTGTACATATTGTATGTTAAAACGTTTTGTCGAGCTCGCTTGTGGGTCCTTGGGACAGTGTTTGAGTGAGTTTCCAGGTGCTAACATATTGTACGTTGTCTCTTCGTGCGCAGGACAAATAAAAATCCAACAAGCAGACCTCAAGTTGTGGCAGTGTCCTCATTAAATTACACAACGCAGAACGAACCACGCTACACAAGCATGTTGATTTTTAATCCAAGGGTGTCTTGCTATTGACACACTTGGTGAACTATGCAAGATTACGCGACAATAACATGAATTAGTGAGACAGTATAGACAGTGCAGGTGAGTGCAGGTAGGGTAGACCGAGCAAGTGCTTTGTGGTTGTTACCATGTCCCTCCCCTTTATGTTAAGGTTTTTAGAAATTGTAGCAAATGTATTAAAATATAAAACTGAAATATCACATTTACATAAGTATTCAGAGCTTTTATTCAGTACTTTGTTGAAGCCTTTGGCAGCGATTACAGCCTTGAGTCTTCTTGGGTATGACACTACAAGCTTGGCACACCTGTATTTGGGGAGATTCTCACATTCTTCTCTGCAGATCCTCTCAAGCTCAGTCAGGTTGGATGGGGAGCATCGCTGCAAAACTATTTTCAGGTCTTTCCAGAGATGTTCGATTGGGTTCAAGTCTGAGCTCTGGCTGGGCCACTCAAGGACATTCAGAGACTTGTCCCGAAGCCACTCCTGCTTTGTCTTGGCTGTGTGCTTTGAGTTATTGTCCTGTTGGAAGCTGAACCTTCACCCAGACTGAGGTCCTGTGCGCTCTGGAGTAGGTTTTCATGAAGGATCTCTCTGTACTTTGCTTCGTTCCTCTTTCCTTCGATCCTGACTAGTCTCCCAGTCCCTGCTGCTGAAAAACATCCCCAAAGCATGATGCTGCCACCACTATTCTTCACCATAGGGATGGTGCCAGGTTTCCTACAGATGTGACGCTTGGCATTCAGGCAAAAGAGTTTCATCAGACCAAAGAATCATGTTTCTCATGGTCAGAGTCCCCTAGGTTGCCTTTTGTCAAACTCCAAGCAGGCTGTCATGTGCATTTTACTGAGGAGTGGCTACCGTCTGGCCACTCTAACATAAATGCCTAATTGGTGGAGAGCTGCAGAGATGGTTGTCCTTCTAGAAGGTTCTCCCATCTCCACAGAGGAACTCTGGAGCTCTGTCAGAGTGACCATCGGGTTCTTGGTCACCTCCTTGACCAAGGCCCTTCTCCCCCGATTGCTCAGTTTGGCCAGGCAATCAGCTCTAGGAAGAGTCTTGTTGGATTTAAGAATGAAGGAGACCACTGTGTTCTTGGGGACCTTCAATGCAGCAGAAATGTTTTGGTTTCCTTCCCCAGATCTTTGCCTCGACACAATCCTGTCTGGTCTACGGACAACACCTTTGACCTCATGGCTTGTTTTTTCTCTGACATGCAATGTCAACTGTGGAACCTTATATAGAGAGGTATGTGCTTTTCCACATCATGTCCAATCAATTGAATTTACCACAGGTGGACTCCAATTCAGTTGTAGATAGAGCTCAAGGATGATCAATGGAAACAGGATGCATATGAGCTCAATTTCGATTCTCATAGCAAAGGGTTTGAAAAATTTCGTTTTTTTATTTGTAATACATTTGCAAACATTTCTAAAACCCTGTTTTACTTTGTCATTATGGGGTAATGTGTGTAGATTGATGAGAAAGAATTCATATTTCATCAATTTTAGAATAATACTGTAACGTAACAACATGTGGAAAATGTCAAGGGGTGTCAATGTCAAGGGGTCTGAATAATACCGAATGCACTGTACACACTGTGTATTTTTGCAATTAAGGCACATATAACATTCTTTTTTTGTAACACATACAGTGCCTTGCGAAAGTATTCGGCCCCCTTGAACTTTGCAACCTTTTGCCACATTTCAGGCTTCAAACATAAAGATATAAAACTGTATTTTGTTGTGAGGAATCAACAACAAGTGGGACACAATCATGAAGTGGAACGGCATTTATTGGATATTTCAAACTTTTTTAACAAATCAAAAACTGAAAAATTGGGCGTGCAAAATTATTCAGCCACTTTACTTTCAGTGCAGCAAACTCTCCAGGAGTTCAGTGAGGATCTCTGAATGATCCAATGTTGACCTAAATGACTAATGATGATAAATACAATCCACCTGTGTGTAATCAAGTCTCCGTATAAATTCACCTGCACTGTGATAGTCTCAGAGGTCCGTTAAAAGCGCAGAGAGCATCATGAAGAACAAGGAACACACCAGGCAGGTCCGAGATACTGTTGTGAAGAAGTTTAAAGCCGGATTTGGATACAAAAAGATTTCCCAAGCTTTAAACATCCCAAGGAGCACTGTGCAAGCGATAATATTGAAATGGAAGGAGTATCAGACCACTGCAAATCTACCAAGACCTGGCCGTCCCTCTAAACTTTCAGCTCATACAAGGAGAAGACTGATCAGAGATGCAGCCAAGAGGCCCATGATCACTCTGGATGAACTGCAGAGATCTACAGCTGAGGTGGGAGACTCTGTCCATAGGACAACAATCAGTCGTATATTGCACAAATCTGGCCTTTATGGAAGAGTGGCAAGAAGAAAGCCATTTCTTAAAGATATCTATAAAAAGTGTCGTTTAAAGTTTGCCACAAGCCACCTGGGAGACACACCAAACATGTGGAAGAAGGTGCTCTGGTCAGATGAAACCAAAATTGAACTTTTTGTCAACAATGCAAAACGTTATGTTTGGCGTAAAAGCAACACAGCTGAACACACCATCCCCACTGTCAAACATGGTGGTGGCAGCATCATGGTTTGGGCCTGCTTTTCTTCAGCAGGGACAGGGAAGATGGTTAAAATTGATGGGAAGATGGATGGAGCCAAATACAGGACCATTCTGGAAGAAAACCTGATGGAGTCTGCAAAAGACCTGAGACTGGGACGGAGATTTGTCTTCCAACAAGACAATGATCCAAAACATAAAGCAAAATCTACAATGGAATGGTTCAAAAATAAACATATCCAGGTGTTAGAATGGCCAAGTCAAAGTCCAGACCTGAATCCAATCGAGAATCTGTGGAAAGAACTGAAAACTGCTGTTCACAAATGCTCTCCATCCAACCTCACTGAGCTCGAGCTGTTTTGCAAGGAGGAATGGGAAAAAATGTCAGTCTCTCGATGTGCAAAACTGATAGAGACATACCCCAAGCGACTTACAGCTGTAATCGCAGCAAAAGGTGGCGCTACAAAGTATTAACTTAAGGGGGCTGAATAATTTTGCACGCCCAAATTTTCAGTTTTTGATTTGTTAAAAAAGTTTGAAATATCCAATAAATGTCGTTCCACTTCATGATTGTGTCCCACTTGTTGTTGATTCTTCACAAAAAATACAGTCTGAAGCCTGAAATGTGGCAAAAGGTCGCAAAGTTCAAGGGGGCCGAATACTTTCGCAAGGCACTGTATAAAAGGGGAATACCCTGAACTCCATGCATTATTTGTCCGTGCCAGTAAAATGTCAAGTTCAGTCAATTTCTGATTGATTATAAAAAGTGGAGAAGTTTGGAGTATCTTCATGCATTGTCCAACTGTTGCATTTACTATAATTGTTTTTAAAACTTTTAACAATTCTGCTGACTGTTGCTCAAGTAAATTGCATCTATTTTTTACAGTGTAAATATACCACTAATCCATAGGGTAGCATGTTGGTTTGATAGCATGGTGGTTTGAATCCACAGGCCTATAAACTGACCAAACTGACTGCTGTCAGTTCTTCACATTTTACCAGCAGAAGAATACGGCTCTCGTAAAAGAGATGAGTAGCCGTACGAAGTCATTCAATGGACATATACACACACCACCTGCTGAGATATTCCAAAATAAAACTACACCAAAATAAAGATTCACTGCCATGTTTTTTTCAAGAAAGAGAAAAAAAGATTGAATAAATGGAGTGGACTATTGGTCCAATGTAGCATATACTGTACCTTCAGGCCATGAATATCTAAAAGGGCCTGTGTCAGAGATCATAAATGCCATTTTGATGGCTTATGAATCTCATTGGATTTATGATTATTAGCTGTGTGACGGTTATGGCTCACCCCATACTAATGGACTGGGGTAGTCCATGGTATAGCCCACATAGTTACAGTAAAATGGAAGAAGCATATTAGAGCTCACAACCACCCCTATAGATATAGTAGAGCCATTATAGACCTATATGCTAAATCAACTATCCACAAGTCATTCAAAACTTCAGGCCACGTGCACTCTCTATTCCTAATCTAATCTGCCTTTAAACTTTTCCATGACTCCAAAAGTAGCTTCTCTATCCTATCCTCAATCAGCAATTTGTATTTTTCATATGACACTTGTTAGCAATGCTAAAAGTTAGTTCTTAAAAAGGGGGGGAAAGAAGATATTCTATCAAGGGATTGACGCCCCTCCCTTACTCCTCCTTGTCTCCTATAACATCCCTCTGTCTAGTGTCTATGCCCTCAAAACAGCATCAGTAAAATAAGTGGGTGCAGACAAGAGAAGGCATGAGTTGATTTTCAATGGGATTTAAGCAGAGGAGACACAGGGGCAGAAATCTTTTCCCTTTTGTCTGCTGTTGAAATGGGTCTGATGAGGCGCGAGCTAGAGGCTCTGCTTGTCATATAGGTCCTGATCTCTTGTGAGAATGTGAATCCCATCATTTCGGGCTCTGCACCGAATCAGGGTACATTCCTGCCCGGGAGAGGAAGATGAGGGCCAAATGAAGTGAGACCAACTTACAAGAAAGTGCAAAAAAAAGAAAAAAATTGAGAGGTTTCCTTCAAAATGTTCAGATCAGTGTACTTTCACTGTATTGGCTTGGTTTCTTTTAATGGAATCCTTTTGGTTTGTCTTAAAGGCCCAGTGCATCAACAATTTGATTTTCCTGTGTTTTATATATATTTCCACACTATGAGATTGGAATAACACTGTGAAATTGTTAGAATTATGATAATGCCCTGTTAGTGTAAGAGCTGTTTGAAAAGACTGCCTGAAATGTCAGCCTGTTTTGGTGGAATGCAGTTTTGGGCTTCCATTGTGACATCACCATGTGGAAATTAGTTAATAGACCAATAAGAATGAGTGTTCCAAACCTCTCTGCCAATAACAGCACATTTTCAGTTTTCTCCTCCCCACTTAGACCACTCCCAGACAGTCCTAGAAAAATTCTTGCTTGCAAAATTACCCTTTGCTAAGAACCTATTTTTGCTTATTTTTTTTCTTCCATGAAAACAATTAGGTACTTAACTGTTACCCAGTAATTATTTGACAATGAGATAAAAACGTCTGCATTGGAACTTTAACATTTTCTCTCTTTGCAAGGCATTTCAACTGATTATGAGTACTTTGCAATCTGCGACAGCATGATTAATGCTTCACTTTCATGAGGAGAATTTTAACAGCACCTCTTCAGCGCTCAATGCACACCCAATTATGCGTCTGAGCCAGTAACCTTGAATTTATGTCGCCATGGCAACAAAACTGGTCATGCATTATGGATTGTCATTGAAATTCTACACCCCTACCTAACATAATGAGAGCCCAGGACTTAATCAAATCAGCTATTCTGTGTGACACAAAGTGAAGAAGTAGTTCTCATTGTTGGGCGCCCTGCAGAAGGCACCAGGCCTGACGGGTCCGGCAGATGTAGAGCTGCAGCCTGATAGATGGCTCCCATATACATCAGTGAACATATAGACAGATGGTCCTCAATGCCTGGAATTTCCAGGCCAGGAAGCAGCTGTTCAGGCTAACCTCTGCTGTCCGTCTCACCTTGTTGTCATGGAACATTGAGCAGAGAAGGAGAATGTGATAGTGGATGGCTACACTGTGTAGGGCTGTAGAGGAGTATAGGACCACTGAGACTGGGGCCTGTTGCCTGGCTGGATTTCAAATTAAGAATTTTCACTGGGTGGCACTTTTTGGCACTCCTCTTTATCTCTTCTCTTCTCTTCTCTCTCTCTCTCTCTCTCTCTCTCTCTCTCTCTTTTTCCTCCCTATTTTATTGTTTTGGCTTGCCTTCTGGTCTGGGTGGTAGTGAAGTAGTAGTCCCTTTCTTTTGCACACGACCGGGAAAAGAGGTAAAGAGGCCCAGGATGAAATCCCTTTTCTTCTTTTTCTCTCCCCACCTTCCTCGCGCTCTTCCTCCCTCTCTCTCTCTCTCTTATCAATTCCCTCTCTTCACTGCTCCGTCCCAGTCCTATGACAGATCACATAATTGTAGTAAATCACTGTGCTGTATTAATGCAATCTATTTTTCATCTCCTCCTGGCTCCATCCCCTCTGCTCCCCTCTCTGTTGCTTTTCTTGAGGCCCATCCCTGGCTTTTACATAAAATATTGATTGCTCGTGTATTTCTCTCATTGTATGTAAGCATTTTTATTCGCCAAAAGGCAAGTTGAGGAAGCCAGTCTCTCCTCAAGTGCTTTTAGTACCTCAGCAGTTTCCTTTGCAGTCCCTGGTTTTTCCCCTGCATCATCGGTACAGACTGGAGTAGTGAGGAGAGACTGGTGAGGACTACTGAGGGTTGAATGGAATCACCAGGCATGACCATAGCTTCCTGTTGGTCAAGGGCCTGTCTTTGTCAATGTGTAGAGTTGGGCCATTGATTATTCTATCACACACACTCTGACACACGCGCGCTCACACACACACTCCACAGCATAGTGGTATGTACAGGAGGTTCCTCATCCTCACATAATTCATAATGATACACAGTATTCTAAATGAAGCAAAATTATGTCTGCAGTTGATAAACAACCAGATCAGCGCTAATTGGATGACAGCCCAGTTGTCGAATATGTCTAAAACGTCCAACACGTCTGCTCATCTCCAATTACCATGACGTCTGAGTTAGAGTAGGAGCACCCAGAGAGTGGGAGACAGACGTCATGTGAAATGTTTCTGGATGTTTTCAGATGTGCTTGATGAATCCTGCTCATTCTGCCTGATGACACCCCAGCTTCTCTCTCTCTCTCTCTCTCTCTCTCTCTCTCTCTCTCTCTCTCTCTCTCTCTCTCTCTCTCTCTCTCTCTCTCTCTCTCTCTCTCTCTCTCTCTCTCTCTCTCTCTCTCTCTCTCTCTTCTCTCTCTCTCTCTCTCTCTCTCTCTCTCTCATCACATATGCTTCTGGTGTCACCTGTCATAAAGTGTATTCTTAGCCTCTCTCTCTCTCTCCCAGGATTTGGGACACTCAGGAATTCGTTACTGGAAAGGAGGAAAAATTGTTAATTTAAGTCCATTCCTCATAATGGATTATATGTGCGTATTTTTGTGATTAGAGTGTCCCAAATGCATTATGGACATTGCAGTTCACTGAAAGTATCATCGTTATCTTTAGTTGACACTGAAGTGACTATGAGAGTGTCTGTCTCTGTCATAGTATAGGGATGTATATTCTTCTCTATTATTATACACAACGTATAAGCTTACCTAGCCTGTCCCTGCAGTCAATGACCATATGGGATGGAATGTTATTAATATTTTCAAAAGCACGATGAAAATCCGGTGTTTCTATGTCAAACTGTTTTGTTATATTTCAGTCTGCTGTGATGTATATAAAGTGTAATATTGGGACGCAAACTCAAAATGGAATACATTTCAAATCTATATCTGACATGGTACAGGTACATTTTCGTTTCAAAGAAGATTTGTTGAAGACTACCAACAATCACTCTGCATGATTCTGAATTAGCCCACTGCAGTAAAAGGTTTTAATGGAATAGTGTTTATAAGACATGGCGACAGAATGGTAAAGCAGAACACAGATGACTTTTACGCGTACAGTATACTGTATGCTGTGACCACAAAGCACAATAAGTGATTCAAAGAATGTCCCAAACTTTGCATTAAGTTATGTAATTCAAATGAACAAGAGATATTATTTTATGAGTTGCGCAAATAAATAAATATTCGCTCATTAATTACAGTATGTGCCACATAGCCTTGGGTTTCATACATGTTAACATCAGAAGCCTCGTCCCTAAGTTTGTTTTATTCACTGTTTTAGCACACTCCGCCAACCCTGATGTCCTAGCCTTTTCTGAATACTTGCATAGGAAGGCCACCAAAAATTCTGAAATGTTCATCCCCAACCACAACATTTTCCGTCAAAATAGAACTGCCAAAGTGGGCGGAGTTGCAATCTACTGCAGAGATAGCCTGCAGAATTCTGTCTTACTATCCAAGTCTGTGCCCAAACAGTTCGAGCTTCTACTTTTAAAAATCAACCTTTCCAGAAACAAGTCTCTCACTGTTGCCGCTTGTTATAGACCCCTCTCAGCCCCCAGCTGTGCCCTGGACACCATATGTGAATTGATTGCCTTTGGTTTGAATTGAATTGATTGTTTGGTGACCTAAACTGGGATATGCTTAACGTCATAAAATCCGTCCTACAATCTAATCAAGATGCCCTCAATCTCACATAAATTATCAAAGAACCTACCAGGTACAACCCCAAATCCGTAAACATGGGCACCCTCATAGATATTATCCTGACCAACTTGCCCTCCAAATACACCTCTGCTGTCTTCAACCAGGATCTCAGCGATCACTGCCTCATTGCCTGTGTCCATAATGGTCAAATGACCACCCCTCATCACTGTCAAACGCTCCCTAAAATACTTCAGCGAAAAGGTCTTTCTAATCGACCTGTCCAGGTTATCCTGAAAGGATATTGACCACATCCCATCAGTAGAGGATGCCTGGCTGTTCTTTAAAAGAGCATTCCTCATCATACGCATGCCCAATAAAAAAAAACAACTAAGACAGATATAGCCCCTGGTTCACTCCTGACTTGACTGCCCTTAACCAACACAAAAACATCCTGTGGCGTATTGCATTAGCATCGAATAGCCCCTGCGATATGCAACTTTTCAGGGAAGTCGGGATCAAAATGCACAGTCAGTTAGGAAAGCAAAGGCTAGTTTTTTTGAACAGAAATTTACATCCTGTAGCACTAATTCCAAAAATGTTGGGACACTGTAAAGTCCATGGAGAATAAGAGCATCTCCTCCCAGAGGCTAGGAAACACTGTCACCACCGATAAATCTACGATAATCGAGAATTTAATTAAGTATTTTACTACGGCCGACCATGCTTTCCACCTGGCTACCCGTACTCGGCAAACAGTTCTGCACTCCCCGCAGCAACTTATCACCACATTCTAATTGGCAGACTCAAAAGCCTTGGTTTCTCTGTGGCCTCCAACTGCTCTTAAATGATAGTATTACTAAATGCATGCTCTTCTAACGATCGCTGCCCACACCCGCCCGACCGACTAGCATCACTACTCTGGACGGTTCGGACCTAGAATATGTGGACAACTACAAATACCTAGGTGTCTGGATAGACTGTAAACTCTACTTCCAGATTCACATTAAGCATCTTCAATCCAAGAGTAAATCTAGAATCGGCTTCCTATTTCACAACAAAGCCTCCGTCACTCATGCAGCCAAACATACCCTCGTAAAACTGACTATCCTATCAATCCTTGACTTCGGCAATGTAATTGACAAAATAGCCTCCAACACTCTACTCAGCAAATTGGATGGAGTCTATCACAGTGCCATCCGTTTTGTCACCCACCACTGCGACCTGTATGCTGTCATTGGCTGTCCCTCGCTACATATCCATCACCAAACCCACTGGCTACAGGTCATCTGTAAGTCTTTGCTAGATGGTCACCATATCAACACCCACCCTACGTGCTCCAGCAGGTATATTTCAGTGGTCATCCCCAAAGCCAACACCTCTTTGGCCGCCTTTCCTTCTAGTTCTCTGCTGCCAATGACGGGAACTACTTGCAAAAGTCACTGAAGCTGGAAACTTATATCTCCCTCACTAACTATAAGCATCAGCTGTCAGAGCAGCTTACCGATCACTGCACCTGTACACAAACTATCGGTAAATAGCCCACCCAACTACCTCATCCCCATATTGTTATCTTTTTGCACCCCAGTATCTCTACTTGCACATCATCGTCTGTACATCTATCACTCCAGTGTTAATGCTAAATTGTAATTATTTCGCCACTATGGCCTATTTCCTGCCTTACCCCCCTAATCTTACTACATTTGCCCACACCGTATATAGCTGAGCCACTAAAGGATATTCAGATACTGTATAGCACGTAGTGACATCTGCTGATGTAAAAATGGCTTTATAAATACATTTTATTCATTGATTTATTGTCCCGAAGCTGCGTTGTCTTGGCCTTGTGCTTAGGGTTGTTGTCCTGTTGGAAGGTGAACCTTCGCCCCAGTCTGAGTTCCTAGGTGCTCTGGAGCAGGTTTTCATCAAGGATCTCTCTGTACTTTGCGCCGTTCATCTTTCCCTTGATCCTGACTAGTTTCCCAGTCCTTGCCGCTGAAAAACATCCCCACAGCATGATGTTGCCAACACCATGCTTCACCGTAGGGATGGTGCCAGGTTTCCTGCAGACGTAACGCTTGGCATTCAGGCTTGGCAAGAGTTCAATATTGGTTTCATTAAACCAGAGAACCTTGTTTCTCATGGTCTGAGAGTCTTTAAGTGCCTTTTGGCAAACTCCAAGCGGGCTGTCATGTGCCTTTTACTGAGGAGTGGGTTCAGTCTGGCCACTAGGTTTGTAGGCATCCTTACTTCCACACACTTTTTCAGTTCTGCCCACATATTTTCAATAGGATTGAGGTCAGGGCTTTGTGATGGCCACTCCAATATCTTGACTTTGTTGTCCTTAAGCACTTTTTCCACTACTTTGGAAGTATGCTTGGGGTCATTGTCCATATGGAATACCCATTTGCGACCAAGCTTGAACTTCCTGACCTATGTCTTGAAATTTTGCTTCAATATATCCACATAATTTTTCTTTCTTCATGATGCCATCTATTTTGTGAAGTGCACCAGTCCCTCCTGCAGTAAAGCAACCACACAACATGATGCTGCCACCCCCGTGCATTACGGGTTGGGATGGTGTTCTTTGTCCCTTTTTCCTCCAAACATAATGATGGTCATTATGGCCAAACAGTTCCATTTTTGTTTCATCAGACCAGAGGACAATTCTCCAAAAAGTATGATCTTGGTCCCCATGTGCAGTTGTAAACCATAGTCTGGCTATTTTATGGTGGTTTGCAGCAGTGGCTTCTTCCTTACTGAGGTGCATTTCAGGTTATGTTGATATAGGACTCGTTTTACTGTGAAAATAGTTACTTTTGTACCTGTTTCCTCCAGCATCTTCACAAGGTCCTTTGCTGTTGTTCTGGGATTGTAAAGGTCCTGTGTGTAGCTGGTGTAGAGAGTCAGGGGCAGGACAGCAAATATGAGTAAGCAACGTACTTTACTCAAAATGTACAACGAACAATCACTCACAAGCAAATATGAGGAACAGAGGGTTAAATAATAAACAAGTAATTGGGTGAGTGAAACCAGGTGTGTAAGACAAAACAAATGGTAAATGAAAAGTGGACCGGCGGTGGCTAGAGGGCCGGTGACGTTGACCGGAGGACGAGGCGCAGGCGTCGGAGCGGAGGGATGGAACTGACGGGCCCCGATCCGGACGTCCGTGGGTAGCTAGTAGGTTGTCCAGCCGGATGGACAGGTCCACCAGCTGGTCCAACGTGAGGGTGGTGTCTCGGCAGGCCAACTCCCGACGGACGTCCTCGCGCAGACTGCACCGGTAGTGATCGATCAGGGCCCTGTCGTTTCATCCGGTGCTGGCGGCCAGGGTCCGGAAGTCCAAAGCAAAATCCTGCCGCGTCTCCTTCACTCCATACAGCGTTGGCCCACTCCAGGGCTTTGCCTGAGAAGCAGGAGACGAGGGCAGACACGCTCTCACACCCCGAATGAGCCGGGTGGACGGTCGCCAGGTAGAGCTCCATCTGGAGTAGGAACCCCTGGCATCCGGTAGCCGTCTCATCTCATTCCCTCTGGAGTGCGAAGGGTGAAGGAGGGGTGGACAGTGGGGCATGCTGTAGTGGAGCTCGTGGAGGCACTGGAAAACCTCCTCCTCTCTCCCAACGATCCATCGTCTGCAGCACGCGATCCATGGTGGTGCCCAGATGTTGCAACATGGTTGCGTGCTGCTGGACGCGCTCCTCTACCGCCACAGGGAGGGCGTCTGCTCCTGCTGACTCCATTCCAGGTTAGTGATTCTGTAAAGGTCCTGTGTGTAGCTGGTGTAGAGAATCAGGCGCAGGACAGCAGATATGAGTAATCAAGTACTTTACTCAAAATATACAAAATATAAAGCAATATAGCGAGCCCACAAAAACGGACCGATTAACAACAAACAATCACTCACAAACAAACATGGGGAACAGAGGGTTAAATAATAAACAAGTAATTGGGTAAGTGAAACCAGATGTGTAAGACAATGACAAAACAAATGGAAAATGAAAAGTGGATCGGCGGTGGCGTCGACCGCCGGTCGCCGCCCGAACAAGGAGAGTGGCCGACTTCTGCGGAAGTTGTGACAGGGATTGATTTGCACTTTTCGCACCAAAGTATGTTCATCTCTAGGAGACAGAACACGTCTCCTTCCTGAGCGGTTTGACGGCTGCGTGGTCCCATGGTGTTTACACTTGCGTACTATTGCTTGTACAGCTGAACGTAGTAGTTTCAGGCGTTTGGAAATTGCTCCCAAAGATGAACCAGACTTGTGGAGGTCAACAATTTTTTTCCTCAGGTCCTGGCTGATTTATTTAGATTTTCCTGTAATGTCAAGCAAATAGGCACTGAGTTTGAAGGTAGGCCTTGAAATACACCCACAGGTACCCCTCTATTTGACTCAAATGATGTCAATTTTTTTATATTCAAGCTGTTTAAAGGCACAGTCAACAGGTATCAGGTATTTCTGTTTTTCATTTTGAATAAATTCGCAAACATACAAGAAACTGTTTTCGCTTTGTCATTATGGGGCATTGTGTGTAGATTGGTGAGGAAAAACATGTATTTAATCCATTTTAGAATAAGGCTCTACATTTTGGAAAAGTGCATAAGACGTAGGTTTAGGGAACCATTTGGAATTGGCCCAGTCGAGGATAGGAGAGGGCAGGGGAGGGTGAGAGATGAGGGTACGAGAGAATAGGGCGATAGGAGGGTTTGGGCAGAGAGGACATGAGGATGAGATAGGAAAGTGAGGGGAGGTCAGGGAAAAAGCAGAGCAGGGGGAGAGAGAAGATATGTTTTACAGAGGTAAAAGCTATAACCCATTCAAATAAAATCCCCTTAAGTTCTAAAATAAACACAAAATATTTGGACCAATAAGCACAGAGGAGAAATAATGTTTGTTACAGTGGGTTTTGTAGTTTGCTAAACAGATTTTAGGTCCTGAAGCAATCAATAATATTGTGTTGAACTATTGTGCACGCTCAAGAAAGACAACTCCTTCTATGTACACAAGTCAATTTGTCCGCATTAGTTGGGTAGTGCACTTTCCTCAATGACAAAAACATTTCCAGTTCGTCATATTTTCATTTCAATAAAACTGTAATTTGTTGGGGCTACCAGAGAGACCAGTGGTCACATTCAACAATCTGTTCTATGACAAATTCAACAATATTTTCCAAGAAAAGATTACTAAAGACACAGGTACCATAGACACGTGAATGGGTGGTCAAGGCGCTTCCACCCGAGTTCTCTAAAGGCACTGGGGGGAGACTCAGTTTTAGTGGGAAGGGAACATGGGAGATCTTATCAACCATTCCAATCAAGATCTTGCTCCAACTGCTTAGCAAGAATTTATATAATACGAGGGGAGTGTCTATGTCTCATGAATGCAGATTGTGGCCAATTATATCCCCTGTTTTCCTTGTTAGTGGACTAGTCCATTAGTCACTTCCCTGTTTTGTGACGTGTGCCCCGTAGTAATTCCCTGCAAAGCCAGCATGAGTTATCTGATCTCTAACCCCTTTAAACATGTATAGTTACAAAGTGCTACATTCTATTGAATGTTCAACAGTTGTGGTCCATAAGGGTTCATTTTTGTTTGTAGGAGCTACCTTACACGCACTGAAGTACTAAAGTCCTGAAAGCAAAAGAAAAAATATTTGGACCAATCAGAAGAGATAAACACAATGTTTTTTCTTGCTGCGTTTACTTTTCTTACTTAGTTCGCAACACAGACTTTGCACTTTGGGAGACATCTTGTGTTGATTAAGCTGCACTAGTATTTCCTGGAACACTTCAAAAGTGAAATGGAGTGTCTTTGGGTAGCTCAAGTCAAGTGCATATATCAAACATAGAAGTATGGCACAAGCAGATGCCACTGAAGTCAGTTCATTCACTACCTCCACACCTTTAATAACTACACCAATGTCCTCTGGAGGATGCTTGGGTCCTTCTCCTTCCTTCCGAATGCCCAAGCACTGCCATAGTGAGCTGCTCCAGGTCGTTCACAGCCTTGTCAGCCTGACTTTCCTACAAGAGACAACATGACAAAAATGCAACGAATAATTAGTTCAAATGTAAGAAAGACACGGTTCACTCAGCTTTATCTGTCCTGTAAAGGAATTTAGTATCAAGACAAGAAATGCTGACCTGAATGAATGAATGTTGAACCTTACCAAGTACTCCCTGATCAGGTCCTTCTCGTCTTCTCCCAGGTAGATGATGAGGTACTTCAGGATACACTCTCTTTTAACGTGAATGTCCTCAGTCTGGGCAAAGACAAACTTGATCAATTCTCCTTCACATGCTCTTTCCACACACACACATTCAATCATCCCCCATTTTCTATTTCTCTCCCTTGCATGAGTTTCACTAAATACCTCCCCGCACCATCTACCTCCATCTCTGAAGAAGCACATGCATAGTTGTCTTGTGTGTACAATCAAAAATGTACTAGATGTACCTGATCCAAAATGTTCATGATGTCAGTGGTCTTGTTCCACGTTATTCCTCCTTTGGCTTGGATTACTTTGATCAGCTGACTTGAATGCACGTCTAACTGGGCCATGAACTTGTCCTCAGAAACAGCATTGATCTGAAACATATAACTTAGAACAGAGCTTTGGAATCAGAATAACAAATCCAGCCTGAATTTCCATTCAAATCCCCAACATCTACTTCCTCTCAACTTTTGCACATTGTGACAAATGTATAATAGCCCACTGTATCTAAAACCAATAAATTCAGCTCGCACATCCTCTCATTTCCATTATTTTAGACATAGGCCTACCTCTTTCTCTTGGAACAGCATAGGCAGTATTGTCTTAAAACCTTCAATCCTGGGTTGCTTGCTCTCCACCTCCTGCCATTTTGTCCCAGATAGTCTTCTCATTATTCCTTTCCCCAACCTCTTTCAGAAGTTCAAGCCCCTCTTTTTCATGGCTTTCGGGAGACTGACCAGTAGGAATGGATGGGTAGTAGTTAGCCTCAGAAACGTTTTGGCCTCTTAACCTTTTTTTAATAGGGAAAGGATCAGCAGTCACTTTGGATTTCAGTGAGTTAACTGAGACCTCAAGACACCAGGGTAATTTGAGCTGCGTCCTGTAGTTTCCCATTTTGTGCTTAAGTCTTTGTTTCCAACCGTAGAAACCATTGAACAATCTGGGTTCTTTCAAGCAGGGGTGCTTCTTGATTAAGGCCTCCAAAACCATGCATAAATCTATTTCTGCTGGGTAGGTCTTGTATTTGAAGATTTCCTCTGCTAGTTTATCCAGTATATCGGTTTTCAGCTTGGAGCTGATAGTCAGCATTGTTTGGCTAACCTGGTATTCAGCATTTGCCCTCTCAAGTTGGATCACACTGTCATATGAGAAGCGTGGAATCGGAAAGTCCGTTGGCCAATGTTCTGTTCAGGATGACATAGACTCGGAGGACGAGAGGATCAGCGTGTCATCCGATGCTATCGAAATGCAGTCGTTAGAGCCATGTAAGGCAGAGTGAGACGCAGTCTCAACAGGGGTACTGGTAAAAGGTGAGATGGTGTGTTGTTGGATCACCTTCACTGTCCCCAAATCCTGAAGTTCAGAGGTAGTAGTCAGATTGAAGTACTCGTTGTCAAAATCTTTGTCCATGTATTGCAGCCCAATGTTGCCGTTCAACCGAAAGGCAATCTTTATCGTTTTGAGTAGGTCATCCTTCATTTCCGGTATGCCATTCTGGCAGTTCAGTTTTTCAGTGTTGTTCTCCCCGAAGACGCCCTTGCGGGCTCCAGCCATTTTTATACCTGGATCTCGCAGCTAGCTAGCTGCTATCCGTGTGAATATCGGCTTACGTCAATTCCGGAGCAAACATCAATTATTCCGGAGCTAGCCATCTGAAGAGTTCCATCAGTCACTCCTGGGCTACAATCACCTATCCGGACCCGTTTTACTGCCAACGCGGAGCCCCACCAGGCCTTCACAACTAGACTACCGTTGCAACTAGACTACCGACGTTATCTGCCCGAGGGAGTTATCCAGCTGGCTCCTCCGTTGCGACATTACCTGAACGCCCATCTGCGGTCCGCTAATCGTTAGCTGACTTATCGGCTGCTATCTGAATAGACCTATCGAACAATTATTTTCTTTTTTCTTGGGCCTCTATAACTATATCTTTTTTTTGTGTTGCAAATTGGATTGATCCCCTCTACCACACGGAACCTCACTAATCCTACCGATGGAAACGCACAAGGTGGCTAAAAACAGACCTCCATCCTATGCTAGCTTGCTACCGATGGCCCGGCTAGCTGTCTGAATCGCCGTGACCCCAACCAACCTCACTACTCACTGGACCCTTTTGATTACTTGACTAAGCATGCCTCTCCTTAATGTCAATATGACTTGTCCATTGCTGTTCTGGCTAGTGTTTATTGGCTTATTTCACTGTAGAGCCTCTAGTCCTGCTCACTATACCTTATCCAACCTATTAGTTCCACCACCCACACATGCAATGACATCTCCTGGTTTCAGTGATGTTTCTAGAGAAAACATCTCTCTCATCATCGCTCAATACCTAGGTTTACCTCCACTGTATTCACATCCTACCATACCTTTGTCTGTACATTATAACTTGAAGCTATTTTATCGCTCCCAGAAACCTCTTTTTACTCTCGTTTCCAGACGTTCTAGACGACCAATTCTCATTGCTTTTAGCCGTACCCTTATCCTACTCCTCCTCTTTTCCTCTGGTGATGTAGAGGTGAATCCAGGCCCTGCAGTGCCTAGCTCCACTCCTATTCCCCAGGCGCTCTCTTTTGATGACTTCTGTAACCGTAATAGCCTTGGTTTCATGCATGTTAACATTAGAAACCTCCTCCCTAAGTTTGTTTTATTCACTGCTTTAGCACACTCTGCCAACCCGGATGTTCTAGCTGTGTCTGAATCCTGGCTTAGGAAGACCACCAAAAATTCAGAAATTTTCATCCCAAACTACAACATTTTCAGACAAGATAGAACTGCCAAAGGGGGCCGTGTTGAAATCTACTGCAAAGATAGCCTGCAGAGTTCTGTCCTACTATCCAGGTCTGTACCCAAACAATTTGAACTTCTACTTTTAAAAATCCACCTCTCTAAAAACAAGTCTCTCACTGTTGCCGCCTGCTATAGACCACCCTCTGCCCCCAGCTGTGCTCTGGACATCATATGTGAACTGATTGCCCCCCATCTATCTTCAGAGCTAGTGCTGCTAGCCGACCTAAACTGGAACATGCTTAACACCCCAGCCATCCTACAATTTAAGCTTGATGCCCTCAATCTCACACAAATTATCAATGAACCTACCAGGTACCTCCACAAAGTCGTAAACACGGGCACCCTTATAGATATCATCCTAACCAACTTGCCCTCTAACCAAGATCTCAGCGATCACTGCCTCATTGCCTGCATCCGTAATGGGTCAGAGGTCAAATGACCTCCACTCATCACTGTCAAACGCTCCCTGAAACACTTCAGCGAGCAGGCCTTTCTAATCGACCTGGCCGGGGTATCCTGGAAGGATATTGATCTCATCCCGTCAGTAGAGGATGCCTGGTTATTTTTTTTAAATGCCTTCCTAACCATCTTAAATAAACATTCCCCATACAAGAAATTTAGAACCAGGAACAGATATAGCCCTTGGTTCTTCCAAGACTGCCCTTAACCAACACAAAAACATCCTATGGCGTTCTGCATTAGCATCGAACAGCCCCCGTGATATGCAGCTTTTCAGGGAAACTAGAAACCATTATACACAGGCAGTTAGAAAAGCCAAGGCTAGCTTTTTCAAGCAGAAATTTGCTTCCTGCAACACTAACTAAAAAAAGTTCTGGGACACTGTAAAGTCCATGGAGAATAAGAACACCTCCTCCCAGCTGCCCACTGCACTGAAGATAGGAAACACTGTCACCACTAATAAATCCACTATAATTGAGAATTTTAATAAGCATTTTTCTACGGCTGGCCATGCTTTCCACCTGGCTACCCCTACCCCGGTCAACAGCACTGCACCCCCCACAGCAACTCGCCCAAGCCTTCCCCATTTCTTCTTCTCCCAAATCCAGTCAGCTGATGTTCTGAAAGAGCTGCAAAATCTGGACTCCTACAAAACAATCTGGACCCTTTCTTTCTAAAATTAACACCTATTACTAGCGTGTTCAACCTCTCTTCCGTGTCGTCTGAGATCCCCAAAGATTGGAAAGCAGCTGCGGTCATCCGCCTCTTCAAAGGGGGACACACTCTTGACCCAAACTGCTACAGACCTATATCTATCCTACCCTGCCTTTCTAAGGTCTTCGAAAGCCAAGTTAACAAACAGATTACCGACCATTTCGAATCTCACCATACCTTCTCTGCTATGCATTCTGGTTTCAGAGCTGGTCATGGGTGCACCTCAGCCACGCTCAAGGTCCTAAACGATATCTCAACCGCCATCGATAAGAAACATTACTGTGCAGCCGCATTCATTGATCTGGCCAAGGCACATCCTCATTGGCAGACTCGACAGTCTTGGTTTCTCAAATGATTGCCTCGCCTGGTTCACCAACTACTTCTCTGATAGAGTTCAGTGTGTCAAATCGGTGGGTCTGCTGTCCGGACCACTGGCAGTCTCTATGGGGGTGCCACAGGGTTCAATTCTTGGACCGACTCTATTCTCTGTATACATCAATGATGTCGCTCTTGCTGCTGGTGAGTCTCTGATCCACCTCTACGCTAACAACACCATTCTGTATACTTCTGGCCCTTCTTGGACACTGTGTTAACAACCCTCCAGGTAAGCTTCAATGCCATACAACTCTCCTTCCGTGGCCTCCAATTGCTCTTAAATACAATTAAAGCTAAATGCATGCTCTTCAACTGATCACTGCCTGCTCCTGCCCGCCTGTCCAACATCACTACTCTGGACGGCTCTGACTTAGAATACGTGGACAACTACAAATACCTAGGTGTCTGGTTAGACTGTAAACTCTCCTTCCAGACACACATCAAACATCTCCTATCCAAAGTTAAATCTAGAATTGGCTTCCTATTTCGCAATAAAGCATCCTGCACTCGTGCTGCCAAACATACCCTTGTAAAACTGACCATCCTACCAATCCTCGACTTCGGCGATGTCATTTACAAAATAGCCTCCAATATCCTACTCAACAAATTGGATGCAGTCTATCACAGTGCCATCCATTTTGTCACCAAAGCCCCATATACTACCCACCATTGCAACCTGTACGCTCTCGTTGGCTGGCCCTCGCTTCATACTCGTCGCCAAACCCACTGGCTCCATGTCATCTACAAGACCCTGCTAGGTAAAGTCCCCCCTTATCTCAGCTCGCGGGTCACCATAGCATCACCCACCTGTAGCACACGCTCCAGCAGGTAGATCTCTCTGGTCACCCCCAAAACCAATTATTTCTTTGGCCGCCTCTCCTTCCAGTTCTCTGCTGCTGATGACTGGAACAAACTACAAAAATCTCTGAAACTGGAAACACTTATCTCCCTCACTAGCTTTAAGCACCAGCTGTCAGAGCAGCTCACAGATTACTGCACTTGTACATAGCCCACCCTTAATTTAGCCCAAACAACTACCTCTTTCCCTACTGTATTTATTTATTTAATTTATTTATTTTGCTCCTTTGCACCCCATTATTTGTATTTCTACTTTGCACATTCTTCCACTGCAAATCTACCATTCCAGTGTTTTACTTGCTATATTGTATTTACTTTGCCACCATGGCCTTTTTTTTTTGCCTTTACCTCCCTTATCTCACCTCATTTGCTCACATTGTATATAGACTTGTTTCTACTGTATTATTGACTGTATGTTTGTTTTACTCCATGTGTAACTCTGTCATTGTATGTGTCGAACTGCTTTGCTTTATCTTGGCCAGGTGGCAATTGGAAATGAGAACTTGTTCTCAACTTGCCTACCTGTTTAAATAAAGGTGAAATAAAAAAAAATGATAGAAAAAAGGGGCTCACAGAGAGAGCAGAAACAGGCACAGTTGGTCATTCATGGTTTGTTACATCTATCAATTTAGCATTACATTCATAATGTAGGGCTTCATTGATTATAATGAACTATGACCATATTTACCAATCTGAGCTTTAAACATATATATATATATATATCGTCTCTCTGTTACCAAACGCATTTTATAGTCTGCCAGCGGGTATACATCTTTGAGTTCATGTGGCTCAACGAGTTCCACCTCATTGTTATACGATAATTGAAAATCATTAGCTCTGTAGTGTTCAAGTCACCATGCACACAGCTTTCTGACAATGAAGATCAACTTCTCTTGCAATGTCATCATTGGTATGATTTCACTAAACTCTGGCAATCCCCCTAGTGAACCATGTGCCAAGATCATCCCATTTGTGTATTTCAATTCATCATGTGTCACACTTGTAGCCAGGAATACTGTGTCCGCCTTTCAGTAGTTCTTCTTTTAAAACATCCATAAGAAGTGTTGACACATTTGTTACATCCAGAGGTGGTTTTTGAAGTAGTGGGTGTGTCGCACAACACTCTTAAAGTGAAGATACACAATGGATTCCGCATTATTAATAGGTGTAACAAGGTCTACTAGGACCTACAAGTCTGTTAAGATTTCCCACGCTGATTCCTCAAAGGGAACTCTTTGTCCAATCAAAAAAGGTAAACATCTCAGCAGACTCCAGATCTCGTGGGCATTTCCTACAACAGTTTTTTTTCATCCAAACGTAAGTCGATTAGTTTTGTCAGTCTACTTAAAAATAAAACGTTGTATCACCTCGTTCAAAGTTGCTAATGTGAAGTACTTTTTTGTGATGCATACACTAAGGACACTGCAAACTCATGAGGGAATATTCTTTCAAAGAGATTGTGAACAATATCAGGAGGAAAACCAGTGGTCACATCGAAACAGGAAAGGTGCTTTGACAAAACATTTTTTTTAACACCATAATAGCTGGTCAGGTCATTTTCCTTAAGCTCCCTCAGATGGCCTGCATGCATCTCCTTAGTTTTTAGACAGAAAGCTCCGGTTCGAACTATTTTGGTGAGAAATTCTAACTACTCTGCTGCGCAGAATCTGCATGGGCATGTCCCTGTGAAATTCTCAACAAAACCTGCAATACCATGCACACGAAGATGGTCAGCAACAACACACTGAACTGTGCTTTTTACCCTTGAGCCCAACTTTAAGACAGAAATGCCATGCTGTTCTAAAATAACAAGATCACTTATCAGGGGTTCTAGCAATTTCTCAAAACCATAGTACTTCACCTCATCACTTTTGATTAAAGCAATCAAATACATCGACGACAAAGCGGACTGACAACCTGGAGGCAAATTACCCAAAATACAATACAATCCACACATTTTGTGCTTCTTTCTGGACGTACTGAGGGAATTACACATTTCTAAATCGTCAATGTACAGTATCAACTAGATACTGTCCTGATTAATGGCAATTCAACTTCAAATCAACTTTTATTCACATTCACATGTGCAGAATACAACAGGTGTTGACCTTACAGTGAAATGCTTATTTACAGTGCCTTGCGAAAGTATTCGGCCCCCTTGAACTTTGCGACCTTTTGCCACATTTCAGGCTTCAAACATAAAGATATAAAACTGTATTTTTTTTGTGAAGAATCAACAACAAGTGGGACACAATCATGAAGTGGAACGACATTTATTGGATATTTCAAACTTTTTTAACAAATCAAAAACTGAAAAATTGGGCGTGCAAAATTATTCAGCCCCCTTAAGTTAATACTTTGTAGCGCCACCTTTTGCTGCGATTACAGCTGTAAGTCGCTTGGGGTATGTCTCTATCAGTTTTGCACATCGAGAGACTGAAATTTTTCCCATTCCTCCTTGCAAAACAGCTCGAGCTCAGTGAGGTTGGATGGAGAGCATTTGTGAACAGCAGTTTTCAGTTCTTTCCACAGATTCTCGATTGGATTCAGGTCTGGACTTTGACTTGGCCATTCTAACACCTGGATATGTTTATTTTTGAACCATTCCATTGTAGATTTTGCTTTATGTTTTGGATCATTGTCTTGTTGGAAGACAAATCTCCGTCCCAGTCTCAGGTCTTTTGCAGACTCCATCAGGTTCTTCCAGAATGGTCCTGTATTTGGCTCCATCCATCTTCCCATCAATTTTAACCATCTTCCCTGTCCCTGCTGAAGAAAAGCAGGCCCAAACCATGATGCTGCCACCACCATGTTTGACAGTGGGGATGGTGTGTTCAGCTGTGTTGCTTTTATGCCAAACATAACGTTTTTCATTGTTGCCAAAAAGTTCAATTTTGGTTTCATCTGACCAGAGCACCTTCTTCCACATGTTTGGTGTGTCTCCCAGGTGGCTTGTGGCAAACTTTAAACAACACTTTTTATGGATATCTTTAAGAAATGAACCTCTGAGACTATCACAGTGCAGGTGCATTTATACGGAGACTTGATTACACACAGGTGGATTGTATTTATCATCATTAGTCATTTAGGTCAACATTCATTCAGAGATCCTCACTGAACTTCTGGAGAGAGTTTGCTGCACTGAAAGTAAAGGGGCTGAATAATTTTGCACGCCCAATTTTTCAGTTTTTGATTTGTTAAAAAGGTTTGAAATATCCAATAAATGTCGTTCCACTTCATGATTGTGTCCCACTTGTTGTTGATTCTTCACAACAAAATACAGTTTTATATCTTTATGTTTGAAGCCTGAAATGTGGCAAAAGGTCGCAAAGTTCAAGGGGGCCGAATACCTTCGCAAGGCACTGTATGAGCCTCTAACCGACACTGCAGTTTTAAAAAATTGATAAGAATAAGAGATGAAAGTAACAAGTAATTATAGAGGAGCAGAGCCAGTTTGCGAGGCATAGATGACAATAGAGTGGAAGTGGTGTGGAGAGGGGAGGTGATGGGGGGCAATGTGAATAGTCTGGGTCGCCATTTGACTAGATGTTCAGGAGTCTTTTGGCTTGGGGGTAGAAGCTGTTTAGAAGCCTCTTGGATCTAGACTTGAATCTCCGGTACCGCTTGCCATGTGGTAGCAGAGAGAACAGTCTATGACTAGGGTGGCTGGAGTCTTTGACAATTTTCAGGGCCTTCCTCTGACATCGCCTGGTGTAGAGGTCCTGGATGGCAGGAAGCTTATACTGGGCCGCTCGCATTACCCTCTGTAGTGCCTTGCGGTCAGAGGCCGAGCAGTTGACATAACAGGCAGTGATGCAACCAGTTGTAGAACCTTTTGAGGATCTGAGGATCCATGGCAAATCTTTTCAGTCTCTTGAGGGGGAATAGGTTTTGTCGTGCCCACTTCATGACTGTCATGTTGTGCTTGGACCATGGTAGTTTGTTGGTTATGTGGACACCAAAGAATTTGAAGCTCTCAACCTGCTCCACTGCAGCCCCGTCAATCAGAATGGGGGCGTGTTTGATCCTCTCCTTTGTCTTGACCACACTGAGGGAGAGGCTGTTGTCCTGACACCACACGGCCATGTCTCTCACCTCCTCCCTATAGGCTGTCTCATTGTTGTCGGTGATCAGGTCTACAGGTCTCACTTCACTGTTGTGTCGTCAGCAAATTGAATGATGGTGTTGGAGTCATGCCTGGTCATGCAGTCATGAGTGAACAGGGAGTACAGGAGGGGGCTGAGCACGCACCCCTGAGGGGCCCCTGTGTTGAGGATCCGCGTGGCGGATGTGTTGTTACCTACCCTTACCACCTGGGGGCGGCCCGTCAAGAAGTCCAGGATCCTGTTGCAGAGGGAGGTGTTTAGTCCCAGGGCCCTTAACTTATTGATGAGCTTTTAGGGAACTATGGTGTTGAAAGCTGAGCTGTAGTCAATGAATAGCATTCTCATATAGGTGTTCCTTCTGTCCAGTTGAGAAAGGGCAGTGTGGAGTGCAATTGAGACTGCATCATCTGTGGATCTGTTGGGGCAGTATGCAAATTGGAGTGGGTCTAGGGTTTCTGCAATGATGGTGTTGATGTGAGCCATGACCAGCCTTTCAAAGCACTTCATGGCTACAGACGTGAGTGCTACGGGTCGGTAGTCATTTAGGCAGATTACCTTGGTGTTCTTGGGCACAGGCATTATGGTGGTCTGCTTAAAACATGTTGGTATTGCAGACTCGGACAAGGAGTCTGAAAATGTCAGTGAAGACACTTGCTAGTTGGTCAGGGCATGCTCGCAGTACACGTCCTGGTAATCCATCTGGCCCTGCGGCCTTGTGAATGTTGACCTGCCTAAAGGTCTTACTCACATCGTCTGCGGAGAGCGTGATCACATAGTCTTCCGGTACAGCTAGTGCTCTCATGCATGTTTCAGTGTTATTTGCCTCGAAGCGAGCATATAAGTAGTTTTGCTCATCTGATAGGCTTGTGTCACTGGGCAGCTCTCGGCTGTGCTTCCCTTTGTAGTCTGTAATAGTTTGTAGGCCCTGCCACATCCTACGAGCCGGTGTAGTACGACTTGATCTTAGTGATGCTTTGCCTATTTGATGGTTCGTTAGAGGACATAGCGGGATTTCTTATAAGCTTCCGGGTTAGAATCCCGCTCCTTGAAAGCGGCAGCTCTAGCCTTTGGCTCAGTGCAGATGCTGCCTGTAATCCATGATTTCTGGTTGGGGTGTGTACTGTACGTACGCTTACTGTGGGGACAACGTCATCGATGCACTTATTGATGAAGCCAATGACAGATGTGGTGTACTCCTCAATGCCATTGGAGGAATCCGGGAACATATTCCAGTCTGTGCTAGCAAAACAGTCCTGTAGCTTAGCATCTGACCACTATCTTATTGATCTAGTCACTGGTGCTTCCTGCTTTATTTTTTTTGGCTTGTAAGCAGGAACCAGAAGACTAGAATTATGGTCAGATTTTCCAAATGGAGGGTGAGGGAGAGCTTTGTATGCATCTCTGTGTGTGGAGTATAGGTGATCTTTTCCCAGTTCCCTCTGGTTGCACATTTAACATGTTGATAGAAATGAGGTAAAAACGGATTTAAGTTTTCCTGCATTAAAGTCCACGGTTACTACTCTGTGTGAGCTTTTTCTTGTTTGTTTATTTCGGAATACAGCTCATTCGATGCTATCTTGGTGCCAGCCCCTGACTGTGGTGGTATGTAAACAGCTACAAAGAATATAGACGAAAACTCTCTCGGTAGGTAATGTGGTCTGCAGCTTATCATGAGAAACTCTACCTGAGGTTAGCAATGGCTCGAGACTTCCTTAGATATTGTGCACCAGCTGTTGTTTGCAAAAATACGTAGACTTCCGCCCCTTGTCTTACCAGACGCCGCTGTTCAGTTCTGTTCCACGACTCTGTGAAGCACAAGATGTTACAGTTTAATCTTCCCAATATCTTGTCCATTTTATTGTCCAAAGATTGCACGTTTGTGAGCAGAATTGAGGGGAGTGAGGGTTTATTCGATGGCCTCCTACTTCTCAGAATGCAGCCCGCCGTCCGGCCTCTCTTTGTCTGCCTCCTCTTCACGCAGATCACTGGGGTTGGGGCCTGTTCCCGAGGGAGCCGTATATCCTCCGCCTCGGTCTCGTCAGAGTCGTGAAAGAAGGAAAAGGATTCTGCTAGTCCATGGTGAGTAATCGCAGTCCTGAAGTCTGGAAGTTATTTTCAGTCATAAGAGACGGTAGAGGGAACATTATGTACAAAAATAGTTAAAAAAAAAAGAAGTTACAAACAACTAACAATAAAACACAATCGGTTGGGGGCACGTAAAACGTCTGCCTTCTGCTCCGGAACAATTTTATTTAAAAAAAAAACACCATCACAGAGGGATTTGTATACGTACACATTACTCCTTGTCTGTTTGTCTATGGCAATGTAATTGCCAGCCTGATGTAGAATATTCTGACAATTAAGAATTTGCTGCAAGGACTTCACATTTGGAATATATTGGAAGGACCTCTTATTTTTTATCAAGTACATGTTCTTCACTGAAGTGGCTCTTATAGTACCCCTTTTCATTTCCAAGCAGTAGAGAGTGGTCCTCTGTCTCCTATTGCTACTTGAATGGAGTTTGACTTGCAGAGTGCATTGACTAGGACTTGAATAACTGATTTGTAAACTTGGCCACTGTGTTCCTGTTATAGTATTCTGTGCAATAGGCAGAGATACAGAACTGATCAAATACTGAAACTACCTGGAGGAGCTCATCAACAGCTGCACTAGATACAATAAAAATGTTTTACAACTTAAGAATGACTAAGGCAATTTAATGATCAATAACTTTTGATAAGTTCTCAGAGTTCTCACTGTCAAATCCAGCACTGAAGTTCACTTCATTACATGATATATCGTCCCCATCCAAAGTGTCGACAGGAACCCTGTCAAAAGATTATTTGCCAGAATTAGCAAGGGTCTTTGTTTATACAATACCATGTTTAGAGTAATTCGCTGTATTGGCATGTTTTTTATATTTATGAATTTTGAAACATCTCGTAAATGTTGGTTTTGTATGAGCAATCCTGAAACATCCAAGTGACAGTCTCATGATTTTTCAGGTGTTCACCAATGTGTTGAAAATATTCCCTTTCTGTAGAAAGTTGATTATGACCACAGCATAACCTGTGTCCCTGCATATTGACTTGACATCACCCCCCTGTACATACCCTCAATATTATAATTTTTTTCATTAGTTTATTTAGCATGTACTGATGTTTAATTCATATGTCCTTTCCCCCTTCTGAGGGGGAATCCCACTATGTGAAGTTTTGAAACTCGATGACAACAGAGGCAATTTACAATTGTAATAAGTGTAAGAAAGTCTCTCCTTTCCCCTCCTTTTCCTCATGTTAAGGAGAGGTATATCTATATTTCCATGTCTAATAATTGTATTTTCATCGACATATATAATGAGTATTTCTGTCAAATGATGTGGCTCTTTGCAATATCACCGGATGTTTTTGGAACTAGTGAATTTTAAATATAAATATGAACTTTATCAAACAAAACATACATGTATTGTGTAATGTGAAGTCCTATGAGTGTAATCTGATGAAGATCATCAAAGGTTAGTGATTCATTTTATCTATATTTGTGCTTTTTGTGACTCCTCTCTTTGGCTGGAAAAATGGTTGTGTTTTTCTGTGAATAGACGCTAAACTAACATAATCGCATGGTATGCTTTCGTCATAAAGCCTTTTTGAAATTGGACACTGTGATGGGATTAACAACAAGTTTATCTTTAAAATGGTGTATAATACTTGTATGTTTGAGGAATTTTTATTATGAGATTTCTGTTGTTTGAATTTGGCACCCTGCACTTTCACTGGCTGTTGTCAAATCTAGCCCGTTAATGGGATTTCAACCGTAAGAAGTTAAAGGCTATTATGGAGCAAATCAGGGAGTTAGCTCAGAGGCTACCTGCCACCTTTGAAAAACCCCAATCACCCAGTAAATTTTCCCTTATCTGTGGTGAGTTTGTACAGCGTATCCCGGCTCCCCGAGAACCCCACTTACCTCCTCCGGAGCGATATTCGGGGAATCTTGGTACCTGCCGGTGTTTTCTTTCTCAGTGCTCGCTTATTTTCGTTTCCTTCAGACAGATCGAAGATAGAGTATATTATTATGCTAATGTTGGGTAGGGCGCTCTCCTGGGCTACGGCAGCAACAATCTGCCATTTGTGGTCATGTTGAGGAATTCATGGCAGAAGTGAGTAAGGTATTTGAGTCTCCGGTTTCCGGGAGAAAGGCGGCCAGTAAACTGCTTGATTTAACCTCTTGAAGCTAGGGGGCACTATTTTTATGTTTAGAAAAATAACATTCCCAAAGTAAACGGCCTATTTCTCAGGACCAGATGCTAGATTATGCATATAATTGACAAATTAGGATAGAAAACACTCTAAAGTTTCCAAAATATTGTTTGTGAGTATGACAGAACTGATATTGCAGGCGAAACCCTGAGAAAAATCAAACCAGGAAGTGGCTTCTATTTTGAAAACTACCTGTTTCTTAGCCTCCCTTTGCTCCATTTAAAGGGATATCAACCAGATTCCCTTTTCTATCGCTTCCTCAAGGTGTCAACAGTCTTCAGACATAGTTTCAGGCTTTTATTTTGAAAAATTAGCCAGAAAGATAACATCGCGTCAACATGAGTTTTGCTCGCGCAACAAAGTTTGGACAGCCATTGCCTTTCCCTCCCCCACTGATAAAGACATTTGCGGTTGATATATTATCGATTATATATTAAAAAATCATTACGACATTACGGATATTATTTGGAATTTTCGTCTGCGTTGTCGTGACTGCTCTTTCCTGTAGATTTCTGAACATAAAGCGCCAAACAAACTGAGGTATTTTGGATATAAAAATAATCTTTATGGAACAAAAGGAACATTTATTATGTAACTGGGAGTCTCGTGAGTGAAAACATCCGAAGATCATCAAAGGTAAGCGATTCATTTGATTGCTTTTCTGATTTTCGTGACCAAGCTACTTAATACTAAGTGTACATAATGTTTTGTCGGGCAATCGATAAATTTACACAAACGCTTGGATTGCTTTCGCTGTAAAACATATTTTCAAAATCTGAGACGACAGGTGGATTAACAAAAGGCTAATCTGTGTTTTGCAATATTGCACTTGTGATTTCATGAATATAAATATTTTTTAGTAACATTATTTGAATGTGGCGCTATGCTATTCAGCGGTTGTTGATGACAATTATCCCGCTAAATGGATGGGTAGCGTCAAAGTTAAGTCAAAACTCCCGTAGTGTGGCAGACTAAGAGGTTGATTTTCACACGTTGGCCACCGAGAGTAACTGGAATCCGGAGTCTCTTTAATCTGAGGAGGTAAAGGATGAGCTAGCTGCTCGGGAATTGCTGATGGATCTCGACTCCCTTGTCGACCATACCATTAACATTGATGGACGCCTAAAGGAAGAGTGAGAGGAGGTCTGGTCTCGGTCTGGTCTGGTCTGGTCTCGTGCACCCGCTATGGCGCGTTCACCTCCAAGGGAATCCGGAAGTTTCCGAAGGCAGCTCTTCTGAGAGGATTCGAAGCCACCCGAGCCCTCTCGGGAATCTACGACGGGTGAGTTGGATACTCCTGAGCCTATGCAGTTGGGAAGAGCTAGGTTATCAGTTGGGGAACGCTCACGAAGGATGAATAATAGCTGTTGTCTGTACTGTGGAGGGGCAGGACATTCCATTTTTGTCCTATTAGGAAACCCTTGTCTTTAGTGGGTACCTGTACTATGGTAAGTCAGACTGGGAGTTTCCTAATTCCCATCATCCGCACACCCTTTTTTGCTCTTGTGCTGTGGTTAGACCAATCTAAGTCTCTCCGAGTGCTCATTGACTCTGGGGCTGATGAAACTTTTATGGGTGCCACGATAGCGTCGGAGCTTGGTATTCCCACTAAGCCTCTCTCTGTGTCCATGGATGCTAGGGCACTGGACAACCACTCTATAGGGAAAGTCAACCATAGTACTGTGCCCGTTCAATTATGGGTTTCTGGTAACCACAGTGAGACAATAAAGTTCCTCCTCATTGCATCTCCCCATGTCCTGGTTGTTTTGGGATTTTCCTAGCTTCAAAAGCACAATCTGATGATTGATTGGACCACAAGCTCCTTCCTGGGTCGGAGCCCATTTTGCCATTCCCACTGCCTTCAAGCAGCACAGCCTTCCTCAAGTCGTCTTCCTCTGGATGTTAGCAAGACTGTGGATGTCTCTGCTATTCCTACTGAATACCATGACCTCCTGGAAGTGTTCAGTAAGGCACGTGCTACTTCCCTTCCCCCGCACTGTCCTTATGATTGTGCCATTGATCTTCTCCCAGGCACTACACCACCTCGGGGTTGATTGTATTTTCTGTCTGGACCAGAGACCAAAGCTATGGAGGTGTACATAGAGGAGTCTCTGGCCACTGGGGCCGTCCATCCGTCTGCATCTCCTGCTGGCACAGAGTTTTTCTTGGTGGAGAAGAAGGACAAGACTACCGCGTGCATTGACTACCGCGGACTTAATGACATTACTGTCAAGAATCGTTACCCCCTACCTCTCCTCGGTGTTTCAACCTCTCCAGGGGGACACCATATTTTCCAAGTTGGACCTTCGAAATGCCTACCACCTGGTTTGGATACGCGAGGGGGATGAGTGGAAGACAGCCTTCAACACAGCCAGTGGACATTATAAGTAGCAGGTCATGCCATTTGGACTCACCAACTGTTTTCCAGGCTTTGGTCAATGATGGTCAATGATGCGCTTCTGGACATGCTAAACCGGTTTGTGTTCGTGTACCTTGACGACATCCTGTTTTTTTCCCGACCTGCACAAGAACACGTTCTTCATGTCAGACAGGTCCTTCAGCGTCTCCTGGAGAACCAAATATTCGAGAAAGCTGGACGTGGTTGATGTTGAAGTTGTGCTAGCCCGTTTGAATGCTCTGATGTGGCATTGCATGATTTTGTGTCTCAACTTACTGTGCATTGACTTCAGAATGTGGTCTATGACATCATGACATTGATCTGGCATCATGACATCATAGATACGTAGTTGCAAGCATGATGACATAAACCCAATTTGTATGCTTTCATTGAATGATGAAGAATGGGTTGAGGGAGGAGTTAAGTTTTTTAAATTAAGCTAATCCACAAGAAATAGGTTGAACCACTAAAACTAATTGAAAAAAAAAATCACATAAATTAGAGAATGCACTCATTTTTACTTTTACAGTGTAGTTCATTTTGAAAAATAGTTTAACAATTAAAACAAGTTTACACACTTCACTTCAAAGAATCAACACTTCATCAGTTCAAAATGTACAAATAAGATAACTTGTATGTAAAGATAAGACAGACATCCTAGTCTAAACAACGATAGATCATTGAGTAGTAACAAGTAGGCTAATATTACTAAAGCAAAAATTCAGGTAAAAAAATTATAATTACATATCAGCGGTGGCCAACCTTGCTCCACTGATCCCTGATTGACTGGGTGAGCAGACTTCTATTCCATCCCAGCTATAGCACACTTTGTTATAAACTCATTAGATTGAATAAGTTGAATCAGGTGTGTTTATTGCTGGGCTGAAACAGAACCCGGCACACCCAGCATAACTCCAGCAGGGTTGGCTTGCTCCAATTGTAATAGGTTTATACATTGTGTGTTGTGTTTAACTGTATTTTTGGATACAACATTTGATAACATAGGTAGGCTGACACATATAACCCATGGAATAAATAATATACCCTTAGTCTCTTCAAACATTCATAGGGTCCTCTCTCTTCCTTTGCAGACAGGCTTATACAGCTTACCATATGTGAGGACAGAAAACATCACAACGAAACCGGGTTCATTACACTCAAATTAGATAGCACTAAATACTATGTTGCTATTATCTCTCTGTCCTCAAAGTTTTCAACTCTAGCGACTGTAACTGGAGAATATTTTCTTAATGTTCTCCCACAGTGTAGCCCACAAGCTCCCTTAACTGACAGCTGGAGCTGCAATTTCACCCTCTTCCATGGCTGTCATCTACAAATGCATTTGGAAACTGTGTTTTTAATTTACAATGATAACATCAAAATAGCTAGCAAGATGATGACATTTAATTCCCTTAGCCAAACAGTGTGTAAAGTTAACTAGCTCGCTAGCAGCTCAGTTGAGTTAGACTGCAAAGTGGCCTACTGTAGTCAGCTAGCCAGCTAAATGTCTTCAGCCTCCTGAGGGTGAAGAGGTGCTGCTGCGCCTTCTTCACCACACTGTCTGTGTGGGTGGACGAATTCAGTTTGTCCGTGAGGTGTACACCGAGGAACTTAAAACTTACTACCCTCTCCACTACTGTCCCGTCGATGTGGATAGGGCGGTGCTCCCTCTGCTGTTTCCTGAAGTCCACGATCATTTCCTTTGTTTTGTAGACGTTGAGTGTGAGGTTATTTTCCTGACACCACACTCCTAGGGCCCTCACCTCCTCCCTGTAGGCTGTCTCATCTTTGTTGGTAATCAAGCCTACCACTGTAGTATCGTCTGCAAACTTGATGATTGAGTTGGAGGCGTGCATGGCCACGCAGTTGTGGGTGAACAGGGAGTACAGGAGAGGGCTCAGAATTCACCCTTGTGGGGCCCCAGTGTTGAGGATCAGTGGGGTGAAGATGTTGTTACCTACCCTCACCACCGGGGGACGGCCCGTCAGGAAGTCCAGTACCCAGTTGCACAGGGCGGGGTCGAGACCGATGATGAGTTTGGAGGGTACTATGGTGTTAAATGCTGAGCTGTAGTCGATGAACAGCAATCTCACATAGGTATTCCTCTTGTCCAGATGGGTTAGGGCAGTGTGCAGTGTGGTTGCGATTACGTCGCCTCTGGACCTATTGAGGCGGTAAGCAAATTGGAGTGGGTCTAGGGTGTCAGGTAGGGTGGAGGTGATACGGTCCTTGACTAGTCTCTCAAAGCACTTCTTGATGACGGAAGTGAGTGTTATGGGGCGGTAGTCATTTAGCTCAGTTACCTTAGCTTTCTTGGGAACAGGAACAATGCTGTCCCTCTTGAAGCATGTGGGAACTGCAGACTGGGATAAGGATTGATTGAATATGTCTGTAAACACACCAGCCAGCTGGTCTGCGCATGCTCTGAGGACGCGGCTGGGGATGCCGTTTGGGCCTGCAGCCTTGCGAGAGTTAACAGGTATAAATGTTTTACTCACGTCGGCTGCAGTGAAGGAGAGTCAACAGCTTTTAGCAGCAGGCCGTGTCAGTGGCACTGTACTGTCCTCAAAGCGAGCAAAAAAGTTGTTTAGTCTGTCTGGGAGGATGACATCCTGGTCCGCGACGGGGCTGGTTTTCTTTTTGTAATCCGTGATTGACTGTAGACCCTGCCACATACCTCTTGTGTCTGAGCCGTTGAATTGGGACTCTACTTTGTCTCTATACTGACGCTTAGCTTGTTTGATTGGCTTGCGGAGGGAATAGCTAAACTGTTTGTATTCGGTCATTTTCCGGTCACCTTGCCCTGATTAAAAGCAGTGGTTAGCGCTTTCAGTTTCACACAAATTCTGCCATCAATCCACGGTTTCTGGTTTGGGAATGTTTTAATAGTTGCTGTGGGTACGACATCACTGATGCACTTGCTAATGAACTCGCTCACCGAATCAGCGTATTCGTCAGTGTTGTTGCTTGACACAGTGCGGAACATAACCCGATCCACGTGATCAAAGCAAACCTTAAGCGTGGAATCAGATTGGTCGGACCAGCGTTGAACAGACCTGAGCGCAGGAGCTTCTTGTTTTAGTCTCTGTCTATAGGCAGGGAGCAACAAAATGGAGTCGTGGTCAGCTTTTCCAAAAGGAGGACGTCGTATTTAGACTAATGAAAAAGCCGTGGTGCAGTCAGTCAGTGCGGGGCCCATAGATATGTAGAGTCAATCCCAGAGAGGTCCCTCCAGTTCAGGCCCCTTGTTTGGTTAAGTGCTTTCCAGCTGCAGGCCTGACAAGGCTAAGGATCCTGGATGTAAATCCTCCTGCCCTTTTCCACCTAATCCCCCTCTCATCTTCCCCTGGGTCATCTTCAAAATTGCTGTATTTCTCATCTTCCCAACTGCATGCGTTAGCTGCTACAGCCCTACAGCAGCCAAATTCAACTGGCGGACCGTAGTCCGGATCTGGACCCAGAGAAGGGTCAATACGGACCGAACCACATCACATTTAGTTATATCAAAGTCCCCCCCAAAAAACTTGACAGCCGCGGCCGTGGCCTCTAACTCAGAATCCTCTCTTTCTCACTTTCTCAAAGCAAACCTCATATCTACTAATGCCCTGTCTAATTCAGTTGCGTGGTTATATGCAAAGACAAGAGGCCGAGTTTTACCCAATCACATCAATGCAAATATCATCCACTGAACCTCGAGACAAGTAGGCAGAAAAAACGGAATGATTTCACCACAGTTCAACTGGTAATATCATAGATGGAAGGAGCTAAGTTACCAGTATTTAATACCAGTATATAAAACCATATATACAAAGGTATGTGGATGGAAAAGTATGCATTCATTCTCCTCTGAACCAGCACAAAACCAATGTGCCTGATATGCAGCGAGTCCGTATTTCTCGTTAAAAGTGGCAATGTTAAGCTCCATTATGACGGCATTCATAGTAATTTGGATCAGATGTATCCCCTGAACACAGAGGGGAGAACAAAGTACTTGTCAACAACATGCAATGTGAGTGTTCACTGAGGATAGCTTGGGTTTTGGGAAAACAACACTTTTTCTTACACTGAGATGGTCAAATAATGCAAGTTGATGATTTCATTAGCTGTGAATGATGACAGATAACACTGATAATACCCAGCTTGATGACTTCACTGTTGGAAGCGAACTGCTGCTGCTCATCCAGAACCATCTTGGTCACAAATGTGACAGTTGTCAGAGGAGGAAAAACAGATCTGCAAATGGAGTTGATTGCGCTGCAAGAAAATGTGTCTTTGAAGGAGCGGGCTGGTGATTGTGACACTGTCACATTCTGGGAAAAGATAGTGCCTGCAGCTGATGTCCCTGTTCTCAAGAAACTGTCAAGACACATCCTGACCACTTTTGGCTCCACATACAGTTGTGAATCAGCCTTCTCCACAATGAACTTTATTTAAAACAAATACCGAACCTGGTTCACCAGTGTCTCAGAGTGTCATTTCTCTCATTGATGCAAGGGCAAGGCCCAGAGTAACTTTTACATGAATATTGCATGGCCCCCAGTGACTTTCTGTGCATTTAGATTATACTTTTTTTTCCAACTCTCCTTTGTTTTCCAGAAAACATGCACTCCATTTTATTTAAATGTTATTTAATAATTCAAGGCCCATGTACAATGGTCTCATTTGTCTCATTTAAAGTATTTACCAGTATTTGTTGAAATATTTTATAGAACAACATGTTTCTTAAGTCGTAGACGACTGTGTTTGTTACTACGCTGTACCACAGCACCAATAACTTATGATATCCATCTGGATCTCAGCCACCCAGCAAATTTGAGTCAATGGACCTTCTCAAATAGTAGTTGAGTATGCATAGTCAGATGAGTGTTGTGGGGGTTAGAAGTAGTCTGTTAGGGAAAGAGATTGGTTTTGAGGAGAATATATGAGGAAACAGACTAATTGATGGAGTATGCGTGTACATGTAGACAAATGCATATTTACTGATATTAAGGGCTCTATTCAATCCTTTTTAACGGAAGTTCACCGTTACATCGTGAATGAAATTTAAAGGCAATGTTCCCACGGTAGCGGAGACTGCATTCACAGGTAAATGCTGCATATGTCGGCTCACTCGAAAATGATATACAGTATAAAGTCTAATCCCCAAATCTAATCCTGGCGTATAACTGACATTTCCATTTTATTAGCACTTTATTAATGGCAAAAATATTTGATGAACCAGGGTAGTGGGTGTGGTGTCAGGTTCACATGTGTCTTGGATAAGCGTTAGGATCTCGTATCATCTTTTTCACATTTCAGCTGTTTACAATCAGGGTAGAAAACATTGCATTTTTCTGCTTCTATTTGAGCTACACATTTACTGGTCAAAATGTATTGTCAAGCAGTGACTTACCTTCATATTATATTTGCCTTTTGGTGCAATGACAATTTTCCTTTATTTTTATATAGACTATAACAAAAGGTCACTGCTTCAAACATGTTATTCAAAGTTGACTAAAAACCTGTCAAAAATGATATAGTTTTGAATAGTTAAATTGACACTTAAAGAGAAGATATCTCATATGACGTAAAATGAAAACAATCAGAATCGATTTTGAGTATGCCAATTCATTTATTTATTTTCCTCTGTTTCTTTACTTCATTTGCTGTGAGTCTGGGTGTGACAAATCAGGAATGAATGCTCCCGGGCTGTTTATCACATTTATATTTCAGAAGAAGTTGCTGACTATATTGATTAATGGGAGTGTAACATATGTTTTCATTACGGGGCCATTTTGGGTGCGTATGATTGAATTCCCCATGCCTAACACTGCTGAGGTAATGAACCCGACGACAAGCGGCGCCTAGCCTGAAATTTCATGCATTGAGAGAAGCGCTGAGGCATACCTTGGCCGGGCCACCCACGTCATTTGTTATCGTTAATCCTTACATTTATGGCTGCAAATATATTATTAGGAGGCGTGTCCTGAGTATTGCACGTTGATGTGTTGCTCAATGACATATTGATTAGACCGGTGGGATGGGGAAAGGCCAAACCCCAAAGACCTTGACTTTGGACATCTACAAAGGCATGACCATACATGTCTGGGCTCCTACTCTACATCCTATATAATTTCCCTTTGTGGGGGAATCAAGGGCATAAAGCCACAGGCATATAGCCCATCATATTCAGGACCAGTGGCTGGCTGGCTGGCTGGGTGTGTAAGTGACAGACAGCGTGCAAGGAGTCCAAGATGAGGCCAACAATGGCCAACAGTGGGCGGATTACATTCCTGGATATCCTACCCATCTTCATTCAACCATTTTAATGTTCCCGTGAAATGGTATGGTGTGGTGCTCACAGATTTAAATTGTATTTATGTGTGAGTGTGTGCATGTGTGTGGGTGTGTGTTTGGGGGGGTGTGAGCCCCTACAGATATACTCCCCAGTCCTCCTATTTTGGCTGGCTTCTTAACATGCACCCTTACACCTCTTCATTGACTGCTAAATTGAGTCCTAATCAGCTGTGTATTAATCTTCTGTGAAATATTTATATTGTTCAGGGTGTCACGAATTACTAAGGTGGGTGGAATCAGGCGCAGAGAGCAGGTTTCAATTATTAGACAGTTTATTCTCCGGCGCACAAAACAACAGTCAACCCAACACACAGGGTGAATAATCCAAAGCAGGACCAAAATAGTCCGGAGAATAAAACTCATGAACACCACCAAATAACAGGAATACAAAAACAATCCCGCACAAAACAAGGGCGGGACAACCTACTAAATATAAGGACGCTAATTAAACTAAAATACACACAGGTGAAACTAATAAGACAAAACCAACAGACAAACGAAAAAGGGATCGGCAGTGGCTAGTAGGACGGTGACGACGACCCCCGAGCACCGCCCGAACAGGCAGGGGAGCCAACTTCGGCGGAAGTCGTGACACAGGGGTCATCTGGTAGAGCTTGGTGGTCAGAACCAGGAGTTCTCCCTAATCCATCCAATGTGACTGACTCCATCACCGAGACTAGATAAAACCAATGATCACAATCAATTATAACGCATTCTGATGCAATTTATCTCACTTGCCTATTTGCTAACTCAAGCAGCAAATCCAATGATAAAACCAACATCCACCAATTCTACTACGCAAAGGGGAAATATGAGAGACATATTAATGAAGCACATCATCACACATGATCACCTATTTATGCAGACAGTGGAAATTGTGCATGTGAAAGTCAAAGTATATCTGTCTCTGTAATTCAAAAAACAACATGTGCTGTTAGTCATAAACTCAGCAAAAAAAATAAATGCCCTTTTTCAGGACCCTGTCTATCAAAGATCATTCATAATTCATAAAAATCTAAATAACATTACATAGCTTCATTGTAAATGGTTTAAACACTGTTTCCCATAATTGTTCAATGAACCATAAACAATTAATGAACATGCACCTGTGGAACGGTCGTTAAGACACTAACAGCTTATAGACGGTAAGCAATTAAGTCACAGTTATGAAAACTTAGGACACTAAAGAGGTCTTTCTACTGACTCAGAAAAACATCAAAATAAAGATTCCCAGGGTCCCTGCTCATCCGTGTGAACGTGCCTTAGGCATGCTGCAAGGAGGCATGAGGACTGCAGATGTGGCCATGGCAATAAATTGCAATTTCCGTACTGTGAGACGCCTAAGACAGTGCTACAGGGAGACAGGATGGACAGCTGATTGTCCTCACAGTGGCAGACCATGTGTAACAACACCTGCACAGGATTGGTTCATCCGAACATGGCAACAACAACTGCCCGAGTTACACCAGTTACACAATCCCTCAATAAGTGCTCAGACTGTCCGCAATAAGCTGAGAGAGGCTGGACTGAGGGCTTGTAGGCCTGTTGTAAGGCAGGTCCTCACCAGACATCACCGGCAACAACGTCGCCTAAGGGCACAAACCCACCGTCACGTTACAGGGAAGACATCCTCCTCCCTCATGTGGTACCCTTCCTGCGGGCTCATCCTGACATGATCCTCCAGCATGACAATGCCACCAGCCATACTGCACGTTCTGTGCATCATTTCTTGCAAGACAGGAATGTCAGTGTTCTGCCATGGTCAGAAAAGAGCCCGGATCTCAATCCCATTGAGCTCGTCTGGGACCTGTTGGATCGGAGAGTGAGGGCTAGGGCCATTCCCCCCAGAAATGTCCGGGAACTTGCAGGTCACTTGGTGGAAGAGTGGGGTAACATCTCACAGCAAGAACTGGCAAATCTGGTGCAGTCCATGAGGAGGAGATGCACTGCAGTACTTAATGCAGCTGGTGGCCACACCAGATACTGACTGTTACTTTTGATTTTGACCCCCCTTTTGTTCAGGGACACATTATTCAATTTAAATTAGTCACATGTCTGTGGAACTTGTTCAGTTCATACCTCAGCTGTTGAATCTTGTTATGTTCACATATATCAAATATTTACACATGTAACGTTTGCTGAAATAAAACACAGTTGATAGTAAGAGGACGTTTCTTTTTATGCTGAGTTTATATGAAAATTCAGCATGTAAATGTCGAATTCATGAAAGACTAGATATACAGTTGAAGACGGAAGTTTACATACACTTAGGTTGGAGTCATTAAAACTCGTTTTTCAACCACTCCACAAATGTTTTGTTAACAAACTATGGTTTTGGCAAGTCGGTTAGGACATCTACTTTGTGCATGACACAAGTAATTTTTCCAACAATTGTTTACAGACAGATTATTTCACTTATAATTCACTGTATCACAATTCCAGTGGGTCAGAAGTTTACATACACTTCGTTGACTGCGCTTTTAAACAGCTTGAAAAATTCCAGAAAATTATGTCATGGCTTTAGAAGCTCCTGATAGGCTAATGGACATAATTGGAGTCAATTGGAGGTGTACCTGTGGGTGTATTTCAAGGCCTACCTTCAAACTCACTGCCTCTTTGCTTGAAAATAAATCAGCTAAGACCTCAAAAAAATTGTAGACCTTCACAAGTCTGGTTCATCCTTGGGAGCAATTTCCAAATGCCTGAAGGTACCACGATCATCTGTCCAAACAATAGTATGCAAGTATAAACATCATGTGACCATGCAGCCATCATACCGCACAGGAAGGAGACACGTTCTGCCTGCTAGAGATGAACGTACTTTGGTGCGAAAATGTGCAAATCAATCCCAGAAGAACAGCAAAGGACCTTGTGAAGATGCTGGAGGAAACAGGTACAAAGGCATCTATATCCACAGTAAAAACCAGTCCTATATATACATAACCTGAAATTCCGCTCAGCAAGGAAGGAGCCACCCAAAACCGCCATAAAAAAGCCAGACTATGGTTTGCAACTGCACATGGGGACAAAGATCGTACTTTTTGGAGAAATGTCCTCTGGTCTGATGAAACAACAATAGAACTGTTTAGCCATAATGACCATAGGATATGTTTGGAGGAAAAAGGGGGAAGCTTGCAAGCCGAAGAGCACCATCCCAACCATGAAGCACGGGGGTGGCAGCATCATGTTGTGGGTGTGCTTTTCAGCAGGATGGACTGGTGCACTTCACAAAATAGATGGCATCATGTGGATATATTGAAGCAACATCTCAAGACATTAGGCAGGAAGTTAAAGCCTGGTCGCAAATGGGTCTTCCAAACGGACAATGACCCCCAGCATACTTCCAAAGTTGTGGCAAAATGGACAACAAAGTCAAGGTACTGGAGTGGCCATCAGAAAGCCCTGACCTCAATCCTATAGAACATTTGTGGGAGGAACTGAAAAAGTGTGTGCGAGCAAGGAGGTCTACAAATCGGACTCAGTTACGCCAGCTCTGTCAGGAGGAATGGACCAAAATTCACCCAACTTACTGTGGGAAGCTTGTGGAAGGCTACCTGAAATGACCCAAGTTAAACAATTTAAAGACAATGCTACCAAATACTAATTGAGTGTATGGGAACTTCTGACCACTGGGAATGTAATGAAAGAAATAAAAGCTGAAAGAAATAATTCTCTCTACTATTATTCTGACATTTCACATTCTTAAAATACAGTGGTGATCCTAACTGACCTAAAACAATGCATTTTTAAAATTAGGATTAAATGTCAGGAATTGTGAAAACAGTTTTTTAATGCGTTTGGCTAAGGTTTATGTAAACTTCCGACTTCAACTGTACATATATGTACTGAGTTTACAAATCATTATGAACACCTACTCATTCTATGACATAAACTGACCAGATGAATCCAGGTGAAGGCTATTATCCCTTATTGATGTCACATGTTAAATCAAATCAATTTCAATCAGTGTAGATGAAGGGGAGGAGACAGGTTAAAGTAGGGTGAATGGGCAAGACAAAAGATGTAAGTGGATTTGAACGAGGTTTGGTAGTAGGTTTCAGGCACACAGGTTTGTGCCAAGAATTGCAACGCTGCTGTTTTTTTTTTTACCCTCAACAGTTTCCCGTGTGCATCAAGAATGGTCCACCACCCAAAGGACATCCTGCCAAACTGACACAACTGTGGGAAGGGGGGGAGGGTGCAACCCAATATTTGGAAGGTGTTCTCAGTGTACATTTGAGGGCATTACTCTGGAACATTACTCTGCTCACTCTGGTCCTATTCCTGCACTCCACACTGATGTCATATACTGCAATGAGTCACATTAAATGTGGAGATTTAGTGATTAATGTATTGCAGTAAGAACATTACAACAGAATGTGCGTGAATCAGCATTATTCAACCAGGTGATGTCACTGGATGTAATAGGGAATGCTCCCTTTCCTCCAAGTTACTCGTCTCAGAAAGTGCTACTCATTCTTGTTTATCAGTTCGCATTTCAAGGTTAATTTAATGATTCACCATGCAATGTGAGCTTTACAGTGGTGTGGCATCATGGTGTATATCTGGCCTAACATGATCAAACGTTTGTTTTATGATGCTATCAGATCTGAGGGAGTGAGGTGACTTCCTAGCATAGATTAATTACATCAAGAGTATTAGGGAATTTGGACCAAATCAGAATAAAGAAGTACAAAAGCCACATTTTCGCACGTTCTTGATTTGACATGAAAGTCCAGATTGTGTGTTCTTCTCAAATTAGGATTTATAGGTCCATAGGTGTTATGTAAAACCCCACCACCCACTTCCTTAGCATTGTGACAACATTGTTAGCACATTGTTAGCCATCCTCAATGAGGATAAAGCTAGATGTTGACCTCAAGTGCAGCCAAGGAAATGTAATCCAAGTCTTTAAGTCACCAGCTGCACCTATGCTATATGCTAATAACCCTACATCTAATTAATTCCACATTAAATTGGGCAATATATAAATAAATTACAGTGCTAAAATGTCATCGAGATTAATGGAAAGATCAACAGACAGCATTTATGTAAATGTGCAATATCACTCTTTGTAAATCAAAGACCCCTCTAATAGATTTCGCTCAACTTTATGGCTGGAAGCCACGGCACGTTGAGAATTAAGGAGCAGGGTTGTGTTCATAATGGCATGCAATGGAATACATTTTAAAACGTTTTGTAATGGAAACCGCAAATGAGAGGTTCTTATTGTCCATGTAGCCCCTCCCTGTTTCAGTCAGTTTTTTTCTGTTTGGTCCCTAATGAATACGAACCAGATGAGTCTGTGGTCATTATTCAACCTTCTCCAAACCTTCTCCTGTTCTCCTTCCTCTGCCTAGCAGGAAGTGAGGCTGTAAATTAGATGGACAGAGAGCCACACTATTTATGGCAGTGTTTAAATTCACCCTCGACTCCTGTGCGTGTACAACGGGGCGCGTCGCCTGCGTAGCGTTAAAAAAACCCATTTAATATAAATGATCTGCCGTTGATTGTGATGGATATACAAGGCACAGACACCTTGCCTTCAAGGGCACACAGCAATGAGGCATCATTCTCTCCCCACGCACAAAGGGAAGAGTGAGTGAGGGCCCAATGTCAACCCGTGGCTACAACAACACACAACAATCATTACCATACATCCTAGAAAGCGGAAATATATGACCGCCACAAACCATGCCATTCTTCATGAAACCCCCTCATAAATTGTTTGTATAATATGCAAGTATAAACACTTTGTAAAGTATCATCCAGCACAGCGAAAGAAAGACTATTAGAAATAGACATAGGAGAGTAATCTACCTTGTACTGCCATAAGGATCCTGATCAATATTTTGGTGACTTTGGAATATCTCTCCCCTTCTACAGTACGTCAAACGTCTAAGATTCCCCTCAACTGAAGTGTAAACAACTACCTCACGTTCAGTCCACTTTGGGGTTGACCCATCGACCCACATACATACTGCTGAAGTCCACGGTTTACTCTGAACAGTGTCTCGCCTCCCCCTCTTGGCTGAATTCTAATAAAGCAAAGTGACCCAGCTGGAGAAACCTGGGCTCAGCATAATAAGGGCTATGTTACGATTAATGAGATACCCTGGGCATTATCTGTTATGTTATATATCTTATTGATTGCGTTGTCTTTCGTCATTGCAAGTGTTCGCGCCCTCTCTTTCCCTCTCTGTCCACCCCGCAACCACTTGCACAGTTACATGAAAGACGTGTGGCTGAAGGTTGAATAGTCACAGCATGCAAAGTGCAAGCTTGCATAACTATCTTTCCGTTTGCTGGATCACACTCTGGCTAATCAGTCATCATAACACAATGACTGAAGAGGGGAACAAGAAGCGACTGGGTGATAGGTACTCTGGTGCGGATGACCTCTGCTCTCTTCCAGCTTCGGATTACACAGCCTTTCAGTTTAAAATCTTACGTTTAAGTTATCCATGTTTTATCACAGCACAAGATAATAATGAGTTTGTATCCGAACCATTGGTTTTAAATGTCGAGGCCTATAGACTATAGACTTCAATCTTCCCTTTGAATGAAATAGTCACTGTGACTAAATGCACCTGGTCCACATCAGTATGGTAGTATGGCACGGGACACACTGGTATCCTTACATCTACTGTCACCGCTGGTGACCTCAATCCCAAACCCTAAATGGTCTTACACAGTCCAGCCAGGGAACTGGGAGGACATTTTTGATCATGTACAGCACTGCTCCTGGCACATCCCAAATGCAGCCTATTGATTGAAGGAGGCTGGCTGTGTTAGCGGAGGCCAGTTGCAATTGGAAGTGACACGGCATAAACAGGAACTGTCAAACAATTAAACACTGTAAACAGCACAGATGAGCCACTGATGAATTTGGCTGTCTGGAGCCATTTAGTAACTCAAGGGTTAGCTCCACTGAGAGATGGGTCTGTACTACTCACAGTGAATTAAAGACAGTTTCTAGTGTAGGACTAGCATGTGATGTGAGCCCATCCACATTTGGACTTGTTTGAGTTTTATGGTCCCAATGTTGGTTTTAAGCACCACTTTTTGGGTTTCAGGAATTATTTGGAATGTTTTTTTGACAGTGACATGAGTAATACGTCAGCATTATGTGACCTAACTACAGTGAACAAAAATATAAAACGCAATGTGCAACATTTTCAAATATTTTACTGAGTTACAGTTCAGTTCAGGAAATCAGTCAATTTAAATAAATTAATCAGGTCCTAATCTATCGATTTCACATGACTGGGATATAGCCTTCCTCAATTACAGTACCTCATGGTTACCCCACCAATACAGGCAGTGCCAGGATGGGCTTTCACCACAAGAGGTACAGTGCATTTGTAAAGTTATGCTATGTCTGTTGGTCACAGACAGATACCTTAAAAAAAAGGTAGGGGCGTGGATCAGAAAACCAGTCAGTATCTGGTGCGACATCTCCTTCGGATAGAGTTGATCAGGCGGTTGATTGTGGCCTGTGGAATGTTGTCCCACTCCTCTTCAATGGCTGTGCGAAGTTGCTGTATGTTGGTGGGAACTGGAACACGCTGTCATACACGTCAATCCAGAGCATCTCAAACATGGTCAATGGGTGAGATGTCTGGTGAGTATGCAGGCCATGAAGAACTGGGACATTTTCAGATTTCAGGAATTGTGTCCAGATCCTTGCGACATGATCATTCTGAAACATGAGGTGATGGCGGCGGATGAATGGCACGACAATGAGCCCCAGTATCTTGTCACGGTATCTCTGTGAATTCAAATTCCCATTGATAAAATGAATTATGTTTGTTTTCCGTAGCTTATGCCTGCCCGTACCACAGCCCCACCGCCACCAAGCAGCACTCTGTTCACAACGTTGACATAAGCACACCGCTTGCCCACTGTCACGATCGTTAGAATAAATGGATCAAGGCACAGCGTGCATAGAGTTCCACATGTTTATTAAATGAAACTCACAAAAACAATGAAGCGTACCAAACCGTGACACAAATGCAGTGCTCAGATGCACTACACAAAAACAAGATCCCACAAAGCACAATGGGGAAATGGCTGCCTAAATATGATCCCCAATCAGAGACAACGATAAACAGCTGCCTCTGATTGGGAACCATACCAGGCCAACATAGAACTAGACAACCTAGATAGGAACACCCCCCCCCTAGTCACACCCCGACCAAACCAAAATAGAGAGTAAAAAAGGCTCTTTATGGTCAGGGCGTGACACCCACATGATGCCATAAATGTGGTCAGCGGCTGTGAGGCCAGTTGGACTTACTGCCAAATTCTCTAAAACGACAAAGTAGGCAGCTTAAGGTAAAGAAATTAACATTAAATTATCTGGCAACAGACCTGGTGGACATTCCTGCAGTCAGCATGCCAATTGCTCACTCCCTCAAACTTGAGACATCTGTGGCTGTCACGTTCTGACCTTTATTTCCTTTGTTTTGTATTTATTTAGTATGGTCAGGGCGTGAGTTGGGTGGGCAGTCTATGTTTGTTTTTCTATGTTTTGGGGTATTTCTATGTTTCGGCCTAATATGGTTCTCAATCAGAGGCAGGTGTCATTAGTTGTCTCTGATTGAGAATCATACTTAGGTAGCCTGGGTTTCACTGTGGGTGATTGTTCCTGTCTCTGTGTTTTGCACCAGACAGGGCTGTTTTTGGTTTTCCACGTTTGTTGTTTTGTAGTGTTCGTGTTTATCCTTTTTGTTATTAAACATGAATCCATATAATCACGTTGCTTTTTGGTCCGCCTCTACTTCACCACAAGAAGACCGTTACAGTGGCATTGTGTTGTGTGACAAAACTGCACATTTAAGAGTGGCCTTTTATTGTCCCCAGCACACGGTGCACATGTGTAATGATCATGCTGTTTAATCAGCTTCATGATATGCCACATCTGTCAGATGGATGGGTTATCTTGGCAAAGGAGAAATGCTCACTAACAGGGATGTAAACAAATTTGTGCACCAAATTTGAGAGAAATAAACATTTTCTGTGATCTTTTATTTCAGCTCATGAAACATGGGACCAGCACTTTACATGTTGCGTTTATATTTTAGTTCAGTGCAATATGTCAGCATAACTGACATATATCAAATGTTTAGTTAACTGTCAATATTTTGACATATTCTAATGAGACAATGTTAGTGGATTTAAATGACTTGTTGCTGTGATGTTTTAAGGTGCAATAAGCTGCCCATGTAACATTGATAGAGCATGAAATGTAAAAATATGAAATGTATACACTACCTATTAACCTACACCATTACACCAAGTGAAGAAGTGCCATTAAAAACACTCTCGCATAATAGAACAATTACTGAGACTAGGCAATGAGCAATGCACCACATGCATAATCAGAGATGGAGAGAGTGCGAGTTAGAATGATATCAAAACAATGCGAATTAAGCTATAAATATTCATGCGGAAACATGGTCTCTTTGTGAATGCCTGAATTGCTGTTTTATGATGATGATGAATGAGCACTCCTCCATTCTGTGTTAGTGTCCTCTGACCGACAAATCGCGGGCCAATGATAATGCCTGAAACATATGGTAATGGCCCCTTTCGATGCATTTCGAGGCTTGACACGTGTTCTAAAAGTCTGTCTGCGTGCTATTCTTATGAAAACTATTCTGACATCATATCCTATTTAGGACTACTGTAATTTATCTGATATGCATTGGATTCACCAGCAAAGATATCTAAACATCACAAGGCTATATGCATTACTGTAGATGCTTTTTCTGCCTTAGCATGTTTACAGAGAAGTCTACTCACCTCAAGGACACTGTTGGAATGTCTACTGAAGGACACTGCTGTCATCTGTTAGTGGTTTGTAGAGGACATTACTTCTAGAAATATTGGGGAGGTGACAAATCAAAGAAGTAATATGTAAATAGAAAATATGTAAATAGAGAAAAGAGTCTGGTTTATAGGCTTCGAGCGTAGTATTTGTGGCAGGTCAACTACCTACCTTCCCTACCATGACCAGGAGAGTCTCGCATGTCTGAAGCTGAGCTCCAGTTTGCCTTCAAACATAAGTTGCCTTAGCACACATATGTCAGAGTCAAGGCCCGCGGGCCACATCCGGCCCGCAAGAAGGTTTTTTACGGCCCCTGGGATGATCTTGATTTATTATTAGAACCGGCCCGCAGCAAGCCGGCAGCCCGCAGATCTTTTACACGCACCAATACTACATTTCCCACAATGCAAAGGTGACGCACCGAGCAGTAGGCTGCTTCATTTCAATATTTATTGGCACAGCAGTCGTCAGCATCACAGTAAAATTAACTTTCAGATACCCATCAAAAATGGCAAAACGGAAGGTGGATACTGAGAACCGGGGGTTTCAAACAAGGTGGGAGTCGGAGTATATGTTCACGAAGGTAGCTGGAAAACCTGTGTGTCTTCTGTGTGGAGAAAGTGTGGCGGTACTGAAAGAGTATAATCTGAGACGACATTATGAAACGAAACACGCGGACAAAAACAAGAATATGGACATGGAACAAAGGCTACAAAAGGCAGAGGAATTAAAACGAGGCCTCAAATCTCGACAGGCTCTGTTCAAAAAAGCCAAATCACAAGGCCAGGCTGCTGTCAAGGCCAGTTTTATTTTGGCAGAAGAGATCGCTAAATCAGCCCGGCCATTTACGGAGGGGGATTTCATCAAAAACTGCATGATTAAAGTTTGTGACGAAGTTTGCCCAGAAAAAAGGCAACTCTTTTTAAATGTGAGTCTGAGCAGAAACACCATTGCCGAGAGAGTAGACCAGTTGTCCATCAATCTAAAAGAGCAGCTTGTGAAAAAGGGAAAAGATTTTATTGCATATTCCTTGGCTGTGGATGAGAGCACCGACATTTCTGACATTGCCCAGTTGTCAATTTTCATCTGCGGAGTGGACTCCAACCTAAGCGTGACAGAGGAGTTTTTGGCTTTACGTCCTATGCATGGCACAACTACGGGGCATGATTTGTATGAAGAGGTGTCAAGATGTGTAAATGAGATGGAGCTGCCTTGGGAAAAACTCGTGGGTTTGACAACCGACGGAGCACCTGCGATGTGTGGACACAGGAGCGGACTGGTGGCGAAGATACGGGAAAAGATGCAAGAGGAAAACGCGACAGGTGAGCTGACAGCTTATCATTGTATCATACACCAGGAAGCGTTGTGCGGTAAAGCCTTGAAAATGGAGCATGTAATGAGCATCATCACGCGCACAGTTAACTTTATCAGAGCCAAAGGTTTGAATCACCGCCAGTTCAAGGCATTTCTGACGGAGTTAGAAACGGAGCATGGTGATTTGCCTTATCACACAGAGGTGCGATGGCTAAGCCAGGGAAAGGTGCTTCAAAGATGTTTCGAGCTTCGTGAGGAGATTTGTCTGTTCTTGGACAGCAAAGGGAAAGACACAACACAACTCCGAGACGAAATGTTTCTGTGTGAAATGGCTTTTCTGTGTGACATTACGAGTCATCTGAATGCAATAAACTTGCAGCTGCAGGGTCGGGATCGTGTCATCTCTGATATGTACAGTACAGTGAAGGCATTTAAAACCAAACTGACTCTGTGGGAGACGCAGATGCGGAAAGAAAATTTGAGCCACTTTCCCAGCTGCCAGACCATGAAAGAGAAGCTCTCTACCAGTGCGTTCCCGAGCACACAGTTGGCTGATAAAATAGGTATGCTTGCCGCTGACTTTCGACGCCGATTTGCTGACTTTGAAGCACAAAAAAGCAGGTTGGAACTGCTCGGTAACCCATTTGCTGTTGACGTGGAAAGCTCACCACCAAACCTCCAAATGGAGTTGATTGACCTCCAATGCAATGATGCACTGAGGGCAAAATATGCGGCAGTGGGTGCTGCGGAGTTCGCCCGTTTCCTCCCCGGCACAATGCCCCAGCTGCGCATCCAGGCTGCTCAAACGTTGTCTATGTTTGGCAGCACATACCTGTGTGAACAACTGTTTTCTTTGATGAACCTGAACAAAACATCACACAGAAGTCGACTTACTGCTGAACACCTCCACTCAATTCTGAGGATTTCTTCAGCTCAGAGCCTTACCCCGAACATTGATGAACTTGTGGAAAAGATGGGACACCACCAAGTATCACCCTCAACCTCAAACAAGTGAACATTACTGTGCAATCACATATTTAGAGTTTTTACTCAGTTCAAGTTTAAAAGTTAAAATTTAATATTTGTTTTCACTGCATGTTACTTCTCCTTAAACAAAGTGTTGTTTTTGATTAATAGATTTTTGCACTTTATTTTTTTGTATTTCAATCCAATTATATTTTAAAAATATTTCAGTTGAGTGGATGATAGAAAATTGCTATTATTGTTTTTTCTTTGAAGTAAATTTAGCCCACTTTTGCTAAAATAGAAAATATAGTCTACTGATGGTGCCTTGAATACCGGTTTCTTTCATTTAATGTTCATGTTATGGGGATATTTATATAAAGGAAATTTGTCTTTTGTGTCTGTTGAAAATTAAAGATTACTGACAGAGCCATAAGAAAATATTGCTTTATTTATCTGATCATATTGTAATATATTTGTTAGGTTTTCAGTAGGTTCAATTAGGTTCACTAGACTATATGCGTCATTTAAAAATTTTTCAATGAACATTCGAACAGTCCGGCCCTCGTCTTGTAGCTGATTTTTTTATTTGGCCCTCCGTCCATTTGACTTTGACACCCCTGCCTTAGCAGTATATCCTATACATTTTACACCCCCAGGGCCCCCCCCCCCCCCCCTTTTCATTCTCTCCCCCAGCCCCAACCCCCTTCTCCATCAAAACATCCCCCATCAGCTACCCCTTTCCCTGGGTTGCTCCCTGGTCAGAGCCTATCCAGCAGCCCAGGCTCCTATTAGCTGGTTGAAATGTAGAGTAGATGTCCCTGTGTTAATCCTATCCCATCCATCCCTGTAGCCTTGGCCTGTGACAGATACAAAGTCAGCCTGGTGGTAATCTCAGGCCCCCGTAGCCCAGAGGTCAGGGGGGAGATCCTCTGCCTAAGCAGGGCCATCCTGTGAGACCAGACAGGAGATATGCCTCAGCCTGCATGGCTGGCTGCCTGCCTGATTAATGCACTAAGGGACTGGAAGATTGGAGGCCTGGGCTCTAAGGCTGGGATTGGATGGGATCACCTTCTAATGGGCCTCTACCTAGAATCACAGAGAGGATTGGTGTCTTACTGGCTATATTTATGTCAAGACAAACAAGTTAAGAAGGTGTTTATTTGTGTTCCACTGGCTATTTTTATTTAGTGATTCATCATTTTTTGTGTAGGAATCTACAAAATGTGCAGAGTGTATGTGTGTGTGATCACCTATTGGCAATGTATGTAGCTGTGCGGGGAGTGATAGCATGCAAAATAGTATGACATGTTCTCTCCCATTCCTGCAGGAAGCAGAGCACTTAATTGGTGATGAAAGTCTAACTCAATAATTAATGCTGATAACCATCATCACGAGCCCAAATCAATTCCTATCTCCGACTATCTTAGGGTCATTTTACATTTTTATGCTCCAACACAAAATACATCACCCAAACACACCCAGTATACATGTGTTATCACTGCTTTGTGTATGACAATGAAGCTCTTATTCCTGTCAATCAGAAAAAAATGTAAATAACAAAAATAATAACAGTTGCGAGTGGATATAAGTATTTTGACATTACTTTTCACAGCACAAATTGTTTATAATAATAATAATATTAGGCCTTTTATCTGTTACATTAACTTGATAAAATTGACTAAATTTGTCCGGCAAGATATAAAAAAATGATGCGACCACGATGGTGGTCCTCATGTCATGACTTCCGCCTAAGTCGGGTCCTCTCCTTGTTCGGGCAGCGCTCGGCGGTCGGCGTCTTCGGTCTTCTAGCCATCATCGATCCACTTTTAATTTTCCATTTGTTTTGTCTTGTTTTCCTCACACCTGGTTTCAATCCCCTCAATCACTTGTTGTGTATTTAACCCTCTGTTCCCCCCATATCTTTGTGTGGGATTCTTTCGTATATGCGCACGTCAGACTGGTTGCACTGGGTTATGTCAACCCGTATTGTATTTCGTGTTCGTTGTGCCGTGTGTTTTTGGTTCGCCTAAATAAAAGGCTCCGTTTGCTACCCAATATCTGCTCTCCTGCGCCTGACTCCCTTACAGCCATTCACGCACACCTAACAGAATCCCACACCTTGACATGGCATCAGCAGGAGCAGGTACTTATGGTAGCAAAGTCAAGGAGAGCGTCCAGGAGCACACGGCGTTGATTCACCATCTCGGCGCCGCCATAGATCGCGTCGTCCAGACGATGGACCGCTGGGAGAGACAGGGAGTACCTCCAGCACCTCCACCAGGGTTTCAGTCTTCGACCACCCGCACAAGGGTAGAGCGGCGGGTGAATGTCTGTTCCACCTGAGGCAGGGGACGAGGAGCGCCCAGGAGTTCACGCTGGAATTTCGGGCCCTGGCTGCCGGAGCTGGATGGAACGACAGGGCCCTTATCGACCACTACCGTTGCAGCCTGCACGAGGATGTCCGTCGGGAGTTGGCCTGCAGGGATACCACCCACACCTTCGACCAGCTGGTGGACATGTCCATTCGGTTGGATAACTTGCTGGTCACCCGCGGACGTCCAGGGCTCTGTCGATTCCCTCTCCCAGCACCACCGCTCCGGTGCCTATGGAGCTGGGAGGTACTGCGCTCAGGGAGGTCAGAGGAGTGGCTTTCACGTGTACCATCTGTGGCTGCAGAGGTCACACTGCTGGTTCGGTGCCGTGTTGGTTCCTCTAGGGGTAGAGGCAGCAGACAGAGTACTCTGACGTCACCCCAGGTGAGCATGCACCACTCTCATCCAGAGCCCTCTGTTGTACACCTGGTTTTGCATGTTTATTTTCCTGAGTTTTCCCCGCATTCCCAGTATAAGGCGCTCGTAGATTCAGGCGCGGCTAGGAATTTGATCGACAGCCCATAGGTTAGGGATCCCTATTGTTCCAGTGGTTAGGCCTTTCCCAGTTCATGCTCTGGATAGTCCGACATTAGGGTAAATTATGAAAGCTGCCGATATGCCGATTTGGCTCTCGCCTTCTTTTTCTCGATCAGCCTTACCTCTGGGTTTCATCCTCGAGAGTAATGGGCAGGTGGAGAGAGTGTACCAGGATGTGGGCAAGTTTCTGCGGTCCTACTGCCAGGATCGGCCGGGGGAGTGGGCAAGAGTTCATGCCCTGGACTGAGATGGCTCAGAACTTGCTCCGCCACTCCTCCACTAACCTCTCCCCCTTCCAGTGCGTACTGGGATACCAGCCGGTTCTGGGGCCTTGGCATCAGAGTCAGACCGAGGCTCCTGCAGTGGACGACTGGTTCAGACGAGCGGAGGAGACATGGGACATCGCCCATGTTCACCTCCAGCAGGCCGTGCCGCTCCAGAAAACCAGCACAGACCGTCACTGCAGTAAGGCCCCGGTGTTTGCACCGGGGGACCAGGTTTGGATCTCGACCTGAAACCTGCTCCTCCGCCTGGGCCTGCGATTTGTGGTGCCATTTAAAGTCCTGAGGAGAGTGAACGAGGTGTGTTATAGGTTACAGCTTTCCCCCGATTACCATATTAACCGGTTGGCCCGCTCCAGGAGTCTGCGGTGCGGGAGGTTCCTTCGCCCCCTCTGGACATTGAGTGGGCCCCGGCATACTCCGTTCACTCTATACTGGATTCGAGGCATCGGACGAGGGTCCTTCAGTCCCTCGTGGAGTGGGAGGGGTACGGTCCGGAGTTGAGGTGCTGGGTTCCGGTGGAGGACGCGTTGGACCCTTCAATGCTGCGGGAGTTTTACCGTCTCCGTCCGGATCGCCTTGCGCCTCTCCCTCCGGGTCGTCCCCGAGGCCGGTGTCGGCGCGCTGCTGGAGCCGCGTGTCAAGGGGGGGGGGGGGTACTGTCATGACTTCCGCCGAAGTCGGGTCCTCTCCTTGTTCGGGTGGCGCTCGGCGGTCGGCGTCGCCGGACTTCTAGCCATCATCGTTCCACTTTTCATTTTCCATTTGTTTTGTCTTGTTTTCCTCACACCTGGTTTCAATCCCCTCAATCACTTGTTGTGTATTTAACCCTCTGTTCCCCCCCATGTCTTTGTGTGGAATTGTTTATTGTTTCATGTATGCACACGTTAGACTGGTTGTGCTGGGTTATGTTAACCCGTATTGTATTTCGTGTTCGTTGTGCCGTGTGTTTTTGTTTAGCCTAAATAAAAGGCACTGTTTGCTACCCAATATATGCTCTCCTGCGCCTGACTCCCTTACCGCCATTTATGCATACCTAACACCTCAGGAGCTTTTGACAGTGATTTGTAGGTACCCGGAAAGGAATCAGGTTGGGAAGCGCTAAATTAAAAGGGTTTACATTTTTTTTCGATGATGGGATTCAACCCCATGACTGAGAATCTGTGTTTTTACCCTGACATATTATTTAGCTACTGATGGGATTTTTCCAACTCTAGTGTATTATCTTATGTCCACACAAAGCAATGGTTAGTGCTTTCTAATGCAAATTCTAATTTTAAACCAACTTTTATAGCTGTGTTAAATGTTCTGCTCCTAATGTGCTGAACAAAATACTGAATTACAGATAGATGATTTCATTTGTGAGAATAAATTAAACATGTCTTTTATGCATATAGAGAGCTGAATTGCACTTATAATTAAATCAATGTTGTTGCATTAGATATAATTACTGTTCATTTGAACACCTGTGGAATAAATAATTTAAGAATTGGGGACCTATTCCCCCCAAAAGCTACAACAATCATTCAAGCATCACAAGCAATACATTTTTTCTCTGTGGTAAAAACATGTCAGGTCTGCCTGAATTAGTTTAACTTGTACACATGTTGTACCTGCAAGCAAACAGATATTTCAAGATAATAGGCTCAGCTATAAACAAACATTCTCCATTGAGGATAATGATAGCAAATGTGCACCTTATCTGATCATTTTGACTACAAATTGTATCTATTCCTAACAGATGGTAATATACTGCCTACAATTAGCCAGAACATGGCCAAGATCTGTCAATTTCTTGAAAATAAAACGGACATATTCCCCAGTTATCTGCCAGTATCTGACATAAGTCTGGCAATGGGAAAATGTACTTGGCAAGGCCTCTAATGCCAGTGGCATGCTTCCGTATGCAACTTCTGTTCTCCTCCCAATCTTGATAGTTTCACTTTTTGCTCATGTTGGACAGTAAGAGGTTGGGAACCAATTTTGATGTGATACTTAGAAAGTCAAACTATGACTCAATGAACATGTTTCATTTCAATCCAACGTCTTCCCTCTCCAATCATTCACTGAAAGTCAATCAATATAAAACTATTATATTTTCTAAATACATGACAGTTTTATCAGTGTTAGATTTCTCTGCCTTTTTGATGGTTACAAAGTAACAGAAAGGGTCTGTGCAAACATTGAGGACATCAAAGAGAGAACTTTAAAGCTTAAATGATATGTGCCCATAACATAACTTACAGATGCCTCATGAGCTTAGTTCGATAGTCACACCCCAACAGAACCCCAAATATAAGTAAATGTAAACAAACGGTGTAGAGCTTCCAAATATAGTTAAAACTATCATGTTTATATCATGAATGGTCAAGCCTTCCATCCATAGCACTGTCTATGAATTTGATTGTGGTTACATTTCTCCAGCCCCATCCCTCAGCTTTTTACTGAAACAGCGGCAGGGTTCATTTGTTAACGTTTCAGCTGCGGATTGCCCCTTTAAATGACTGAGTTTGAGACAAGGCGTGATCAAACTCCCAGGGAGCCAACACCTGCTAACACTACAGTGTTTTCAATGGCTTCCCATCTGAGAAAACTTGAGCCTGGTGCCATGTAATCAACAGAGAGAAAGAGAGAAGGAGGAGGAGGATGAGGAGGAGGAGGAAGTAAAGGGAACTCCCTCCTTTCACATTGTTCCTGACACACGACGACAACACTCTTTTCAGCCTCCGAATAGGGGTGGTGGCCTATGGAAAACCACAAGGAGCCTTTTATCTTTAGTTAATGATTGAACAAACATGCCTTGCCTCTGAGCCCTCTTTTCTTGTGGGTGTGGTTACCCTAGGGGTCACAGAGAAGCTTTCTAATAAGCATCCCTCACAAAAGCCCAATATTTGCTTGGCTAGTGGGGACTGGGTAGGTGGAGTGTGGAGAAGGGGGAGGGAGGGAGGGAGGAGGGGGGGGGGGCACCCTGGAGACGAGAAGCCAGAGGAGGAGAGGGGTTGGTGGGGGAGAGGGTTGGCTGTAGAGGGGGGCAGTCAGATACCACCAGGAACAGATGGAGCCTGATAAATCCTGAAAGGGAGGCATTACCTGCCCAAGTCACCAAGCAGCCACAATTATCACAGGGCTCTGGGTTCATTGTCAATTAGAGTGGCAGTTAAAGCCAGGCAGCAGCTGTGGCAGATGGCGGAGATCCAGTGGGGCTGGGAGAGGCCGGGACAGGGGCCAGCCCCCAGGCAAACCTCTCTCAGCCTGATAGAGCAGAGTTGTCACTCGTTCAAAGCAGATAGCAGCCAGGAGCATGGTGATCGGATCTAGAGCCACCAGAGATAGAGAGAGAGAGAGCAAGTGAGAGAACATGAAAGAACAAGAGTGCTCACTGGTATTGAGACCTAAGTGAAATAAATTTGCAATAATGCCGTGTGTCAACACCGAACTTATGCAATTGTCTGGTTTTATAAGTTATATTAATGATTATTTGGGAGAGGAAATTATATTTTCCATTGCTGTACCTTATACAATAGCTAAATAACCTACATTTTTTCTGTCATCTCTGACCACAATTTTAACAGTTTGGAGGTGAGATCATAATCACTTGTTTGGTAACTGAAATTTTTCAAAATGTACTTGTTAGTTGCCATGTAAATTGGAGATTTAATACATTTACACATTCATAGAGTAACTGTTGCTATTTGTCACTTTTGTCATCTTTCACTTCCAAGCTCCCCACTCGAACAGCGCTGGAGGACACACAAACTCAAAACATTCTCTTTAGTTTTAGTGGGTATAATTAGCCTTTGTGCAGGAATATGTTGGATTCCAGCTACAGTAGCCTTGTTCTTTGGTGCAATGCCCAAAGTCAGCCTGGAGTTGGCGACTCAAGGGCAGCCGTTTGCTGAGTTTGTCGCCCTGTTTTCCAGGCCTGGCTCCCTTGCCTACCCTAAGCCCAGCCAAGGCACACCAGCAGGCTTCACATTCAGCAAGTGCCACCATTGATCACCAGGCAGGGGGCTGAGGGTGGGGGACTGGGGGGGACTGCAGGGGGCTGGAGTAGCCCCCCTCTCACTGGCTGCCTGATGAGAATGCAGGCCTCCGCCATAGACATACATACAGCATCGCAACTACACTCTCTTACACCATTCACAAAGGCCCTCTGCTTTCATTGGGCCAGGCCTCTCCCTCTCATCTCCTCCCTCCTCTTTCTCTCACAACCCTGTCCCCGTTACCCCTTTCTCCCCACAGAGGCATCATTCCTTCTACTTTGTTCTGCCACACTTGGACCTTGTGTCTGGGCCCTGCTGATAGCGAGGTGGGCCCATCCATCTGCCAGGGGCCAGGGGCCTGTGATGAAGAGAGCGGAGCAGAGGTCCTCAGTCCCAACAATGCCCATTAACAATGCTAACAGCACTGCTGCTGTATGGGGGCCAGCCAGGGTAGCCTAGGCCTCTGTCGTCGGGCAGAGTTGCAGATAGCAGGGATCTGATAGGTCTACGGGACGGACAGCAGCTATAGTCTAATGCATGTTGTTAGGCGCTAAGCAAGCAGAGAGTCAGAGTCTCACAGGGTTTCTGAGCAATATAAAAAAAATGATGTGGCCGGCTGGCACATGAAGTCAGCCTAGTGTGCTAGCTCTGCGCTATCGCAGGGTGGTTTCTTGTCAAGTTAGGAGGTTGCGGTTCCACATTGGTTATCTGGGGTTACACAAACTGTTTGCGAAGAAGACTTGCACAAAATCATTAAGTTAACGCATATTCTGTGTTGGAGGGCGAACTGAAGAAAACAAGTGACTACTGACTACATCAGTACAGCAACCTTTTGCTCCACAGGGAACACAGAGGATACAGTAAGTTCAGTCAAAGTACCAGACTAAACGGTAAAGTTAATGACAACCACACAATATGTATAATGACTTCTCCACATAAGTAACACGTAACTTAAGAAAAGCCTGCGCTCCCCTCCTGCGTTTTGACATATTTTCACACTTATCAAGGTGTCTATCTATCAAACTACAAAAAAGACCCCCATCCTCAGAATGACACCGCACAAGGTCTCCTTTCAGCAGCAAATCCTCACAATGCTTTTTATCCCTGCAACCAAACTGTAAAAAAAATAATATAATTTAACAATTTTTTTTTTACCATCACTCTGTTTTAATTAGATTTGGATGGTTTTCAGATCAGTTCAAGTTACCTGGAATTGAAAATTGTGTGGAAAAAGAAACCCACCTTGAGATTTAACCACTAATCCAACAATTGGTTACGGACCCCAAAAAAATATTCACCCATCCGTAGACGCTGTGACTGTTCGGATGGTAAATTGAGCACATCTTACATTATCTTATCAAGAGATGATTTGAAACTTGGTACTTGCTTGTCAGAGTGAACCTATGCACCAAGTACCAGGGAAACTGGGAAATGCAGCCTAAATGTGTTGTCTAGACTGCAGACTGCTGCTGCTCAGAACTAGATGTTCCAGTGAGATCGAACAATTGGGCAGTCTTGTTCTTGAGTCGCTCCTTCAGAGCGGTGTTCATGAAATCAATCATATATTTTGCTTACATGAATCCCCGTCACGTGTACATACGCATGCACACACGTGGTTGTGTCATACAGTACATGGTCATCAATAGAATTGACTTTAGCCATGAGTCAGTGTGACACATTCAGCATGACGCCTATGGCCCCAATCAATATTCCCCTGTCATTTTTCCTAGGGGGCGCTGTTCATTTTGTACAATGTTACTGTCTTTTATTTGACACTCAATAACAGAAACACACTTCTCTTTAGTACTAAATTATAAAACATAAAAATGAATAGACGCAAACATTGTACAGCCTCATTACCAACATGCTTTACCACGCGTAAAGATTTTTCAGAAGCCCGTATTACTTTGACATGTTAACAATCGCTTAAGGAGGATTGCAAATACCGGTAGTAAGCAGCTTGATATGGTTGTGATGAAATTGACTGGAAATGTGATGCCAACTATACCTAATTTGCTGACAAAATTCTCAATGAGTTAATGATCATGGAGAATTGGCAGAGCGTCGCCGCTTTCTGTCCATCTCTAGTGCTTTCATTTAGATTGGCAACGGTGATCTCTTTCCCTCTTCCACTGACTGACGATGCAGCGCACACATGTTCAGTATGTGAACAGAGTGTACAGAGGGTCGTTCACTGTTCCCAGGAGTTTTAAGTGGGCCAGGTGGTGGTAAAGCTGGTCCCCATAGCCCCATGAAGCTGCTCTCTATGAAGCCAGGCATATTATGGCTTGGCTGTACAAGTTTTGGAATCTATAACTGTTAAGAGATATTTGAATCTATAGGAATAACTGTGACTGACGAGATAGCATGGTCTATCTGGCCAGTGTATTAGTGGTCCTCTACGTCTCTCCCACACATCTCTCTCCTGGATCCACACACACAGTAACGTTCATTTGATTCTGCAGTGACAGTGTTGATAAAGCAACACAGGGCTCAATGGTGGATCTCCCCGGCATCTGAACTCATATGGCCTTTGAGATGTTCTGATGTAAATGTAAAGGGTCCATATGTTTGATGCAGAAAATCAGCATAATACTCCTGTGGCTGGTTGATAAATCTGCCCTCTTAGGCAGAGCTCAACCATCTCCACCATCTCAGAGCTCAACCACTTTGGAAAAATACAAGCTTCATTATTCAAAAGCTTAGAAGCAAAAATATTTTTTGCATTAGCTAAAGGCATTGTTTTTTGGTGGACTTGTCGTTTGAACACCAACCCCTAAGCCATACACATGCCATTAGTCTCGATCTAAGTCGGCTTAATGTTTTGGGACATTTCATGTTTTGGGACAGGTATCAATTACATCTGGGCCGGTTTTATACACAACAACGTTTTGGCTCAAAAAGTTGTTGTAAAAAGATAAGTTATTGCTGTTGGCTTATTGTTACTGGGGTTGATATTTGAGGAATAGAGCAGAATTTAATGCAAGAGGAAAACAAAAGTGAAAATGGGCTTTCACAAGAAATCTGTATTTATCCAAATCTCTCTCTCCATCCATCTATTACCCAGACTTACCGCTATTATTGGATGGTGATTGTGTTGACTAGGCCAGGCCACTACTCTATACTCTATAAGCTCCCATGTATAATACAATTGAATACACACCATAATGCCTGGGCTTGGTGGCTCTGTGATTTGATAATTATTTAGATGACTACTGTATGGAGCTTAGAATAATCCCAGTTGCACAGTTAAATAAGGGCGTGTGAGAAACTGGTGGTGTGCTCCGGCTCTTCTCCTTTCAGACGGCTCTTGTCAGGCATGTAAGTGACAGCCAAAGTGGGTCAGCGGAGAGGCCAGGCCTTGTTAATTTATTTTCGAAGACACGCCATCCATATTTATGAGCTCTTGCTATTTTGTCTATCACCGCCAATCAAACGTTCTGTGTAATTATACTCGGTACAGGCGACTGAGGCAAGAGATGTACGAGTGGTCAGCCAGCTCCAGTTCAAATTATACTTATTATTTCAATAATTAATTAAATTCACAATCTCAGCCAAGAAGCAAACGAGTAAAATTCGTTAGACTTCCACTTAGATGCTGGAACTGGTCATGATGACACCAAACTGTCCAGTATTATTATCATCATCTTATAAAACTAATTGTTGTGACTCTTTAGGGTGAAGTTCGTCTCTGCATTTCCCTAATATTCAAGTCTACTGCCAAACTGTTGGGCTTTGTATGTGTACCATGGACCCAATTCAATCAATCACAGACAAAGGAATAGCATACTGCTTTCTCAGAATATGTCGTATGTGAGGTGATAACTCTGTTAAAACAAATTGACACAATCTCTAAGCTGATGCTCTCACGGACATTGCATGTTGACGTGACTTTACATTTGACCAACATTTGGGGGCTCGTCCGGCATATGGAGTGTAATTAAGTGGTAGAGCAGTCTTAACTCAGTGCACTCTACCACTGCCATTTCATAACACAGTCTAATCACTGAGAGTAAACCTGCAGGTTAACTTTCCTGTATCTGCTACTGATTAAATGTTTGACATTTATACTGTACATACAGTAACACAACATGCAGAGTAATACAATATAAGGTGCATCAAAGCTGGGACCGAGAGACTGAAAACAGCTTCTCTCTGAAGGCCATCAAACTGTTAAACAGTCATCACTAGCCGGCCTCCGCCCGATACCCTGCCCTGAACCTTAGACACTGTCACTTGCCGGCTACCATCTGGTACTCCACCCTGTACCGTAGAGACTGCTTCCCTCTGTACATAGAGTGATTGCACACTGCGAAAACTTGGGGCTATAAGATTCTATCTGCAAAAAGATGATTCTGAAATCATTGGCTTTAAAGTTCCGAACCCTCATTGGCTTGAATGGTGTCAGCAATCTTTATATAGTATTCTTTTGAACAACATGAATTGGGGTATTCAGACTACTATATGGGTAGAGAACATTGAACAACACAAGGCTATGTAAATCATTACATTTGGACAAAAATGCAGATGGAACTGTATAATCCCAAGCTCTCGACTGGTCACTTTAATAATGTTTGCATACTGTTTTACCTACTTTATATGTATATACTGTATTCTAGTCATGGTTCATCCTATATAACTACTGCTGTACACAACTTTACTATTCATATAAGTCCATAATGTATATACACACCATATCTATAAAGTATCAGTCAAACGTTGGATACACCTACTCATTCCAGGGTTTTTCTTTATTTTTTCTACATTGTAAAATAATAGTGAAGACATCAACTCTATGAAATAACACATATGGAATAATGTAGTAACCATAAAAGTGTTAAACAAATCAAAATATATTTTTTTAAATATTCAAAGTAGCCACCCTTTGCCTTGATGATAGCTTTGCATACTCTTGGCATTCTCTCAACCAGCTTCACCTGGAATGCTTTTTTCAACAGTCTTGAAGTAGTTCCCACGTATGCTGACTGTTGGCTGCTTTTCCTTCACTCTGAGGTCCAACTCATCCTAAACAATCGTAATTGGGGTGAGGTTGGGTGATTGCGGATGTCAGGTCATCTGATGCAGCACTCCATCACTCTCCTTCTTGTTCAAATATCCCTTACACAGCCTGGAGGGGTGTTGGGTCATTATCCTGTTGAAAACCAAATTATAGTCCCATTAAGCGCAAACCAGATGTGATGCCGAATCATTGCAGAATTCTGTGGAAGCCATGCTGGTTAAGTGCCCATTGAATTCTAAATAAATCACAGACAGTATCAACACCAAAGTTCCCCCACACCATAATACCTCCTCCTCCATGCTTCACGGTGTGAACCACATATGTGGAGATCTCAAATTTGGACAAAAATCTCACATTTGGACTCATCAAACCAAAGGACAGATTTCCACCAGTCTAATGTTTATTGCTCATGTTTCTTGGCTCAAGCAAGTCTCTTCTTATTATTGGTGTCCTTTAGTAGTGGTTTCTTTGCAGATATTTGACCATGAAGGCCTGATTCACGCAGTCTCTTCTGAACAGTTGATGTTGAGATGCATCTGTTACTTGAACTCTGTGAAGCATTTATTTGGGCTGCAATTTCTGAGGTTGGTAACTCTAATGAATTTATCCGAACATCACACCTGCGGGACAGGTACAGGATGGCAACAACAACCGCCCGAGTTACACCAGGAACGCACAATCCCTCAATAAGTGCTCAGATTGTCATATCAAATCAAATCTAATTTGATTTGTCACATGGTTAGCAGATGTTAATGCGAGTATATCGAAATGCTTGTGCTTCTAGTTCCGACAATGCAGTAATAACCAACAAGTAATCTAACCTAACAATTCCACAACAACTACCTGATACACACAAGTTTAAAGGGATGAAGAACATGTACATAAAAATACATGAATGAGTGATGGTACAGAACGGCATAGACAAGATGCAGTAGATGGTAGAGAGTACAGTATATTTATATGAGATGAGTAATGTAGGATATGCAAACATATAAAAGTGGCATTGTTTAAAGTGGCTAGTGATTCATTTTTACATCAATTTTTACATCAATTATTCAAATGGCTGGAGTTGAGTCAGTATGTTGGCAGCAGCCACTCAATGTTAGTGGTGGCTGTTTAACAGTCTGATGGCCTTGAGATAGAAGCTGTATTTCAGTCTCTCAGTCCCTGCACTGACCTCGCCTTCTGGATGATAGCGGAGTGAACAGGCAGTGGCTCGGGTGGTTGTTGTCCTTGACGATCTTTATGGCCTTCCTGTGACATCGGGTGGTGTAGGTGTCCTGAAGGGCAGCTAGTTTGCCCCCGGTGATGAGTTGTGCAGACCTCACTACCCTCTGGAGAGACTTACGGTTGTGGACGGAGCAGTTGCCGTACCAGGCGGTGATACAGCCCGACAGGATGCTCTCGATTGTGCATCTGTAAAGGTTTGTGAGTGCTTTTGGTGACAAGACGAATTTCTTCAGCCTCCTGAGGTTGAAGAGGCGCTGCTGCGCCTTCTTCACCACACTGTCTGTGTGGGTGGACCAATTATTTGTATGTGATGTGTAAGCCGAGGAACTTAAAACTTACTACCCTCTCCACCACTGTCCCGTCGATGTGGATAGGGGGGTGCTCCCTCTGCTGTTTCCTGAAGTCTGCAAACTTGATGGTTGAGTTGGAGGTGTGCATGGCGACACAGCCGTGAGTGAACAGGGAGTACAGGAGAGGGCTCAGAATGCACCCTTGTGGGGCCCCAGTGTTGAGGATCAGAGGGGTGGAGATGTTGTTACCTAGCCTCACCACCTGGGGATGGCTCGTCAGGAAGTCCAGTACCCAGTTGCACAGGGCTGGGTCGAGACCCAGCGTCTCGAACTTGATGATGAGTTTGGAGGGTACTATGGTGTTAAATGCTGAGCTGTAGTCGATGAACAGCATTCTCACATAAGTATTCCTCTTGTCCAGATGGGGTAGGGCAGTGTGCAGTGTGGTTGCGATTGCGTGGACCTGTGGACCTATTTGGGGGGTAAGCAATTTGGATTGGGTCTAGGGTGTCAGGTAGGGTGGAGGTGATATGGTCCTTGACTAGTCTCTTAAAGCACTTCATGATGACCGAAGTGAGTGCTACGGGGCTGTAGTCGTTTAGCTCAGTTACCTTAGCTTTCTTGGCGTTTGGCTACCAAAAAAAAACGAAAATCCAGTCATCAAAACGCCAAACTTTTTTACAAATTAACTCCATAATATCGATTTTACTGAGTTACAGTTCATATAAGTAAATAAAAAATCTCAACGCTGTGCATTACAGGGAAGACATCCTGCTCCCTCATGTAGTACTATTCATGCAGGCTCATCCTGACATGACCCTCCAGCATGACAATGCCACCAGCCACACTGCTCGTTCTGTGCATGATTTCTTGCAAGACAGGAATGTCTGTGTTTTGCCATGGCCAGTGAAGAGCCCGGATCTCAATCCCATTGAGCACATCTGGGACCTGTTGGATTGGAGGGTGAGGGATAGTGCCATTCCCCCCAGAAATGTCCAGGAACTTGCAGGTGCCTTGGTGGAAGAGTGGGGTAACATCTCAGAGCAAGAACTGGCAAATCTGGTGCAGTCCATGAGGAGGAGATGCACCACAGTACTTAATGCAGCTGGTGGCCACACCAGATACTGACTGTTACTTTTGATTTTGACAGACCCTTTGTTCAGGTACACATTATTCCATTTCTGTTAGTCACATGTCTGTGGAACTTTTTTATGTTTATGTCTCAGTTGTTGAATATTGTTATGTTCATAGAAATGTTTACACATGTTAAGTTTGCTGAAAATGAACACATGCCACAACAGTGAGAGGACGTTTATTTTTTGCTTACATGATTCCATATGTGCTATTTCATAGGTGTCATAGGTCTTCACTATTATTCTACATTGTAGAAAATATCAAAAATAACCCTTGAATGAGTAGGTTTGTCCAAACTTTTGATTGGTACAGTATATACACACCCACTGAAATAAAAATACAAACGCAACATGCAACAATTTCTAAGATTTTACTGAGTTACAGTTCATATAAGTAAATACATTTTAAATAAATCAAACCCTAATCTCGGGATTTCACTTGACTGGTCACAGACACAGTGCCTTGCAAAAGTATTCACCACCTTGGCATTGTTCTTATTTTGTTGCATTACAAACTGCAATTTAAATGGATTTTAATTTGGATTTCATGTAATGGACATACACAGAATAGTCCAAATTGGTGAATTGAAATGAAAAAAGAAACGAAAAAAGAATGCGTCCCCTTTGCTATAAAGCCCCTAAATAAGATCTGGTGCAACCAATTACCTTCCGAAGTCACATAATTTGTCAAATAAAGTCCACCTGTGTGCAATCAGGAGGTATACACCTGTTCTGAAAGGCCCCAACCTCTGCAACATCACTAAGAAAGGGGCACCACCAAGTAAGTGGCACCATGAAGACCAAGGAGCTCTCCAAACAGGACAGGGACAAAGTTGTGGAGAAGTACAGATCAGGGTTGGGTTATAAAAAAATATCCGAAACTTTGAACATCCCACGAAGCACCATTTAATCCATTATAAAAAAAATGGAAAGAATATGCCACCGCAACAAACATGCCAAGAGAGGGCCGGCCACCAAAACTCACGGACCAGGCAAGGAGGGCGTTAATCAGAGAGGCAAACAAAGAGACCAAAGATAACCCTGAAGGAGCTGCCAAGCTCCACAGTGGAGATTGGAGTACCTGTCCATAGGACCACTTTAAGACGTAGACTCCACAGAGTTGGACTTTATGGAAGAGTGGCCAGAAAAAAAGCCACTGCTTAAACCAGTTGAGTCTATGGGGGCGCTATTTCATTATTGGATAAAAAAACGTGCCCGTTTTAAGCGCAATATTTTGTCACGAAAAGATGCTCGACTATGCATATAATTGACAGCTTTGGAAAGAAAACAGTCTGACGTTTCCAAAACTGCAAAGATATTTTCTGTGAGTGCCACAGAACTCACGCTACAGGTGAAACCAAGATGAAACTTCAAACAGGAAATGAGCAGAATTTCTGAAGCTCTGTTTTCCAATGTCTCCTTATATGGCTGTGAATGCACCAGGAACGAGCCTGCGCTTTCTGTCGTTTCTTCAAGATGTCTGCAGCATTGTGACGTATTTGTAGGCATATCATTGGAAGATTGGCCATAAGAGACTAAATTTTCCAGGGGTCCGCCCGGTGATTCAGGACAGAAAGCACACTTCCACGAACGATATATCATCGAAGAGATATGTGAAAAACACCTTGAGGATTGGTTCTAAACAACATTTGCCATGTTTCAGTCGATATTATGGAGTTAATTTGGAAAAAAGTTTGGCGTTTTGATGACTGGATTTTCGTTTTTTTTTGGTAGCCAAACGCCAAACGGAGCACCAAACGGAGCGATTTCTCCTAAACAAATAATCTTTCAGGAAAAACTGAACATTTGCTATCTAACAGAGTCTCCTCATTGAACACATCTGAAGTTCTTCAAAGATAAAGGATTTTATTTGAATGCTTTTCTGGTTTTTGTGAAAATGTTGCCTGCTGAATGCTAACGCTAAATGCTACGCTAGCTAGCTACTGTTACACAAATTATTGTTTTCCTATGGTTGAGAAGCATATTTTGAAAATCTGAGATGACAGTGTTGTTAACAAAATGCTAAGCTTGAGAGCTAGCATATTTATTTCATTTCATTTGTGATTTTCATGAATAGTTAACGTTGCGTTATGGTAATGAGCTTGAGGCTGTATTCACGATCCCGGATCCGGGATGGCTAAGTGCTAGAGGTTAAAGACAAAAATAAGCAAACACGTTTGGTGTTCGCCAAAAGGCATATGGGAGACCCCCCAAACATATGGAAGAAGGTACTCTGGTTAGATGAGACTAAAATTGAGCTTTTTGGCCGTCAAGGAAAACGCTATGTCTGGCGCAAACACAACACCCCAAGAACACCATCCCCACAGTGAAGCATGGTGGAAGCAGCTTCATGCTGTGGGGATGTTTTTCATCGGAATGGACTGGGAAACTGGTCAGAATTGAAGGAATGATGGATGCCACTAAATACAGGGAAATTCTTGAGGGAAACCTGTTTGATTCTTCAAGAGATTTGAGACTGGGATGGAGGTTCACCTTCCAGCAAAAGCAACACTCGAGTGGTTTAAGGCAAAACATTTAAATGTCTTGGAATTGACTAGTCAAAGCCCAGACCTCAATCCAATTGAGAATCTGTGGTATGACTTTCTGCACACCAGCGGAACCCATCCAACTTGAAGGAGCTGGAGCAGTTTTGTCTTGAAGAATGGGCAAAAATCCCAGTGGCTAGATGTGCCAAGCTTACAGAGACATACCCAAAGAGACTTGCGGCTGTAATTGCTACAAAATGTTTTGTATCTTCTGTTGTGTAAATTTCAAAATATATATTTTAATTCCAGGTTGTAAGGCAACAAAATAGGAAAAATACCAAGGTGGGTGAAATCTTTCGCTAGCCCCTGTACCTTAAAAAAATGCATGTGTTGTGGTTCAGAAACCCAGCCAGTGTCTGGTGTAATCACCATTTGCCTCATGCAGTATGACACAGCTCCATCTTATAGAGTTGATCAGGCTGTTGATTTTGGCATGTAGAATGTTGTCCCACTCCTCCTTAATGGCTGTGCGAAGTTGCTAAATATTGTCAGGAACTGGAATATGCTGTCGTAGACATCAATCCAGAGCATCCCAAACATGCTCAGTGTGTTACATGTCTGGTGAGTATGCAGGCCATGGATGAACTGGGACTTTTTCAGCTTCCAGGTATTGTGTACAGATTCTTGAGACATGGGGACATGCATTATTATGCTGAATCATGAGTTGATGGCAGATGAATTGCATGACAATGGGCCTCAGGATCTCGTCATAGTATCTCTGTGCATTCAAATTGCCATTGATGAATTGCAATTTTGTTCGTTGTCCATAGTTTATGCCTGCCCATACCATAATCCCACCGCCACCATGGGGCACTGTTTACAATGTTGACATCAGCAAACCGCTCAGCCACACGACGCCATACACACTGTCTGCCATGAAACCGGGATTATAACATGAAGAGCACACTTCTCCAATGTGCCAGTGGCCATTGAAGGTGAGCATTTTCCCACTGAAATCAGTTACGATGCCGAAGACCCTGGGGAGGACGACAAGCACGCAGATTAGTTATCCTGAGACAGTTTTTCACCGTTTGTGCAGAAATTATTTGGTAGTGCAAACCAACAGTTTCATCAGCTGTCCAGCTGGCTGGTCTCAGACAATCCCGCAGGTGAATAAGCCAGATGTGGAGGTCCTGGGCTGGCGTGGTAACACGTGGTCTTCGGTTGTGAGGCTGGTTGGACGTACAGCCAAATTCTCTAAATGACATTGGGGGTGGCTTATGGTAGAGAAATTGTATATGGCCTCCTAGGCACCATCTCCTAGGCATCATTCAGTTACCTGAATTCTTATCGGACCTTGTAGTCATAGCAGATAATATTCTAATTTTTGGTGACTTTAATATTCACATGGAAAAGTCCACCTACCCACTCCAAAAGGCTTTCAGAGCCATCATCGACTCAGTAGGATTTGTCCAACATGTCTCTGGACCTACTCACTGTCACAGTCATACCCTGGACCGAGTTTTGTCCCATGGAATAAATGTTGTGTATCTTAATGTTCTTCCTCATAATCCTGGACTATCAGACCACCATTTTATTACATTTACAATTGCAACAAATAATCTGCTCAGACCCCAACCTAGGAGTATCAAAAGTTGGGCTATAAATTCACAGACAACACAAAGATTCCTTGATGCCCTTCCACGCTCCCTCTGTCTACCCAAGGATGTCAGAGGACAAGAATCAGTTAACCACCTAACTGAGGAACTCAATTTAACCTTGCGCAATACCCTAGATGCAGTTGCACTCCTAAAAACTAAAAACATTTCTCATAAGAAACTAGCGCCCTGGTATACAGAAAATACCTGAGCTCTGAAGCAAGCTTCCAGAAAATTGGAATGGAAATGGTACCACACCAAACTGGAAGTCTTTCGACTAGCTTGGAAAGACAGCACCGTGCAGTATCGAAGAGCCCTTACTGCTGCTCGATCATCCTATGTTTCCAACATAATTGAGGAAAATAAGGACAATCCGAAATATGTTTTTGATACTGTCGCAAAGCTAACTAAAAAGCAGCATTCCCCAAGAGAGGATGGCTTTCACTTCAGCAGTAATAAATTCATGAACTTCTTTGAGGAAAAGATCATGATTATTAGAAAGTAAATTACGGACTCCTCTTTAAATTGGCGTATTCCTTCAAAGCTCAGTTGTCCTGAGTCTGCACAACTCCGCCAGGACCTAGGATCAAGAGAGACACTCAAGTGTTTTAGTACTATATCTCTTGACACAATGCTGAAAATAATCATGGCCTCTAAACCTTCAAGCTGCATACTGGACCCTATTTAAACTAAACTACTGAAAGAGCTGCTTCCTGTGCTTGGCCTTCCTATGTTGAACATAATAAACGGCTCTCTATCCAGCTGATGTGTACCAAACTCACTAAAAGTGGCAGTAATAAAGCCTCTCTTGAAAAAGCCAAACCGTGACCCAGAAAATAATTTTAAAAACTATCGGCCTATATCGAATCTTCCATTCCTCTCAAAATTTTTAGAAAAGGCTGTTGCGCAGCAACTCACTGCCTTCCTGAAGAAAAAACAATGTATACGAAATGCTTCAGTCTGGTTTTAGACCCCATCATAGCACTGAGACTGCACTTGTGAAGATGGTAAATTACCTTTTAATGGCATCAGACTGAGGCTTTGCATCTGTCCTCGTGCTCCTAGACTATAGTGCTACTTTTGATACCATCGATCACCACATTATTTTGGAGAGATTGGAAACCCAAATTGGTCTACACGGACAAGTTCTGGCCTGGTTTATATCTTATCTGTCGGAAAGATATCAGTTTGTCTCTGTGAATTTCGGTGTTCCTCAAGGTTCCGTTTTAGGACCACTATTGTTTTCACTATATATTTTACCTCTTGGGGATGTCATTCGAAAACATAATGTTAACTTTCACTGCTATGCGGATGACACACAGCTGTACATTTCAATGAAACTTGGTGAAGCCCCAAAATTGCCCTCGCTAGAAGCCTGTGTTTCAGACATAAGGAAGTGGATGGCTGCAAACGTTCTACTTTTAAACTCGGACAAAACAGAGATGTTTGTTCTAGGTCCCGAGAAACAAAGAGATCTTCTGTTGAATCTGACAATTAATCGTAATGGTTGTACAGCGTTACTCTGGACCCTGATCTCTCTTTTGATGAACATATCAAGACTTTTTCAAGGACAGCTTTTTTCATCTACGTAACATTGCAAAAATCAGGAACTTTCTGTCCAAAAAATTAATCCATGCTTTTGTTACTTCTAGGTTAGACTACTGCAATGCTCTACTTTCCGGCTACCCGGATAAAGCACTAAATAAACTTCAGTTAGTGCTTAATACGGCTGCTAGAATCCTGACTAGAACCAAAAAAGTTGATCATATTACTGCAGTGCTAGCCTCCCTACACTGGCTTCCTGTCAAGGCAAGGGCTGATTTCAAGGTTTTACTGCTAACCTACAAAACATTACATGGGCTTGCTCCTACCTATCTTTCCGAGTTGGTCCTGCCGTACATACAGTGGGGCAAAAAAGTATTTAGTCAGCCACCAATTGTGCAAGTTCTTCCACTTATAAAAAGATGAGAGAGGCCTGTAATTTTCATCATAGGTACATTTCAACTATGACAGACAAAATGAGGAAAGAAAATCCAGAAAAATCACATTGTAGGATTTTTAATGAATTGATTTGCAAATTATGGTGGAAAATAAGTATTTGGTCAATAACAAAAGTTAATCTCAATACTTTGTTAAATGCCCTTTGTTGGCAATGACAGAGGTCAAACGTTTTCTGTAGGTCTTCACAAGGTTTTCACACACTGTTGCTGGTATTTTGGCCCATTCCCCAATACAGATCTCCTCTAGAGTAGTGATGTTTCGGGGCTGTTGCTGGGCAACACGGACTTTCAACTCCCTCCAAAGATTTTCTATGGGGGTAAGATCTGGAGACTGGTTAGGCCACTCCAGGACCTTGAAATGCTTCTTACGAAGCCACTCCTTCTTTGCCCGGGCGGTGTGTTTGGGATCATTGTCATGCTGAAAGACCCAGCCACGTTTCATCTTCAATGCCCTTGCGTGATGTTTCCACCCCCATGCTTCACAGTAGGTATGGTGTTCTTTGGATGCAACTCAGCATTCTTTGTCCTTCAAACACGACGAGTTGAGTTTTTACCAAAATGTTCTATTTTCGTTTCATCTGACCATATGACATTCTCCCAATCTTCTTCTGGATCATCCAAATGCTATCTAGCAAACTTGGACATGTACTGGCTTAAGTAGTGGGACACGTCTGGCACAGCAGGATTTGAGTACCTGGCGGCGTAGTGTGTTACTGATGGTAGGCTTTGATACTTTGGTCCCAGCTCTCTGCAGGACATTCACTAAGTCCCCCCGTGTGGTTCTGGGATTTTTGCTCACCGTTCTTGTGATCATTTTGACCCCACGGGTGAGATCTTGCTTGGAGTCCCAGATCGAGGGAGATTATCAGTGGTCTTGCATGTCTTCAATTTCCTAATAATTGCTCCCACAGTTGATTTCTTCAAACCAAGCTGCTTACCTATTGCAGATTCAGTCTTCCCAGCCTGGTGCAGGTCTACAATTTTGTTTCTGGTGTTCTTTGACAGCTCTTTGGTCTTGGCCATAGTGGAGTTTGGAGTGTGACTGTTTGAGGTTGTGGACAGGTGTCTTTTATACTGATAACAAGTTCAAACAGGTGCCATTAATACAGGTAACGAGTGGATGAAAGAGGAGCCTCTTAAAGAAGAAGTTACAGGTCTGTAAGAGCCAGAAATAATGCTTGTTTGTAGGTGACCAAATACTTATTTTCCACCATAATGTGCATATCAATTCATTAAAAATCCTACAATGTGATTTTCTGGATTTTTTTTCTAATTTTGTCTGTCATGGTTGAAGTCTACCAATGATGAAAATTACAGGCCTCTCTCATCTTTTAAAGTGGGAGAACTTGCACAATTGGTGTCTGACTAAATACTTTTTTGCTCCACTGTACCTACACGTACGCTACGGTCACAAGACGCAGGCCTCCTAATTGTCCCTAGAATTTGTAAGCAAACAGCTCGAGGCAGGGCTTTCTCCTATAGAACTCAATTTTTATGGAATGGTCTGCCTACCCATGTGAGAGACACAAACTCAGTATCAACCTTTAAGTCTTTACTGAAGACTCATCTCTTCAGTGGGTCATATGATTGAGTGTAGTCTGGCCCAGGAGTGTGAAGGTGAGCGGAAAGGCTCTGGAGCAACGAACCGCCCTTGCTGTCTCTGCCTGGCCGGTTCCCCTCTTTCCACTGGGATTCTCTGCCTCTAACCCTATTACAGGGGCTGAGTCACTGGCTTACTGGTGCTATTTCATTCCGTCCCTAGGAGGGGTGCATCACTTGAGTGGGTTGAGTCACTGATGTGATCTTCCTGTCTGAGTTGGCGCCCCCCCTTGGGTTGTGCTGTGGCGCAGATCTTTGTGGGCTATACTCGGCCTTGTCTCAGGATGGTACGTTGGTGTTTGAAGATATCCCTCTAGTGGTGTGGGGGCTGTGCTTTGGCAAAGTGGGTGGGGTTATATCCTTCCTGTTTGGCCATGTCCGGGGGTATCATCGGATGGGGCCACAGTGTCTCCTGACCCCTCCTGTCTCAGCCTCCAGTATTTATGCTGCAGTAGTTTATGTCTCGGGGGGCTAGGGTCAGTTTGTTATATCCGTAGTACTTCTCCTGTCTTATCCTGTGTCCTGTGTGAATTTAAGTATGCTCTTTCAAATTCTCTCTTTCTTTCTCTCTCTCGGAGGACCTGAGCCCTAGGACCATGCCTCAGGACTACCTGGCATGATGACTCCTTGCTGTCCCCAGTCCACCTGGCCGTGCTGCTGCTCCAGTTTCAACTGTTCTGCCTGTGATTATTATTATTATTTGACCATGCTGGTCATTTATGAACATTTGAACATCTTGGCCATGTTCTGTTATAATCTCCACCCGGCACAGCCAGAAGAGAACTGGCCACCCCTCATAGCCTGGTTCCTCTCTAGGTTTCTTCCTAGATTTTGGCCTTTCTAGGGAGTTTTTCCTAGCCACCGTGCTTCTACACCTGCATTGCTTGCTGTTTGGGGTTTTATGCTTGGTTACGGTACAGCACTTTGAGATATCAGCTGATCTATGAAGGGCAATTTAAATACATTTGATTTGATTTGAAATTAACATTAAATTATCTGCCAACAGCTCTGGTGGACATTCCTGCAGTCAGCATGCCAATTGCACGCTCTCTCAAAACTTGAGACATCTGGGACATTGCGTTGTGTCACAAAACTGTACCTATTAAAAAGATTTAAAAACACCTAATGGAACAACCGGGATTGTGAAGCAACACAAACACAAGCACAAGCATTCCACAAGGATGCTGGCCAATGTTGACGCCAATGCTTCCCACAGTTGTGTCAAATTGGCTGGATGTCCTTTGGGTGGTGGACAATTCTCAATGCTCACGGAAAACTTTTGAGCGTGAAAAACCCATCAGTGTTGCAGTTCTTGACACTCAAACCGGTGCCTTAAATATGTTGTCTTGCCCATTCACCCTCTGACTGGCAAACATACAGTACGCAATCCATTACTCAATTGTTTCAAGGCTTAAAAATCCTTCTTTAACCTGTCTCCTCCCCTTAATTTACACAGTCAATTTAACAGGTGACATCAATAAGGGATCAGAGCTTTCACCTGGATTCACCTGGTCAATCTGTCATGAAAGGAGCAGGTGTTCCTAATGTAATTGCATTACTAGTTATTACTGCACTGTTGGAGCTAGAAACATAAGCATTTTGCTACATATTTGCAAATCTTTGTACGTGACCAATAAACATAGATTTTTATGGAATACTGTAATTTACATAGACAATCATTCACATTGCAGGCGTCTTTCTTCACATGGCAGTGAAGCTCATTACTTATGTAGGAATGCTTACACACATGACATGTTTTGTGTTTATCTCATTTTTTTTAAAGTCTTCCCCCCTGATTACTTTAATTTGTTTACAAACTAAACCTCAAGGAAATGTTTGTTGGAGAGACCTTGATGTTTGCCCTGTTAGATGGAGCATACCTGTATCGTCAGGGATAATGGTGTAATTATGTGCTATTTTGATCCTGCAAAGATACATTAATTTCCATTCATTATGAGTTGTTAGGTTTCAACCAAACAACACAGCCTGGCCTGATGTAAGCATGCGTAATGTGGATTAGGCGGTCTCAAGGTTGGATCCTGTTTCACCCGTAATCCTCGTTTAAAGTCAGTTTGCCCTAACAGAGAGGCATACAGAGAGAAACTGTAATTGTACTCAAATCAACTGAGCTGTAGATTACTAGATGATGTCAGTTTGTACATAATTTGGGGAGTTGTTCAGCTGGGAATTTCCCATTCCAAGGATGCATCTAGCCTACATTTCTACGTGGTTTTTGAAATAAATATTTCATAAGTGATCGTTCATTTGGATTTAAATGACGCTCAGAAGCTGAATAATGGACACTTAGCATAATATGTGACTTAATAGACCCTAAATAAGTGTCTAGTTTTCTTTGACTTAACTGATTTCTTTTGCATTTTATTTCAAAAAAAATCCTGATTGAGTGCACCCCTAATTGTGATATTGTGAGTCAGAGAGGACAAATGAATTATCCTAAATCCAAATGGGAAACTTAGTCGGATGCGGTTTCCCAGTATGCATTGATAATAATAGAAAGCCTCTCTGTGCAATTGTGTTTAATTGTCTCAAACACATCACAATTGAGACGGCAGGTAGCCTAGTGGTTAAGAGCGTTGGGCTGGTAACCGAAAGGTTGCTGGGTCGAATCCCTGAGCGGAGAAGGTGAACATCTGTTGTCTGCCCCTGAACAAGGCAGTTAACCCACTCTTCCCTGGTAGGCTGTCATTGTAAATAAGAATTTGTTCATAACTGACTTGCCTTGTAAGATAAAGGTTAAACTCAAAATATTTTCGGCAAAGGATTTCAAAATAAGATTATTCCCAAACACAACCTATTAAAATGACTTTTTTAATTTCTCTCTCATTCATTGGCATTTTTCTCCACCAAATGTACTACAGGTAGTGTGTTATATAGGAAGAAAAACAATAGGGAAGAGACAATGAAATTGAAACATGGGCCAGGCGTAAAATTATATCACGTAAATGCTTTGGATTTAAATGCAATATGGAAACAATTTTTTATCCACAACAACAACAACGTAAAGCAGTTTTGTGGTGTGGATCAAACAGTAAAACACAACTATGCCTGTACACATCCACATCTATCCCACAGCGTATTGTGTCTCTACACTACAGTCTGTGTATATACAGTACTGTCTCTGTACATATTGTTCATTTCTCTTACTGGAACCTCGACTCTAAACAGAGAAATCACTCTTCGGTGAAGTCCAGGCCTGCGTCCCAAATGGCCATTTGGGACAAAGCAAAGGTGTGACTTGTCATTAGTTTGACTTTGACTTCCGAGAAAACAGAGGTTGAACCTGCGTGGCCTGATTAATCAATGCCCTGTGTTTTCTACCCGGCTTGAACCAAAGGCCAGTGTAATATTTCACAGGAACAAATTGACTGAGGCTACTGACACTAGGTTGACCATAAAACCTTTAGTAATCAGGAAGTGAGGCGAAGTTCCATAAAGAAAGGGCCTCAGTCAGAGACATTCAATATGAAGTTTCTGCAACGTGACAGACATAGACAGCCGGTGGCTGTCTGGGGTAACATGATATTGTGGAGACACATGATATCACATAACCTCACATGAGTCTTGTCTCATGTGTATTCACATTTCTGCATATGATTTGCAAAGTTTAATGCACTTTCTTATCACCACCATTCAAATGTGTTCATATCACGCCCAACCAATACGTCAGCCTTATCATTTGATGTATCCCATTCCTCACCTAAAAAGAAACGTCCTCTCAATGTTAACTGCGTTTATTTTCATAACCTTAACATGTAAATATTTGTAAACATAACAAGATTCAACAACTGAGACATAAACTGAACAAGTTCCACAGACATGTGAATAACAGAAATTGAATAATGTGTCCCTGAACAAAGGGGGGGTCAAAATCAAAAGTAACAGTCAGTATCTGGTGTGGCAACCAGCTGCACTAAGTACTGCAGTGCATCTCCTCCTCATGGACTGAACCAGATTTGCCAGTTCTTGCTGTAAGATATTACCCCACTCTTCCACCAAGGGACCTGCAAGTTCCTAGACATTTCTGGGGGGAATGATCCAACAGGTCCCAGAAGTGCTCAATGGGATTGAGGTCCGGGCTCTTCGCTGGCCATGGCAGAACACTGGCATTCCTGTCTTGCAAGAAATCATGCACAGAATAAGCAGTATGGCTGGTGGCATTGTCATGCTGGAGGGTCATGTCAGGGTGAGCCTGCAGGAATGGTACCACATGAGGGAGGAGGATGTCTTCCCTGTAACGCACAGCATTACGATCCCGCTCCAGAGTACAGGCCTCTGTGTAATGCTCATTCGATGATAAACGCGAATCCGACCATCACCCCTGGTGAGACAAAACCGCGACTTGTCAGTGAAGAGCACTTTTTGCCAGTCCTGTCTGGTCCAGCGAAGGTGGGTTTGTGCCCATAGGCGACGTTGTTGCCGGTGAGGTCTGGTGAGGACCTGCCTTACAACAGGCCTACAAGCCCTCAGTCCAGCCTCTCTAAGCCTTTTGAGGACAGTCTGAGCACTGATTGAGGGATTGTTCATTCCTCGTGTAACTCGGGCAGTTGTTGTTGCCATCCTGTACCTGTCCCGCAGATGTGATGTTCAGATGTACCAATCCTGAGCAGGTGTTGCTACACGTGGTCTGCTACTGCGAGGACGATCAGCTGTCTATCCTGTCTCCCTGTAGCACTGTCTTAGACGTCTCACAGTACGGACATTGCAATTTATTGCCCTGGCCACATTTGTACTCCTAATGCCTCCTTGCAGCATGCCTAAGGCACGTTCACGCAGGCGAGCAGGGACCCTGGGCATCTTTCTTTTAGTGTTTTTAGGAGTCAGTAGAAAGGCCTCTTTAGTGTCCTAAGTTTTCATAACTGTGACCTTAATTGCCTACCGTCTGTAAGCTGTTTGTGTCTTGAAGACCGTTCCACAGGTGCATGTTAATTAATTGGTTATGGTTCATTGAACAATTATGGGAAACAGTGTTTAAACCCTTTACAATGAAGTTAATTCATAAAAATCGAAACATCTTCGAAAGACAGTGTCCTGAAAAGGGACGTTTCTTTTTTGCTGAGCTTATATGGAAATGCCTAGCATATCTTTATGCCTATGTTGATGAGAGGGAAAATAACATTGTGATCTGTAAAGTTTCCATATAGCATAATTAAGCTGTTCTGGAAATGGAGTGAAGCTCTGAGGCAAGGGAACATGTCAGACTCTTACTTCAATGCCTCTACCTCTATATCTCTGGTCAGTGTGCTCTTCTAATACTGTACATACTGTTATGAAATCTGCCATGGAGTATTGTTGTTCTGTACACTACCGTGTTTAATGTAGCTTGAAAAGCAAATGGTTGGAGTTCCAGTCTCAGGCACTCATTACAGCGAGAGAGAGATAGAGAAAAAAAGCTCTCCTCTCTTTTTAAGAGATGTATTTCTGATGTTTATATGCAACATCCCTAGTGGAACATACACTAAGCATTTTTGACCATTGATGAAAACACAGCCACTGTTATTAAATCTATATTTAGATGCATGGTGTGTGGGTGCCCAGGCCTGTTGCCTCAGCTGCATGGGACTCACCACTCTCCATATTAATGGCCTTAATTTAAAGGAAAATACCATTCAAAAATCTATGTTTTGGTATTTGTTTAATTAATAAGTCCCCTGTTATTACAGTCCCAAATTGTTTGGTCCCTCTCTAAGCAGGTAATATCACAAACCCCATGGGTGTCAGCGGGGGCCAGGGCCGCTTATGCAGGGGGCGGGTGGCATATGTAGCACGACCCTGGTACAGCGTGGGGACGCGGGGTCGTTGTGCAAACAGACGAGCAGGTCCTCAGATGTGGGAGTCCCTCCCCCCCCGGGAGCCTGGCTGAATGAGATGCCCATCAGCCTCTGACTCTGCAGATGCTCTTCAACAACTGGCAGGCTTCACGCCTCATCAGCCCTGGATCAGATACATAGGAGAAGAGCCTAAGGCAATCACAGCCTCCTAATGATGGGCACAAGAACAGGCACATTTGGAATCGTTTTTGTTGAAGGGAACCATTTTAATAAGTGGAAGGATATGATGGAGAGTTTTTTCACTGTGCTTTTAATGCATATAGGGTTTTTTAAGTCCGGAAGATGTGTAAAGTGTATAAAGCTGAAAATCTTGGTATGAGCATGTACCGTATATATACTGAACAAAAATATAATGTAACGTAACAATTTAAATTAATTCATAAGACCATAATCTATGAATTGCACATGACAGGGAATACAGATATGTATCTGTTGGTCACAAATATATATATATATTTTTTTAAAGGTAGGGTTGTGGATCAGAAAACCAGTCTGTATCTGGTATGACCACCATTTGCCTCATGCAGAGCAAACACATCTCCTTCTCATTGAGTTGATCCGGATGTTGATTATGGCCTGTGGAATGTTGTCCCACTCCTCTTCAATGGCTCTGTGAAGTTGATGGATATTGGCAGGAACTGGAACATGCTGTCGAACATGTCGATCCAGAGCATCTTAAACATGCTTCATGGGTGACATGTCTGGTTAGTATGCAGGCCATGGAAGAACTGGATATTTTATGCTTCTAGGAATTGTGTAGAGATCCTTTTGACATGGGGCCGTGCATTATCATGCTGAATCACGAGGTGATGGTGGCGGATGAATGGCACAACAATGTACCTCAGGATATCTTCAAGGTATTTCTGTGCATTCAAATTGCTATTGATAAAATGCAATTGTGTTTGTTGTACGTAGCTTATGCCTGCCCATACCATAACCCCACAGCAACGATGGGGCACTCTGCTCACAACGTTGACATCAGCAAACGACTCACCCACACAACGCCATACACGTGGCCCGCTGTTGTGAGGCTGGTTGGACGTACAGCCAAATTCTCTAAAATGACATTGGAGGTGGCTTATGGTAGAGAAATGAACATTCAATTATCTGGTAACAGCTCTGGTGGACATTTCTGCAGTCAACATGCCAATTTCACACTCCCTGAAAACTTGAGACATCTATGGCATTGTGTTGTATGACAAAACTGTACATTTTAGAGTGGCCTTTTATTGTCCATAGCACAAAGTGCATCTGTGTAATGGCCAAGCTGTTTAATCAGTTTATTGGTATTCCGTGCCTGTCAGATGGATGGATTATCTTGGAAAGGAGAAATGCTCATTGATGTAAACAAATACTGTTTACAGAAATAAGCTTTTTGTGCATATGAAAAATCTCTGGGATCTTTTATTTCAGCTCATGAAACATGAGACCAACACTTTACATATTGCGTTTATTTCAGTATATAAATATGTATATATACATACATATATATACGTATATATATATATATATACATATATATATATATATACATAAATATATATACATACATATATATATACATATATATATTTACATACGTATACTGTATACAGTTGAAGTTGGAAGTTTACATACACCTAAGCCAAATACATTTAAACTAAATTTTTCACAATTCCTGACATTTAATCCAAGTAATGAATCCCTGTTTTAGGTCAGTCGGGATCACCACCTTATTTTAAGAATGTGAAATGTCAGAATAATAGTAGAGAAATGATTTATTTCAGCTTTTATTTCTTTCATCATATTCCCAGTGGTTCAGAAGTTTACATACACACAATTTGGTAGCATTGTCTTTAAATTGTTTAACTCGGGTCAATGGTTTTGTGTAGCCTTCCACAAACATCCCACAATAAGTTTGATGAATTTTGGCACATTCCTCCTGAAAGAGCTGGTGTAACTGAGTCAGGTTTGTTGGCCTCTTGATCGCACACAAGTTTTCAGTTCCTCACACAAATGTTCTATAGGATTGAGGTCGGGGCTTTGTGATGGACACTCCAATACCTTGACTTTGTTGTCCTTAAGCCATTTTGCCACAACTTTGGAAGTATGCTTGGGGTCATTGTCCATTAGGAAGACCCATTTAAAACTTCTTAAGGCTAGGGAGCAGTATCATGAATTTCCGGCTGAATGACGTGCCCAAAGTAAACTGACTGTTACTCAGGCCTAGAAGCTAGGATATGCATATAATTGGAAGCATTGGATAGAAAGTTGAAGTCTGAAGTTTCTAAAAATCCATCCTGAAAATTATTTTGGGCGGGATCACAGGCCTTTTCAATGCAAGCCTATGGGATATACAAAAATAGCTCCCAGACTGCAGTTCCTATGGCTTCCACTAGATGACAACAGTCTTTATACAGGGTTTCAGGCTTGTTTCTTGAAAAACAAACAAGTAATTGTAGTTTTTCCAAGGTGTGCTCATCAGGAAAGGTAGGCTTTTGACGCACGTGAATGAGGGCGCTCTTTGTTATTTTCCTTTCTTATTGAACATCGTTCTTTCTGTCTGAAATATTATTGTTTATTTATATATTAGGGTACCTGAGGATTGACTAGATACATTGTTTGACTTGTTTGGACAAAGTTTACCAGTAGATTATTGGATTCCTTTGTATGCATGTTGAAGGAGTGGATTACTGAAATCAATTGTGCCAACTAAACAGACTTTCTGGATACAAAGAAGGCCTTTATTGAACAAGGTTAACATTCATTGTGTAGTTGGGACCCTTGGGATTGCAAACAGAGGAAGATCTTCAAAGGTAGGGGATTTATTTTATCGCTATTTGTGAAGCTTGCGCTGTTTGAAAAATTATTTTGATGTGTGGCGCTGTCCACAGATAATAGCATGGTATGCTTTCGCCGTGAAGCCTTTTTGAAATCTGACAACGCAGTTGGATTAACAAGAAGTTAAGCTTTTAAAGGATGTAAAACACTTGTATGGTCATGAATGTTAAAAAAAAGGAACTTTGAATTTGCCGCTCCAATTTCACCAGATGTTGTCAAAAGGTGTCCCACTAGCTGTTGGCAATCCCTAAGAGTATTTTTCCTGTCTGATGTCTGCTTCAATATATCTGCATAATTTCCCTCTTCATGATGCCATCTATGTTGTGAAGTGCACCAGTCCCTCCTGCAGCAAAGCACCCCCGTAACATGATGCTGCCACCCCGTGCTTAACGGTTGGGATGGTGTTCTTCGGCTTGCAAGCCACCAAACGGTGGCCAAACGGTTATATATTTTTTTCATCAGACCAGAGGACATTTCTCCAAAACGTACAATCTTTGTCCCCATGTGCAGTTGCAAGCCGTAGTCTGGCTTTTTTCTGGCGGTTTTGGAGCAGTGACTTCTTCCTTGCTGAGCAGCCTTTCAGATTGTGTCGATATAGGACTCGTTTTACTGTGGATATAGATACTTTTGTACCTGTTCCCTCCAGCATCTTCACAAGGTCCTTTGCTGTTGTTCTGGGATAGATTTGCACTTTTCGCACCAAAGTACGTTCATCTCTAGGAGACAGAACACGTCTCCTTCCTGAGCAGTATGATGGCTGCGTAGTCCCATAGTGTTTATACTTGCGAAATATTGTTTGGACAGATGAACGTGGTACCTTCAGGAATTTGGAAATTGCTGATGAACCAGACTTGTGGAGGTCTACCATTTTCTTCTGATGTCTTGGCTGATTTCTTTTGATTTTCCCACGATGTCAAGCAAAGAGGCACTTTGAAGGTAGGCCTTGAAATACAACCACAGGTACACCTCCAATGGACTCAAATGATGTCCAGTAGCCTATCAGAAGCTTCTAAAGCCATGAGATCATTTTCTGGAATTTTTCAAGCTGTTTAAAGGCACAGTCAATTTAGTGTATGTAAACATCTGACCCACTGCAATTGTGATATAATTCATTGTAAGTGAAATAATCTGTCTGTAAACAATTGTTGGAAAATTGGAAAAATGACTTGTGTCATGCACGAAGTAGATGTCCTAACCGAATTGCCAAAACTATAGTTTGTTAACTACTTGGTGACGGGGCAGAATTTTCACATCCGGATGAAATGCATGCCCAAATTCATCTGCCTGCTACTCATCCTCAGAAGATAAGATATTCATATTATCAGTAGATTTGGATAGAAAACACTCTGAAGTTTCTAAAACTGTTTGAATTATGTCTGTGAGTATAACAGAACTTATTTAGCAGGCGAAACCCCGAGGACAAACCATGCAGATTTTTCTTTTTTGAGGTCACTCTCTTTTCAATGGGATTTCATTGGGAATCCAGGGACCTTCTTGCAATTCCTACCGCTTCCACTTGATGTCACCAGTCTTTAGAAATTGGTTGAGGTTTTTCCTTTGTGTAATGAAGAAGTACTGCCATCTTGAACGAGGATCACTTGAAGTGTACTGTTAGATAGAGGCGCGACCAGAAAGCTAGCTACAGTTTGTTTTCCTCCTGTATTGAACACAGATCATCCCGTCTTCAATTTTATCGATTATTTACATTAAAAAATACCTAAAGTTGTATTACAAAAGTAGTTTGAAATGTTTTGGCAAAGTTTACAGGTATTTTCTTTAGATATTTTGTAGTCATGTAGCGCGAGTTGGAACCGGTATTTTTCTGGATCAAACGCTCCAAATAAATGGACATTTTGGATATACATCGACGGAATTAATCGAACACAAAGACCATTTGTGATGTTCATGGGACATATTGGAGAGCCAACAAAATAAGCTTGTCAAAGGTAAGGCATGAATTATATTTTTATTTCTGCATTTTGTGTCGTGCCTGCAGATTTAAAATATGCTTTTCTCTCTTTGTTTACGGAGGTGCTATCCTCAGATAATAGCATTGTTTGCTTTCGCCGAAAAAGCCTTTTTGAAATGTGACATGTTGTCTGGATTCACAACAAGTGTAGCTTTAATTAGCTATCTTGCATGTGTGTGATATAGTAATTTATTTGAATTTTGCGCTCTGAATTTTCCCTGGCTTTTGGAGTCCCACATATCCCGGAGTGGTTGAAAAATGAGTTTTAATGACTCAAACCTAAGTGTATGTAAACTTCCGACATCAACTGTACATACATATACACACACACATACCGTATATATACATGTACACATACATATACAGTTGAAGTCAGAAGTTTCCATACACTTAGTTTGGAGTCATTAAAACTTGTTTTTCATCCACTCCACAAATGTCTTGTTAATAACTAACTATAGTTTTGGCAATTCTGTTAGGACATCTACTTTGTGCATGACACAAGTAATTTTATAACTTCTGATAACTTCATTAGAGTTACCACCCTCAGAAATTGCAGTCCAAATAAATGCTTCACAGAGTTTAACTAACAGGCAGATCTCAACATGTTCAGAGCAGGTTGCGTGAATCAGGACTTTGTGGTTGAATTTCCTCAAAGAAAGCACTACTAAAGGATACCAATAAGAAGAAGGGACATTGACATTAGACAGGAGGAAATCTGTCCTTTGGTCTGATGAGTCCACATTTTTTGGTTCTAACAGCTGTGTCTTTGTGAGACACAGAGCAGGTGAACGGATGACCATGCATATATGGTTCCCACCGTGGAGGATGGAGGAGGAGTTGTGATGGTGTGTGTGTGTGTGCTTTGCTGGTGACACTGTCAGTGATTTATTTAGAATTCAAGGCACACTGAAACAGCATAACTACCACAGTATTCTGCAGCAATTCTCCATCCCATCATTTGTTTTTCAACAGGAATATAATCCAACACACCTCCAGGCTGTATAAGGGATATTTGACCAAGAAGGAGAGGGATGGAGTGCTACATCAGGTGATCAGGCCTCCACAAACACCCGACCTCAATCCAATTGAGATGGTTTGGGATGAGTTGGACTGCAGAGTCCAGAGAGAGAGGAAAAGCAACCAATAAGTGCTCAGCATATGTGGGAACTCCTTGAAATCAAATCAAATTGCATATGTCACATGCTCTGTATACAACACACTTACAGTGAAAAGCCCTTAAATTTGTGCATCATGTTGTATCATGTCTATGAGTAACAATGGTTAATTAGTCTGAGAATGTAGGCAACATGTAGATAAAACATCTATTCATCCTAGCTAAGACTAATTTGTCTTTGTTTTAAAAGGTAACAAGGGGTTGTTTGGGGGTATGCCGATTTTTTTGTTGTTGTCAGAGTGCACAATGCAGTTAAGAATAAATAAGTGTTAAAGTATTTACAAAATAAACTGAATTACAGAATGTACAATACAAAAATAAAAATGGAAAAATAGAAAATAATTAAAGAGCAACAATAAAATAACAGCAACGAGGCTACATACAGAGGTACTGGTACAGAATCAAACAGACTAATGCGATTAGCATGAGGTTGTAAGTAACAAGAACATTTCCCAGGGCAATAAAGCTTACAGTCTTGTTAATCTAACTGCCCTTTCCAATTTACAGTAGCTATTATTGTTTGAGTAGAGTGCAGAGTTTTGATCATGAAAAGTTATTAATAAACAAATTAGGCACATTTGGGCAGTCTTCATACAACATTTTGAACAGAAATGCTATCAGGTCAGTCTAAAACTTTGCACGTACACTGATGCCATCTAGTGGCCAAATTCTAAATGGCACCTGTGCTGGATTAATACATTATGGCCTTTCTCTTGCATTTCAAAGATGGTACAAAAAAAATACAAAAAAAACGTTTTTTCTTTGTATTATATTTTACCAGATTTTACTAATGTGTTACATTCTCCTACATTCCTTTCACATTTCCACAACCTTCAAAGTGTTCCCTTTCAAATGATACCAAGAATATGCATATCCTTGCCTGAGCTAAAGGCAGTTATATTTGGGTATTTCATTTTAGGCGTAAATTGAAAAAAAGGGTCCGATCCGAGAGTACATGCCATGCGGTAGCAGAGAGAACAGTCTATGACTAGGGTGGCAGGAGGCTTTGGCAATTTTTAGGGCTTTTCTCTAACAATGCACCACTTTCTGGGTATAGATCTCCCTCTCCCTCTCTCCCTCCCTCTCTCTCTGGCTATGCAGAGAGAACAAAGAATTTCCCAAAATGGGGATTTGATACAAAATGTCCACTTGTGAAAATTTCTGAATAGTACTCTGAAGTATCCATTCTAACCACAACAGATCAGCAACAGTGTGTGAAAACCTTGTGAAGACTTACAGAAAACGTTTGACCTCTGTCATTGCCAACAAAGGGTATATAACAAAGTATTGAGATAAACTTTTGTTATTGACCAAATACTTATTTTCCACCACAATCTGCAAATAAATTCATTAAAAATCCTACAATGGGATTTTCTGGATTTTTTTCTAATTTTGTCTGTCATAGTTGAAGTGTACCTTTGATGAAAATTACAGGCCTCTCTCATCTTTTTAAGTGGGAGAACTTGCACAATTGGTGGCTGACTAAATACTTTTTTGCCCCACTGTGTATATTGATTGCAGTTATTCCCGAATGAGTGAGCATTCATGTGCAAAGGATTACCATTTTAATTAATATAATTATCAACTGTTATCAATAATGATCAACTCCCCACCCACTTCCCTTTGTCCACCTAGCCATCATATCGGCTTAGCCCACTAGGCAACCTCCCCTATCATTTCCTTGTAACCATATCTACTATGTTGTTTGTTTATGCTTTTCTGTGATTATTTAGTTAATTAGTAAATACATTATTAAGACAATTGGTGTATGGATGATTCATAGTAAAGACTGGGTTCGTGCAGATAACCAACAATTTGTGATGCTTGGAATGAGACTAACGTGAGGTAAATAATAATTAATTCAACTCTCAACCTGCTCCATTAAATCAAATCAAATGTATTTGTCACACACATGGTTAGCAGATGTTAATGCGAGTGTAGCGAAATGCTTGTGCTTCTAGTTCCGACAAGGCAGTAATAACCAACGAGTAATCTAGCTAACAATTCCAAAACTACTACCTTATACACACAAGTGTAAAGGGATAAATAATATGTACATAAAGATATATGAATGAGTGATGGTACAGAACGGCATAGGCAAGATGCAGTAGATGGTATCGAGTACAGTATATACATATGAGATGAGTAATGTAGGGTATGTAAACAAAGTGCCCCCTAGTTTAAAACCTCTTGAAACTAGGGGGCACTATTTTCATTTTTGGAAAAATTACATTCCCAAAGTAAACAGGCTATTTTTCAGGACAAGATAATATAATATGCATATAATTGACAGCTTAGGATAGGAAACACTCTAAAGTTTCCAAAACTGTAAAAATATTGTCTGTGAGTATAACAGAACTGATATTGCAGGCAAAAGCCTGAGAAAAATCCAATCAGGAAGTGACTCTTATTTAGAAACCTCTGCGTTCCTATGCATCCCTATTGAGCAGTGAAAGGGATATCAACCAGATTCCTTTTTCTATGGCTTCCCTAATGTGTCTAGTGTCACAATACATAGTTTCAGGCTTTTATTTTGAAAAATGAGCGTGAGCGACAACATTGCGTCAGTGGTCAGCTGGTGGCTCTCAGAGTGATATGTGCGTAATAGACAAATGCTGCCATTGATTCTCTCGCTCCTCCTAAGAAGCCAACTGAACCGGTTGATATATTATCTAATAGATATTTGAAAAACACCTTGAGGATTGATTATAAAAAACGTGTGCCATGTTTCTGTCGATATTATGGATCTAATTTGGAATATTTTTCGCCGTTGTCGTGACCGCAATTTCCGGTCGATTTCTCAACCAAACGTGAAGAACAAACGGAGCGATTTTGGCTACAAAAATATTCTTTATGGAAAAAAGGAACATTTGCTATCTAACTGGGAGTCTTGTGAGTGAAAACATCCCTGAGCACGGGAGCTTCTTGTTTTTGTTTCTGTCTGTAGGCAGGGAGCAACAAAATGGAGTGGTGATCAGCTGAGAATGGAGAAGTGCTCAGCCCTCCTTTTCTTGTAGTCCACGATCATCACCTTTGTCTTGCTCACGTTGAGGGAGAGGTTGTTATCCTGGCACCACACTGCCAGGTCTCTGACCTCCTCCCTATAGTTTGTCTCATCGTTGTTAGTGATCAGGTCTACCACTGTTGTGTCGTCCTTAAACTTAATGATGGTGTTGGAGTTGTGTCTGGCCATGCAGTCATGGGTAAACAGGGAGTACATGAGGGGACTGAGCACACACCCTTGAGGGGCTCCCGTATTGAGGATCAGCTTGGCAGATGTGTTGTTACCTACCCATATCACCTGGGGGCAGCCCGTCAGGAAGTCCAGGATCCACTTGCAGAGGGAGGTGTTTAGTCCCAGGTTCCTTAGCTTAGTGATGAGCCTTGAGTGCACAATGGTGTTGAACGCTGAGCTGCAGTCAATGAACAGCTTTCTCGGTGTTTATTTTGCCCAGGTGGGAAAGGGCAGTGTGGAGTGAAGTAGCGATCGCATCATCTGTGGATCTGTTGGGGCGGTATAGAAATTGGAGTGGGTCTAGGGTTTCTTGGATAATGGTGTGGATGACCAGCTTTTCAAAACACTTCATGACTACAAACGTGAGTGCCAGGGGTCGGTAGTCATTTAGGAAGGTTACCTTGGTGTTCTTGGGCACAGAGACTATGGTGGTCTGCTTGAAACATGTTGGTATTACAGACTTGGTCAGGGACAGGTGGAAAATGTCCCCAAGTGTCAGAGACGGTGTAGTAGGATTCAATCTTAGTCCTGTATTGACGCTTTGCCTGTTTGATGGTTCGTCGGAGGGCGTAGCGGGCTATATTATAAGCGTTGGGTTAGAATCACACACCTTGAAAGCGTCAGCTCTAGCCTTTAGCTCAGTGCGGATGTTGCCTGTAATCCATTTCTTCTGGTTGGTGTATGTACGAACAGTCACTGTTGGGACGACATCATTGATGCACTGATTGAAGACACTCTGTGGGGAGTAAAGGTGGTCTCAAGTTTTTTTCCCTCTGGTTGCACATGTGACATGCTGGTAGAAATTAGCTAAAATGGATTTAAATTTCCCTATATTAAAGTCCCCGGCGACCAGGAGCACCGCCTCTGGATGAGCATTTTCTTGTTTGCTTACGACCTTATACAGCTCGATGAGTGTGATCTTATTGCCAGCATCGGTACTTGTTGGTAAATGGACATTTACAAAAAAATGTAGATAAAAACTGGTAAATAGTGTGGTCTACAGCTTATTGTGAGATACTCTACCTCAGGCGAGCAAACCTCGAGACATAATTTATATTAGATTTTGTGCACCAGCCATTATTAACAAACAAACAGACACAGGCCGCCACCCCTTGTCTTACCGGAGGCAGCTGTTCCATCTTGCCGATAAATTGTAAACCCAGCCAGCTGTATGTTATCCATGTCGTTGTTCAGCCATGACTCGTGAAATAAAAGATATTCGTTTTTAATATCCCATTGGTAGAATAGTCTTGGTTGGAGCTCATCCAGTTAATTATCCAATGATTGCACGTGGCTAATAGGACTGAATCATAGCAGTGGGTTACCCACTCGCCGTCGGATTCTTACCAGGCACCTCGACCTACAACCCTTATTTCTTTGTCTCTTCCTCATGCAAATGACGGAGATTTGGGCCTTGTCCGGTGTCTGAAGTAAATACTTTGAGTCCGAAAAATCTTAGTTCAGTACGAGGTGAGTAATCGCTGTTCTGATATCCAGAAGCTATTTTCGATCGTAAGAGACGGTAGCAGAAACATTATGTACAAAATAAGTTACAAATAATGTGAAAAAACACACACAATAGCACAATTGTTTAGGAGCTCGTAAAACGGCAGCCATCTCCTCCGGCGCCATTATCGAACAGTTGGAAAAAGCATTCCAGGTGAAGCTGGTTGAGAGAATTCCAAGGGTGTGCAAAGCTGTCATCAAGGCAAAGGTACACTTTTTTGGTTACTACATGATTCCATATGTGTTATTTCGTTGTTTTGATGTCTTCAAATTAAATGTATTTATATAGCCCTTCGTACATCAGCTGATATGTCAAAGTGCTGAACAGAAACCCAGCCTAAAACCCCAAACAGCAAGCAATGCAGGTGTTGAAGCACGTTGGCTAGGAAAAACTCCCTAGAAAGGCCAAAACCTAGGAAGAAACCAAGAGAGGAACCAGGCTATGAGGGGTGGCCAGTCCTCTTCTGGCTGTGCCAGATGTAGAAATGTACATCATTCTAATAATTTTGTCAATACTGGCCAACAAATGCAAAATAATAGTTAGTATACACTCACATTCACTTTCTAGATTATAATGCTGCAATATGCTGTCAGTAAATTCTAACTCCTTTAACAATTGACTTCAATTCAAATATATAGGTTTGAGGTTAAGGGATCTTCACACAGAGACAAAAATAACATTGAAACATAGAACTTACTGAGGAAAAGATCACCCTCCCAGCCATAATCACTCCTGATTGATAGGTAGCGTCCTCAACATTAGCCAATGACTAAAAAATGTATCACCAGTGGCAATATCCCTGCTTAAAATATTTAATGTGTGTGTAATTCCTTTCTCTTTTTGAAATGAGACCAAAGAATTATGATGCGATACCGTAATGCGATATTAACTTAGTCACTCCAGATAGACATTTTTTTTTTTTATTCTGATATGCGATGCAGTAGAAGTTATTACAGAGCCCTGATGTAGATATGGTTATTACAGCTATTTGTGTGGGTAGCCAGTGTTTCATTTCCTCCTTTGTATTTCATTTTCTCATTAGAATCCCAATCCCCATCCGTAAATTGTCGAAATTTGTTTGAATAAGTTATTGCTGTCGTTAATGCAATGGAAGAGGGCACACCAAAGGGAAAATATAGTTAACATGTTTTCCTTGGGATAAGTTGAGCCAATGCCAATTGCCACCATACCCTATACAAATGATGATTACATTTAGTCAGTTTTATGCATATAATATGCATTGTATTTTTTCAATGTGTCATGCATATCTTTTTTTTGTTTGTTTATGTTACGGAGCAGACGTCATCATGCACTGTGTATACAAACGCAAAACGAGCAGGGGTCTAGACCCCCCCCCTTGAGGTTCTTGAGAGAGCAGCAAAGGAAGTGAGAGAAGTGAAGAAGTCCATTCGAGCACCAGCAAAATATTTAAAAAATAATACTGAAGAGGTACATTGAAAGAAAATAAAACAAACATGTACCTGTGTGAAAGAGAGTCTATGATGATATAGCAGCGTTTCATGCGGGCTTAATTGTGTCAAATGAAGAGAACTTAACATCCCTGTCCCAGACAACTTATTAAGAAATGGAAGGTAAGTGATACTCAACAGAGAAATACATTTGAGATATACAATAGTTGAATTAATGGAATGTGGGTGTGGTTTATTGTATATCTCAAATGTATTTCTCTGTTGAGTATCACTTACCTTCCACCCAGTGTCACAGGACACCAACACCCACTTACCCCATGTTGGCTCAACTTACCATATCACTACTCTCAACTTACCCCACACACATTCCAAGTGGGTCAGAAGGTTACATACATTCATTTAGTACTTGGTAGCATTGCCTTTAAATTGTTTAACTTGGGTCAGACGTTTCAGGTAGCCTTCCACAAGCTTCCCACAATAAGTTTGGTGAATTTTGGCCCATTCCTCCTGACAGAGCTGGTGTAACCGAGTCAGGTTTGTAGGCCTCCTTGCTCGTACACACTTTTTCAGTTCTGCCCATACATTTTCTATAGGATTGAGGTCAGGGCTTTGTAATGGCCACTTCAATACCTTGACTTTGTTGTCCTTAAGCCATTTTGCCACAACTTTGGAAGTATGCTTGGGGTCATTGTCCATTTGGAAGACCCATTTCCGACCAGGCTTCAACTTCCTGACTGATGTCTTGAGATGTTGCTTCAATATATACACATCCTACCTCATCTACTTTGTGAAGTGCACCAGTCCCTCCTGCAGCAAAGCACCCCCATAACATGATGCTGCCACCCCCGTGCTTCACGGTTGGGATGGTGTTCTTTGGCTTGCAAGCATCCCCTTTTTCCTCCAAACATAACATTGGTCATTATGGCCAAACAGTTATATTTTTGTTTCATCAGACCAGAGGACATTTCTCCAAAAAGAATAATCTTTGTCCCCATGTGCAGTTGCAAACCTTTGCTTTTTATGGCGTTTTTTGAGCAGTGACTTCTTCCTTGCTAAACGACCTTTCAAGTTATGTCGATATAGGACTCGTTTTACTGTGGATATAGATACTTTTGTACCCGTCTCTTCCAGCATCTTCACAAGGTCCTTTGCTGTTGTTCTGGGATTGATTTGCACTTTTCGCACCAAAGTACATTCATGTCTAGGAGACAGAACCCGTCTCCTTCCTTAGCGGTATGACGGCTGCGTGGTCCCATGGTGTTTACACTTGCATACTATTGTTTGTACAGATGAACGTGGTACCTTCAGGCACTTTGGAAATTGCTCCCAAGGATGAACCAGACTTGTGGAGGTCTACCATTTTCTTTCTGAGGTCTTGGCTGATTTCTTTTGAGTTTCCCATGATGTCAAGCAAAGAGGCAGTGAGTTTGAAGGTAGTACTTGAAATACATCCACAGGTACACCTCCAATGGACTCAAATTATGTCATTTAGCCTATCAGAAGCTTCTAAAGCCATGACATAATTTTGGGGAATTTTCCAAGCTGTTTAAATTCACGGTATGTAAACTTCTGACCCACTGGAATTGTGATACAGTGAATTATAAGTGAAATAATCTGTCTGTATACAATTGTTGGAAAAATTACTTGTGACTTGCCAAAACTATTGTTTGTATAACAAGACATTTGTGGAGTGGTTGAAAAAAGAGTTTTAATGACTCCAACCTACAGTGCCTTGCGAAAGTATTCGGCCCCCTTGAACTTTGTAACCTTTTGCCACATTTCAGGCTTCAAACATAAAGATTTAAAACTGTATTTTTTTGTGAAGAATCAACAACAAGTGGGACACAATCATGAAGTGGAACGACATTTATTGGATATTTCAAACTTTTTAAACAAAACAAAAACTGAAAAAGTGGGCGTGCAAAATTATTCAGCCCCTTTACTTTCAGTGCAGCAAACTCTCTCCAGAAGTTCAGTGAGGATCTCTGAATGATCCAATGTTGACCTAAATGACTAATGATGATAAATACAATCCACCTGTGTGTAATCAAGTCTCCGTATAAATGCACCTGCACTGTGATAGTCTCAGAGGTCCGTTAAAAGCGCAGAGAGCATCATGAAGAACAAGGAACACACCAGGCAGGTCCGAGATACTGTTGTGAAGAAGTTTAAAGCCAGATTTGGATACAAAAAGATTTCCCAAGCTTTAAACATCCCAAGGAGCACTGTGCAAGCGATAATATTGAAATGGAAGGAGTATCAGACCACTGCAAATCTACCAAGATCTGGCCGTCCCTCTAAACTTTCAGCTCATACAAGGAGAAGACTGGTCAGAGATGCAGCCAAGAGGCCCATGATCACTCTGGATGAACTGCAGAGATCTACAGCTGAGGTGGGAGACTCTGTCCATAGGACAACAATCAGTTGTATATTGCACAAATCTGGCCTTTATGGAAGAGTGGCAAGAAGAAAGCCATTTCTTAAAGATATCCATAAAAAGTGTTGTTTAAAGTTTGCCACAAGCCACCTGGGAGACACACCAAACATGTGGAAGAAGGTGCTCTGGTCAGATGAAACCAAAATTGAACTTTTTGGCAACAATGCAAAACGTTATGTTTGGCGTAAAAGCAACACAGCTGAACACACCATCCCCACTGTCAAACATGGTGGTGGCAGCATCATGGTTTGGGCCTGCTTTTCTTCAGCAGGGACAGGGAAGATGGTTAAAATTGATGGGAAGATGGATGGAGCCAAACACAGGACCATTCTGGAAGAAAACCTGATGGAGTCTGCAAAAGACCTGAGACTGGGACGGAGATTTGTCTTCCAACAAGACAATGATCCAAAACATAAAGCAAAATCTACAATGGAATGGTTCAAAAATAAACATATCCAGGTGTTAGAATGGCCAAGTCAAAGTCCAGACTTGAATCCAATCGAGAATCTGTGGAAAGAACTGAAAACTGCTGTTCATAAATGCTCTCCATCCAACCTCACTGAGCTCGAGCTGTTTTGCAAGGAGGAATGGGAAAAAAATTCAGTCTCTCGATGTGCAAAACTGATAGAGACATACCCCAAGCGACTTACAGCTGTAATCGCAGCAAAAGGTGGCGCTACAAAGTATTAACTTAAGGGGGCTGAATAATTTTGCACGCCCAATTTTTTAGTTTTTGATTTGTTAAAAAAGTTTGAAATATCCAATAAATGTCGTTCCACTTCATGATTGTGTCCCACTTGTTGTTGATTCTTCACAAAAAAATACAGTTTTATATCTTTATGTTTGAAGCCTGAAATGTGGCAAAAGGTTGCAAAGTTCAAGGGGGCCGAATACTTTCGCAAGGCACTGTAAGTGTATGTAAACTTCTGACTTCAACTGTATGTATATTTCCCTTGATGTAGTGATGCTGAATGTAATATACAGCTCAACTTACCCCACTCTCCCCTAGGCCTATATAAGTAAACTTGATCATACCATGAAGCAGCCATGACGCATCAGTGTGCAAATCACACACAAACAATGTGCTCAGTGTCCATGTGAACATGAAATACATTTATTGGTCGTTAACAAGGACATTGCAGCTTGAAATTAGTTTTAAGATATGCTAATGACCAAAGCAAAGGCATGGCTTATTTACTATAGAATACTCATATTGTAATCTTGCACAACCAAAAATCTGCTTCTGAGTGTATTTTCATGAGTGTTCAATCTAAAACATTTGGCTCAATTATGTTAAGTTGGTCCAAGGTGAAAAAATGCGGGTGGCCTACCATTTAATTTAATCTCTCTCTCTCTCTAATTTACTTTGGTATTCAACTTTTGAGTTGTACAAGCTAGACGAAGTGGTCAAAATTTGACAAATTAAATATGATTTCTAACATTGCAGAACAAATTTGTGAACTTAAGTTTACATTTTTAATTTAGAAAATGAAGAGAACATTATTAGCACTCCGGAGCTAGCATTTGCCCAAGATAACTGCCAGTAAATGCTTCTTGTAGCCATCATGAGCTTGCTGCACCTTTCTACTGGTAATTTGTTCCACTCTTCAGCAGCAAATTGCTCAAATTCTTCCATTTTTGAAGGGTGCCTCCACCAACTGATGTTTTCAGCTCATGCCATAGGTTATGGATGTGATTCAGATCTGGACTCTTAACTGGCCACTCCAGAACAGTTCATTGTTTATTTTTTGAACCATTCCAGGGTGATTTTTATATGTGTGGGGTGTTGTTGTCCTGCTGGAAGACCCACAACCTTATTATCATTATAGAACCTCCCACTTAACTGATTGTAGGGAGCTTGTTATTGAATTTGAACGGTTCATTTGGTCATTGGTAAGCATAGGAAAGACCCACTGCTGAAGGAGACATAAGAAACCTGATGTAACTTCTCACAAATCCACAAAATAATTGCCTGAATCCTGGGAATAATGTTCTTTGGACCAACAAAACAAAATGTTTGTTTTTTGGCAATACAGCACTGTGTTTCCTGACGACCAAATTAATAATTCAATTAAAAAAAAACCTCACTACAGTCGTAGATGGAGGAGGTTTGATAATGCTGTGGGTTTGCTTTGCTGCCTCAGTTACTGGGGGGCCTTGAATGTGCGCAAGGCAATGTGAAATCAGAAGATGATTAGCGATTTTGTAGTCCAATGTTAAACTCAGTGTCCAAAAACTGGGTTTCCATTGAATGTTATGGGTCTTCCAGCAGGACAATGACCCCAAAAACATCAAAAAGCTCTCAGGAATGGCTAATAAAGAAGAGATGCTGGACTGTTCTGGAGTGGCCAATGAAGAGTCCCAAATCTGAATCACATCCAAAACCTATGGCAAAATCTGAAAACAGCAGTTGGTGGATGGCACCCCTCAAAAGTGGTTGAATTAGAGCGGTTTGCTGCTTAAAAGTAGGCAAAATTGTTAGTAGAAAGGTGCAGCAAGCTCATTGATGGCTCCACTAAGAGTTTGTCCACATAATAAGCCTTTATCTTGGCCAAAGGCTGTGCAACCATCTACCGGGAGCCAATGATTTTGTCCATGCCATTTGTCTTCGTTTTTTTTTTTAAATATATAGTTTATGCAGCGTTGAAAATCCAATGACAAGGTGTTTGTTTTTTTGTTTTTCACTTACTTTTAGAAGAAATAGGGAAATGATTTAAGAAAAGTGCAAAGGTGCGAATATATTTATCCGCAACTGTATATTTGAAACAATTTGTCAAAATGCTGGTGACAATTCTTCATATGATTATGTCATATTCATTGTTGATGTACAATTGATATTGGAATAACTACCTTGAAATAATGTGGCCTCCAAAGCTTTCACATTAAGACCAATAGTAGTTCTAATTGGATATCACATTAAAACCAATTGGAGAACATTGTGCTCTTTAGATGAATGATCTAAACAATCTTCACAAAAGCCTAACAAAGTTATTATGGACATTTTGAATATCTCATAAATATTTCTGCTCTTTATGAGATGTAATTCTAGTTGTGGCACCTATGTTGATTTGTATTTGTTGAAATATACAGTAAATCCATCTTCCCCCAGCAAATCATCATAGCTCATATGGGTGAAATGACAGGTATTCTCAGATTGCATTTTTTGGCACTGTGCCAGAAGAGGGATCTACATGGTAGTTGGGTCATCTTGTTGCCTGGTAACAAGCCCCAGATTGACAAAGGAAGACCAATTTAGGGCTACTTTCCCAAGAAATCAATATGACAGGCCTGACGCGATGATGTGAGATTAGCGGTGGAAAAAAAGCCAGTGTGGTTGGCAGGGGTTGTTTCATTACAGTGGAAGAGAAGATTGCATCTGAAACATATTGAATATAAGCTTCAGCTATAAAACTACTGTAGCATCTGAAACCTGTCTGTCTCGTATGAGCGTCTGCTAGCCTATATGTCTACGCTAGGGAGTAAGAACAGAACTCAGTGAGCACTGAGGTACTACAGAATCTGATTTGCCTTTCTTATTTAAGGCTGGAAGACTGTCACCGAAATGGCCCAAGGTAAATAGATACTGTAGAAACCTGTATGGTTGGGAAAGATATGCAACTTTAAGAAGAGAAAATGACATCAAACTTACCATGCTAATGTTTTTTCCTTTTCGACTGCTGAAATAAATACAAAATAATTGCTGGTGGCTGCTCAAACTTAAATTGTATATAACTTCTCAAAATGAAAGTAAACAGCATACCCGTTGCCAGTATAATCTTAGTACTTTCTATATATTAACGTTGATGCAAAAACATGAAGGCAGTAAAAAGCTATACAAACATGTGTTCCAGCAATATACATGTGATATTTGCACACAAACCCATAATCTAAATGCCTCAGAGGATAGACAAACAAAACATAAATTACACTTTTGATATGTGTTTCTACAGTACTCTTTGGGGGAGCAGAGTTCTAAATATTGGCATGTTGGATAAGTAAAGCGTTATGGATGTTTAGATTTTTCGGGGAAACTGAACATATTAGCAAAGGTCTGTGAATTTGTAAGTCCTTACATTAAAACATGGATAGCCATTTCAAAGGAAAATTATCATTTTTAAAAGGTGGTCATCTACATTATTACTTTGGAGAGAACAAACAACAGTGTCTGAAATGGACATTCAAATCTATACTTTTTCTAAAACATTTGTTGTTATTTGGAAAGTTTGTAAAATGTCAACAGGAAATTTTTTGAAGGAAATTCGTGAAATTTACATATGCATACGCATTTTCATGTAAAAGGACACATGAGCAACAATTCGAAGTTCATAGGAGCATGTCAAATAGGATGTAAAATTAAAGCTCAGAGTCCATTTGTTTTTTTAAATTAAGACATTTTTAACCTTTTCCAATCTAAAAATGAGGAATAATCAAAGGCTTAGATTTCTGGTCCAATATATGTAAAATGTGTCTTAGAAACATCTACCAAAAAAAGTCTTAATAGCTATAGGAATAGATCAAAATACAATATTGAAGTAAAGACGCCTGCCAACTAATATCAACACTTACATTTCGTTTTGGAGAAATTGTTTACCTTCTGTAAGTTTAAGAAACATTGCCTTGTGCCTTTAAATTCCGTTACCAAAAACCCACATATCTTTAAGATATTTTCTAATTTATCTCCCTCATGAGGTCGGATAAAGTTCACAGAAGTAATAAGTAAAGGTAGACCTACCAATCAGTTATAGCGTTTTTTACTGATATCAAAATTGTTTATGAATTATTACGTTATTGTAACTTGGTATTCTGTTACCAATTCGATTCTGCAATTGAATTGGCTACAATAGACATTGAAAAGTAGTCCGTCCTGGCCTGACCAAATCTGAACCAATCATAGAGGTCTATGTTGAACAAGTTTGGACAGCACAGGACAGTAAAATAAAGACAAATTGACTGTACTGTACTGAACATATCTACTATACTGTAGTCTACTGTTCTCTACTGTGCTGTACTGTGATGTCCAAACTTGTGAACCATAGAATTCTATGATTGGTTCTGATGTGGTCTGTTCAAGACCAACCAAATGTGGTCTTGTTTGGGGGCCGAGCTCATTAGAATAATAACCCGTGTGTAGAACAATACCAAATTATGCAAAGAAGGATATTGCATATGTCTACATTTTTGTACCTATTCAGGATACATGAAAAATAATGAAATTAATATGCATTTCTGTCTAGTACAGATCAGGGACCCATAATGAAATTATCTTACCGTAATTCTGTTACCGGGTGTAAATCCACTTCACTAATAACCAAAATATATTTTTGTTCAAAGTCAGTTTCAAAGTTAGTATCATAGTTCACACTGCATTCTTTCTGCAGACATATTTTAACCTTAATTCAGAGCAGATATTTAATGGCATCAGAAAAAAGCGTGCAATTTCCTACACACTGTACACTGGTAAAATAAAGTCTGCACAACAAAACATATACAATACCTTAAGGATAATTAGGAACGTGGTTTCATTGAAATGGCAAACTTCCATTTTTCTCAGGTTGACCTTCCGCTGGACTTGCACATTGTACATTGATTATTGCAGTACGCACTAGTGCGTGCCACCGATTTGAATAGGGACCTGTGGAGATAAAGGAAACAAGAGGGCGGATAATGAGGGAACAGCAGTGGTAAACCCAAGATGAAATACACAATCGATGTCTTTGAGGAGGATCAACGGCAGCTTTGACAGGCCAGGAAGAGAGGGAAAGAGAGGGAGAGAGAAAGGGAGAGAGAGAGAGGGGGAGAGCTGTCCCCGTCCCATCTCCCAGCAGGCGCTATGTAATTGGACGCCTGTATGGCTGGACTGTGGGAGCTGTGATGGGCAGGAATTTGGATCCTGAGAAAGCTGGGCCCTGTGGATGGGGGGGGGAGTGAGGAGGAAGGGGGGAAGGAATGTACCGTCTCTCTCCCAGGTCAATGGGAATGGAGGAGGGGATCACTGTGACTTGCGCTGACTCTTCTGTCATCGCAGTGAAAAAGGGATGGAGGAATGGGGGGGGCTGTCTTCAGTGGTGACAACAGGATGGATAATGTGTCCAGACTTTCTAATAACATACAGTGGAAGAGAACATAAGGGGGGGGGGGGGTGGGGGGGTTGTATGAGGAAACAGTTAGCTGTGAATTTGTGTGGCAGTCAGTTGGTGTAACAGTGTGAGTATCGAAGTTCACTTCATCATGTTTGCCTCGTTAATATCTATCAAGACAATTTTCAATACATTGTTTTTAGTATTTTATGGACAGTGATAGTCGGAATGTAGAGGGGAGACAGAGAGAAAGGGCTGAGATGGGATTCGTACCCATGTCGGCGCCTTCGCTAGGAGCATGGTCTGGAGTGCTAACCACTATGCCAGACTCCAGGCACTAATATATGCCATTTAACTGACACTTCTATTCAAAGTGACTTACAGTCATGCGTACATTTGTACATATGAGTGGTCCAGAGAATTAGGGATAGTAGTTTGAAATAATATCATACATTTTTGTTGTAAATCCGGATATTCAAAATACCTGCGCGAGGGAGAGAGGCTGGTGCTCTGTTGCTGCACCTGCGGAGTGACCGGGGTGTGTGAGATGGGAGCTATGGAGCAGATGGAGGGAGAGAGAGAAACGCAGTAGCCAAAGCAACTCGGCTGCAGCCATGATGAGCTAACTTGTAGCAGCCACATTATCTATCATCCCATATAACAGTGCTTGTCTTGTAGCTAGCTAGGCTAATTGAGGCTACATGCTACGCTTTCTCCCCAACCCCATTCGGATAAAACAACTGCTGTTGGTTGCTCATCATAGCCTACTTCTCATTTTAGCTAATGTCATTTAATTCCATCTTGCATTAGTGAACTCTTACTCCACTTGCTACACATTAGCCTCTTTACTGCTTTGATTGGCCAACATAAACAACAAGCTACACATGTCAATGTTACTGGCAGGCGACTGGTCTTTTTATGGAGTGCATGTATTAAAAACTTCATTTAAAAGTTTGTTGTTTTATTAAAATAATAATTTGAAATGTAATTTTATGTAACAATGTCACATGGATATTATAATTTAACTTAGCCTTTCCAGGGTTAAAATATGCCTATAATTTCTAACACTAAAGTCTGTTTGGATATTCGACTAACCGTGCACATCTCTACTGGGAATCAAACCCACAACCCTGGCGGTGCAAGCGCCATGCTCTACCAAGTGAGCTGCAGAAGACTACTTCCAAGGCAATTTTCAAGGAAAATTCGTACAATTCTAGGAGTCCTGCAATTTGGTTTGCTGGAAGGTTGAACTTTCAAAGAGTGACACTTCATGTCAAGGGCAACATGGGTGGTTATCAATAATTTGCTCATATTGAGTTTACCATACTGGTTAGCTGTTAATTGTTGACCGTGGGAATGTTTCTAAGGTGATCGTGGGAATGTTTCCAAAAATATGCAGTATTTGCTCTGAGATCTTTCAGGAAAATGTGGTGGTCAAAAACTAAATCAATGCTTTCTCAATTTTGTTATCTATGAGTAAAACAAGACATAAAACCAAATTTTTAAAAACATAACCAGACAAGTTCTGGAAGCCTAACCATCAAAGAGTAGGCTTATTGTTAGTCGAATGGAATAAAGAACAGGACTCTCAGACCAACATGAACGTCCAGTACTGAACTACTTGTACATTACCACGTTACCAAACAAACATAAATAATGGACAGGCTGGGACATTGGTCAGGGAAACCCACTGCAATACCACTCAGTGTCACTCAACTCGCCCTGGCTCTTATATCAATTACATAATCTATCCATTGATTAGCCCCTTGTACCAATGAGAGAGACTGCAGTGCAGTGCAGTGCAGTCAGACTGTGAAATTAACTCTCTATCTCTCGCTCTCTGTCTCTAATGATGAGGTAATCAGGCTAATCGGATCTCTCTGCTTATTCATTCACCAGACTCACGATTGGTGGCGAAAGGTAATATTGCCTGTCATTTCCCTATGTCTGCAAAGTAGTCTGCCCCAGACCCAGCTAGACTGTTGTCTCTGTGTCCGAACTCTGTGGATTAGGCCACTGGGCCAGGTGTTGTAACTCACCTCTCGATGGGGTTAAGGTCAACGGGGAGATGGGCCCCGGTGGTCATTACGACTCTAAGGAGAACACAAGGGTAACGCCATTGTCATGGAGGGTCACTGTTGTTAGGCAGAGCGCACTCGGTTCAGGGATTGGTTATTATTGCCAGATGTATTGTCAGAGTGAAGGCAAGACTTACACATTCTCAGTACCTGGTCAAAGATCTCAGTTGTAGACATTAGAAAGAGAAAATGTATTTAGCTGTAATATTCCTCAGAAATTGTACTTTATACTCAAATGATGTTACACCTGTCCATTCCCTTTAGAAAACAACTAAATATAACTTTTCATAGAAACAATTAATTTCAGTCATTTGTTGATTTGGGCATTCTTTCTTTGTGAATATTATTCATATAGAGCACAATAGAGCATCTAATCTCTCTATAGCAGACTGACTGGAAAATGGACTTCCCTGCTTGTTTCGCTTGGTATTCATTGAGGACAGTACTGTACACGCTAAACTCCCTCTGAAACTAGAAAAATAGGCACACTGAAGAATAGAGTGACTCAAGCTTGGCTGGCATTCGGCTTTGTCTCGAATATCTGCAAACAGACTGCTTCCTGGCAGAGTTACATCAGAACTGGCACCAGCCAGGCAGTGCGAGAGAGCCATTAATCAGCACTATTTTCCAGTGCAGAGAAGCAGGGGAGTTCACAGATCAGTTGATAGGCCACTTACAGAATCTTACAGCAACTTACATGCCCATTGCAATGCCTAGCATGTGAAGATGATAACAGCAACAATTGTATATTAAGGCTTCTTGACCATAATTTCACCTTTAACCTGTTGAGTGTAGGGGGCAGTATTTTTATGTTTGGATGAAAAACATGCCCAAATTAAACTGCTTATTTCTTAGGCCCAGAATCTAGAATATGCATATACATGTCATATTGGGATAGAAAACACTCTAAAGTTTCCAAAACTGTCAAAATATTGTCTGTGAGTATAACAGAACTGATATTGCAGGCAAAAACCAGAGGAAAATCCAACCCGGAAGTGCTGTTTTTAATGAAAGCTCTCTGTTCCATTGCCTGCCTTCACTCCATTTAAAGGGATATCAACCAGATTCCTTTTCCTATGGCTTCCACATGTTGTGAACAGTCTTTAGACATAGTTTCAGGCTTTTATTTTGAAAAGTGAGTGAGAAAGATCACATCGCATCATTGTATGGCTGGGTGCCAGCAGCGTTTTGCATGCACAACAGAGTGGAGCAGACATTTTCTCTCTCTTTCCTATTGAAGAAGGTACAGTCCGGTTTAAATATTATCGATTATATATTGTAAAAACAACCTGGGGATTGATTGTAAAAAACGTTTGACATGTTTCTACGAACTTTACAGATACTATTTTGAATTTTCGTCTGCCCGGTAATGACTGCTCGAGCCTGTGGATTTCTGAACATAACGCGCCAACCAAATGGAGGTATTTTGGATATAAAAATAATCTTTATGGAACAAAAGGAACATTTATTGTGTAACTGGGAGTCTCGTGAGTGCAAACATCCGAAGATCATCAAAGGTAAGTGATTAATTTTATTGCTTATCTGACTTTCGTGACCAACCTACTTGGCTGCTAGCTGTTTGTAATGTTTTGTCTGCTGAGAGAGATGTCCTTACATAAACGCTTGGTATGCTTTCGCCGAAAAGCTTTATTGAAGTCTGACACGCCAGGTGGATTAACAACAAGCTAAGCTGTGTTTTGCTATATTGCACTTGTGATTTCATGAAAATGTAATATTTTTTATAATTCAATTTGAATTTGGCGCTCTGTAATTCAACGGATGTTGACGAAAATGATCCCGCTAACGGGATGGGTGCATCAAGAAGTTAATTCAGCTAATGGGTGGATTTGATATCAGACAACTGTGTGTGGGCTACATTTTATGACTCACTCCTATACTATGTGAAATGATTCAACAGCTATGATGGCCCATACCAAAGCCATGCTTGTTGTGCTGAAAGGCTATGGAAATAAATGGAATTCACCAAAACACACAAACAGGCTCTGTTTTATCTACACGAATCAAGTGTATGTAGATGTAAGAATGCAGCAACCGCATGGCTGTTGGTCACTCAACGTGACGGCTGCATAGACACCCAGTCTTTAGGGGGCTTCCCTTGTCCTGATAGCGCCCATTATTCTGTGGCAAATTGCTTAATGCGAGGCATTGAAAGCGAGGTGACAAGGAGAAACGCAAGGAATGAATCCTCTGCTTGTAATCTGAGCCTGGGATGTCTCACGCTCGGGGAGTGTTAGAACCGACACAGCATGGGATGAATTCCGCCATTTTCTCCCCTGGTTAGTGACAGAGGCCTTCTTTCTAGTGGGCCCAGAGGGAGAGGAGTAGAAGGGAGGAAGGGAAGAGGAACCCAGGGAGGAGAGCACAAAGAGGGAGGGAGGACTGACTAGGAGCTGTTGATAAACTTTCAGAATAGTTCTCTGTTGGGTTACGATTCTGTGGCCCCGTTATAGATGAAGGGGGAGAAAAGAAACAGAACACTAAGGGCGAGGGATTGAAGGGTTTCCTTGCTTAATCAGAAGCAGCTGAGTGAGAGACGCTGGTTGGGAACAAGTGCTGTTTCACTCAGAGGAAATACCCTGACTTATGAGGTTCTGTAAGGCTGACTGGTATGGGTGAAACTAAATTAACACCACTGAACGTTGTTGGTGGATGCCTATATAGCTTGCTATATGTCATTACGAGGACACATTCAGCTTGTGATACTGTTTACAAAGTTTTCATTTCATTAGTTCAATTATGCTTTCATTACTGTCGTACAACCAAACCCTCAAAATAAGTTGTTTGTATTAAATGAGTCATCATAAATGATTTTCAATCAAACAGGATTTGGTGTTCTCACACGCCATGAGAATGTGACAGTCCCTAATAATTCCACTTCAGAAAATAATGTTGAAATAATGACTTGTTCTAATTAAGACGGGTGAGAAGTGTTACATATTCTCTTTTGATAGCAATTCTAATTAGCATATTTTCATTACCCTGGCAAATGAATAATTTAGTGGTCTGTTATAGACATGAATTATTCGACTTTGTACATTGATGGATTTAAAAGGACACCGCGTTCAATTTGTATCTCAATCTACTATGGTGTGTCATGAATAATCAGCAGAATCTCTTCTCTAACGAGCAAAATGGACACAACAACACAAGCAGTACAGAAGAACTGTATTCAAGGTTGGCCTCTGAAAGTCTTATCTCTCATGAAAAGACTACGCAACATGAGTAGTATCGTAACGTCTGTCAGAAGACTGCGGGATGCGCTGACTAACGGGCAACAGTTGTTCATGTGCGCAGGTTTTTCATCATGGGTTATTTAAACAGATAAATAAGAAAATTTAGTGGATGTGTATCGTTGGAAATTCAGAAGGGGAGGACACATCTGGCCCATAGGAGGGTTGGGGGAGGGATTATAGAATCTTTTCTCAAATATCTCCCTTAGAACTTCATTGACTATCTGACGCAATTACTACTTGAGATCTTAGTTCTGGGTTTCCGAGATGAATTAGCGTCTGACCCTGCTTGTATCAGTATTCAGCTAAAGTGAAACACTTGCGACTTTCATGTACCAATATTTTGTAATCATTGACTTAAGAGGTTATATATTCTTCTGACATATCGACTAAAAATAAGTCAACTTGGTTCTGACTCCAAATCGTACGGAGATGAACATTTCCCAAAGCAGTTGTAACATACACATTGGTCCTACTCTCTGATGGTGTGAGTGTCTCTCTCTAGTCTTCAGAGTTATGTATGGACCTGGTATAAAATTAAATATGATTTATGTTGTCCCCCTCCCCACTTGTTCAAAGTAATGAGATTCCATATTTCAGCAGTGTTGACAGAGGGATTGAAAATTAAAAGCACCAGATAAGTAATGCCTTTTTGATGTTGGACTGTGAGTAACACAGTCGGATTGATTTCAAAACTGTGACAAACAGAAGTATTGCGGTGCTGTACGGATAGAGCAAATATACGGCGCTATATGTCGTACATGACTTTATGTGGAACATTTCATCAAATTCACTTTAAAATAACCTTATTCGTATTCATTGCAGAGCATTAGTCTATGGTCGACACTTACAGGAACAATTGTATCCAAACCCAGAAGAGAGTCAATGCATAATGTAGGGTGGGGATCAACTTGAACATGCCTGTATAGCCTGGGATTTGATGTCTGGTTAGAAAGTATTTTCTAGACCTAACAAATGTGCATTGCTGGATGTTGTACAACTGCAACATGAGTAACTCTGGACTGACATACAGTTTGCAGATGTACAACAATGTTACAACATTGCCCTTTGCCTCTGCAGGAGACTAAAGTCTCCAGCACAGACAAGATGTTCTACCGCTATGATTACATTACACAAGCACCTGCTGTCAATTTGTAAAGAGAGACAGGTGTGTGTTTTAGATGTGAACAGATCGAACATGCATGCTCGTAAAAAAACCGCATAGCAAATTGTTGTACTCTGATCTTGAAAAAAAATGTGTTAAAATAAATATTTGACAGCAAATGTTTGCATCAATGATTCATCAGAAAAGGTGCATAGTCTGCATAGACTTCACATGTTTCAGGTCTAAAAGTAATGCTCTATCTGTAGGACATTCGTCATTGAAAGATTGCAATGTTATGAATGGTAATACGACTTGTCACCTAGTGCTGAAAGACAGAATGTTTAAATATGTATGTGACCAAGTGATTGATTATGCCAATACATTTTGTAGAGGTCATATTGATTGGCTATCTAGAAGTAAACTTCCCTCTCTTTTAAATCGGACCAAACAGACCTCCCGCCAATAGATATTGACATGACCCCATACATTCATATGGAATATATAATCCGCCATAGAGAATACATTGACATTGACACGTTGGCACGTTGATAGAGTGTGAAAATTATTGACATGTATATTTCACCTTTTTGAGTGCTATAGGAACGCATCTTCTCTTACCTCCAGATTCATTCAATAAGGGATCTTTCTCTGATTGTGAATAAAAGCAAAGTAATTAATTAATTGATTTCTCGTGTTATTACTTTGCAATACAATTTCCTGTTTAAATGAGGAGGCAGGCAGCTGAAACTCAATTAGAGGATTTGCCTTATTTTAGAGCTCTGAGAGTCATTAGTATAGCAGGTGTGTAACCAGATCATCCATCCCCTGTTGTTCCTGGGCTGCTCCCTACCGTTGGGGGAGCACTTAACGTGCAACACAGAGGTGAGGTTATCAATGCTCTTCATCATCGTGACCCAAAAATATAAATCACAACATGAGTTACAGTTCGTATTAGGAAATCAGTCAATTTAAATACATTTTGAGGCCCTAATCTATGGATTACACAAGACTGGGAATACAGATATGCATCTGTTGGTCACAGATGCCTTTAAAAAATAAAGTCAGGGGCGTGGATTAGAAAACCAGTCAGTATCTGGTGCTATGGGATTATAATGATGACAGTACTACGTGAGTTTGTATTTTGAGTTTCGTGGTCGCACATTCAGATTCGTGGTTGCAAATACGATTCGCAAATGTGTAATTTCATTTCGCAAGCTTGTATCATGATGTGTGAAAGATTTAACAACGGTCACAAACTTGAATACATTCAATAAGATTTGTAGCAAAAATGATTTTCAGAATGATTGCAAATGCATTTATGGCTATGAATATTCTGTTGTGAACAAAAATACACTTCCAGGTTTTCAATCTGCGCGCGCTCTGGGTTCTGTCACTGTCACTGTTGCAGCTTTAGTGACGAGTCGGAAAACAAAAACACAGTTCCAGGTTTTCAATCTGCGCGCCCTCTGGGTTCTGTCACTGTCACTGTTGCAGCTTTAGTGACGAGTCGGAAAACAAAAATACACTTCCAGGTTTTCAATCTGCGCGCGCTCTGGGTTCTGTCACTGTCACTGTTGCAGCTTTAGTGACGAGTCGGAAAACAAAAACACACTTCCAGGTTTTCAATCTGCGCGAGCTCTGGGTTCTGTCACTGTCACTGTTGCAGCTTTAGTGACGAGTCGGAAAACAAAAATACACTTCCAGGTTTTCAATCTGCGCGCGCTCTGGGTTCTGTCACTGTCACTGTTGCAGCTTTAGTGACGAGTCGGAAAACAAAAACATTTGCTACATAACCATCAGATTGATTGTTTATATAGATGACATTGACGTTCAATTGAAACTGCTTAGTTGCAACTGCTGGGGGAAAGGTAGCTAGTTAACTCCCACCATTATCACTGCAGTGTAGCCAATGTTAGCTACGTTTCTAGAAAATAAAACGATTAACTCTAGCTGTATTTGACTTGTTACTGACTTTTGAACACTTTTTTTGTCAAACTTCTTCATTCCACTGCCTGTTTGTTGATTAACTGGTGAATGAATAATTTTCCAAGACAAATACCCCTCTCAATTACACTGCAAATAGACTAGCAAGCTAAAAAAAAAACTGGTGACGGCTTGATCAAGCTTATGAATACGTAAAACTGTTTACAAGAAGGCACATTTAAGATAGTTGGGGTTCTCAGCAACTTGAAGCAGCACGGACATTTGAGCAGTGAGGTTAATTTCTCCCCCCTCTGCTCTTTTCCTCAGGTTGAAGCACATCTCTAACACCCAGACAGATCTAAAGAATTTGGGAACCTCCCAGACACCAGGAAAATCATCTTGTTCGTGGAGTTTATTCACAAGAATTGAAGAATTGTAGCAAAGCTTGTAACTTGGGAAGCTCATTCAATAATACAGACATGGGTGATTTCTGTCCCAGGGGACTAAACTGTGTAATTTTGACCACAATTTGTTGAATGAGGTGTTAGTGAAGTGCTGGAACAAAAACCTGTACACTCCTGTGGTTGTCATATGATTTCCAGGAGCCTGGTGGAAATGGATACAACAGTTCTCCAAAGCAGGACATATCCCTGTATCCAGGTTGAGGCCTGCTGCCAGCAGGAACATGGAGCACTCCATGTTAGTAAGTCATGCATATTTGTTTCAAATATGTATAGCTAAAACTCCACTCATATGAGGAGTGGAGAAGCCCTATGCACCATAAACCTGTCTACTCCAGAAGTACCTCCCTGTCAGAGATATTGTGATTATGTAACCTTCATTTAACTAGGCAAGTCAGTTAAGGACAACAAAGTCAAGGTATTGGAGTGGGCATCACAAAGCCCTGACCTCAATCCTATAGAATATTTGTGGGAAGAACTGAAAAAGTGTGTGCGAGCAAGGAGTCCTACAAACCTGATTCAGTTACACCAGCTCTGTCAGGAGGAATGGGCCAAAATTCACCCAACTTATTGTGGGAAGCTTGTGGAAGGCTACCTGAAATGTTTGACCCAAGTTAAGCAATTTAAAGGCAATGCTACCAAATGTGATAAAATAAATAAAAGCTTAAATAAATCATTCTCTGAACTATTATTCTGACATTTCACATTCTTAAAATAAAGTGGTCCGGGCCGCCACCTGGTGTCCTACCTGGTGTCCTACCTGGGCGTGTATCTGGTTGACCAGGGTACCTGGTTGACCTGGACCCAGGCCTCAGCGATGAGGATGTCCCTAGCAGGGACCCAGCACCTCTCCTCCATATCATAACCCTTCCAGTCAACCAGGTACTGGAATCCGATGCCCTGCGTTCGAACATTCACGAGGCGCCTCACCGTGTACACCTGGTTGGCCGTCGATGAGATAGGCAAGAGGGTTGGGCCTAGAAACAGGAGACAAAGAGCTGTGAGACACAGGTTTAATCCAAGTCACATGAAAAGTGGGATGTATACGAAGGGTACAGGGCAACAGAAGATAAACAGCAGAGGGTCTAATAATCTTGGAGATGGGAAAAGGGTCGATAAAACGGTGGGAAAGTTTACGGGACTCCACCCGGAAGGGCAGATCAAGTGGACAGCTATACCCTCTGCCTGAGATGATACCGGGAAGCCGGGGTCCATTGGCATTCCGCTTGTCGTCAATACCTGGATGTAGTCCTGAGAAGAGCCGACCGGGTTCTCTCCCAGGTATGGCGACAGAGGAGGGCAAACATCTGGGCTGAGGGTATGCCGACTTCCTCCGGGAACAGTGGGGGCTGATAACCCAGGGAACACTTGAAAGCTGAGAGCCCAGTGGCAAAGCAGGGGAGGGTGTGTTGTGGGCATATTCAACCCTCATGAGTTGCTGGCTCCAAGTGGTGGGGTTGGCGGAGACAAGGCAGCGAAGAGTCGTCTCCAGGTATTGATTGGCTCGCTCCGACTGGCTGTTGGACTGAGGATGGAACCCGGAGAACAGGCTGGCGGACAACCCAATGAGCGTGCAGAACGCCTTCCAGAACCGGGACGAGATTTGAGGACCCCGGTCGAAGAGCATGTCCACTGGGAGTCCATGGATCCGGAAGACGTGCTGCACTATGAGCTCGGCCATCTCTTTGGCAGAGGGTAGCTTGGGGAGAGGAATGAAGTGGGCGGCTATGGAAAACCAGTCCACTACTGTCAGGATGGTGGTGTTGCCATCAGATGGTGGTAGACCCGTGATGAAGTCCAGGGATATGTGAGACCAGGGACGGTGAGGGACAGGCATTTGTTGAAGGAGGCCAGCCGGAGCTAGCCGAGGGTTCTTGTTCTGCGCACAGATCGTGCAGGCGGTGATGAATGCGGAGACGTCCGGGACCATAATAGGCCATCAAAAGCATTTCTGCACAAAGACCAGGGTCTGATGGGAGCCCGAGTGGAAGGTAAAGCCTGGAGGAGGGGTTCCACTCCAGGACTAAGGGGTGGACAGAGTCAGGAACAAACATCAGGTTATCTGCTTCCTCCCGGGTATTGGCTGGGAACGCTGTGCCTCACAGACCTGCTTCCCTATTCCCCAGCTGAGTGCCATCTCTAGGCACTAGGTGGAAAGGATGGTCTCGGGGTCCAAGGTTGAAGCCGAGGGGCTATAGTGACAGCACATCCAGTTTGATATTCTTGGATCCCGGTCGTTAGGAGAGAGAGACGTTAAACCGGGTGAAAAGCAGGGCCTACCTAGCTTGCCTGGAATTGAGATGCTTGGCGTTGCGGAGATATTCCAGGTTCTTGTGATCCGTCCACACAATTAATGGTTGTTCCGCCCCCTCCAACGCCATCTTCACCGCGAGAAGCTCACGATTTCCCACATCATTATTCCTCTCTGTGGCGTTGAGGTGATGGGAGAAGAAGGCACATGGATGTAACTTGAGGTCCAGGGTAGAACGCTGGGACAGTCCCCACTCCGACATCCAAAGCATTGGCCTCCACCTCAAAATGACGGGACAGGTCAGGATGAACCAATATGGGAGCTGTGGCGAAGCGGTGCTTGAGGTCCTGGAACGCACGGTCCGCAGCTGGGGACCACGTGAACGGAACCTTGGGAGAGGTGAGTGCATACAGGGGGGAAGCCAGGGTGCTGTAACCCCGGATAAAGCGGTGATAAAAGTTAGCAAATCCCAGGAAGCATTGCAGCTGCACACTGGGGCAAATCCACCACCATTCTCTCCTTCCCGGGAGCCATCTGTACATTCCCTGCAGCGATGATGTAACCAAGCAAGGGGATGGTGGAGTGATGGAATTTGCATTTCTCCTCTTTCACAAAAAGCTGGTTCTCCAAGAGAAGCTAGAGGGCTATCGGACGTGCAGCACATGTTATTGGGCTGAGTATGAGAAAATGACAACATCATCGAGGTAGACGAAGACAAACCGGTTCAACATGCTGCGGAGAACGTCATTGATCAGGGCCTGGAACACAGCTGGATCGTTTGTAAGGCCAAATGGCATGACCAGATATTCATAGTGCTGCTGGCCGTGTTGAAGGCAATCTTCCACTCATCCCCTTCCCGTAGTTGCACCAGGTGGTAGGTGTTCCGCAAGTCCAACATGGAGAAAATGGTGGCCCCCTGGAGTGGCTCGAAGGCTGAGGCGATGAGTGGTAGCGGGTAGCGGTTCTTCACTAGGGTGTCGTTGAGGCCCCAGTCTTGCATGGGCGCAGGGTTTTGTCCCTGCTCTGGCGGAGGAGGCAGAAGGACGTATACACCCTGCAGCTAGGGCGTCCTCGGTGTAGGTCTCCATAGTGTTGTTCTCCGGACACAACAGAGTACAGTCATTCCCTGGGTGGCGTGGTGCCTGGGAGAAGGGTGATCCCACTGTCATAAGGTTGGTGCAGAGTAAGTGAAGTGGCCCGGTCCACCCGGAGGTCCTGGTACTCCGCTGGAATGTAGGAGAGGTCCGGGGCAACTCTCCCACCGGAAGACATCACAGGGCAGGCTGCGCTGGCTTCAGGCAATGGGCGTGGCAGAACGGGCTATAGCCCATGATGGCACCAACAGTTCAGTCAATGAGGGGGTTGTGTTGCTGGAGCCAAGAGAATCCCAATACCACAGGAACCCGAGGAGAGTTAATTAGCATGAATTGGATAGCCTCGCTGTGGTTCCCTGACACTCATAGGTTGATGGGAGTGGTATTGTGGGTGACCCGGCCTATAGAGCTCCCGTCCAGAGCTCTAACATCCATGGAAATGGACAGGGGCTGAGTGAGGATGTCCAGCTCCGATGCCAGGGTAGCGTACATAAAGCTCTCATCGGCCCCATAGTCGATGAGTACCCTGAGAGATTTTGACTGGTTCCCCCACAGCAGTAAGGGGAGTGGAAAAGTTATCCATATGGCCCACTAGAGTACTCGCAATACGCCCCGCAATACAGGCAACTCTGTGTTCAAATTGTGAATCCGGTGTAGGCGTTTGGCTGGGGACACCCTAGCTCTGCCTATTTGCATCGGCTCAGGAAGGGGTGAATCGGCAGACTTCGGGGACACTGGGTGGAACTCGGATGGCCTCGGGACCTCTTGGCAGCGGAGGCGACTGGGATTTCCGGGATGCCTCGGAGGCGATGTGGAATCCTTGGGCAGGCTAGTGAAATTGGACCTCCTCTCCTTCCTACGTTCCAGTAGCCGTCCATTAATCTGGATGGTCAAGGCAATGAGCGAGTCGAGATTCATCGGTAGTTCCGAGGCTGCTAGTTCATCCATAACTTCCTCAGATAATCTGTGCAGGAACGTGATGAACAGCGATTCCGGGTTTCAGGCTCTCTCAGCTGCCAACGTGCAGAAATCCATTGCATAGTCTGCCACACAGTGGGAGTCATGCCAAAGCTGGATTAACTTCTGGGTAGCCTCTCTCCTGGACAATGGAGAATCAAAAAACCTTCTTCACCTCCCCCACAAACTCCTCCAGAGTGACGCATACGGCCAACTGTTGTTCCCAGACGGCCGTAGCCCAGGCGAGAGCCCTCCCGTACATCAGCGTGATGAGGTACGCTATCTTCGAGTGGTCCGAGGGGAAGGAGGAGGGCTGCAGCACGATGATAAGAGAATTCTGCACGAAAAACACCCGATAGGTTCCCGACTCTCCAGCGAAGCGTTCCGGGTGAGGTAAGCGGGGTTATCGGGAAACCGGAGTGGCCTTGGAGGCCACGCTGCTAACAGCTGGGTTACTGAGGGGCTGGGAGGTTACCGTCATGGTAGACTGCCTGACAGACAACCCACGGAACTGTTCCAGCGATGTGTTCAACGCGCGGTCATGGCGTTCGGCCAAGGTCTGGAACCCTCCCATAAGACCATGAAGCAACTCCCCGTGCCTTCCAATGGTGGCTCCTTTGGAGGACACGGCGTTGCGGAGCTGGTCCGAGTCTGCTGGGTCTGTCATGGCCAGTTCGTACTATCAAGGCTCAGGAGAAGACCCAGATGCATACTGTTTCGAAGTAAAAAACTGTTTTACTGAAAGCAGGCAAACGATCAGGTCAAGGGCAAGCAGAGGTCAGTAATCCAGGGTGGTATGACAAGGTACAGAATGGCAGGCAGGCTCAGGGCAGGCAGAATGGTCAAAACTGTGAAAGCTAGACAACAGGAACTAGAGCAAGACAGGGGCATGTGAAAAACCGCTGGTAGGCTTGAGGAAAACAAAATGAACTGGCAACAGACAAACAGAGAACACATGTAAAAGTACACTGTGGATAATGGGGAAGATGGGTGACACCTGGATGGGGGTGGAGACAAGCACAAAGACAGGTAAAACAGATCAGGGTGTGACAATATACCACACCCCCCCAGGACTTATTGCTTAATTATCCAGGGCCACTGGTTTTGAGTTTATTTACTGTACTCACTCAAGCTCATGCACTCTCCTCCTTCTAAGTCTCCCAGACTTTTATAAAAACGAACGTGTCCATCCTTCTATTCCCAGGTGAGTCTGATGGTCCATGGAACTCCAGAGCAGCACATCAAAAAACCTGCCACCCTGTTGTAAGCTATAAGAAGACAGTTCCCTGAGGAAGGATGCAACTATCAAGGCTGTAAATGGACAAATTTGGGGGTTTGACCACCAAATGTAATACAGTTTGGTTTAAACTACTCATGTTCACTTTTTGGAAGGTTACTACTCTGGTAACTTAAACATCTGACAACATGCAAACTTTCTCCATCAAGACAACATTTAGAGCTTATGATTCAAAAAGGTCTTAAGGGTGAATACATTTTTATTCATGTATATAAGACATCACACAGGTGTGCCAACTAAAATATATATCCCAGACAAGACTGAAGAATAGGACAAATAGGCTGTGTTTAGACACAAGTCTGATCTTTTTTTCACTAATTGGTATTTTGACCAATCAGAACAGGTCTGAAAAAGAGTTAATGTAAAAAATAATAATAATGCGATTGGTCAAAAGATCAGTTTTGGGCTGCCAGTCTACACAACCAGGGACATGTGAATACAAGTTCGTTGTTGTGTTCGTGGCAGTTTATATGAATTTGAGTTGTTTGATACAGTACATGTTAAATGGCTAAGAGACATTTTTTTTTATTCCATCTCATGAAGAATGGGACCAACACTTTACATGTTGCATTTATATTTTTGTTCAGTATGCAACTGTATCCTTCTGAAACTGGAATCCACATACTAATAGATCATCACACAAACAAATACTGCATAAGAATGAATAAAGTAGAGGATCCATGGAGCTGCCACAGCTCTGGCAGAGCGTCTGCCCATTTGGAGAAACAGTGAGTTCTCTCATTAGGCCCTGGGATGACATCTAGTGATTCATTACAGGCACGGAGCTAAACCATGCTATTAAAACTCAAAAAGCCATTAGAGAAATCCATAATGAATCCGGCAGCAGGTGCACAGGGGCCAAGCGCTACTAGGCGCTACTAGATGGCACAAACATGCCACGACATGACAGTTTGGAACTCTGCTAGTCATTAACATCTCCAGTGTTGGTGCGTCGGAAAAAACTGAGAGCTCCAGCCACCTCTTCATTTGAAATGCAGTGTTTGGACCCCTGGCAACCGGCTCTGGTAAGTTACATGGCGAGGTGTTAGTCAAACGCTGTGTGACAGTATTGACTGGAGCCTGTTTACTGAAAGGAGTCCGAACAGGATCAGCTAAACATATATTATGGTGGATCAATACGTACCGGAGAACAGAGCAATGAGGTAAATATTAGCCTCCCCTTTCAGCCGGCATTAGTCTCTACTAGCTTCCCTGCAGCTTCTGTCTCCCAACATGGAACAACTTGGCCTACCGCTGTAGGACGATACCGTTACAGAACCATTCCCTTACAGTTCCCAATAGCATTGATTGATTTTGATAAAATGTGTGTTGTCTTCACAGATGTGCAACAATCTCACCTAACATGTAAAGATCAAATACAGGGGGAAGAAAAATAAATTGGGCCCCCAGGGCTTGGCTCACCATCAACATAACCTTAGTCATACTTCATACATACTGTCCCTTTTATGTCCTCCTTCCCCTCATCTGGCTTCCATCATGTAATACCAGTGTATTTATGTGGTATCAGGATATGGTTGCCAGATAGACTGTATTTGATTATCCCAGTTCACGTTTACAACAGATAGCTTTAAACTGTAGTAGAGCACTGGCTTTGTATTGTACTGTGCAGAGACCACGGGTACCAGAACCATAACTCTACCATCTGTAACAGCTAAATACTTACCTCATGGGAGAGCAGGGTTCGAGACCCGCAGCCCCCTAAATCCACCTCAGCACACAGCCAATGGAGATCTGCTTATGCTTGGGTCATAGTTCCTACGGCCCTTGGATAATAGTCCTGTCTTTAGCCTACTCAACCTCTAGCAGCGTGGGTGGAGGCGTGCAGAGACCCCCATCCTGTGGGGAGAGGGGTTAGAGGGAATAGACTTGATGCATGGCATCCTCACCCCCGCCACTGTGCGTTTTGGTCCCTTCATCTAGGGCAGGGTTCCCCAACTGGGGGCCTGCGGACATAAATTAGCCCGCGGATCATTTTATTCGTTTTCTGAGCAAAATATTTTTTCTTATTATTATTTTCTTATTAATAATGAGCAAATCAGCTCTATGTGATTTACACTTTGGAAATTGTGTTCCAAGGTATTCCCATGCATAATAATACGTGACACAAATGTAAACAAGGTTTGAAAGTAAGTTGTTTTATCAATATTTTATATTTAACTAGGCAAGTCAGCTAAGAACAAATTCTTATTTACAATGACAGCCTACCCTGGCCAAACCCAACCTGGACAACGCTGGGCCAATTGTGCGCCACTCCCAATCACGGCCAGTTGTGATATTGCCTGGATTCCAACCAGGGTCTGTAGTGATTCCTCGAGCACTGAGATGCAGTATCTTAGACCGCTGCGCCACTCAGGAGCCCTATATGTTGGCTTCTTGCAGGAAATTTGCAGTCAACAACATTTGCAGTCTGGCCCCTAACCATCCGCTCAAAAAAAATCGACACGCGGCAGGATCTAGTTGACGATCCATGATCTAGGGTATGCAACCATGCATTCAATCAGCAGGAGGCGGGATCATCAATCACCAACACTTGCATTGAGATGACATGGGATGTGCAATTGGAAAATTCACAAAGCAAAAGCCATCGTACATGCTTTAGATGCTTGTTGTTTGAAGAGGGGTTTGGATTAGTGTGTCTGACACCCAATTTGAACTCCTCCTGACTTCGTAGTCTGTGAAGACTGTTTTGATGCTGTCCTGCGTGATGCGATGATATTGAAGGAGGCTGTGCTTTTACTGGTCGGTTCTCCTCCGTGTCTTTCTCACTCAAACACCCACAGGCCCAGCCACACGTAGCCCCAGAGCACCGCCCTTTTTCATTACAACTGTTGGATTATTAATTCCAAACAACAGGATTTTTTTTTTAAGAGCGCGAGAACCAATCAATGCATCCTCATGCGTCCGCTCAATTTCTGCATTAACAAACGGCTTCCTGTCCAGACCAGTGAGTCACAGTTCTGCCTCGGTGTGTTGTCACATGGGTCATGTCAGCCAGGCTTGGATTGAATGTGTTGTGCTTGTTTTACTGAAGTCTGTCTAATTCTGTTAGGGCAGACCAAATGAGAACAGGTCCTGACAGGGGTACAGTGTCCATACTAGGACAGCAACCATATAGGGGGCTTTGGGGAGTTGAGGCAGGATTACATAAAACAGGCAGTGCCAGCCTAGATGCTATACTAATCGATCTCATGCACTGGTCTACTCAAGAGAAATAATTAGATATAAGGATTACTTGTCCTGGAAGAGCATGTTTTTTTTGTTTACTTAAAAAAGAAGTGCAATTGCCTATTCCACTGTAAACTCATTAGTTTCATCCTTTTCCATGGGAGTTTTTTTTGTTGCAGACAATAAAAGAGGCACACTGCAATCTTGGTCACTGAATATCCTGCTTCTAAAACGTTCAATGTTTCACATCAATACACCACGCTTGAATTTCAGCTTCTGGGCCTATTCTTCCCTATTTCTTTATAATAGTCACCCAATTGTATTACATCCTACATAGAAATCTTTGGCTCCCATCACCATGAATAACAACAGCTCCCTAATCCACACCATCCATCTGATTCTGGGTTCTTTCTCCCTCAGACCTTTCCATTTGTCACCTGCACTGAAACTCTATCAACACCTCCTCCTCTCCCTCTGTGCAGAGTTCACTGCCTCTGATATCCTGCCGTTTCGTTTTAAATGAGCTCTAACAACTGGATAATCTGAAATAACATTGCCTTGTGCCAGGCCTGAAAAAACATGTTCCCGAGCTAATGGTTGTTCCCCTGGACGTGTAATGTAATAATTTCGGTGAAAAGGAGTGTTGGGGAGGGAAGAGAGGAGAGAGAGAGGAGGAGGAGGGTGATGATTTCATCTTTTCTCTGGGTCTCTGGGTCTCTGGTCCCTCATTTCCCAGTCCACTCTGACAGGCAGACAGGAACGTGGCAGATTAATCAAAATTAGACAATCATCCTCCACTTAGCTCACATTGGCAGGCAGGCAGGCGGCGTGCATGTGGTCATCCTCCCACCTCCCAGAGCCAATGATGACATTGAACCTGTCCCGCCTCATGATGATGCATAATTATCTATGTAAAAACACTGGAATATGGCTTGACTTCACTAATTCTATTCCTTGTGTCCAAATAAACACACAACCAATACGATCATGAATGTAAAAGACACAGAGTGACACTTTCTATGGGGAACATGCTAATAATGCCTATGATACACGTATAGTTCACTGTAATTCTTGCTACGGGTAATCATAATAATACAAATAATAATACATTTATCTTATATAGCACTTTTCATTACAGGTAGTCATAACAATCCTAAGTGCCTTGCTTTGCACTGAGTTAGCATTCTTAGCTAGTGTTAGCTACAGTAGATATCTCTACATGAATATCACCCATATGGCAGCTAACGATCCAACGACTTGGGACAGCTGGCTGAAGTGCCTCTGATGTTTAATTCATATTGGTTACATAGTCTTAGCATCAGTCTGGACTCAACACATTTGAACCCAAATGATCTCAATAGGCTTCATTACAATCCTCAATGCTGTAGAGAGTGGTATACTACATATAGCCTCTTCTCCAATGAACTCTGACATTATTTCCTGGTACTTCAAATATTTCATAAAGAGGTCATCCCTAAGTATCACTGACAATTAGATTGAGTACCGTTATGCATACAGTCTATTGTGGAGTGATTTCATTTTTTAACCCTTATTTTACCAAGTAAATTGACTGACAACACATTCTCATTTACAGCAATGACCTGGGGAATAGTTACAGGGGAGAGGAGGGAGGATGAATGAGCAAATTGTAAACTGGGGATGATTAGGTGGCCATGATGGTATGAGGGCCAGATTGGGAATTTAGTCAGGACACCTGGGTTAGCACCCCTACTGTTACGATAAGTGCCATGGGATCTTGAGTGACCACATAGTCAGGACACCCGTTTAATGTTCCATTTGAAAAACATACAGGGAAATGTCCCCAATCAGTGGCTTGGGGTATTGAAATGTTTTTTTTAGACTAGAGGAAAGAGTGCCTCCTACTAGCCCTCCAAAACCACTTCCAGCAACATCTGGTCTCCCATCCAAGGACCAACCAGGACCAACCCTGCTTAGCTTCAGAGGCAAGCCAGCAGTGGGATGCAGGATGGTTTGCTGTTGGCCTTCACGATAGTTAATGCGTGGAAATTCATAGCAATCAAGAGACATTTGGTCTCTGGTCATTTTTAGAGACCATTTTTTTTAGTTGACCTGATTCTACAATGACGATGGTCTCTTTTGGATACATAGGCCTACTGCATGTTCATTTTCTAAGAATACAACATCATAGAAGACTAATACTGTTGATCAAATAAAGAACTTGAATTATAGATGACACTGTAAAGGCACATAAACTGTACAGTATGTTCCAAATCATGCGTCCTTTTCTACACTGCTCTGCCTTACCAGGCAAGTTCACACTTCCATTTTTTTTTTAAACATACACTTAAAAATATGACTCAACAAACAGTATATCCCAACTACGCTCTCACGCTCACAGCAGCTCCCCATTTAGGCCAATTCACTTTTCGTTTTCTCCACCTAGCACTAAGTACCCTGCTCCTTCCCCATGCTTGGTGTTAGATATCATAAAGAGCACTTACTGGTTTCTAGCTCCAGTAGAAGCAGCTGCTTGGCTGCCAGTCCCTGGTGGTGGGAGCAGCTCTGTTTGTGCCATGCCATTGATTGGGAGTAATGGATCTGGCTTGGCCTGATAATGCATGATGTAATTGTCAGAGGGGTTTAATTATGCACTTATTAGATGAGGGACTGAGCTTCCACTCACACACATATATAGTGCCTAGTGAAATTATACATACCCCTTGCACAGTCTTAAAATCTTCCTGCCTAAAAAAATGTCACCTGAAATGTTATTACATTTGACCTTTTTCCTGCAGATCTACACAATCTTCTCCACATTTTTAAAGTGAAAGAAATGTATAGAACATTTTCCAAATTAATAATACATAACAAAATATGAAGATGTCTTTATTGTGTATGTCTTCACTCCACAGAGTTACTTGGATGAAGCACCTTTGGCAGCCGTTAGAGCTGTGAATATATTTTTAGAATATTCTTTGCAAAACTCTTAGGACAACATATGTCTATTGTTTATGTCAAAAGTAAATTTGGTTTGGAATCATTGATGTACAGCAAATTTCAAACCTTGTGTCTGATTTTCACATTTAAGTCAGGACTGAGACTAGACCCCTGAGGAACACTCAACACATCTTGGAAAGCCATTGTGTGTAATTCTTGCTGAAAAATACAACTCTATCCCATGTTTAGGTAAGATAGCTAGCTACATTTTCAGATATTACACATTTTCTAATTTTGACAGAAAGGGGTTTCATTTCAAGCTAAAGTGTACTATTAACTTGTTAGCTAACGTTAGCTGGCTGGCTCCCTAGCTGACATTATTATTTATTTCCCAGATCTAGCTAACATTGAACATGGTTGGTTAGCTCCCAGCACTGTGGCATTGTTGGCACTGTTTATTGTTTAACTAGGTAATGTAGGTTGGCTGGCTGGCTCGTTAGCTAACGTTACGTGACGTGTGTAAAACACCCGTTGAATATGGCCGGTGTCAGTAAACGTCTGCAAAAAAGCATAACGAAATTGTTGCCAGCAGAGCTGGTTAGGCTGTTTTCATGTTATCCAAAGGTAAATAAATAATCGTCCAGAGCGTCAAGTGTACGTTTCGAGAGTGAAACGAGATGGGTGGGCCTAAGGCTTAGGGTGAGGTTTGGAACTCTCTTTCTTATTGGTCTATGAACGAATTTACCGCATGGACAATCACTTTTTTTTACTGCACTTTGCATTTAGCTTTTTACATGGGCTTTGCTCCTTTCATGTTTCTTTTGATCCTGACAAACTCACCAGACCATGCCAAAGACAAGTATACCTATAACATGATGCTACCACCAACATACTTGAAAATACAGAGTTTCACTCTGTGTTGTGTTGTGTTTGAATTTTTACAAATGTTGCCCTAAGACAGTGTTTCCCAAAATCCAGTCCTTGGTTAAACTCAAAAGCACACATTTTTGTGTGGATAAAATGTGGAGTTGGTTGTGTAGGTTGATAAGGAAAGAAATGAATGGAATCCCTTTCTAGATAACATTTTTAGGCAGGACAATGTGAATACTGCAAGGGGAGTGTAGACTATGTGAGTAGATGCACACACACACACACACACACACACACACACACACACACACACACACACACACACACACACACACACACACACACACACACACACACACACTCTCTAATTTACACTGTGAATGGCAGTAAAATGTTTGACGACATACAGATGTACTGTATACTGTATGTTCTATGGGACCTAGTATACAGTGGCGTCCGGAATGATTGGATCCCTTGATAAAGATGGGGGGGAAAAGAACACTGAGCTATATTGTATGCTCAAAAACCTCATACCAATGGTCAAGTATGGTGGTGGTAGTGTGATGGTTTAATGATTCTTTGCTGCCTCAGGACCTGGACGACTTGCCCTAAATAGAAAGAACCATGAATTCTGCACTGTATCAGAGAATTCTACAGGACAATGTCAAGCCATCTGTCTGTGAGCTGAAGCTGAAGCACAGCTTGGTCATGCAGCAAGACAATGCTCCAAAACACACAATGAAGTTTACATGAAAATGGCTAAAAAGCAACACATTTTAAGTTTTGGAATGGCCTAGTCAAAGTCCAGACTTAATCTCAATTGAGATGTTGTGGTAAGATTTGAAACGAGCAGTTCATGCTTGAAAACTCACAAATGCCACTCAGTTAAAGCAGTTCTGCATGCAAGAGTCCTCCGAAATTCCTCCACAGCAATGTGTGGGACTGATCAACAACTACAGGAAGCACTTGGTTGCAGTCATTGAAGCTTAAGATGGCACAACCAGTTATTGAGTGTAAGGGGGCACTTACTTTTTCACACAGGGGAATTGGGTGTTGCATGACTTTGTTTATTAAATAAATTAAATAAGTATGTAAATGCTGTGTATGTAATTTGTTCACTCAGGTTCCCTTTATATAATATTAGGTTTTGTTTTCAAGAGCTAATAACATTCAGTATAAAGAGTATGCAAAAGTAGAGAAAATTAGAAAGGGGGAAATGACTTTTTCACGGCACTGTATTTCCACACTGAGGGTACTGTGATATAGTGAAAATTATGCTAATGCTCTTTTAGTGTAAGAGCTGTTTGAAAAGACCCGCTGAAATTTCAGCTGGTTTGCATGGTATGGACCATTGCATGGTTGGACCATCTGGCGACATCACCAGGCAGTATAAGTTAATCAGAGGAGGCTGGTGGGAGGAGCTATAGGAGGATGGGCTCATTGTAATGGCTGGAATGGATTAAATGGAACCAAGTCAAAACGTGGTTTCCATATGTTTGATACTGTTCCATTTATCCCATGCCAGCCACTACAATGACCCTGTCTTGCTATAGCTCCTCCCACCAGCCTTTTCTGAAGTTAATGGACCAATAACAAAGACAGTTTGCCCTCCTCTCTCCTCTCTCATTTTCAAGTTACATATCCCTCTTATTAGGCTCCTTCAATTAGGCCCCTCACTCAGGGGTGCTCCCAGACAGTCCTAGCAAAATTCTGGAATAAGAAATTGCTTTTTGCTAATAAGCTATTCTTGTTTCTTTTTTTGCAATTTCAATTGAAAACAATCAGAGTAAGGTTCTTAATTTGATTTGATAGATATAAAAAAAAAACGGCATCAGTATAAGGACAAGAACCTGGTTGCCACTGCCAGGATGGCTGAAACTTGGCACAAGTGGATCTTCCATGAGACATAAACCCCAAGCACACTTCAAAATCCAGACAGAAATGGTTATTGGTCCACAAAATCTACATTTTGCTATGGCCATCTCAGTCTCCGGACTTGAACTCCGTTGATAACCTGTGGTTTGAATGAAAGCAGAGCCGTCGGAAAACAAGTGGTGAGACAGCATTTGCCCCGATATTTGACAGGCAATCAGTTCCTGAAGTGATCGCCAGGATACCAACCTGTGGTGGGCCAGATAGAGACCAGGGCAACAACACAAGGTTAGTGGGTTTTATGACTTACACATCAAAAATAATTGTTACAGAATTGTTAGTGTTAAATGTAACCCTGCCTTCCATAAAGCTTACAGAATGAATAATTGTAGAGCATTGTAATCAGATGAACAAATAATGTGTTTATAACTAAATTGAACTTCAGAGTATTGTCCATTGAAGTTGTTGTCTCTGTCTCTTTTGATATCAAATTCAGAATGAATAATAACAAGGTTCGTGGTAGTTTGAAAGGGTTTGATCCACCTTAGGCCAGAAGTATTTCCTATTCACATGACCCGACAAGAAAAACTCCAGCACTAAAATCATAGCACAGATTAAGGGATAGAAATATTTGTCATAGCCTATCCAGTTTTACTTGACCAGGTCATGAGATCAGGAAAAACTCCAGGCCCCAGAAAATATCTGTATATCAATCAATCATTACAATTTATTTATAAATCCCTTCTTACATCAGCTGATGTCACAAAGTGCTGTAAAGAAACCCAGCCTAAAACCCCAAACAGCAAGCAATGCAGGTGTAGAAGCACGATGGCTAGGGAAAAACTCCCTAGAAAGGCCAGAACCTAGGAAGAAACCTAGAGAGGAACCAGACTATGGGTGGTGGCCAGTCCTCTTCTGGCTGCGCCGGGTGGAGATTATAACAGAACATGGCCAAGATGTTCAAATGTTCATAGATGACCAGCAGGGTCAAATAATAATAATCACCGTGGTTGTCGAGGGTAAATTTTGCCACACAAAGCTTTTGAACCTGTGGTGCCACCTCTGAATTGAAGAGGGGCAGACCATAAGCGCAGATGAAGGATATCAAGGAACTGGAAAAACTATGTATGGAGGAATGGTCTAAGGTCCCTCCTAATGTGTTCTCCAATCTCATAAAAAAAAGATTCAACAGACCCTGTGCTGGAGTAGTGAAAGTAGGGGTGCTTATCATTTTGAGCCCTCTCTTTTAGAGATTTTGCTCTATTAGTTGTTAAACAAAATACATTTTTCTGAGCAATTGAATTTAAAATATATACACTACCATTCAAACGTTTGGGGTCACTTAGAAATGTCCTTGTTTTTTAAAGAAAAGCAAACTTGTTGTCCATTAAAATAACATCAAATTGATGAGAAATACATTGTAGACATTGTTAATGTTGTAAATGACTATTGTAGCTGGAAACGGCTGATTTTCTTTTAATGGAATAAATACATAGGTGTACAGAGGCCCATTATCAGCAACTATCGCTCCTGTGTTCTAATGGCATGTTGTGTTAGCTAATCCAAGTTTATCATTTTAAAGGCTAGAAAACCCATGTGCAATTATGTTAGCACAGCTGAAAACTGTTGTACTGATTAAGGAAGCAATACAACTGGTCGCCTTTAGACTAGTTGAGTATCTGGAGCGTCAGCATTTGTGGGTTATTTTACAGGTTTACTCTCTAGGTTTCTTCCAAAATGGCCAGAAACAAAGAACTTTCTTCTGAAACTCATCAGTCTATTCTTGTTCTGAGAAATGAAGGCTATTCCATGCAAAAAATTGCCAAGAAACTGAAGATCTCATACAACGTTGTGTACTACCCCCTTCACAGAACAGCCCAAACTGTCTCTATCCAGACTAGAAAGAGGAGTGGGGGGCCCCGGTGCACAACTGAGAAAGAGGACAAGTACATTAGAGTGTCTAGTTTGAGTAACAGATGCTTCACAAGTCCTCAACTGGAAGCTTCATTAAGTAGTACCCACAAAACACCAGTCTAAACTTCAACAGTGAAGAGGCGACTCCAGGATGCTGGCCATCTTGGTCAATTACCAAGATGAATGTTCCTGAGTGGCCTAGTTGTACTGTAGTTTTGACTTAAATCAGCTTGAAAATCTATGGCTTTCTAGCAATGATCAACCACCAACTTGACAGAGCTTGAAGAGTTTTCAAAATAATAATGGGCAAATATTGTACAATCCAGGTGTGCAAAGCTCTTAGAGATTTACCCTCAAAAGACTCACAGCTGTAATTGCTGTCAAAGGTGTTTCTAACATGTATTGTCACGGGGGGTGAATACTTATCTAATCAAGATATATTTGTGTTTTATTTTTCATAATGTTTTTATAACTATTAGACGTTTTCTTCAACTTCGACAGAGTATTTTGTGTAGATCGTTGACCAAATGTATTGATTCATACCGGGTGAACCGTTTAGAAATTACAGTATTGTTTGTACATATACCCCCATTATAGTGGACAAAAAGTATTGGGACAAATTCACTTATGTGTATTAGTCAAAAGTTGAGTATTTAGTCCAATATTCCTAGAACACAATGATCACATCAAGCTTGTGATTCTACAAACCTGGTGGATGCATTTCTGTGGCAAAATTCTTAGGGCAGACACACAGATACTGTAAATAAAATATACCTTATGTCATTTGAAGTAACTTTCCAGTATTTCCAGATGTCTATGTAGTATACTGAACAAAAATACGCAACATGTAAAGTGTTATTCCCATGTTTCAAGAGCTGAAATAAAAGATTGCAGAAATGTTCCATATGCACAAAAAGCTTATTTCTGTTCAATTTTGTGCAAAAATGTGTTTACATCCCGATTAGCAAGCATATTTCCTTTACCAAGATAATCCATCCACCTGACAGGTGTGTCATATCAAATAAAAGGCCACTCTAAAATGTGTAGTTTTGTCACACAACACAATGCTTCAGATCTATCAAGTTTCGAGAGAAGAGACCATGCAGTTGGCATGCTGACTGCAGGAATGTCCACCATAGCTGTTGCCAGAGAATGTAATGTTTATTTATCTGCCATAAGCTGCCTCCAATGTCGTTTTAGAGAATTTGGCAGTACATCCAACCAGCTTTACAACCGCAGACCACTTGTAACCATGCCAGACCAAGACCTCCACATCCGGCTTCTTCACCTGCGGGATCTTCTGAGATCAGCGACCGGCTGATGAAAGTGTGGGTTTGCACAACCAAAGAATTTCTGCACAAACTGTCAGAAACCGTCTCAGGGAAGCTCATCTGCGCGCTCGTCGTCCTCACCATGATCTTGAACTGACTGCAGTTCGGTGTCGTAATCCACTTCAGTGGGAAAATGCTCACTTCTGATGGCCACTGGCACACTGGAGAAGTTTGTTCTTCACAGATTAATCCAGGTTTCAACTGTAGTTGGCAGATGTCAGACAGTTTGTATCGCCCCGTGTCGTGTAGGTGAGCGGTATGCTGATGTCAACGTTGTGAACAGAGTGCCCCATGGTGGCGGTGGGGTTATGGTATGGACAGGCATAATCTAAGGACAATGAACACAATTGAATTTTATCGATGACAATTTGAATGCACAGAGATACCATGACAAGATCCTGAAGCCATTTATCAGCCACCAACAACTCATGTTTCAGCATGATAATGCATGGCCCCATGTCGCAAGGATCTGTACACAATTTCTGGATGCTGAAAATGTCCCAGTTCTTCCATGGCCTGCATACTCACCAGACATGCCACACATTGAGCACGTTTGGTATGCTCTGGATCGACGTGTAGGACAGAGTGTTCCAGTTCCCGCCAATATCCACCAACTTTGCACAGCCATTGAAGAGGAGTTGGGCAACATCCCACAATCAACAGCCTGATCAACTCGATGCGAAGGAGATGTGTCGTGCTGCAAGAGGCAAATGGTGGTCACACCAGATACTGACTGGTTTTCTGATCCTCGCCCATACCTTTTTTTTATGTATCTGTATTCTCAGTCACGTGAAATTCCTAGATGAGGGTCTGGTACATGTTCTTCAAATGACTGATTTCCTTATAAGAACTATAACTCAGTATAATCTTTGAAATTGTTGCATGTTGCGTTTCTGTTTGATCAGTGTATGAGTAATATTACAATATGAGTTAATAAAGAAATTGGAAGGGAATTTTTTTAAAGTATGTTCAAAAGCAGCTTTTCTGTGTTGGAATTGTGTGGGCGTACCCAAACAACAAAATTGTGCGGGCGTGTACCAGTCATTAAAGATATTCAAGCGAGTAGAGCGCTGATTGGCTGGCTCAGGAGTATGACATCATAATCTATGAGGAGGTAGCAAGCATATTTTAAACAATCTGTTTGAGATTCAAGTTTGAGGAGGGGCTTTTGTTGTGTTTTTTTCCCTCCAATTTATGCTTTTGCCACAAATACATGTATGGGATGAGTCAACAACATTATTTGGGTATGAGTTAAAAGAATATGAACCTTTTAAAAGTGAGATTTTCAAAGGGCATGTACTTTAATTAGACAGAAGAGGCCTTCACATGTATGACTGTAGGAGCTTCAAAAAGCTTTAAAAACAGACCTTGGAGTTGGATGTGTATCCATGCATCTAATCATGCAACACGTGTGCTGGAAAAAACTGAATTTGTGGGTCTTCTGATCTCTGTGAGTAAACTTTTACACACTACAATATAGGAGTTGAGGAGATATGGTGTTATATAATGTGCTAAGGCATGTGAGGCTAGGTACACAAGCAGGCAGCCTGTATTTTTCAAGTTTATGTATATTTTTACCATAACTTTAGCCAGGAGCTCTAAAAGCAGGAGTAAACATCTTAGAGACGTGTGAACTCTGTGTACACTTGTTAACTAGACCGACCTCCCTTTGTGTCTCACACTGTGAGTAATTGTGCCACACGCTTCCCAACTGCAAATCCCCACAGGCAGTATTTGTACAATCCCTTATTGGACAACAGCTTACTCTGCTGTTTATGGCCTCCTCTCTAAATTGCCCCAACTGATTCATAATTTTAGATGAAACAGGAGCGTGTCCGTGGCTCAGGCCAGGTTTTACCCTGGGCTCAGCCCCTAAATAAACCCCATTAATCATGTTTTTGGGAAGAGGGATGAAGGGATGGAGAGAAGGATGAGGAAGAGGGAGGAGGGGGGGGGTGGAAATCTCCTGTTGTCTGCCCATGTCGGGCGATGCATTAATGAGGCTCATGTAGGGAACAGAGGCTGGGGCTGGGGTTGTAATGGACTCCTCATGGAATTGATGGGCTTGTTTGTAAAGGGGGTGAAACAGGACACCTCTGATCTCTCCCTCATAATAGGGAATAACACTAGCACTGAGGCCGGGGCTGGATATGAAACATCAAACTGGGTTTTGGCAACAGTCCAATCATATAAATAGTGCATACGGCTACTTTGTCTCCGATATGAAACTACATGGACATACACACAAACATGGAGGCAGTCGCATATGCTTACAAACACAGACAGACACAAAACCTACAGAAGCATTTGAACTGAAATGTTTACATTGGTGCCTTGTTAAACATTAGTTTCTGAGCTTTACAGCGTGCCCTTTTTACAGCGTTTAGCAATTAGAGGGAATGCTCAGATCAAATATGAAAAAACAAACACTGGCAGTTATCATTTTATAATCTCCTGTATGTAAATGAATGTTTGATTTTGCTCATGCAAATTAGAATTTAAATTAACCGCAAAAAAAAAAAAGTCTGGGACTTGGCGAAGCATTGCTTGTCTATTGTTTCCTCCAATGGAAATAAATTACAAATATGCAAATAACCTTTTACATTGGAGATAATGATGGTGCTCAGAGACAGAGAGAGAGAGCATCCTTAACATGCAAATGCACCACTTTGTTGTCTTTCGCAAAGATCAATCATAATTGGGCAGGTACACACAATCACATGCGGTAATTTGATGACCCATTTTATTTTTGGATGGCAAACCCAAAATACTCCATGTGCTAGGCCTAATTTGTGTGTTCTGCATTTCATTGACTTCACTGGCAAACAAATGTGTGCTTTTGAAGCTCCTCCAGTGTTGATGGCACAACAGCACGGGGTGATAAAGCATTTGTTCCACCAATTCGGTACTCACTGGAACACTTCAATGATACATGCCAAATGCCTGTCCCTTTGAAATCTACATGACAAACTCCTCCACCTGTCTGCATTTCATTTCTGAAAACTACACAACTGCAGTGACATAGATTGATGTAACAATAACTATCAAGAATTCTAACTGGAAAAGAGTGCCACCAAATGGTGATGGACTCCGATAGAGGTGCCGCTTTAGATATACTGTAGATATACTGTCCCCGCGTCCCGGTAGGAGGATGAAAGTGACCAGTAGGAGACAGGTGTACAGAACACACATTTATTGCCACACTCCAGACAGGCACACACACACAGCAAATAAGAAGGAGGATAGGCTAGTGGAAGTGATAGTCTAGGGAACAGAAGAAAATACAGCATGTATTACAGTAGTATGGATATTAAGGGCAAGTTAGCATCAGTGTTGGTGGCTACAAAGACTACAATGCTAACAAGAGGCCATGACCATATCAGGAAGTATGGTGACGTCACTGGTCGGCCATTTTAGGTAAGGATATACAATGACACGACTGGCAGCCATCTTGCTCAAGAAAGAAATGGGTTGATATTTTATCTCATGGCCTGAACATAAATGGACACAGAACTATGCCAAATGGCAGACTGTGTGAAGTATGTAACATGGGATCACAGAAGGAGGCAATCATGACATACAGTATATACATCCTAAGGAAACATATACTGTATAAGCATATACTAACAGAGCAATAGCAGAATTTAACATGTATACAGGTCAAATACACACATGAACCCGAACAAAGTCCACGTACATGTTCAGTGATGCACTAACACACGTTTAGGGAAGTCCAGGGAAGGATTGTCCATTCAGGAAAGGTTCAGTTATGAGTTGTAGTGAAGGACAGGATATTAGAGATATTTTTAACCTGCCCTCCTGAAAACAACTAAAGCACAAGCAGGAATGGAGGAATGTTATCCCCAGCAGGTAGAGCCAGTGATTGGCTGGGCCTTGTCAGCTGTCTGAGTTCCCTGGCAAACCCGTCCCTAACACATAGGTACCATTGAACAACAGGGTCAGGCTGAGGCGCGGATGGTAGCCCACCTCATTACTAAAAGCCGCACAGTTTGTCTCTATGAGAGAGGGTTTGAGAGAGGGATTTTAACACTAACAAATAATTTATCGGAATTAAAACCTTACTCTCCCTTATACATAACAAATACACCAAGCTCTTCGTCTCTCATCATTTAATGATTAAACCTGAGTTTCAAGAGGCTGCTACTGCTACTTATATAGTAGTAATTAATATCCACCAGCAGATTGGCGCCCCGACCAGGATTCATGATTAAAAATGAATGCGGTATACATATGTAAAGACTGTCTGTGCTCGCAAGTTGACCATTCCAAGGAGAGTGTATGGAGCAGTGTTGGGAGGTGGTCAAGTCCTCCCTCTCTGTTGGTGGGTTGAACGTGTGAGGAGTGTGTTTTCAGATGTTTTCTGGCCTGATGTTGCCTTCCCTGCCCTCCTCACACTCCCATTGGTCCCAGTGAACTCTCACAAAGGGAAAGGGATGTTACCAAATGAAACACACATGTCCAAGTCAAACGGTTCAAGTTAAACATGTTAGGGTGTAGAGAAATATCAACACTGAACCCTGCAATCAAACATTGAGAGAAAGTGTGGTGTGTATGTATGTGCATGTGTTAGGGTAAGAGCACGGGTTAGGTGTTAGGGAAAATAGGTTTTTGAATGGGACTGAACAAGAGTAGCTGTACAAGCTGTACAAGAGTGTGTGTGTGTGTGTGTGTGTGTGTGTGTGTTTTTTTTATTTTATTTTTATTTTACCTTTATTTAACCAGGCAAGTCAGTTAAGAACAAATTCTTATTTTCAATGACGGCCTGGGAACAGTGGGTTAACTGCCTGTTCAGGGGCAGAACGACAGATTTGTACCTTGTCAGCTCGGGGGTTTGAACTCGCAACCTTCCGGTTACTAGTCCAACGCTCTAACCACTAGGCTACGCTGCCGTGTGTGTGTGTGTGTGTGTGTGTGTGTGTGTGTGTGTGTGTGTGTGTGTGTGTGTGTGTGTGTGTGTGAGTGTGTGAGTGTGTGTGTGTGTGTGTGTGTTTGTGTGTTAGAGTTGGGCGGTATACTGTATCCCAGGGTATTTTGAAATACCTACGGTACGATTTTCAAATCCGTTGAAACTATTTATTTTACGTTTTTTATTAAACTGTAATATTTACAGTGGGATCTGAAAATATTGACACCCTTGATTAAAAATGACTGTATAAAATAAATCATTCAAATAGTGAGCTATATTGCATACTCCAAAAAACTGGGAAATCCGATTATTTTGGACTAATACCAATTCAGATTCAAATTCAAAGTGTTTAATAGTCATATGAATAATAATAATGAGAATGAAAATGGTTTTAATGGATGTCGATAGGGGGAGTAGCAGCAGGAAGGGGGTAGCAGGTAGCTGACTAGTGGTGGCTAGTCAGCAGCCTGAGGGTAGAAACTATTGCCCGGTGTTTCAGTTTTTGCCATTATGCTCCTGTACTGCCCGCGTCTGAGTGATTGAAGCGGCGTGAACATGGCATGGCTGAGGTGTCTGAGGTCCCTGATGAGCTTCTTGGCTTTCCTGTGACATCTGGTGTTGTAGGTGTCCTGTAGGGCAGGCAGTGTGCACCCAATGCTGCGTTCAGGTGTGTTTATCACCCTCTGAAGAGCCTGGTGGTCTGCGGCGGTGGAGCTGCCATGCCAGGCTGTGATGCATGTATGTTCTCAATGGTGCTCCTGTAGAACACTGTGAGGGCACTCGGGGACAGGCCACATTTCTACAGCATCCTGAGGTTGAAGAGTTGCTGTCGTGCCTCCTTCACTATGGTATCCGTGTGGTTAGATCTTTTCAGATTCTCTGAGATGTGTACGCCGAAGGATTTGAAGTTATTGACCATCTCCACTGCGGCTCAATTGATGAGGATGGGGGCTTGTCCAGCCTGGTTACTCCTGAAGTCCACAATCAGCTCATTTGTTTTGCTAACATTGAGGGAGAGGTTGTTTTCACCTGGCACCACACGGTCAGATTGCCTTCCTCCTCCCTGTAGGCTATATTGTCGTTGTTGGTTATCAGGTCTACTACTTTCGTGTCATCAGCGTACCTAATGATGGTGTTGGAACTGTGTGAGGCCACGCATATCATGGGTGTGCAGGGAATATAGAAGGGGATTGAGGATGTAATGAGCAACTAGGCAACTCACATATGCATTCCTTTTGTCCAGGTGGGTAAGGGCAGTGAGCAGTGCAATGGCGATTGTGTCGTCCATGGATCTGTCAGGGTGGTAGACAAAATGGAGAGAGTTGAGTGTGTTGGGGAGAGAGGAGCTGCTATGGTGTTTGACTAGCCTCTCGAAGCACTTCATGATGATGGAAGTGAGTGCTACTGGTTGGTAGTCATTCAGGTCAGTTACTTTCCCTTTCTTGGGCACAGGGATGATAGTGGACATCTTGAAGCAGGTGGATATAGAGGCCTGAGCTATGGAGGGATTGAAAATGTCAGAGAACACAACAGCCAACTGGTCTGCACATGCTCTGAGGGTGGGCAGCCTTGCAAGGGTTAACACTTTTGAATGACTTACATACATCCTCAGTGGAGACTGAGTGTGTAGGCCACGTTGTCATCGGGGCTCTCCTCAGCAGCTCAGGATCATTGTGCCCAACAAAAATAATGCATTTAGCTTGTCCAGTAGGGTGGCGTTGTTGACAGTGATGTGGTCGGCTTTCTTTTTTAATTCCATGATGGTTAGGATGGCCACATACGGCCGGCCACATACGCCTTGCATCCGACCCCTTAAATTGCTCCTCCACTTTGTTGCTATGCTTGTTTCATCATATTGAATAGTCTGAGTAAATCATACTTGTACTGTTTAACCAAACTATTGTCATTGGTCACCATGCCCTGTTTATAAGCTCTCTCACTTTCAGTTTTCCTACAAGGCTGCTATCACGCCACGGTTTTTGATTCGGGTACGTTTTTAAAGATACTATCGGTATCACGTAATCTATCTATTTTTATATGAATCCGGCGACTAAGTCGACATACTCATTGACGTCATCTCCAGAGGCGACCCGGAACATATTCCAGTCCACATTATCAAAGCAGTCTTGGAGTGTGAATTCTGATTGGTCGGACCAACGCTGTATAGACCTGACCACCGGAACTTCCCTCTTGAGTCTTTTTTCATAGGCGGGGAGAAGCAAGTTGGAGTCATGGTTGGACTTTCAGAAAGGAGGATGGGAGAGGGCCTTATACCCGTGTAGAAAAGGCATTTAGCCTCTCCTGGGTAGGGGGCAGTATTTTCACGTCCGGATAAAAAGCGTGCCCAAAGTAAACTGCCTGTTACTCAGGCCCAGAAGCCAGGATATGCATACATATTTGGATAGAAAACACTCTGTTTCTGAAACTGTTTAAATAATGTCTGTGAGTATAACAGAACTGTTATGGCAGGTGAAAACCTGAGGAAAATCCAACCCAGAAGTACTATTATTTTGAAAGGCTGTTTTTCTATTGAAAGCCTATCCACCATACAAAGACTTAGGACCCAGTTCACAATATCTATGGCTTCCTCTACACGTGGTCAGTCTTTAGGCATTGTTTCAGGTTTTTACTCTGAAAAATAGGGGAGATACAGCACTTTCAATGAGAGGTCAGTGGAAATTTCTAGCCATGAGTCCTGTGCGTGATCAGGAGCGCGCATTTCTTGTTTCTCCTTTTCTATTGACAAAGCTTTTATCCGGTTGAAATATTATTGACAATTTATGACAAAAAGAACCTGAGGATTGATTTCAAACATAATTTGACATGTTTATACTTACTTTTATTGTACTTTTTAAAAACTTTTTGTCTTGATATTGAGAGTACACATTGTGCCTTTGGATTTCTGAACTAAAACTAAACGCACCAACAAAAGGTTTTTGGACATAAAGAGGGACATTTTCGAACAAAACTAACATTTATTGTCTAACATGGAGACCTGGGAGTGAAACTAGATGAAAATCATCAAAGGTAAGTGATTCATTTTAATGCTATTTCAGACTTTTGTGAGCCCTCTCCTTGGCTGGACAATGGCTGTATGGTTTTTGTGGCTAGGCGCTGACCTAACATAATCGCGTCATGTGCTTTCGCCGTAAAGCCTTTTTGAAATCTGACACAGCGGTTGCATTAAGGAGCAATTTATCTTTAAATGTATGTTAAACACTTGTATCTTTAATCAATGTTTATGATGAGTATTTCTGTAATTTTATGTGGCATTTTCACCAGATGTTTGTTTGAGACAATGATTACTGTACATAAGGCGCCAATTTCCACTGAGGTTTTTGGACATAAAGATTAACTTTATCGAACAAAACACACATTTATTGTGTAACATGACGTCCTGTGAGTACCATCTGATGAAGATCAAAGGTTAGTGATTAATTTAATCACTATATCTGACATTTGTGAGCCCTCTTCTTGGCTGGAAAATGGCTGTATGGTTTTCTGTGACTAGGCGCTGACCTAACATAATCGCATGGTGTGCTTTCTCCGTAAAGCCTTTTTGAAATCGGACACTGTGGTTGGATTTACAAGAAGTTTATCTCTAACATGGTGTGTAATACTTGCATGTTTGAGGAATTTTGATTATGGGATTCCTGTTGTTTTGAATTTGGCACCCTGCAATTTCACTGGCTGTTGTCGAGGTGGGACGCTAGGTTAAAGTCCCATGCAACAATGAACGCTACCTCCGGGAAAGCGCTCTCCAGTTTGTTCAGGTTCCAATTAAAATCTTTGAGAGCATTTTTGGTGTCGGCTCCCCCATCGCACCATGCCTTGTTGGCCATAAAGCAGAGCCCACCACTCTTGCTCTGATCAGAGAGAGAGAGCTTCCTATCCGCTCAAAAACATGTAAAACGCGCTGATTGTATATAATCCATCTGGATGTCATAGGAAAGCCACGTGTCAGAAAAACAGAGTATGTTGCAGGATCTGATGTCCCTCTGGAAGGAGATTCTCGCTCTGAGTTCATGAAGTTTGTTCATTAATGATTGAATATTGGCGAGTAGTATGCTAGGTAATGGAGGATGTTTCACCTGGCGTCCCACGTCTGTATCTCCACTTCCTACTCTCCGGCAGGACTCCCAAGCAGCTCGGCGCCTTGTCAAAGAAGCTAGTCCATTGTTCTGCCGTCTCAGGGATTTCGGGGAGATCGGGTGGATGGTGAGTACCCAGCGATTCGTCCAAACGTTCTACCTGGGTGTGTGTAGTAATGCATGAAATAAACTGATTACGAGAATTTGAGAAAAACACTAGAAAACACACAAAAAAATAAACCTGCAATGGTTTATCGGAGCTCTAAAATATTTTATGAGTTGGAGAACACATTGAGAGGGATCTTTGACCATTCCTCAATACAGATCCTTGATATCCTTTTCTGTGCTTACGGACTGCCCTCTTCAATTCAAACCACAGGTTTTGAAGTCCAAAAAACTGAGATGCCCAATGCAAAATGGTGATTTTGTGGCAAATTAACCATTTCTTTGTGGATTTTGATGTGTGCTTGGTGTTATTGTCTTGCTGGAAAATCCACTTGCAGCCAAGTTTCAGCCTCCTGGCAGAGGCAACCAGGTTTTCATCTAAAATATCCTGGTACTGGGAAAATGTTATGATGACATCCTGGGAAAATGTCATGATGACATTGACTTTAACAAGGGCCCCAGGACCAGTGGAAGAAAAATAGCCAGCACCATATTTTACAGTTGGTATGAGGTTATTTTCTGCTCATGCATTCTCATTTTGATGCCAAACACACCACTAGGCTGTGGACAAAGAGCTCTATTTTCATGTTCCATGATGGCACAAGGATGATATGGATACTGTCAAATGTGTACGTACTCTCTGACTGTGTGTGTGTGTGTGTGTGTGTGTGTGGGTGGAGTGGGCACTGCAAAGTAGGAAATGTGCTCAGATTGACGTGAACACCTAAGAGAGTGTGAAGATGTGTTTACCACAGGCTTTTCAATGTTTCTGGGGGCTACTTCAGCAATCCTCTGAACACTCCAGTATCAATCTTCCCTTGACTGGCCCCAGAGCATTTTTCCCTGAAGAACTAACACTCTCTCTCCTATTTTGTCCACTTCTGCTTTCCTCCTCTCTTGTTCCCTCCATCTCTCTTCCTCTGGTATCTGACCTCATCCCTCCACTAAATCTCTCTTCTGTCAAGCGAAGCAACAAGAATGCGGAAGTTGTGAACTTGTGAGGAGCGAGATCAATAAAGCAAGGACAGGCCGAACGATCTTCCCGGAGACAATGCATTTCCGTGCCTGGGATGCCACAGCAGCCCATAAATCCAGTCCACCGGCTAAGAGCTGTGGTCCACATCATCACATGGGGTGAATGAACGGGGGGTACTGTAATGTAAAGAGAGTTACGTCACTCAGCCCGCCACGTGTTCCCAGCTACTGCCAATAGGCCAGATAAATCCATATTAACAGGTCAATGGGGAGCCTTGATGCATGTTCCTACTACCAAAGCCATACTAAAGAATTATGAGCAGGCTCTGTCATACATGTCATGACAACATACTGTAGATGTTTTTTTCCTTTGAGAGAGGTGTGCTGTACTGCACTTTATGGGCTCTATTTGAACAAATCTAATGCGATGGTAAATCTAAGTGCAGGCTGTAGCTCTATAGGTCGAGGGGTGTGTCTATTTTCACAGCCTGAATTATGAGCGCAATAGTTGGTGGTGGCGCAAAAGGGCTGGGTTTTGATGAATAAACAAGTTGTAGGTGTGATTTGGGCGTAGCCACTCACTGGCCAATCAGCGAGTTCCATGGCTCAATAACGCATGCATTTTTCTCAAGTTCTGTAGGTTATTGACAGTCTTTGCTTTGTCATCCACACCAATTCGTCTGGGGCACAGAATATTCTCCTCCTGGTCAATTGTGGATTGATGCTACAGTTTATTAAATAGTTTAGGCTACAGTAATGAGTAATAGCAGCAGTAGAAAGAAAAATCAAATGCTTGCTCATTAGCGTTTTTTTTGGAGTGTTGGCGGTCATCGTTGTAATTGGCTTCAAAGAGTCCAGCCTACATGTCTTTACACATTGCACATCTCCCACAATAGCAAAATACTTGTAACGGTTTTCTTGGTGAGAAGGAGAGTCGGACCAAAATGCAGCGTGTCGATTGCGATTCATGTTTAATGAAAAAACACACTAAACACAAACACTACAAAAACAATAAACGTAACGAAAACCGAAACAGCCTATACTTGTGTAAACTAACACAGGACAAGGACATCAGGACTCTAAGGACAATCACCCACGACAAACTCAAAGAATATGGCTGCCTAAATATGGTTCCCAATCAGAGACAACGATAAACACCTGCCTCTGATTGAGAACCACTCCAGACAGCCATAGACTTTGCTAGATAACCCCACTAGCTACAATCCCAATACATACACACCAAAACCCCAAGACAAAACACACCACAATACAAAAACCCGATGCCACACCCTGGCCTGACCCAATACATGAAGAAAAACACAAAATACTTCGACCAGGGAGTGATAGAACCCCCCCCTAAGGTGCGGACTCCCGAACGCACCTCAAAACAATAGGGAGGGTCCGGGTGGGCGTCTGTCCATGGTGGCGGCTCCGGCGCGGGACATGGAACCCACTCAGTCAATGTCTTAGTCCCCTCTCCTCGCGTCCCTGGATAGTCCACCAGATCCTGGCCGACTGGCAGATCCTGGCCGACTGGCAGATCCTGGCCGACTGGCGGATCTGGAAAAGTCTGGTTGACTGGCGGGAGTGAGAGAAAGGTCGGGAGTGAGAGAAAGCTCAGGAGTGAGAGAAAGCTCAGGAGTGAGAGAAAGCTCAGGCAGGTAGGTAGATCTACCAGATCCTGGCTGGCTGGTGGTTTTAGCAGATCCTGGCTGACTGGCAGATCCTGGCTGACTGGCGGATCCTGGCTGACTGGCGGATCTGGCGGATCCTGGCCGACTGGCGGATCCTGGCCGACTGGCGGATCCTGGCCGGCTGGCAGATCCTGGCCGACTGGCAGATCCTGGCCGACTGGCAGATCCTGGCCGACTGGCAGATCCTGGCCGACTGGCGGATCTGGAAAAGTCTGGTTGACTGGCGGATCTGGAAGAGTCTGGTTGACTGGCAGATCTGGAAGAGTCTGGCTGACTGGCAGATCTGGAAGAGTCTGGCTGACTGGCAGATCTGGAAGAGTCTGGCTGACTGGCAGATCTGGAAGTCTGGCTGACTGTCAGATCTGGAAGAGTCTGGCTGACTGGCAGATCTGGAAGAGTCTGGCTGACTGGCAGATCTGGAAGAGTCTGGCTGACTGGCGGATCTGGAAGAGTCTGGCTGACTGGCGGATCTGGAAGAGTCTGGCTGACTGGCGGATCTGGAAGAGTCTGGCGGATCTGGAAGAGTCTGGCTGACTGGCGGATCTGGAAGAGTCTGGCTGACTGGCGGATCTGGAAGAGTCTGGCGGATCTGGAAGAGTCTGGCTGACTGGCGGATCTGGAAGAGTCTGGCTGACTGGCAGATCTGGAAGAGTCTGGCTGACTGGCGGATCCTGGCAGACTGAAAGATCTGGCTGCTCCATACTGTCTGGCGGCTCTGGATGCTCCATGCTGACTGGCGGCACTGGCTGCTCCATGTAGGCTGACAGCTCTGGCGGCTTCTTACAGACTGGCAGCTCTGGCGGCTCCGTGCAGAATGGCAGCTCCGTGCAGACTGGCAGCTCCTTGCAGACTGGCGGCTCATTGCAGACTGGCGGCTCATTGCAGACTGGCAGCTCGGGCTGCTTCATGCAGACTGACAGCTCTGGCTGTTCCATGCAGACTGACAGCTCTGGCTGCTCCATGCAGACTGACAGCTCTGGCTGCTTCATGCAGACTGACAGCTCTGGCTGCTTCATGCAGACTGACAGCTCTTGCTGCTTCATGCAGACTGACAGCTCTGGCTGCTCCATGCAGACTGACAGCTCTGGCTGCTCCATGCAGGCTGGCAGCTCTGGCTTCTCCATGCAGGCTGGCAGCTCTGGCTGCTCTATGCAGGCTGGCAGCTCTGGCTGCGCTGAACAGGCGGGAGACTCCGGCAGCGCAGGAGAGGAGAAAAGCTCTGGCTGCGTCGCAGCGCTGTAGAGGAGAAAGGCTCTGGCTGCGCTAAACAGGCGAGGCGCACTGAAGGAAACCCCAAGACAAAACACACCACAATACAAAAACCCGATGCCACACCCTGGCCTGACCCAATACATGAAGAAAAACAAAAAATACTTAGACCAGGGCGTGACAATACTAGGCTCCTGTAAATTGTACTGTACGTGTGAGGCATGTTCTCAATAAGCAAAATATAGCGTAGGCCTACCGTTGAAACTGTATTTTAGGACTGAATCACTGAAATATGTTTAGTGGAGCGAGTCATTGGTAACCGGATGAGAGGCACTCTTTGAAGATCGGGTTGGAACAAGTGAGATGAAGTTTGCAGGTAGGCATATGTGTGTATGTTTTAGGATGTGCAGTATATTTTCAATTCAAGGCACTCTGAGGCTACTTTGCGAGGCCAAGATAAAAAAAAAATACAAGATACGTTGCTGCTGAACCAGCCTTTGTTATAGTAGCCTAGGCCTATGGTAAGGGTAGCCTATGGAGGGCTTGATTTTTAATCATATGAAATGGACAACGAGAAATCTGTTTTTAAAAACAAGAACAATATACAGTATTTCTAAAAAGGATGGGGCCTGAAGTAGGGCCGTGGCGCTACTTAGAAGAACAGAATATGAGTTGGTGTCACGGATTCCTCCTGAACTTTCATCACGCACACCTGTCCCCTATACCCACTGATAAGTATTTGTAAATATGTGCCCTTTGGTTTCCATGGTTTTGTCGATTATTGTTCCCTATGTCTGTTGGTCGTGTGAGTACCTGTGCTGTGTTGTTTTGGCTTTCCTGCCGCTTGTATTGATGATTACGGGTCTCGTCCCATGCGGTATCATTGTGTGAGTGTATATTACGGGTCTCGTCCCATGTGGTATCATTGTGTGAGTGTATATTACGGGTCTCGTCCCATGTGGTATCATTGTGTGAGTGTATATTACGGGTCTCGTCCCATGTGGTATCATTGTGTGAGTGTATATTACGGGTCTCGTCCCATGTGGTATCATTGTGTGAGTGTATATTACGGGTCTCGTCCCATGTGGTATCATTGTGTGAGTGTATATTACGGGTCTCGTCCCATGTGGTATCATTGTGTGAGTGTATATTACGGGTCTCGTCCCATGTGGTATCATTGTGTGAGTGTATATTACGGGTCTCGTCCCATGTGGTATCATTGTGTGAGTGTATATTACGGGTCTCGTCCCATGTGGTATCATTGTGTGAGTGTATATTACGGGTCTCGTCCCATGTGGTATCATTGTGTGAGTGTATATTACGGGTCTCGCCCCGGTGTATTTATGCAAGGTACTCCTCGTACTTTTGCTTGGGTTTCAACCCTGTGTTTTGTATACAGTTGAAGTCGTAAGTTTACATACACATTCCAACATTCTTGAGCATATGCTGAGCACATGCTGCTTTTCCTTCACTCTGAGCTCCAACTCATCCTTAACCATCTTAATTGGGTTGAGGTCGTGTGATTGTGTAGGCCAGGCAATCTGATGCAGCACTCCATCACTCTCCGTCTTGGACAAATAACCCTTACACAGCCTGGAGATGTGTTGGGTCATTGTCCTGTTGAAAAAAAATGATAGTCCCCCTAAGCGCAAACCAGATGGGATGGCGTATCGCTGTCGAATGCTGTGGTAGCCATGCTGGTTAAGTGTGCCTTGAATTGTAAATAAATCACAGACAGTGTCACAAGCAAAGCACCCCCACACCATCACACTTCCTCCTCCATGCTTCACAGTGGGAACCACACATGCGGAGCTCATCCGTTCACCTACTCTGCGTCTCAGAAAAACACGGCTGTTGGAACCAGAAATCTCAAATTTGGACTCATCAGACCAAAGGACAGATTTACACAGGTCTAATGTCTATTGCTCATGTTTCTTGGCCCAGACAAGTCTCTTCTTCTTATTGGTGTCCTTTAGTAGTGTTTTTTTTAGCAATTCTACCATGAAGGCCTGATTCACACAGTCTCCTCTGAACAGTTGATATTAAGATGTGTCTGTTACTTGAACTCAGTGAAGCATTTATTTTGGCTGCAATTTCTGAGCCTGGTAACTCTAAGGAACTTATCCTCTGCAGCAGAGGTAACTCTGGGTCTTCATTTCCCATGGCGGTCCTCATGAGAGCCAGTTTCATCATAACTCTTGATGGTTTTTGCGACTGCACTTGAAGAAACTTTCAAAGTCCTTGAAATGTTCAGAATTGACTGACCCTCATGTCTTAAAGTAATGATGAACTGTCTTTGCTTATTTGATTTGTTCTTGCCATAATATGGACTTAGTCTTTTACCAAATAGAGCTATCTTCTGTATATCACAACAAAACTGATTGGCTCAAACACATTAAGAAGGAAAGAAATTCCACAAATTAGCTTTTAACAAGGCACACCGGGTTAATTGAAATGCATTCCAGGTGACTAACTCATGAAGCTGGTTGAGAGAATGCCAAGAGTGTGCAAAGCTGTTATCAAGACAAAGGGTAGCTACTTTGAAGAATCTAAAATATAGATCTATTTAGATTTGTTTAACACTTTTTTGGTTACTTCATGATTCTATATGTGTTATTTCATATTGTTGATGTCTTCACTATTATTATACAATGTAGAAAAAATTTAAATATAAAGAAAAATCTTTGAAGGAGTAGGTGTGTCCAAACTTTTGACTGGTACTGTACAAATTCACTATAAATGTAAGTTAACTGTAAGCCACCTTGCACAATCAATGAACCAACAGAATCTCCCAGACTATTGGATAGACATTTCAGAGCATAAGGTAACCCAGTACATCCAGCATGCATACTAATACAGTCCACACTCAAAGGCGATTATTCAAATGTGTTTAATTTTGGAATATAGGCTAGACCAATTATGTACCAAATACATCTTAAATCAGTGTTGTTTTATGTTTTTCTGCCATGCGTAATATGCAGTAGGCTATGTATGGAATAACAGCACAATCATCATCTTAATTCAGTTTTTTTGGGGCTCATAAGCCTATGCATAAACACCAATATGCATATTGGTGTTTTGAATTAATCATCACCTCAGAAAGCATTGTCCTGTTCGTTGTGTTAGGCTTTGAAACAACCTCCACAAAGACCATGTTATACACTCAGGTTCAACCTGCTGTTGAACTTATTTCTTCAATTGATCATCACAGTGAGGTGAGTTTTAAAAACAATAATACTGTTTTGATGATAAGTGTTTGATGTGATTTTCGATTGCATTTGCATTGATGTCAGAGCAGTTAGAGGGACAATAGAGCCCTGAGTACCAGGCCATTAGCAACCTAATGGTCATTAGGGTACTACCAATGCATGTCCTGAGTGCATAAGAGGAGATTACCGTGACTCAACGGTCACTTTACATTTTACTGCCTGTCATGACTGCCGGTGGCGGTAATATGGTCCCAGCAGCAGCCCTAGTCAGAAGAATGATATCATAATTCGCTTCTCTCGTTCCATGGCACTGTGTGCAGACGTAGGCCTAAATGTCTTTACGTATAACATTCACAGGTTTATCCAAAATCCTAGGCCCCTGTCAATTGTATCACTGCCTCTGTGCAAGGCTGAATAGTTTGGAGGAGTGTCTTTGGTAATCGGACTGAAAATGTGGATGGATAGCCTACTTGAACAATTGAAATGAAATATGCAGGTATGTGAATTGTGTATAATGAAAAGGCATGAGGGATAAAAGCACTCTCAGTAGACCATTTTTAAACCCCGTATACATCGGCTACTTGGCCGATGGCCAGGAGAAAAAGACACACGTATGCGATGCTGCTAAACCAGCCTTCATTAAGGGGAAGGTAATCAATGCTTTGTTTTTTTTAATCAAATGAAACAAAATGGGGAGAAACCAATCGTTTTTTAAAGTTTCTAAATACGAGATTCACTGGCACAAAAGGTACATCTCTCATTCCATACACACTGTGCATCACGGCTGGATAGGCTGCGCTTCCGCTCTCAAAATCCATTTCACTGTCAAATGAGTTACCCTTAATACCTGCTTGTTGTGGGTCTTAAAACTTCCCGCTAGCGCTGCTTGAAATTGTCACTTTAGAGCTTGTTTTTAACGGACACATCTCTGATGTTAGACAGGTACATTTCCGAACCTGGCGTTAAGGCCGTAAAAAGAAATTGCTAACTAATGTGCGTTTGACACTTGTGCCAGCCGAAAGAGAGCTCGTTATAGTGTTAGATATCAGTGATAAGAGTCACGGATGACTGAAGGAATGTCTTATAGGTAATCTGCATAAAAAAATTAAATCTTCATTTGACCTTTGATATTATACAACAATGACCTATAGTTAAATAGCAAAATATTAATCTAGAGAAGTCGTAGTTCACTGTCAGTGTACTGTCCAACAACTAGATTTTTAAATGAACAAACATCCGCACAGACATACACTGTTGTGTAGCCCTAAGTGTTGGTCCAACAACAGTCAAGGAATGACTTTAAAAAGTGGAGCAACGTTTTTTGGTGGTGCAGAGCACACAAAATAAATGTATTTATATTCCATACATAAATAGTAGGCTGTTTTGGTCCCGATCCAGCAGTCTTCATATTTCCCGGTGACATTATCAGCCTTCGCCATCGTTTGCAGAGCTGGAAATAAATTGCATTTTTGCCAGTGGTTCTGTGGATAGAGACTGCAGATGGAGCATTATAATATCAAATATAAATAAACAAAATCGCTCATGACCAAATGTGCAGGAGCATAGGGAAGGTAATCTCCTTTAGGCCCGGTCCTTGAAATTAACTCAAATAATCTGCACATAAAATGTGTTTAGAAGATGAATCAAATATTTCCCTCGGCCTCCAACGTTTTGAAAATGCTTAACATTATGGTAATTACTTATTATTGTGTTTAGGCCTACTCCAGGTGAGTCCAACTAAGAGGAGGGAAATAACGCTGAAAGTGAAATTGTCATATCATCTGTTTTTTTAAGCGATTTAGGCGGGTTTGAGTGTGCCAAATGTATGACATTTGTTGTGCACACTGGAGTAGGTACTACACTGAACAAAGATATTAACACAACATTTAAAGTGTTGTTCCCATGTTTTATGAGTTGAAATTAAAGACCCCAGAAATGTTCCACAAATGTGTTTATATCCTTGTCAGTGAGCATGTATCATTTGCCATGATAATCTGTCCACCTGGCAGGTGTAGTATATCAATAAGATGATTTAACTGCACGATCATTACACAGGTGTACCTTGTGCTGAGGACAATAAAAGCCTGTTCTAAAATGTGCAGTTTTCTCACACAACACAATGCCACAGCTGTCTCAAGTTTTGAGTGAACGTGCAATTGGCATGCTGACTGCTAGAATGTCCATCAGAGCTGTTGTTCTTTACCATAAGCCTCCTCCAAAGTTGTTTAAGAGATTTTAAAGATTTTGGCAGTACGTCCAACCAGCCTCACAACCGCACACCAAATGTCAAATCAAATCAAATGTATTTATATAGCCCTTCGTACATCAGCTGATATCTCAAAGTGCTGTACAGAAACCCAGCCTAAAACCCCAAACAGCAAGCAATGCAGGTGTAGAAGCACGGTGGCTAGGAAAAACTCCCTAGAAAGGCCAAAACCTAGGAAGAAACCTAGAGAGGAACCAGGCTATGTGGGGTGGCCAGTCCTCTTCTGGCTGAGCCGGGTGGAGATTATAACAGAACATGGCCAAGATGTTCAAATGTTCATAGATGACCAGCATGGTCCAATAATAATAAGGCAGAACAGTTGAAACTGGAGCAGCAGCACGGCCAGGTGGACTGGGGACAGCAAGGAGTCATCATGTCAGGTAGTCCTGAGGCATGGTCCTAGGGCTCAGGTCCTCCGAGAGAGAGAAAGAAAGAGAGAAAGAAAGAGAGAATTAGAGAGAGCACACTTAAATTCACACAAGACACCGAATAGGACAGGAGAAGTACTCCAGATATAACAAACTGACCCTAGCCCCCCGACACATAAACTACTGCAGCATAAATACTGGAGGCTGAGACAGGAGGGGTCAGGAGACACTGTGGCCCCATCCGAGGACACCCCCGGACAGGGCCAAACAGGAAGGATATAACCCCACCCACTTTGCCAAAGCACAGCCCCCACACCACTAGAGGGATATATTCAACCACCAACTTACCATCCTGAGACAAGGCCGAGTATAGCCTACAAAGATCTCCGCCACGGCACAACCCAAGGGGGGGCGCCAACCCAGACAGGTAGATCACATCAGTGACTCAACCCACTCAAGTGACGCACCCCTCCTAGGGACGGTATGAAAGAGCCCCAGTAAGCCATATGTGTATGGTGTTGTTTAGGTGAGCGGTTTGCTGATGTCAATGTTGTGAACAGAGTTTTCTATGGTGACGGTGGAGTTATAGTATGGGCAGGCATAAGCTATGGACAATAATCATAATTGCATTTTATCAATGGCAATTAAAATGCACAGAGATATCGTGAAGAGATCCTGAGGCCCATTGTCGTGCCATTCATCCGCCGCCATCACCTCATGTTTCAGCATGATATTGCACAGCCCCATGTTGCAATGATCTGTACACAATTCCTGGAAGCTGAACATGTCCCAGTTCTTCCATGGCCTGCATACTCACCAGACATGTCACCCATTGAGCATGTTTGGAATGCTCTGGATCAATGTGTACGTCAGCGTGTTCCAGTTCCCGCCATCATCCAGCAACTTTGCACAGCCATTGAAGAGGAGTGGGACAACATTCCACAGGCCAAAATCAACAGCCTGATCAACTCTATGCGAAGGAGATGTGTCATGCTGCATGTGGCAAATGGTGGTCAGACCAGATACTTTTTTTTTAAACGTGTCTGTGACCAACAGATCTGTATTCCCAGTCATGTGAAATCCATAGATTAGGGCCTAATGAATTTATTTCATTTGGCTGATTTCCTTATATGAACTGTAACTAAGTTTAAAAAATAAATAATATTGTTTCATGTTGCGTTTATATTTTTGTTCAATATATACAGTACACTGTATGGGGTTGTGTACGGGGTCGTTCGGCTTGGCTGATGATACTTTTCTACTTGGGGATACTATAATTGGAAAATTTGAGCAAATATACACAACAGTGAGTAAGCATTGGGTCAGAGAATATTGGGAGGGGGTCTTAAAATGGTCTAGCCTTGGAGGGTTTAGGTTAGGGTGAGAGAACTGTTATAAATAAAACATTTGGTCAACAATTGATAGAAGTCTCTTGCTTGGAAGAAGGAAGTTAGAGGTATGCTTGCGCCGCTGACTGCTTCCTCTCACATTTATACATAATTTATTAGAAATCACTTGTTTCATTCAGGTGCTCTGTGAATACGGAATCAGATGCCACTCATCTGCCCCTCATGCAAAACGACTGTCAGACAAAACCTCAGGTAAATCACTCACATTTCCATATAATCATGCAAACTTACTTTATCCCTCCTCTCCGCATTTGGTGTCATTTTTTCATGTGTTTTCTTCTCACCTCATTTGGAACATTACATGTCAATGCTATGGAATGAGTCAAATCTGCAATTGGTTATTTGTCTTTGGGAAGATAAAAGACCATACTTAAAATTGCAGTGCGGAGCAATTCAACATTTCATATGCAAATTATGTTTAAAGGCCCAAAGCAGCTGTTTTAACTCAATATCAACTAACTTCTAGGTAACAATTAAGTACTTTACTGTGATTGCTTTTAATTAAAATGGTTAATAATAGCTTCTAAAGCAAGAATTTTGCTAGGACTGTCTGGGAGTGGTTCGAGTACAGAGGGGAAAACTAGCTGATATTGGCAGAGAGGTTTGCAATTCTCTTTCTTATTGTTCTATTAACTAATTTATCGCCTGGTGATGTAACCCAGCAGGACAAAACTCAATCCCACCAAAACAGGCTGAAATACAAGCGGTCTTTCCAAACACCTCTTACACTGAAAGGGCAATATCATAATTTTCTAAATTTCACAGTATTATTCCAGCCTCAGTGTGTAAATATACACTTGAAGTCGGAAGTTTACATACACTTAGGGTGGAGTCATTTAAACTCGTTTTTCAACCACTCCACAAATTTCTTATTAACATACTATAGTTTTGGCAAGTCGGTTAGGACATCTACTTTGTGGATGACAAGTCATTTTTCCAACAATTATTTACAGACAGATTATTTCACTGTATCACAATCCCAGTGGGTCAGAAGTTTACATACACTAAGTTGACTGTGCCTTTAAACAGCTTGGAAAAATTCCTGAAAATGATGTCATGGCTTTAGAAGCTTCTGATAGGCTAATTGATTTGAGTCAATTGGAGGTGTACCTGTGCGTGTATTTCAAGGCCAACCCTCAAACTCAGTGCCTCTTTGCTTAACAACATGGGAAAATCAAAATAAATCAGCCACAACCTCAGAAAATTGTATATACAAAAGTATATATATCCACAGGAAAACGAGTCCTATATCAACATAACCTGAAAGGCCGCTCAGTAAGGAAGAAGCCACTGCTCCAAAACCGCCATAAAAAAGTCAGACTATGGTTTGCAACTGCACATGGGGACATTGATTGTACTTTTTGAAGAAATGTCCACTGGTCTGATGGAACAAAAATAGAACTGTTTGGCCATAATGACCATCTTTATGTTTGGTGGAAAAAGGGGGAGGCTTGCAAGCCGAAGATCACCATCCCAACCGTGAAGAACAGGGGTGGCAGCATCATGTTGTGCGGGTGCTTTGCTGCAGGAGAGACTGGTGCACTTCACAAAATAGATAGCATTATGAGATAGGAAAATTATGTGGATATATTAAAGCAACATCTCAATACATCAGACAGGAAGTTAAAGCTTGGTCTCAAATGGGTCTTCCAAATTGACAATGACCCCAAGCATACTTCCAAAGTTGTGGCAAAATGGCTTAAGGACAACAAAGTCAAGGTATTGGAGCGGCCATCACAAAGCCCTAACCTCAATCCTATAGAAAATTTCTGGGCGGCACTGAAAAATCGGGTGCGAGCAAGGAGGCCTACAAACCTGACTCAGTTACACCAGCTCTGTCAGGAGGAATAGGCCAGAATTCACACAACTTATTGTGGGAAGTTTGTGGAAGGCTACCCAAAACGTTTGACCCAAGTTAAACATTTTAAAGTAAATGCTACCACATACTAATTGAGTGTATGTAAACTTCTGACGTACAGGGAATGTGAGGAAAGAAATAAAAGCTGAAATAAATAATTCTGTCTACTATTAACCTGACATTTCACATTCTTAAAATAAAGCGATGATCCTAACTGACCTAAGACAGGGACATTTTTACTTGGATTAAATGTCAGGAATTGTGAAAAACTGTATTTGGCTAAGGTGTATGTAAACTTCAAACTTCAACTGTATATAAAACACAGGAAAAACAATTATGTTGACTGCACTGGGTCTTTCAACATCTGAGAGCATATAGATGTATAGCACAAAGTGATATTAGGTTGAAATGGTATTGTAATTCCTAATATTTTGTAGCTCACACCGGATATTAAGAATGGATACATACACTCACTGACCGAAAGTATGTGCACACCTGCTCGTCGAAGGTCTCCTTCCAAAATTATGGGAATTAATATGGAGTTGGTACATCCTTTGCTGCTATAACAGCCTCCGCAATTCTGGGAAGGCTTTTCACTAGATGTCGCAACATTGCTGTGGGGACTTGCTTCCATTCAGCCACAAGAGCGTCAGTGAGGTCGGGCACTGATGTTGGGCGATTGGGCCTGGATCGCGGTCAGCGTTCCAACTCATACCAAAGGTGTTAAATGGGGTTGAGGTCAGGACTCTGTGCAGGCCAGTCACATTCTTCAACACCGATCTCAATAAATCATTTCTATATGGACCTTGCTTTGTGCGCGGGGGCAATGACATGCTGGAACAGGTAAAGGCCTTTTCCAAACTGTTGCCACAAAGTTGGAAGCACAGAATCGTCTAGAATGTTAGTGTAATGTTGCGTCAAGATTTTCCTTCACTGAAACTAAGGGGCCTAGCCGAACCATGAAAAACAGTCCCAGAACATTATTCCTCTTCCACCAAACTTTACAGTTGGCACTATGCATTGGGGCAGGTAGCGTTCTCCTGGCATCAGCCAAACCCAGATTCATCCGTCCGACTGCCAGATGGTAAAGAGTGATTTATCACTCCAGAGAACACTTTTCCACTATTCCAAAGGCCATATGGCGGCAAGCATTACACCACTCCAGCTGACGCTTGGCATTGCACATGGTAATCTTAGGCTTGTGTGCAGCCATGGAAACCTATTTCATGAAGCTCCCGACGAACAGTTCTTGTGCTGACATTGCTTCCAGAGACAGTTTGGAACGCAGTAGTGAGTGTTGCAACCGCTGCAGATGATTTTTAAGCGCCGCACACTACAGCACTCAGCGGTCCCGTCCTGTGAGCTTATGTGCACTACCACTTTGCGGCTGAGCTGTTGTTGCTCCTTGATGATTCCAGCACTTACAGTTGACCGGGGTGGCTCTAGTAGGGCAGAAATTAGATGAACTGATTTGTTGGGAAGGTGGCATCCTATGACGGCGCCACGTTGAAAGTAACTGAGCTCTTCAGTAAGGCCATTCTACTACTATGTTTGTCTATGGAGATTGCAAAGCTGTATGCTCGATTTTATACACCTGTCAGCAATGGGTGTGGTTGAAATAGCCGAATCGACTAATTTGAAGGGGTGTCTAAACACTTTTGTATATATAGTGTATGTGTCACAAACCTCGCCGAAGATGGTGCCTCTTCCTGTTCGGGCGGTGCTCGGCGGTCGTCGTCGCCGGCCTATTAGCTGCCTTCGATTCCCTTTCTGTTTGTTTTGGTTATTGGGTAATTGGGTACACCTGTTTTGTATTAGGGTTTGTTTGTAGGGTATTTAAGGACACTAGGCCCTCTGGGTATTTGTGCGGGCTTGTTTTTTGTTACTCTGTGTTTGATGGTGTGATTTATTCGAGTCTTTATTCTCCGGACTATTTTTGTCCTGTTGTTTGGACTGGCAACTTATATACGCCCTGTGTGTTGGCGTGACTGTTTTGTTGCGCTGGTGAATAAATTTGACAAACGACAGAACTCTGCTCTCTGCGCCTGATTCCACCTACCACTCCTAGTTGATCGTGACAGAAGCCCGCACCACCAGAAATGGAGTCAGCAGGAGCAGCGACCACCCATCTCCCCACTATGGAGGAGCGCGTCCATCACCACACAGCTGTCCTCCATCGGATTGGTACCGCGATGGATCAGATGATGGAGAGGATGGAGCGATGGGAGAGGAGTGGTCTACCGACGTCTACCCCAGCTCCCCACTGCCGACACCACCTACTCCACCTACGTCGTCCTCTGGGTCCGGCGCACTGCGTCTCTCCCCCCCGAGGGAGTACGATGGAGCGGCGGCTGGGTGCCAGGGATTTTTGCTCCAGCTAGAGCTCTACCTGGCTACCGTGTGTCCGGCTCCCTCGGGTGAGGAGAGTGTGAGCCTCCTCGTCTCCTGTTTAACGGGCAGGGCCCTGGACTGGGCTAACGCGGTCTGGAACAGTCCAGACTCGGTTCGGGACAACTACCTGGAGTTCACCCGCCGTTTCCGAGCTGTGTTCGATCATCCACCAGAGGGTAAAGCGGCGGGTGAGCGACTGTTCCACCTCAGACAGGAGACGAGGAGCGCGCAGGACTTCGCGTTGGAGTTTAGGACCCTCGCTGCTGGTGCTGGGTGGAATGACAGGGCCCTGATGGACCATTACCGGTGTAGTCTCCGGGAGGACGTACGCCGGGAGCTAGCTTGCAGGGACACAACTCTCTCCCTGGATGAACTAATAGACATGTCTATTCGATTGGACAACCTGCTAGCTGCCCGCGGGCGTTCAGAAGGGGTACTGTTAATTCCACCTTCCAGCTCTCCCACTCCCACTCCGATGGAGTTGGGAGGAGCTGCATCTAGGGGGATCAGAGGGGACTCCTCCTGCTCCTATTGTGGACGGAGAGGACACACTTCGGACCGGTGTTGGAGGAGTCCCTCTGGGAGTCGAGATGGTCGGCGGAACACTCCTCGGCCACCCCCAGGTGAGTAAGCACCAAACTCACCCAGAGCTCCCTGTTGGTCACATGTTTTTGTTAATTTTTTTCCCTGTGTTTTTCCCCTCTCTTCAGCATAAGGCGCTAGTCGATTCAGGCGCAGCTGGGAGTTTTATGGATTGTGGACTCGCCCGTAAATTGGGTATTCCGTTAGTGCAGATAGACCCACCTGTCCCCGTGCACTCCTTAGATAGCCGAACGTTAGGGTCAGGGCTGGTCAGGGAGGCCACAATTCCGCTGGACATGGTAACGCAGGGGAATCATAGGGAGATGATCAGTTTCTACCTTATTGATTCACCTGGGTTTCCGGTGGTGTTGGGGGTTCCCTGGCTGGCTATTCACAATCCCCTTATTTCCTGGAAACAGGGGGCTCTTAAGGGGTGGTCAGACGAGTGTTCAGAGAGGTGTATAGGAGTTTCCATCGGTGCCACGACGGTGGAGAGTCCAGACCAGGTTTCCACTGTGCGCATTCCCCCAGAATATGCCGATTTGGCTATCGCTTTTAGTAAGAAGAAAGCGACCAAATTACCACCCCATCGACGGCGTGATAAACCTCCAGGAGAACGCTGCACTTCCCCGGAGTCATGTGTACCCACTGTCACAGGAGGAGACGCTGGCTATGGAAACCTATGTCACGGAAGCTCTGAGACAGGGGTACATTCGTCCCTCCATGTCACCTGTCTCCTCAAGTTTCTTTTTTGTGAGGAAAAAGGAGGGAGGTCTGCGTCCGTGCATTGATTATCGAGGTCTCAATTCGATCACAGTGGGTTTAAGTTATCCGCTACCTCTCATCGCTACGGCGGTGGAATCATTCCACAGAGCGCGTTTCTTCACAAAACTGGACCTCAGGAGCGCGTATAATCTGGTGCGTATTCGGGGAGGAGACGAGTGGAAAACAGCGTTTAGTACCACATCAGGCCACTATGAGTACCTCGTCATGCCGTATGGGTTGAATAATGCTCCAGCCGTCTTCCAATCCTTTGTAGATGAGATTCTCAGGGACTTGCACGGGCAGGGTGTGGTAGTCTATATTGATGACATCTTGATTTATTCTGCCGCGCATGTTTCCCTGGTGTGCAAGGTTCTTGGGCGACTGCTGGAGCATGACCTATACGTCAAGGCTGAGAAATGTGTGTTCTCCAAACCAGCCGTTTCCTTCCTGGGTTATCGCATTTCCAGCTCGGGGATGATGATGGAGTGTGACCGCGTTAACGCCGTGCGTAATTGGCCGACTCCGACCACGGTAAAGGAGGTGCGGCGGTTTTTAGGGTTTGCCAATTACTACCGGAGGTTTATCCGGGGTTTTGGCCAAGTAGCGGCGCCCATTACCTCACTGCTGAAGGGGGGGCTGGTGCGTCTGCGGTGGTCAGCAGAGGCTGATGGAGCCTTCAACCAGTTGAAGGCACTGTTCACTGGGGCTCCCGTGTTGGCGCATCCGGACCCTTCGTTAGCATTCATAGTGGAGGTGGATGCGTCCGAGGCTGGGGTTGGAGCCGTGCTGTCTCAGCGCTCAGGCACGCCACCGAAGCTCCGTCCCTGCGCTTTCTTTTCTAAGAAGCTGGGTCCGGCGGAGCGGAACTATGATGTGGGGGACCGGGAGTTACTAGCTATGGTAAAGGCCCTGAAGGTGTGGAGACACTGGCTAGAGGGGGCTAAACACCCTTTTCTTATCTGGACTGACCACCGTAATCTGGAGTATATTCGAGCAGCGAGGAGACTGAATCCGCGTCAGGCTAGGTGGGCCATGTTCTTTACACGTTTTAGATTTACGATCTCTTACAGACCAGGTTCCCTCAGCACTAAGGCCGACGTGCTGTCCCGTCTCTATGACACAGAGGACCGGTCCATCGAACCCACTCCCATCCTTCCAGCCTCTCGGCTGGTGGCCCCAGTGGTATGGGAGGTGGACGCGGACATCGAGCGGGCGTTGAGGGTTGAACCTGCACCTACGCAGTGTCCGACTGGTCGAACTTACGTACCGCTTGGTGTCCGTGATAAGTTGATTCGGTGGGCCCACACACTACCGTCTGCTGGTCATCCGGGGATTGATAGGACAGTGCGGGGTCTTAGGGGGAAATACTGGTGGCCCACCTTAACTAGGGATGTGAGGCTCTATGTCTCTTCCTGTTCGGTATGCGCTCAGAGTAAGGCTCCTAGGCACCTTCCTAGAGGGAAGTTACAGCCCCTCCCGGTTCCACAACGGCCATGGTCCCATCTCTCGGTAGATTTCCTTACTGATCTTCCCCCATCTCAGGGGAACACTACCGTTCTGCTCGTTGTGGATCGGTTCTCTAAGTCCTGCCGTCTCCTCCCATTGCCTGGTCTCCCTACGGCCCTACAGACTGCAGAGGCTCTATTTACCCACGTCTTCCGGCACTATGGGGTTCCAGAGGATATCGTCTCCGATCGGGGTCCCCAGTTCACGTCCCGGGTTTGGAAGGCGTTCATGGAGCGTCTGGGGATCTCGGTCAGCCTTACCTCTGGTTATCACCCCGAAAGTAATGGGCAGGTGGAGAGAGTAAACCAGGAAGTGGGTAGGTTTCTGAGGTCGTATTGCCAGGACCGGCCAGGAGAATGGGCGAGGTACGTCCCGTGGGCAGAGTTGGCCCAGAACTCTCTTCGGCATTCGTCCACGAACATGTCGCCATTCGAATGCATACTGGGCTACCAGCCGGTCCTGGCTCCGTGGCATCAGAGTCAGACCGAGGCTCCTGCGGTGGAGGAGTGGGTACAGCGCTCTAGAGAGACCTGGCGGGCAGTCCAGGATTCTCTCAGGCAGGCCAGTGAACGGCAGAAGAGAGACGCTGACCGCCACCGCAGTGAAGCCCCGGTGTTCGCACCAGGGGACAGGGTCTGGCTCTCGACCCGAAACCTGCCCCTCCGCCTGCCCTGCCGGAAGCTGGGGCCGCAGTGCGTGGGGCCATTTAAAGTCCTGAGGAGGATAAACGAGGTGTGTTATAGATTGCAACTTCCCTCTTATTATCGTATTAACCCCTCGTTTCATGTGTCTCTCCTCAGGCCGGTGGTAGCTGGTCCCCTACAAGACGGTGAGGTACCGGAGGTCCCTCCACCCCCTCTGGACATCGAGGGGTCCCCGGCGTACACAGTTTGAGCTATTCTGGACTCGAGACGCCTGGTGAGGGGCCTGCAGTACCTCGTGGACTGGGAGGGGTACGGTCCGGAGGAGAGGTGCTGGGTACCGGGGAGGGACATTTTAGATCCTTCCCTCTTGAGGGATTTCCACCGCCTCCACCCGGATCGCCCTGCGCCTCGTCCTCCGGGTCATCCTCGAGGCCGGGGTTGGCGCGCTGCGGGAGCCGCGCGTCAGGGGGGGGGGGGGGGGGGGGGGTACTGTCACGAACCTCGCCGAAGATGGTGCCTCTTCCTGTTCGGGCGGTGCTCGGCGGTCGTCGTCGCCGTCCTATTAGCTGCCATCGATTCCCTTTCGGTTTGTTTTGGTTATTGGGTAATTGGGTACACCTGTTTTGTATTAAGGTTTGTTTGTAGGGTATTTAAGGACACTAGGCCCGCTGGGTATTTGTGCAGGCTTGTTTTTTGTTACTCTGTGTTTGATGGTGTGATTTATTCGAGTCTTTATTCTCCGGACTATTTTTGTCCTGTTGTTTGGACTGGCAACTTATTGCGTGACTGCGTGACTGTTTTGTTGCGCTGGTGAATAAATTTGACAGACGACAGAACTCTGCTCTCTGCGCCTGATTCCACCCACCACTCCTAGTTGATCGTAACAGTATGCATTCTACTCAGCATGTAACATTTGACACCATACCTGTTAACATTTCCACTCTTAGGATAAGAATATCAAATGGATTCATGAATCAACACATACCATTGACGGCTTCAAATTCACACAATCATGTTGGTGTAATTTACTATTTTTATGGGTAAATTAATTATGTTATAGGCTACATGTATCATGGTTTGGTTTCATAGAGGGTATAGTATAGAGCCAAAGTTGGTGGTTCTCCCCAGTGGCCAGCACTGTTGTGTGCATGGCTGATCAGTTCTTGGCCTGGTCCAAGATTAATGATGAATTGGCTGTGGACCTTGGAGGTTTGGGTGATAGCCTTTCAGTCTGTGATTCACTGGGAGAGTTCCACACTGTGACATCTCCCACGCTGTGATTGAGTTCACAGTGCCCGCTCCACGCTCCCCTATGCTTCCCAAGTAAATAAATGGCAGAATCATGGGATCACGCCTGAACATACTGTGGTGTGGTGGCCTAGGCTACCTGCAATGCAGATGCGATTACCAGTCAAAGTATTTTCCCACTATGTCTATACTTCTCATATGTGGGTCGAATCAAGGTCCACATGTTTGATGTGTGCTTTAAGCTACTTGGTTTTTCAATATAAAGGTAAAGCCTATCTATAAAAAGTAAAAAACGAGGTCACTTCCTCCAGAGCTTTAAACTTTTCTGCTGGGTTTGTTTTCCGCTGACCATTTGCCAATAATGTGCTTGTCAGATTGAGAAGCCTTAAGCCTCGCTAGATGTCAGCAGGTTTGTTATCCTCCCATTCTTCATCCCTCCTTCTGCCATGCTCCCTTCCTCTATCATCCTTCTATCATCCTGATCAGTGACTGGGACTCCTTCCTCACATATCTCTCTCTCTCTCTCTCTCTCTCTCTCTCTCTCTCTCTCTCTCTCTCTCTCTCTCATTCCTTCTCGGGGTTCTTCAAGAGCTAACTGATTGTCTAGATCCATTGTGCCCCGAGAATATTATTTCATAGAATCTAAATAGAGGATTTGCGAGAGTAATACACTAATCTCCGCTGGGCAAGTTGAAGGATGACGTAATGGTTCCTACTGGATGAGACAATATGGAGGTGACTCATCCTTGGAGCAAATGGCTGCTGCCGGAACACTTTAAGCAGATAAGCCTGTTTGGCCTAATGAATGGTGGGACTCTGGTATGTCATTGGGTTTTCCTCTATAAATGGCAACAAGGTGCATTGTTAAAGGGCAAACAACGATGCTTGCAAAAAAAATCATTATAGTCAGCAAGATGGAAGTTATGAGATAGACTGTTACTCCGGAAATTAGATATTGCGATGGACAAAGGGTTGATATTGTTATGAAATCATGGTGAGATGTTTTTCTGGGGTTGAGACATAGTAAAGTTAAAACAATATAGTTGATCCTCCCTCTGTTTTTTTATGGTAATAGCAATTATACTCCCAGTAGCCTATATGTTAAACACATTCTGCATAATTAAACATGGAGAAAAGTAATTGGTCTATGAGATGGACATAGAGGAGCTATAGATCTGTATCTTGTAAACTGAAGGCCTATTTTCACAGACATGAATCAAAGTAAAGCATCAGAAGCTTCACTATCAATACGGCTCCATTTCATTTGGTCTGCTACAGCCGTGATTAGGATGAAATTAGATGTGTTGGAAATTAGCCAAATCAGAGTTCTGTGAAACGACTAATAAACATGGCATTGTGGATAGAGATAGGGATCATTGGAGTATGTCTGGACCTCAGACGTTCATTGTGAGAGCACCAGCGCTTATCTGTTCCCCGAAATGGGCCCCTAATAGAGGTTATGTTTCTATGAAATGTGTATAAATTGACATTAATTGCTTTTGTATGCATTCTCCTCTATAATGACTCTATCAAGAGAAACATACAAACTACTTCAGTGGGTTTGACCTATCTGGAGTTAAAGTACAATAAATAAGTATTTTAAAATGCACACACTCTCTAATGTAAAGTAAATTCAAATGTCCTTTTTTAAATGGAACATAGCTCATCCTTACGACGCTCCAGAGGTAATTATTGACTACACAGTGTACCTTCCCTGTACGCATGTTTTCCCCAAGTGGATACAATGTGGACATGAAGAGTGCCATCGTCACACTTCTCAAGGCATAGCGCCCACTTGAGATTCTGTTTGTTTGTGATAACTCCTGGGTTCAACATTCTATAGGCAGAGTTTTTAGAATAATCCATTCTCCATACAGATTTCTCCCACAGAAGCTGCTTTATCCCATTATCGCAGGCATTATACAAAACTTATACTGCTGTAATCCACACACTTAGAGCCTGATGCCCCTGGAACCATCCTTATTCAGGGGACAAACAGCACTCCAGAATACACAACGCGAGAATATAGGCTATAATTCAATACCCTCCAAGTTTGTTCATGTCTACATAGCCCCCCCAAAAAACACCTTGTATGCACTTTTGTATATGCTTGGTTGGTACAGAACCAAAGAGGACAACTCAATACACTTCGAGTGTGCTCATTTGTACAAAGCTGAAGAAAAACACTTTTTTGTTTGCACTTTTATGCGTGTATGTGTGTACTAGTTAGATGGGACTCCCACCCTTTTCTCCTTTTCTGAGATATTTCATGCATAAGTCCGGGAAAGATGGGCGTGTTTACCATGTCCAAGGTCTCCAGCAGAGCCACACAGAGACCCAGGCGGGTCATGGGGATGCAGATGTCTCTGAATTCGGCAGGTGGTTGAGCACGAGTCGTGATAACTAGATTTCTCAACGACAACATTCAGAGAGCTGGGCTGTCCCTAATGTACTGTATTTGCCTAATAACACAGCAGGTAGTCAGAGATCTGGGTGAGATGTGGAGGAACACCCCCCCCCCCCCCCCCCCTCCTCTCCTCTTCATGTACACAGCCACAGACACATAGACATGTCCTTTTTCCAGTCCATAGGACCATGAAGGACAAATATTATTATTTTTATATGACAATAACAGAAATTCTATGTATACGAGGCAGAAATAAATACAAAGAAAGTCAAAGAAAAAAAGATAGAAGGAAAGAAGGAAAGTCTACTTTTAAACTGTACAATTCTTTCTTGCAAATTTCATTTAAAGATGTGGTGACGGGCTCATACAAGGCTGGTAAGTGTTGCTATATCGTGAAATGTGGCAACTTATGGTTTGATTTATTAGACACTGGCTCAGAGCACTGGCTCTTGGGGAAACATCCTCCCCCGGCAGATGTGCACCGCTCGACGTCTTGCCACAGAAATAACTGACATACGCATGCATGTAAAATAATGACAGTATCACCAATCTGTGCCATGTTACCAAGAAATAAGGCAGAGAAGAAGCAGAGCAGATCCAGGGAGGCTTGCATCAACTGTCTCCCTAATGCCTGTGAGGGATCTGGCATTAATGGAACATATTACTGCACAAATTACAGAATCATGTGCAGCAGCTGTTGGTCCAATTTTGCTTTGTGAAAAACAGGTCCCACCAGTGGAGATACTCCAGCTAATGGTTTATCTATACTAACTGTGATTTAGTCCTCAATTGACATTCATGATTTTTGAAAAATCCACCAACAGTTTATATAGGAACAAGATGTCTGTCTGAGGAAGGAAGGGTTGGATAAATTACAACAGAGAGATCAATAGTACAACTAAATTCACAAAGAGAGTTCTGGTCATTAGATTCCAGCCTGGATCTGTCCATATGTACCCCTTTATAAGTCTTAGACGATATTGGAATTATTCATTTTAAACCAACTGCCAACTATTGGTTGATAACTTAATATTTCTCCATTATTACAACAGTAACTTTTCCGAAGAGGCAAAAAAATAAATAAAATGACGATGACCCATTTCTACCTCACATTTCCATTTTTTTGGAAAATTTTAGTAAGTTTATTTTATGTACTAATCTTTCACATGACAACGCTTACCACAACAACAGTTTTTAGAATGGCTCGTTATCCCAAATCCTTTTATTGAAAACACTGAAATTATTGCAAGATATTTTTAGGGATGCACCGGACAAAATTAATGTTCTACCTTCAACAAGGATTAAATTGAGCCCTGTAGCTAATCAGATTTGCACGCGGGACTGAATCCATCTAGATTTACCATGGACTCCCCACTATCTGGGGTTAATGAATGTCTTCCATTGCTTCTCCATAGTCATTTCATACCTCAGGGATTTGAATAATTCCCATTGATAGTCTGAAGTCTCCAATGAGAGGATTAAAAGGATTAAAAGTAAGCTGATGAAGGTGAAGTGGCCAAATGAAGATGATGATGGATGGAGCAGAAGGAAGGTAAAATGACACCGGTTGGACACTGCTTTTAGGCGACACCTTTGCCACTGTAAGCTTTATGGCCTAAAGCTATGAGGCTGCAAATATACTTTTTGTGTATTTACTTTTTTGTGTATATACTTTTTGTGTATTTGAAGTGCTTTATGTTAGATATTTTTATGACTTTGCTTATCAAATCAAATCAATCTTTAGTTATACCCCCCCCCCCCCCCTCCCCCCCTCCTGAGGCCAGTGCCAGAGGACCTGACATGTATTGGGATGCAAAATCGTGAATTGATTTTAAAAACAATAGAAGAATCTTAAAATGTATTCTCAACCTCACAGGCAGCCAGTGCAGAGAGCTTCACACCTGTGTAATGTGTGCTCGCGTCTGGTCTTGGTCAGTACCCGTGCTTCAGCATTCTGTATGTTTTGCAGTTGACCAATGGCTTTCTTGGGTAGACCACACAGGAGACCATTACAGAAGTCAAGCTTGCTTGTATCAGCTTGAGAGAGAAATGGCCACACCTTGGCAATGTTACTCATGTGGTAAAAAGCTATTTCGGTCACATTCCTAATGTGTGATTCAAAATTGAGTTCAGAATCTAAAATAACACCTAGATCTTTTTACCTGGTGTTTTATCTGTATTGGCTGTGAATTAAAATGTGTGGCCAGATTCTCTCTCTTTGGTTTGGCTCCAACAATAAGTACTTCAGTCTTGTCTTGATTTAGCTGTAGTTGTGAGCTATCCAAGTACTTAAATCACTAATACAGTCTAATAATTTATCCGTGTAGCAAAAATCCTCTGGTGACAGAGAAATGTGTGCTGTCTGTGTAGCAGTGCAAATCAATGATGTGATTTCTGATAACGCTGCCAAGGGGTAACATATATAAACTGAGCAGTACCAGACCTAAAATCGAACCTTGTGGAATGCCACATGTGATATGTATTTTTTCTGAGTTAAGTACGCCAAGGGTGACAAAAAACTCTCGACTGGTCAAACCAATTTAGAACAAGACCGGAGAGGCCAACCCACCTCTCCAGTCTGTCCAGAAGGGCATCATGGGCAACAGTGTTGAATACAGCACTTAAATCCAAGAGTACAAGGACAGAGAAATAATTTACCACTTTAACTAAAGCTGACTCTGTGCTGTGGTGGGCCCGAAAACCACATTGGAATTGTTAAAAAATACAGTTGGCCCTTAAAAGATAATTTAACTGTTTTGAAAACCAATTTCTCCAGGATTTTGCTTAAGAATGGAAGGTTGGAGATTGGCCAAAAATTGCAAAGAGCTGAAGAATCTGGAATACTTTTCTTCAGAAGGGGTTTCACCACAGCAGTTTTTAGTGTAGTGAGGAAAGTGCCAGTGAACAGGAAGAGATTAACAATAGCTTGCACTTCTTCAGATATGCAAATTAAACCTGTTTTGAAGAAGTGGGTGGGGATAGGATCGAGAAGGCAGGTAGAAGGCTTAAGTTGTGATATCACTTTCCTGAGCATGTCTGTGTCAGCCAGGGAAAATAAATCCATAGCGCCTTTGGCTAGGGCACATGTCGTCAAACTTCTCATCAGGTCTTGCTTCACTGATACTCAACCTAATGTTTGTTATCTTAACTCTAAAATATGCCACAAATTCATCACAATTAGATGTGGAGAAAAGTTCACACAGGTTTGCGGGGTTAGGATTTATCAGGCCATCAGTGGTCGAGAAGAGCACTCTGGAATTATTCGGATTATTAGTGATCCAGCTAGAAAAATTAGCCTGTCTGCCATTTCTAATTGCCTTGTTATATATGCGAAGTTGCTCGCTCAAAATATCATAATGGACCTGCAACTTTGACTTTCTCCACTTCTGCTCTTTCTGCAATTTCTCTTTAATTTATTAGTTTCCTCGCTCATCCAATGTGGTCTCCATTTGGATGTGGCCTTTTTCAACTTTACTGGAGCTAAAGAATCAGTGGTTGCCCTGTAATTTGCTATTCAAGTCATCAAATAAATCACCAGAAAGGGAAGGCAGAATAGGTGGAGTATTGTTCATACTGTAGCAACTTCAGAGGTCAGATAGCGTTTCTTAATAATGCGTTCAGTATTAGCCTGTAGTAAGGTTAAAAAGGTAGTAAAGAATCCGCAGTGGTGATCAGATAAAGCAACATCAACAATAGAGGAGGCTTCAATAGAAAGCCCCTTGGTAATAACCAGGTCCAGAGTATGTCCGTGGTTATGGGTGGGCCCAGTAGAAAGCCCCTTGGTAATAATCAGGTCCAGAGTATGTCCGTGGTTATGGGTGGGCCCAGTAGAAAGCCCCTTGGTAATAATCAGGTCCAGAGTATGTCCGTGGTTATGGGTGGGCCCAGTAGAAAGCCCCTTGGTAATAATCAGGTCCAGAGTATGGCCGTGGTTATGGGTGGGCCCAGTAGAAAGCCCCTTGGTAATAATAAGGTCCAGTGTATGGCCGCCATTATGGGTGGGCACAGATAAAGTCCATAGAACTCAAAAGATTCCGAAATTCAAAGGCCTGGGAGTCCGTCTCTTTGTCAACATGAATATTAAAATGAACCAACAGAATGATTTTATCATATACAGGGTTATGGCCAGCACTGGAGGCTGACATTTGAACTGTGTAGCATGATGTTCAAATGACCCAAAGTTGCCAAATGAAATGTCTTTACAGCTGAGAGCATTAGTAAGAATAGAGGCTGTCCTCCCACCCTTTTCTCCTTTTCTGATAGAGTATAAAAACCTGTAGTCCGGGGATGAGACTTCGATAAGAGCAACGCTACAGTCTGAAGACGGCCATGTTTCAGTGAGAAACATGCAATCAACTTTGCGCTCAGTAATGAGGTCATTCACAAGAACGGTTTTACTAGTGATTGCTCTAACATTCAAAAGTGCCATATTCAATGATATTCACTTGGGCCATCTGCCTCGAGGTAACCAAAGGAATAACAACCAAATTATTAACGTTACAACCACATTTTCTGATAGTCTCCAATACATCAGAATGGTAGGAGATGAGTTTGAATAAACTCACTAGAAGGCGGAGTTAAAGGAACATAAATTAGGTTACTCACAATAACCATAGTGCCATTTCTACAGGAGCTGATATGCTTTCCAAGTCATCTGTTGCATATTCTGACAGGGAGGACTGGAGCACTCCCAGACCCTGTCTGTCAGTCTGACAGGGAGGACTGAATCACTACCTGAGTTGTAGGTATTATCTTCTCAGTAAACATGCTAACTTGACTCATATCCTTCTGCCTCTTCCGTTTAACTATAAAGTACCACTGTGTGAGAAGTGGGATCCGAACTCATGCTTCACAAAGATCTTCTAAAACTCAAGAATCCACAAAGGTTTTGATTGACTATCAATTGTGCCTTTTATTTGTATCTGTCCATCCTATCATTTGTTTGATCAAAGATGGAAGCGTGTCAGAAGTAGAGCAGTCTTGGAACAGTGGATGGTGGTGAAGGTGGTGCGGCAAGCTATTTAAGTTGCCTTGGATAGATCATTCACATCAATTCAGTTACTGATGAGGCATGCATACATAAGGAAAATTCTGTTTAGATTTGATTTATTTTAATTGTCACACTGGGACCAACTATTACACTGCACAGGAATGGGTCACTGCATTGGAACATTAAAGCTGAGGCACTCATTTTAAATCGATTTGTAAATTCTGGCCTGTGGTATAAAGATGTGCTGAGCTCATATAAATACCCCTATAGGCCCGAGAGCGGCCTCACTTTTCCTGCACGGGGAATCTGGGAATTGTCACCTGGGTGCATCGCCGCTCTGTCGTGCTCAGTGTGGGGGAACCCAAATGAAACTGCAGCACAAGCACACATCTTACATGGCTGAGCAGGTGTGTTCGTGCGGGTATGAAGAGTGTGTGGCGCCAGAGGGTGCCTGTAGGGATTGTATTGTATGTGGATTCTTTCTTGCCCCTGCTTAATTTTTTTTTAAACGTAGTAGGGCATTGTGTACTAGATGTAATATCTGTAGGTATTTGAAAGGCAAAGTGTGTTGGAGTAACCAGGTACAGTATTGACTATTCAATAAGAGAGGTGGCAAAAAAAACACAGAGATGTTGCCTTTACCTTTTAGTTTGTAGTAGGCATCTAGTAAAATCAAAATGACAGACTAGTCATGTGTCACGATCGTTATAATGAATGTCGGACCAAGGCGCAGAGTATGTAGAGGTCCACATGTTTAATTGAAACTCATAAAAACAATAAAGAGCAAAAACGTGACGTCATGGAGTGCTCACAGGCCACTACACACAAACAAGATCCCACAAAACACAGTGGCGGAAATGGCTGCCTAAATATGATCCCCAATCAGAGACAACGATAAACAGCTGTCGCTGTTTACCATACCAGGCCAACATAGACTTACAATAACCTAGATAACCCACCCAAGTCACACCCGGACCTAACCACCATAGAGAATAAAAGGCTCTCTATGGTCAGGGCATGACATCATGAAGAGTAAATTGACAGAAAAGCTACTTTCATCAATCAACTTGTAGAATAAGTGTGAGTTGGCAGGTACTAGGTATTGCGGTATATCAATTTAGGTGTCATCCTTTGACCATTATGTGTGTGTGACTGTTCCCTGTGGCGGCATGTCAGCCACTGGCAGGAGGGGCACGATCCCAAAAATCACTGTGACAGTCGTTTATGTTTTCTTCCAGTTGATTAAATATTTGATGGGACCCAAAACTGTTCTTTGTCTTTTTCGTACCTACCTTGTCATGAAACTCATTTTTGAGTTTCATATATAGAGCTGATGGTTTGGATCTATGAGGGATACAGTTAGAATAGTTAATATTGCTCTAATAAAGTGAAGGAGCAAGAAAGTAGGACCACTCAAACAGGATGGACCCTTGAAATAATGTCCTACAGTGCAGAGAAATCTGAACACTAATGACTGTTAACGTTGTCAGTTCCCCAGTGTAAAAATACAAGTTCTCTTTATTTATGATCCACTGCTATTTGCAAAATACATTAAATAATATCACTCAGCCCTAACTCTTAAATCACAAATTATTTCTAATGTGGGAAAATCTAACTTTTTCTCTTTTATTGTTAAGCTCTCTAATCTTTAGCAGGAACATTGAATTGCTCTTGAATAATTTGATATTTTTAAAAGGCCAGATAATTAGAGAAAATAGTTCAGGGGATTATATGTTCATTCTCTTGTATAATAATATCATTATTCCTCTGAAAATGCTCAATAAACCATTTCTATTGAATATACCACAAAAAGTGTCTGCCATTGGAAAGTTCCACAAGCGTCAACAATGGTTTCCCTCTTCACGTTATATCCAACTTTTACCTTTTTTTCAAACACATTACATAAACATCAAGCTCACTCCTAAGTGTCCTCCTTACTCTGAATCAAATGAGAAGATGGGAATACAGAGATAACTTTGTTGTGACAGTTCCATAGAAACGTGTGTATATTTAAGGTTTTATAAGGTAGCCTTTTCTCTTTTCTTATGTTCAATTCTCAAAGCAGAACCACTTGTTTTCCAAATGGCATTTTTGGATAATGATCATTCATGACCAAAGCGAGCGGAGGGTCTGAAATAATGAGATCCAATTTCCCTTTCATGTTATAGTCAAATTTAAGTAGCGGTAGTGGGAGGATAGACGAGATGAGTTGTGTGGAAGGAAAGGCACAGGGACAGATGTTCCATCAGCTTTGATAAAAGTGCTGTGTAACATCACGGCCTCCCTTCTTTGAAAAGTTATGCTAGTCTACATCCTGCAGTCAAGTATACAGTAAAATGAAGTGCAAGTAAGATCATGACAATTGGAGAAATTCCCCGGAATGTCATTCAAATCTAAAAATAAAAAGGGAATGACCCATTATGCCAGTTTATGGCCTACAAACAGACTATATGAAAGTGGAGAGTCTTAAAGCGACCCAACATATGTTTCTGAGACACACAAGAAGGTGATGGGCATTATAATTCACGAAAAAAATATTTGTGTGACATTTCTATTGACATTTCGCCATATCTGAGTGTAGTATCTCTCTGAAAGTAAACATCCTATAAACTTCAAACTCTTGAAGATTTGCATATTATATACAGACATTGACATGTCAAGAAAACAGCTACTCTTGATGCCATTGGGCATGTTATCGAATGTATAGCTTTAAAGCATACATGGATGTATACTTTGAATGATGCTTCCTCTTTCAACTAAGGCGAGGCACCACACCCAAACATGCTGACCAGACCGGACACGTCGTGTGCGTCGCAAAATAAATGTAGAAATCCATGTTATTCAATTATTGCGTGCGCCAACGAGAGTCTGCAATGCCAAGGGCTAAAATACAACTCATTCCTATTTCTGACACAGATCGCTCTGCAAGTCCTGCCTCTCCCATCTCCTCATTGGTTTATAGAAGCAGGTACCCACGTGCCATCTCCTCGTTGGTTATACCCACGTGGGTGATTGAAAGACGAACTGTGTTGCCGGTAGTCGTGGTAATACAATAAAAGTTTAGATGCGATCACCAAAAAATTAAATGATGAAAAAGCCTGGAAGGAGGAGAGATGACTAGAAACGATTCGGTTGGATGTTTTATGTGTGGATTAATTGTCAGAGAAGAGGTCCTTGTGAATTTCAGGTAAAATAACAACTCAATGTTTATATCCCAGGACAAATTAGCTAGACGCCACAAGGCCAAAACTTCTCAAACGTCTCAAAATGTTTAATTAAGTAGATGCAAATATGTAATTTCAGCCTGTGGTAGATCGCAATAATAACTTCACAAAATTACAAAAAAAGACTTAGCACAACAGAGTGTCACGTTCGTCATAACGATGAGACAAAGGCACAGCGTGATTTGAATACATTCTTCTTTATTATGAACACAAAGAACACTAAACAAACTAACAAAATTAACATTTACCAAGACAATACCAAAACCCCATAGATATACAAAAAACCCTAGACAAGACAAAACACACATACCACCCTCGTCACACCCCAAAGGTGCGGATTCCCTAAACCTATATGGGAGGGTCTGGGTGGGCATCTAACCTCGGTGGCGGCTCTGGTTCTGGACGCCTTCTTTACTCTGAGTCCGCTCTTGTACCACAGACCCTGTAGATCATCATCGGAGGCTCTGGACTGCGGATCCTCGCCGTAGGCCCCGGGCTGGGGACACTCGCTACGTGAATCATCGCCTGATGTTCTGGACAGGGGACCGTCTCTGGAGTCCCCGGACTGGGGACCGTCGCTGGAGACCCCGGGCTGGGGACCGTCGCTGGAGGCCCCGGGCTGGGGACCGTCGCTGGAGGCCCCGGGCAGGGGACCGTAGCTGGAGGACCCGGACTGTGGCCCTTTCATTGGAGGTTCTGGACCGTGGAGACGCATTGGAGATCCAGGCCACCATAGATCCAGGCCACCTAATTTTGTTACACAACACCGTTATTCTAAAATGGATTAAAAAAATGTAAAAAAAATATATTACATTTACATAAGTATTCAGACCCTTTACTCAGCCTTGATTTTTCTTGGGTATGACTCTACAAGTTTGGCATACCTGTATTTGGGGAGTTTCTCCCATTCGTCTCTGAAGATCTTCTCAAGCTCTGTCAGGTTGGATGGTGAGCATTGCTGCACAGCTATTTCCAGGTCTCTCCAGAGATGTTCGATCAGGTTCAAGTCCGGGCTCTGACTGAGCCACTCAAGAACATTCAGATAATTGTTCCGAAGTCACTCCTGTATTGTCCTGGCTGTCTGCTTAGGGTCATTGTCCTGTTAGAATGTGAACCTTCGCCCCAGTCTGAGGACTTGAGTGCTAATCATTAATGATCTCTGTACTTTGCTCCGTTCATCTTTCCCTCAATCCTTACTAGTCTCCCATTACCTGATGCTGAAAACATCCCCACAGCATGATGCTGCCACCTCCATGCTTCACCGTAGGGATGGTATTGGCCAGGTGATGAGCGGTAACTGATTTCCTCCAGACCTGACACTTGACATTCAGGCTATAGAGTTCAATCTTGGTTTCATCAGACCAGAGAATCTTGTTTCTCATGGTCTGATAGTCCTTCAGGTGGCTTCCATCTGGCCACTCTACCATAAAGGCCTGATTGGTGGAGTGCTGCAGAGATGGTTGTCCTTCTGGAAGGTTCTCCCATTTCCACAGAGGAATTATGGAGCTTTGTCAGAGTGACCATTGGGTTCTTGGTCATCTCCGTGACCAAATGAAAGCTTTTTTTTATCAACCTGTCCCCTTTTCTATTTATGTCAGATGGTCCAGCACTATCTTCATACAATTGCTTTAATTTTTGGAGTAATTCTTGTTTCTGGATAAATCAAATCAAATTGTATCGGTCACATACACATGGTTAGCAAATATTAATGTGAGTGTAGTGAAATGCTTGTGCTTCCAGTTCCGACAGTGCAGTAACATCTAACAAGTAACCTAACAATTCCACAACAACTACCTAATACACACAAATGTAAAGGGATGGAATAAGAACACATATTAACATATAAACATATAAATATATAGATCGGTGACGGCCGAGCCGCAGACGCAAGATGCAATGGAATGTAAAAGATACAGTATGTGACTTGTGATCCATTTATTAAAGTGGCCAATGATTTGAGTCTGTATGTAGGCAGCAGCCTCTCTGAGTTAGTGATTGCTGTTTAACAGTCTGATGGCCTTGAGATAGAAGCTGTTTTTCAGTCTCTCGGTCCCAGCTTAGATGCACCTGTACTGACCTCGCCTTCTGGATGGTTTTGGGGTGAACAGGCAGTGGCTTGGGTGGTCCTTGATGATCATTTTGGCCTTCCTGTGACATCGGGTGCTGTAGGTGTCCTGGAGGGCAGGTAGTTTGCCCCCGGTGATGAGTTGTGCAGACCGCACCACCCTCTGGAGAGCTTTGTGGTTGAGGGGGGTGCAGTTGCCGTACAGCCCGACAGGATGCTCTCAATTGTGTATCTGTAAAAGTTTTTCAGGGTTTTAGGTGACAAGCGAAATTTCCTCAGCCTCCTGAGGTTGAAGAGGTGCTGTTGTGCCTTCATTACCACGCTGTATGTGTGGGTGGACAATTTCAGTTTGTCTGTGTACGCTGAGGAACTTAAAACTTTCCACCTTTTCCCCTACTGTCTGGTAGATGTGGATAGGGGATGCTCCCTCTGCTGTTTCCTGAAGTCCACAAACATCTCCTTTGTTTTGTTGACGTTGAGTGAGAGGTTGTTTTCCTGACACCACACTCTGAGTGCCCACATCTCCTCCCTATAGGCCGTCTCGTCATTGTGTCATCTGCAAACTTGAAGATTGAGTTGGAGGCGTGAATGGCCATGCAGTCATGGGTGATCAAGGAGTACAGGAGGGGGCTGAGCAGGCACCTTTGTGGGGACCAAGTGTTGAAATTCAGCGAAGTGGAGATGTTGTTTCCTACCTTCACCACCTGGGGGCGGCCCGTCAGAAAGTCCAGGACCCAATTGCACAGGGCGGGGTTGAGACACTCAAGCTTAATCATGAGCTTGGAGGGTACTATGCTGTTGAATGCTGAGCTGTAGTCAATTAACAGCATTCTTACTTAGGTATTCCTCTTGTCCAGATGGGTTCGGGCAGTGTGCAGTGTGATGGCGATTGCATCATCTGTGGAACTGTTGGGGCGGTATGCAAACTGAAGTGGGTCTAGGGTGGCAGGTAAGGTGGAGGGGATATGATCCTTGACAAGTCTCTCAAAGCACTTCATGATGACAGAAGTGAGTGCTACAGGGTGATAGTCAGTTATTTCAGTTATCTTTGCCTTCTTTGGTACAGGAACAATGGTGGCCATCTTGAAGCATGTGGGGACAGCGGGCTGGGCTAGGGAGTGATTGAATATGTCTGTAAACACACCAGGCAGCTGGTCTGCGCATGCTCTAAGGATGCGGCTAGGGATGCCTTCTGGGCCAGCAGCCTTGCGAGGGTTAACACATTTAAATGTCTTACTCACATCAGCCACGTCGGTGGCACTGTATTATCCTCAAAGCGGGCAAAGAAGGTGTTTAGTTTGTCTGGAAGAAAGACGTCGGTGTCCGTGACATGGCTGGTTTTCTTTTTGTAGTCCGTAATTGCCTGTAGACCCTGCAACATAAGTCTTCATATACAGGCCAAAATCTAGCTATTTCACATGATTGCGCAAAACACAGGGTCCTATACATAGTATGTTACACTGGTATTTACTCAGTTATTTGAAAGACCAATGTCAATTTTGGCCAAAAACCATTCACACTTCCCCAGTCATCATAATTTACTGTAGAAACTGCATCTATGTCAGTCACTGCTACCAGCATGACCTCAGACTACCAGGTCAAACCCCTCCTCTCCTCAGCAAATCTAGTCAGAGTCAGAGCTGCACATTCCCATTTACTATTGGGATGGAACATTTTTATTTAACACCAGTCCATGTGCTCTATAGGTTTATTCACTCTGTATATACTGTATGTCTTTGTCTGTAACTCTCACATTTCCAGCCTTCTAACGGGTTGTGTGGCTGGAATACAGATGCAATATCTACGTTGCAGATAACCCAACATGAGAGCCATGTTGCCTGTATGACAATCACTAATTCACTCTCTCTGGCCCCAGACTGGCCAGTGACCCTCACTGACCTCTCTGAAATAGGTTTTGCGCTTGAACCCAAAGCAGGCACAAATTACGTCAAGATCAGCAGAAAATAGGAGAAGTCAGACAGAAAAGATTCAAAAGCCAAAGGAGCTTAGCTCTGAGACAGGAGGAAAAACAAAAAACAATTGGAAAGAAGATATTTAGCCTTGGAAAGAGAAATGGCTCCAATGACTTACTTTGATAGAACATCTGTAGGAAAGCAGCCGAGAATGACAAGGGTCCTGTGAAAAATTGTAATTTAATATCCTAATTTCCTGCCAGGCCCTGCAGAAATATCTGTCTGAGGCTGACAGCTGATGAGAATTCACCAGGATTTGATTTGTTCCCAAGTGGAAGACAAGTTCAGGCCTATCTCTCCCCCAAGGTCCCCCAGGCAAACCTATTCTCTCTCTCTCGCTCCCTCTCTCTCTCTCTCTCTCTCGCTATCTCGCTCTCTTTGTGTGTGTGTGTGTGTGTGTGTGTGTGTGTGTGTGTGTGTGTGTGTGTGTGTGTGTGTGTGTGTGTGTGTGTGCGCGCGCACGCGTGTACGCACACATGATAGTGTGTGATCCTGGGACTGCTCAGTCCTCGGGCTGATAACAAATTGACTGATAATATCTCGGTTTTAATTTATGTTTCCGCAACACTGACTCAAACCACCAGTGGATTACATCTTGAGTGATGAGTAATATGACTTCACTTTGTTTCCTGTTTTTCACTCAGACTTTGTCAGTTCAGGATATTTCCATAAAGAGCAACTGCCCGAAAAAAGAAGCTTCTCATTTTGAAAATGGCATATGTGGCATCGATGAGTCAAACATTTATTGTTGTGTCAAAATTGACCACAATGTGTAAAATAGGGCTATTTTGGCTGTAACGTCAAAAGAGAGATTTGCAAGATGCTAGGAAAAAATGGTATGTCACGGAATGAAGGGTACCGTAACAGTTTCCTTGGGTTGGGTTTATTTCAGTCTTGCCCACATGCCCAAAGCTGGCAGCACCAACCACAAATTCAGAGTGCAGCTGCACAGATTGTAAAACCCATGGTCAATTTAGTTTGACATTCCATATCCCTATGGGGCTAGTTAGGGACCATCAGTAAATTACAATGTACTGTACATGAGACAGTATTTTAAAAGGTCAATAGCTCCATGACTTAAAAACCTCAAAACAACTATAAATTGTCGAAATTAAAATACAATTATTGAAAGCGTTTAATGAGACAATGTGCAACATGACAATATAGTCCCATTTACATTGTGTAGTTTATTGACGGTCCCTAACTATCCCCAGAGATAGGCTATCCAATGCCAAGTTGCACACCAGCTGGCTGAAGCTATTTGGCAAAAGAAGTTGGCTAGCACTAGCTAGTCTAGGAGTCTTCAAAACACAGGACCTGGTTAGGCTGTTTCAAGTTATCTAGAAGGGTGACTGACTGTAACTGTGCACTGTTTTGTCAGAGTGAATGTACAAACGTTTGCCACGTGCGAACACACACACGAGAAACTCACATTAAACCACCTCCCCTTGGCTTCAGTCATGGCCGCTGCATTTCTTAATGACAAAGACAAAAAAAGAGGCCAAATCAGGAAGTACAGCCCCCCTTTTAAGTGTACCATGACACACATAGACTTTATTGTATGGAGTACATTTAAGTGCCACGTAAGTACAATGAGCTCAGTTTCTCTGTCTATCTTAACCAATCTATCCACAGTCACTGCATGTGGTATCCAACTCGGTCTTATGCAGTTAGGCGGTAGTGGGCTGAGTAGGTATGCTCGTTGATTGCCCGATGGCCCCCTGATTCGCTGCACTATGAGAGGAGTAATGCATCTATAACCCCTCTCATATGTGCATTGGGAAGAGATTAGGGACAATCGAGGCAGCATTCCTTTGCTCGCTCTCTCGGAATGCCACATAATTAGATCAACATTGTTTACATCCAACTCGCTGTGAATTGATGCAACTTTAAATGCATTTAGAGAAGCACGTGAGAAGAAATGTCACTCCTGTTACTCCTAATACATGTGTATGTAATATGTACTGTATAGACAAGCATCATAAACAGACAATGGAAAACACTTGTCCTGATCGCATGCTCATGCTCCCATTTGAATAAGACTCTATTGATGTACCTGTGGACCAATTTAAGTAACATAATACAAAAATCCCTTTCAAATCCATAATTTTCTGCTAGAGATAAGTTTTCATTTTTCAACAGGATAATAACCAAATCTACACTGGACTTGCTTACCAAGAAGACAGTGAATGTTCCTGAGTGGCCCGAGTTACAGTTTTGACTTAAATCTACTTGAAAATCTATGGCAAGACCTGGAAAATGGTTGTATAGAAATGATCAACAACTGACAGAGCTTGAAGAATTTTGAAAATATTTTGAAAATATTAATGGGCAATTATTGCACAATCCAGGTGTGGAAAGCTCTTAGAGACTTAACTAGAGAGACTCACACCTGTAATCACTGCCAACGTTGCTTCCACAAAGTATTTACTCAGGGGTTTGAATACTTATGTAAATTAGGTATTTATTTATTTTATTTTCAATACATTTGCTCAAATTTCTAAAATATTTTTAGATGGGTATGAAAAAATATGTAATCCATTTTGAATTCAGGCTGTAACACAACAAAATGTGAAATAAGTCAAGGGGTATGAAGACTTTCTGAAGGCGCTGTAGTTTTGTGCAAACAACAAAACTAAAACATTTCCTGAGCTTTCTTATATCTCCTATATATGGGACAGACACTTCAAAACATTATTTTAAATTTTTTGGGACTGCCTTTTTGTCGTTTATGATTGTGTTATTCAATGTGTTTCTATGGGCTATAGTTGTAAAAGCCAAATTCTATATTTTATCAAACATTTTGGGGATATATTGTTGGGATATCTAAAGGGGTGTCACGATCGTCGTATGGAGAGGACCAAAGCGCAGCGTGGTTAGAATACATTCTTCTTTATTTAATGAAGAACACTTAAACAAAAACAACAAAACGAAAAAGACGAACGTGACCGCTATATAAACAATGTGCTAACGTGCAACTAGACATAGACAATAACCCACGAAATACCCAAAGAAGATGGCTGCCTAAATATGGTTCCCAATCAGAGACAACGATAAACACCTGCCTCTAATTGAGAACCCATCTAGGCAACCATAGACCAACATAAACACCTAGATGAAAACAACCCCATAAATCTACAAAAAACCCTAGACAGTCCAAACACCCTAGAATGAGACAAAAAACACATATCACCCATGTCACACCCTGACCTAACCAAAATAATAAAGAAAACAAAGAATACTAAGGTCGGGGCGTGACAAGGGGCCCAATAATTACAACAAAAATTGCTAAATGACCATCTTAAAACAACTCAATATGTTAGCTAAGTAGAACCCCCCTCCAACGGTCAGGACTTTGTTTGTATGTTTGCATACCTTATCATGCAACCCTTGAAGATCATTTAGATACCCACACACTGTTGAAAGTGGAGGCTCGTCGTCGTACAACCCTGATCATACTATCATACAACCCATGTGCTCAATTCTTGTACATACTAAAGCTCTTATTTGCTCAACTAGAGGTTAACGGGTCAAACAACGTTTTGGTCTAAGGTACCATCGTCATGTTTTTGTCCACATAAAACATTGGCTCGAGAACCGTCAACACATTTCCACAGATTTACTCAGCTCTCTATTCTTTCCCTACGGGAGACTCAAATAGTCGGTACTGTTTGTGCTCTGTCAACCAACAGTACACTTATGGAAATCAAATCGATAGGATATCCATACAAAATGTGGCCTACAGCTGTGTGTTGTTACCAAGCAATTCACCTACTGTAATAATGTATATCAATAGTGGATTTTCAAACCTAGAGGTGCAAGGAAAAAACAAGTATCATTAGTTTAGCACAGCTTGGCCCCAACTCCAAGCTCCAGTTTACAAACACTTACAATGAACCACATTTGTCATTACAACAATAATGAGGATAGATTAATAACTTCACGGCATGATACAAACATTATACTATGTAGATGTACACATATTTGCTTCTGAGAGTAAACAGTATTTAATAGGGATAAGCCTAACTACACGCGACGGTGTTTTGTGTATGCAACAGTTGGTTCTGTGTACTGGCTCACACATAAACACCTCATCTTACAGGAAAGTAGAATTTTGCACTTTGACAAGTAGGTAGCAATAGTGGCAGTTAAACTCCCCATAGGAATTCCATAACAGGTGTGAAAATATGGAAGTATTCAATCACTTACTCCAGCTCTTTATCTGTTTAACAAGTAAGTATTATTTTACCTCAGTTCAAAAGTTCTGTAAAGTCAATTGACTTTTTACACTCGTGGGAATTGGCCTATATGGATAGGGATAAATGTAAATGTTTCTTACAGAATAAATTTGAAAAAATATATGCATAAGCATGGTAGCATTTGAAAGGGAACATTTAGGAGATCATGGGAAAATTATAAGACCCAAGTTGAGGACAAAACAATCCAAACATTACACTGTTGATTTTACTGTATGTGCCATTTTACATTTCAAATCAAATCAAATTGTATTTGTCATAGTGCCTTGCGAAAGTATTCGGCCCCCTTGAACTTTGCGACCTTTTGCCACATTTCAGGCTTCAAACATAAAGATATAAAACTGTATTTTTTTTGTGAAGAATCAACAACAAGTGGGACACAATCATGAAGTGGAACGACATTTATTGGATATTTCAAACGTTTTTAACAAATCAAAAACTGAAAAAGTGGGCGTGCAAAATTATTCAGCCCCCTTAAGTTAATACTTTGTAGCGCCACCTTTTGCTGCGATTACAGCTGTAAGTCGCTTGGGGTATGTCTCTATCAGTTTTGCACATCGAGAGACTGACATTTTTTCCCATTCCTCCTTGCAAAACAGCTCGAGCTCAGTGAGGTTGGATGGAGAGCATTTGTGAACAGCAGTTTTCAGTTCTTTCCACAGATTCTCGATTGGATTCAGGTCTGGACTTTGACTTGGCCATTCTAACACCTGGATATGTTTATTTTTGAACCATTCCATTGTAGATTTTGCTTTATGTTTTGGATCGTTGTCTTGTTGGAAGACAAATCTCCGTCCCAGTCTCAGGTCTTTTGCAGACTCCATCAGGTTTTCTTCCAGAATGGTCCTGTATTTGGCTCCATCCATCTTCCCATCAATTTTAACCATCTTCCCTGTCCCTGCTGAAGAAAAGCAGGCCCAAACCATGATGCTGCCACCACCATGTTTGACAGTGGGGATGGTGTGTTCAGGGTGATGAGCTGTGTTGCTTTTACGCCAAACATAACGTTTTGCATTGTTGCCAAAAAGTTCCATTTTGGTTTCATCTGACCAGAGCACCTTCTTCCACATGTTTGGTGTGTCTCCCAGGTGGCTTGTGGCAAACTTTAAATGACACTTTTTATGGATATCTTTAAGAAATGGCTTTCTTCTTGCCACTCTTCCATAAAGGCCAGATTTGTGCAATATACGACTGATTGTTGTCCTATGGACAGAGTCTCCCACCTCAGCTGTAGATCTCTGCAGTTCATCCAGAGTGATCATGGGCCTCTTGGCTGCATCTCTGATCAGTCTTCTCCTTGTATGAGCTGAAAGTTTAGAGGGACGGCCAGGTCTTGGTAGATTTGCAGTGGTCTGATACTCCTTCCATTTCAATATTATCGCTTGCAAAGTGCTCCTTGGGATGTTTAAAGCTTGGGAAATCTTTTTGTATCCAAATCCGGCTTTAAACCTCTTCACAACAGTATCTCGGACCTGCCTGATGTGTTCCTTGTTCTTCATGATGCTCTCTGCGCTTTTAACGGACCTCTGAGACTATCACAGTGCAGGTGCATTTATACGGAGACTTGATTACACACAGGTGGATTGTATTTATCATCATTAGTCATTTAGGTCAACATTGGATCATTCAGAGATACACACTGAACTTCTGGAGAGAGTTTGCTGCACTGAAAGTAAAGGGGCTGAATAATTTTGCACGCCCAATTTTTCAGTTTTTGATTTGTTAAAAAAGTTTGAAATATCCAATAAATGTCGTTCCACTTCATGATTGTGTCCCACTTGTTGTTGATTCTTCACAAAAAAATACAGTTTTATATCTTTGAAGCCTGAAATGTGGCAAAAGGTCGCAAAGTTCAAGGGGGCCGAATACTTTCGCAAGGCACTGTATATACTGTAGGTCCTGGATGGCAGGAAAATTGGCCCCAGTGATGTACTGGGCCATACGCACTACCCTCTGTAGCGCCTAATGGTCAGATGCCGAGCAGTTGCCATACCAGGCGGTGATGTAAACGGTCATGATGCTCTCAGTGGTGCAGCTGTATAACTTTTTTAGCATCTGGGGACCCATGCCAAATATTTTCCCTCCTGAAGGGGAAAAATGAGTTGCCATTTCCTCTTTACGACTGTCTTGGTGTGTTTGGACCATGATAGTCTGTTGGTGATGTGGACACCAACAAACTTGAAACTCTCGACCCGCTCCACTAAAGTACCGTCGATGTAAATGGGGGCGTGCCTGGCCCTCCTTTTCCTATTTTCCAGAATCATCTCCTTTGTCTTGCTCACGTTCAGGGAGAGGTTGTTATCCTGGCACGACACTGACAGGTCTCTGACCTCCTCCCTATAGGCTGTCTCATCATTGTCGGTGATCATGCCTACCACCGTTGTGTCGTCAGCAAACTTAATGATGGTGTTGGAGTTGTGCTTGACCACGCAGTCGTGGGTGAATAGGGAGTCAAGGAGGGGACTAAGCTTGCACCCCTGAGGGGCCCGCGCGTTGAGAATCAGCGTGGCAGATGAGTTGTTGCCTACCCTTACCAACTGGGGGCAGCCTGTCAGGATGTCCAGAATCTAGATGGAAAGGGAGGTGTTTAATCCTAGGATCCTTAGCATAGTAATGAGCTTTGTGGGCACTATGGTGTTGAACACTGAGCTGTAGTCTGCTTGAAACATTTTGGTATTACAGACTTGGTCAGGGAGAGGTTTAAAATGTCAGTGAAGACACTTGCCAGTTGGTCCGCGTATGCTCTGAGTACACGTCCTGGTAATCCGTCTGGCCCCTCGGCCTTGTGAATGTTAACCATTTTAAAGGTCTTGCTCACATCAGCTACGGAGAGGGTGATCACACACTCATCCGAAACAGCTGGTGCTCTCATGCATGCTTCAGTGTTGCTTGCCTTGTAGTAAGGCATTTAGCCCGTCTGGTAGGCTCGTGTCACTCGACAGCTCACGGCTAGGTTTCCCTTTGTAGCCGGTAATAGTTTGCAAGCCCTGACACATTCGACGAGCGTCAGAGCCGGTGTAGTAGGATTCAATCTTACTCCTGTATTGAAGCTTTGCCTGTTTGATGGTTCATCTGATGGAATTGCGGGATTTCTTATAAGTTTAGTGTCCCGCTCCTTGAAAGCGGCAGCTCTAGCCTTTAGCTCGGTGCGGATCTGCCTGTAATCCATGGTTTCTGGTTGGGATATTTACATACGGTCACAGTGCATATTGATGAAGGTGGTAGTCCCTTATTCTAAAATGTATTAAATATAACATTTTTCTCATCAATGTACACACAATACCCCATAATGACAAATCAAAAACAGGTTTTTAGAAATGTTTGCAAATTTATAAAAAAAAATATATAGATCTGAAATACCTTATTTACGTAAGTATTCAGACCCTTTGCTATGATACTTGAAATTGAGCTGCATCCTGTTTCCATTGATCATCCTTGAGATGTTTCTACAACTTTATTGGAGTACACCTGTGGTAAATTCAATTGATTGGACATGATTTGGAAAGGCACTATATACTGTAAGGTACCAAGCCATGAGGTCGAAGGAATTGTCCGTAGAGGCACAGATCGGGGGATGGGTACCAACATTTTTCTACAGCACTGAAGGTCCCCAAAAACACACTGGCCTCCCTCATTCTTATATGGAAGAGGTTTGGATTGGCCAAGACTCTTCCTAGAGCTGGTCAACCGGCCAAACTGAGCAATTGAGGGAGAAGGGCCTTGGTCAGTGAGGTGACAAAGAACTCAATGGTCACTCTGACAGAGCTCTAGAGTTTCTCTGTAGAGATGGGGGAACCTTCAAGAAGGACAACCATCTCTGCAGCACTGTACCTATCAGGCCTTTATGGTAGAGTGGCCTGATGGAGGCAAGGTGGTGGCAGTTTTTCAGTGGCAGGGAATGGGATGCTACTCAGGATCGAGAGAAAAATGAATGGAGCAAAGTACAGAGATATCCTTGATGAAAACCTGATCCAGAGAGCTCAAGGGACCGGGGAGAAGGTTCACCTTACAACAGGACAACGACCCTAAGGACACAGCCAAGACAATGCAGGAGTGGCTTCGGGACAAGTCTCTTAACTTCTTGGTGACAGGGGGCAGTATTTTCACGTCCGGATGAAATGCATGCCCAAATTCAACTGCCTGCTACTCATCCCCAGAAGATAAGAAATGCATACTATTAGTAGATTTGGATAGAAAACACTCTGAAGTTTCTAAAACTGTTTGAATCATGTCTGTGAGTTAAAACATAACTTATTTAGCAGGTGAAACCCCGAGGACAAACCATTCAGATTTTTTTTTTTAGGTCACGCTAGCATCCCACCTGGCCAAAAGCCAGGAGAAATGCAGAGCGCCAAATTCAAATAAATTACTATAAAAATCAAACTTTCATTAAATCACACATGTAAGATACCAAATTAAAGCTACACTTATTGTGAATCCAGCCAACATGTCACACTTCAAAAAGGCTTTTCGGCGAAAGCAAACGATGCTATTATCTGAGGATAGCACCTCCGTAAACAAAGAGAGAAAAGCATATTTCAACCCTGCAGGCGAGACACAAAACGCAGAAATATTCATGCCTTAGCTTTGATGAGCTTCTTTTGATGGCACTCCAATATGTCCCATAAACATCACAAAGGGTCCTTTTGTTCGATTAATTCCATCGATATATATCCAAAGTGTCAATTTATTTGGCGCGTTTGATACAGAAAAACACTAGTTCCAACTTGCGCAACGTGACTACAAAATATCTCAAAAGTTACCTGTAAACTTTGCCAAAACATTTCAAACTACTTTTGTACTACAACTCTAGGTATTTTTTAACATCAATAATTGATAAAATGGGAGACGGGATAATCTGTGTTCAATACAGGAGGAAAACAAACTGTAGCTAGCTTTCTGGTCACGCGCCTCTATCTAACAGTACACTTCAAGTGACCCTCGTTCAAGATGGCCGTACTTCTTCATTACACAAAGAAAAAACCTCAACCAATTTCTAAAGACTGTTGACATCCAGTGGAAGCAGTAGGAACTGCGGAAGGAACTGCAAGAAGGTCCCTTACAAATCTGGATTCCCAATGAAAACCCATTGAAAAGAGAGTAACATAAAAAAACAAAATCTGAATGGTTTGTCCTCGGGGTTTCGCCTGCTAAATAAGTTCTGTTATACTCACAGACATGATTCAAAAAGTTTTAGAAACTTCAGAGTGTTTTCTATCCAAATCTAGTACTTTGGATAGAAACTAATAATATGCATATCTTGTCTTCTGGGGATGAGAAGCAGGCAGTTGAATTTGGGCATGCATTTCATCCGGACGTGAAAATACTGCCCCCTGTCACCAATAAGTTACATTTTAAATTGCCAACATGACTAGCTACGTTATAAAATGTGATCTTACAGTATTAGGCTTTCACATGGCAATTCAGAGAAACAGATTGTAATTTTGGTGTGCATAGAAAGGAGTCATGAGGTGCATTCAGGTGCGTGTTCCACAGCAAATTTTCTTCACAATTGACAAACATAGGCTCCTTCTGTTCAGAACAACCCAGGGCATATCGCCATGTCATTTGTAACTGTACATCAAACATTGTGATCATAAATGTTGACAAGATTTATGACAAGAGTTTTACAGTATGGAAATGTGAAATGCACATTTGGACTCACAGGTGTTTGGCTTGCATGTATGACATCAAAGTGGTATTTATTTTAATCCTCAATGTCTCATCTTTCAAAATAAATCATGTTTACAGCTTTTCCCTCACTCAGATAACCAAAAATGTGCAAAAGTTGCTCCATTTCCACAAGGGATGGGGCCAACTTCTTGTCGCTTGTGATGCCCAAGTTCAGAACGGCTGTCAGTCAAAACCCATACAGTGCTGTGAAGTGCGGAGCCTAAACTCTGACGTCATTTATAGCATGTTACTGTACAGCCACTGCGTTCCAATTTAGGCAGTGTAGAGGGTTACGAATTTGGTGAAACTCCTATCCCATGCTTATACCCCAATAAACTAGTAAGCTGTGTTGCCTGTAGGTACGATACATGGACTTCCTATTTACACTTCGGACCAAGCATGTAACACGTGAAATCGCTCTGCCCCTAATCATGTCTCACATTCTCACCCTACTCCCAATTCTCCCACACTCCTAAGAAAGAGAGGAACCACAGACTGCCCTGTCGTCCCCTTTTTCTACACTGCCAGGGGCTGTGTAGTCAGGGTTTTACTGAGGGACAGCCAGCCTGCACAGAGGAAACAGCCAAAGCCCTAAACACAACACCAAACACACTCAGCTCTAGTCACTGGCATTAGATTAGCACACCCAGAGTTAATCACCAGGAGTCACTGACACAGTCATCCAAGTGGCTCTCACTCACACACCAGGTGAAGCAATACGGGCTCTGTTATGGTAGCCCGGGGTAGTCACAATAAAATGTATCTGCAAACAGTATGAGCATGTATAAAGCACACTTAAACTCCATGCCTCAGGGACATTTCATCTTTTTTTCCTGAAAGAAGCCCTCGCCCCATCCCTCCTTTGCAGCCAAGTAATTACATAGATTGGAAATTACTCTTCAGAAGAAGACACTTGTACTATATGACAGAGAGAATGGCCCCAATAGTCGAATCGGCATCAACTTCATTTAAAAGTAAATATGTGTTTACAGGGCCGCGTGTTAGCTTCCCCCTCCAAGATTATGGAAGCATTGTCTGCTCTAATTGTGTTTGGTAATGTGTTTTCTGAAACACTGTTATTGGTATTCATGGTATTCATGCAGAAATAAATGCCTCTTCCTGTTCATGGGGGCTGGGGAAGATTACAACAGCAAGAGAGAGAGAGCGATAAAGGGGAGAGAGAGGGAGTGAAAGACAACAAGAGAGAGAGAGAAGGAGAGAGAGGGAAAGCGAAAGAGGGTCTTCAATAGTTACTACAGCCACAAAGTCTAAATATGCTTTTCTTTTGGTCTTCATTTAAGGTTAGAGATAGGCATAAGTTTAGCAGTGTGGTGAAGGTTAGGGTTAGGTTTAAAATCACATTTTAAGAAGATGAATTGTAGAAATAGGCAAGGGTTTATGACTTTGTGAATGTGGTAACTAGTGACGAACGATGAAGTGAGGAAGAGAGAGAGAGAGAAACCACGTTCGAAAGTCTTCTGACACATGTCTAGGCATAATCATAATTAACCTCTCAGAACCTTCGCAAGGCCAGGATTGTGGGGCTCATGCCAGTGAGCTGTTCCTTCTTTTCACTGGCAGATGTGACTCGGACTGTGCTTTCATGTGTTTATTTACTTGTTTCCCTCAGTGCCGCCTTTCCCTTTCATGAGCGTGACTTTAGGTGACAGAAATGCATATGGTGCCAACAGGCATCCCTGTCGAGTGCCTCAAAGAACGTTCTCACCAACATCAATAAACCCACTCCTTGTTAGGAGGAGAAATAGCAGGGCTCTTAAGCTTCCAGAAGGATGGATGGCATGGATCTCTGGGGGTGACCTCATTCTGCATCTGCAAGGGCATCTGTGTCGGGCTTGTGTGTGTGTGCGCATCATACAAATCGTTGTTAGATAATGCAGACACACACACACACACGCACACACACACGCACACACACACACACCTGTTACTATGACATGAAAACAACTGAATGGGCTTAAATACTACTTTGTCATACAATACAAACAATATGTCTAATATTTGTCTCTGGTGTCAATTATAGAAGACTCCACACGATTATAGCAGGTCCTTGTCTTTCAGAACATTGCTCCTCTGTCTTTCTTTCGCAACCACCATTTTAGCATTCACGTAAACCAGGTGTTTGACTAATCGTCAACCAATCCCACCATAGAACAATCCCACAAATGTGATGTTTCACCTCATGTAGTCATCACCAAGGGTGATAAGGATTCCTGTTAGTGTTTGCTCTTCAGTGGCATACAGTATGTAGTCATAGCAGGACCAGGATGGAGTGACTGTAGCTCACGTCCCCTCAACATTGAGGGCTGGCCGGTCGTTGGTTGTGTTTTGTAGGACTGAGGGAGAGGGTCTTGGCGAGTACAAAATCAAAGGAGAAGGGGAACAGGCAACCTGATTGTTGTGCACACACACACACACACACACACACACACACACACACACAGTAAAGCAAAGTACAGTGTGTGCCTTTAAAACGAATCCTTCCTCCTCTGCCTCAAAATCAATCGGCCATCCGACATGACTGGAAAGGCTGGAAGCACTCTATTGCTTTCATTGGTCAAAGTATTTCAGTGATGTCAGTGATCATGTCAAAGTGGGGAGGAGCGAAATAAATAGGCATCAATCTGTTGGACCTGAGCTAGACGTCTCTCGCAGAGCAGGAGCATGACGACTGTCTGTCCTGAGGGGCCACTCCTAATCACTGACCGGCAGGGAGTGGAGCGCGTAGAGAAAGGAGAGCGAACAGTCCTATATATCCTTCCCTTCACCACAACACGTTATGCATCAAGAAAAAGCTTTTTCCCCTCTCAATGGACTTGTCCCTTAATCCTTAGCTCCTGAAACCAGTTTAATCTGAACCAAAAAGTCATTAAAACAGTAAAGGGATATCACAAAAGACTTTCAAGCCAATTGGCTTAACGCTAACGTGATTAGATCATTGATCTCCGAGCAAAGCCGCGGGCCTCCAGGTGCGAAATGACTATTTAATGAAATCAGGGAAATCTTGTTACTAGAAAATGACTGATCAAAGTTAAGGCCAGGTGACTGGGGTGGCATTTGGATCCATGTAGCTGGGCAAAGGTATTTATTCTCATCTATCCCCTCTTGACATTAGGGAGAAGGTATAGGGGCTGAAATGGGAGATTGTATTCTAATCCAGTATTAGATACCGTCTACGTCTCTATGCATCTTTAAGAGGGATGGATGGCCATCGAAGGTCTTATCAGCTCCGATAGCAATACCTATAGAATAATACGCAGTCAGACCAAGACGATGTAATAGCATTATGGCTTTGATTAAATGCAAGGACAAGCACCATTTTCATTGTGTTAGTGAAAACGACCCTAAGCCATTTGTTTCTTTACCAACCTGCAGCCTATTCAAAAGGCTGGCTTACTCCCGCTACACCTTGAATTAGGTTGCTTTCGATGTATCATAATACCCAAAATGCACCGCGGCCAACACCTCCTACCCTCATCTCCTTTAATCCTTGACATCCTTGAGAAGATTACAATTGTTCTCTCCTATTTCCCAGAAATAAATGATTGTTTTATCAGTCCTCTTTCCTAATTAATGAGACCAGATGAAATATCACTTAATTTAAAATGTAATTACAGGCCATAATATTTCCTTCATTAGACTGCCTGCTAATGCTATGCAATTTCAATCGTTGATGAATGTTCTGTGTATAAAAACAGGAACATTTATGGCTGGGACCTCCCCAAGAGCACTTTCAGATCAGATTTGATTTCCTTTCCTGGAAATATATCTATAGGCAAAATGCTAGAATAGCCCACATGTACAGTACATCTAACAAACTGCACTTCGCAATTATACAAGATAAAAGGTTAATACAAACTTGCTAACGAATATTAATGACACAAATCACACACAATCTTTGACACTCTTGCCCATTTAATTGCAATGGGCAGAGGCCTCCTCATTTCAATTACCTTTATTGTTGCTAACACTGATGTCCTTCCATTTGGAGTAGCAGAGTTCTGCATAAGCATACTGCATTAGATGAGTATTTAAAACCATTATTATAACCATGACCAAAGTAGTAACTTCTACCCTTAAGTGGGTTTTGCTTATGCAACGGAAATGGTCATTAATTGGGGTAATGATGCTTGCACACCGTTTCACATTTTCGTCTCAATCGTGTGGTTATGGTTTTGCACTGTGCAGAATGGCTTTAGTCCAGGCCAAGGTCGTTAGTAATGTATATCATTATTTCTACCATTTGTTGCCAATTAAAAGGAAGGATTCACCCATTTGGAATGTTTTATTGTTTTTGTCCCTATCTGAGCGATATTCTATTTACTTCTGGGGTTGTTTCATGTTTGGGCTCCCGAGTGGCACAGCGGTCTAAGGCATAGCATCTCAGTGCTTGAGGCTTCACTACAGACCCTGGTTCGATTCCAGGCTGTATCCCAACCAGCTTTGATTGGGGGTCCCATAGGGTGGTGCACAATTGGCCCAGCGTCGTTAGGCTTTGGCTGGGGTAGGCCTTCATTGTAAATAAGAATTTGTTCTTACCTAGTTAAATTAATGTTTTCACGTGTAGTGGAGATATTGCCATTCAAGAAAGACAGAAATTTGGCCGGTATGACGTAGCATTGCAATAAAGCCGCTCTCCCTACACTGAAGGTTAATAGGAATATGATTGTTAGATCAAGAAAATGTTTATCATACATGTCAGATTTCAATACTGGCAGATGTCATAACACGGGAGGTTGTCCTCTCTCGAATGAGCCATTGGTCATATTTTTACGCTATTCCTACCTCGAGAGGGCCCACTGATTTGGCAGTTTGTTGCAAAAAAATCCTGCTGCTGGCTACGTTTTGATGATGGATTTTGAATAATGCAAATATGATAAATTAGATGGCAAATAGCATTTTGCTAATTAATTATAATTAATCATGTTGAAGTCTTCTGAGGTGCAGTCCCTGATAATACTGTCGGTTTGATGCATTGCCCATATGAGGAACAATGCCTGGATCAACCGCTGTCTTCAGGCAGAACTGAGCTCAGACTGTTCCTCAGTTCCAATTTTTTCTTTTTTTTTCTTGAATGTGTCCTCCTCGTTCTGCTCCACAGATGGGATTTCATTTTAATTTACAGTTACCCAGATCCATTCGTCAACTCAACACATGTGGGGGGTGTCTTCTGCTGAGGTGGGCTCCTGAAGTAGACAGTGGGGATAGATGTTGGGAGTCCTGTGTGTGTGTGTGTGTGTGTGTCTGTGTCTGTGGTTGTCTCAAACACTCCTGGAGCAGGACACCGAACAGGTCAATCTAGGCATCACACTGGAACCTTTGTATTGGTGTCTTTGCAGTGTGTGTCTCGGTCCGCCTCATGTGCAGAGTGCGCAGCCTGCCGATGCACTGATCTAAAGCGCTTACTGTGAAGTCTAGCCTTTGTCTCCTTAACTTAGCTCTCTTGCCGTCTTTTTCTCCACTGTCATTCCAGTGGCATGGCTCTGACAAATCCCGTGTGCAGTATCGGTGGGAAAATAGAAAATATTGCATCTCTGATCTCCTGAACGTTCTCTTCTTCATACCCCCAGAGAAAGAGAGCTGCGCACGGCTCCTTAAATGTCTGCCAAGGGTCTGCTGGGTAATTAAGAGGAGAGAGAGAGAGAGAGAGAGAGAGAGAGAGAGAGAGAGAGAGAGAGAGAGAGAGAGAGAGATGATCAGCCAGTGTCAGGTATGGTATCGGGGCAAAACAGTTGAGGATTTATTGTGTGCACGGCTCATGTAATGTGCGTGTACTAATGAACAGCGCAGTGAGAGAGAAGGTTTTGTTTTTTATTTTTGCCCTAGCACTACAAAGCTGATTCAAACAATCAAAGCTTGGTTATGATGAGTTGGTTATATCAGCTGTGTAGTGCTAGGGACAAAATCAAAAATGTGCACCTGGGGATGGTTTAGGAAACCCTGCTGTACACAGCCAAGATGTTTTTTTCCAGACTACTGCATCTAGTATTTATCCAGGCCGGAATCCATCGCAAATTGACATCTGGAACACCTAAACGTATAGGAAAAGGACAAGGAATTGTCTTGGATGGAAACATTTTGTTCTCTAGTGAAAGATCCACAGATGATGCACTGTCAAATACACACATCAAGCATCAAAACTTCAAGGACAACTCAAGATTCCGCTCACAGTATGTGACAAAGCCATAAACACAGCGCATCCAGACGGTACAGAGCCACGGGGAGAACAGCAGCCAGCAGCCTCCTTTGAGTGATCGCATAATGTTGTCTTTGGATCAGCCCGTGGAAGCTATGGCACAGATCATTCATGTTACCGGTGTTGTATACATTAAAAACAAGGGACAGTGATTGGCGGAGGCTCTCCTCGGCAACAGAGGAGAGCCTATTGAAAATGCTTGTGCGACTTAAGACAAGACGGTGATGTCATCAGGCTGGATGGAACATGCATTTCCTCATGCTGTCTGTCTGCCTGCTGTGTGTGTTGACACAGGGTGCAGGATACAAACACATCCGATATGCTGCTGCCTCACCCTTACAGTGCCCTCTAAACTAGACTGGATGGACCACAGACTAGACAGCGAAGCAACGCCATATTCACTGGTGCCGTTTCTATCACAGGTGCAATAAATCCTTGTAATAATGGATATTGATAACTGAGCAGGATTACAACGCAGTTAAACATGTGTTTATGCGTTCATTGAAGGTGTATGATGTGATATCATAGTTATTCTGTCATCATTGTTATTATCAGATTTTTCATGTGTTGCTGTTTAAAAGGCCTGTAGGATGGTGGGTTTTTGCCCCAATGCCCAACGTTACATTCTGGGATTAGTTGCTGTATACTGCAACTCAGTGAGCTATACATGTAAATACGTTTTTGCATGTGTGCGGCCTGTGCTCTTTCTCCCCACTCCCTCCTACTTGCACAATATGCACAGTACCTCAAGCAGAGAGGGTCACTCCAAAGCGTGGCCCCACACTCTGAGCACTGATTTCATGCACAGGACAAGAGAGTGTGTGTGTGCCTCACAATATCAAGAGGACAGGCCAGTCAGCCTACATGACTTAAATACAGTCTTCTGCGGCTCCCTTTACAAAAGCCAACGTCTCCCAAAAAAATGGCTGCAACTTGCGTCAGTGTTCTCAAAGCAGTGGTGGCGTGTTCGTCTGGTTAGGGACGAGTTGTCTTTAACAATGTACCTCTTTAAGTCCCCGGGCCCTGTGTTGCTTCTGCTGCTAGCTCTTGGCATAGGACTTCTTGACAAAAAGGACAGTGGGGATGGTCAGTGAGGCCAATAAAACATTTTGCTTTTCATCCCAGGGCCTGCCACAAGCTGTCATGGCTGCATAAAAAAAAATGGAGAAGTCGCTCTCTGGCCTGGGCCACGCCGTAAAGTGTGTCGTAAATGTAAATGTTTTTACAAGTCTTGGTAGAAATGTTGAGAAATGTTACTGGTGTTATTGCTATCATTATGTATACATGCCTAGCATTTATGCTAGCACTTCGTCTTGACATAGGCGTCAGAATAGACCATTCATAGAAACACCAGCTGTGACAAGGACAGTGACAGTTCTTCTGGCGGTAGTGGACCACCGATTGGTGGGACTTGTTGATTTGTGGCGCCACATTCCAGTAATAGAGTCGTTGATTGTTGAAAAACAGCTTGACTTGATGCAGGTGCAGTTGTCCCCATCCAGTCCCATCCGACGGCCATGTCTGGTGATTTGCAGGAACCCATTTGACAGTGATGCTTCATCCTTCACTTTCATTGTATCATAAAGCACTCTGGTGCTGGTGCTAGTGGTGCTAGTGGTTAGGCTTTGTCATCATTATGGTGTCAGTGGGACCAGGGGGAGTTAGGTGAAACCGGAGCTAGTCACCCATGTCTCAGCCTGGTGGAATTAGATCATCTGGCCATACGTCTTCATGTGATGTTCCCAAAGACACCCTGGACAATGTGACACACAGCAAGGGCAGTCGAAACTGTCTAGTGCCAACAGCTAGCAATAAGCTTCTAATATTAACTGACATCAACCTATGATGCTTAAAAGGGACCATGTCGCACCATATGAGATCTCTGCAAGTGAAGCGCTATGTCTGGATCTATGTTTATTCAAGGCAAAAAGCAAACAAAAATACTGTTCTCGGCTATAAATGTTCTGCGAATTACATGGGCTCTTTGATTTATGCAATGAAATGTTGACACTGGGGTTTCTGGGTCTGTTTGCCAGTGCCAGATTTGGTCAGCTGACTACTCAAATAGAAGCTGCCTCACCTGAGAATGAACCTGATATGACCGTGCTTGGGCTGCAGCGTCTCTCAGATTTCTCAGACAGGAAGGGGGGGGGGGGTGTTAAGGTACTGCAGACTGCAGACTGTGTCTCTGCCTGTGAGCTGGTGGGAGGTTACACACTGATCTCAGCTCAGTTTGCCGGGAAGGCGGGCGGCGGGGCGATGATGTAATGTCGTGCACTGACTACTCAACAGCGCTCGCTCAGATCTTATCAGGCTCCCTCGGAGACGGAGCCAGAACAGTCTGCGTCATGAAGCACCTTCATCATCATCCTCATCTGCATGGTTATTCATAGGACTGTGTATTCGTATAATAGTATATGTATTCTTGGTGTTTGAATTGTGCCATTTTGATCTGATTAAGTCTGATGCAGTGCGCTACATGGGGTGAACTATAGTTCACAGAAGGTGGGTGCTCCTAAATGTACTCAGCATATAGCTCACTTCTAGTATGTTTGAAGGAATCACCATCTACTACCATATGAATCAGTTCTCGTGCTTTCATAGGATTATAACTAGATAAGAGAGCGGATATAACTTCAGAAAGATAGGTTGGACAGTTTAACGGCACATCGCACATTCCTATCCATTCACCTTGTATAATGTAGAAATTACCAAATTAATGAATTGCTTTTTACAACATCTGCAATGGGTCCCATCAACTTACACTACACTCTCCCTCCACTCCTCTAGTGCCATGCAGTCATTTCAGAGAAATCATACGATCCCAGTCCTTTTGTAATGGAGGGGTGACCACATTATACTGTGGGTTTTATGCCATGTAATTAAAGAGATCACTGGTTTATGTCCTGGGCAGGCGTGGACCCCTCTGATTCACAGCCCTATAGGCAGTAAAGTCTTGGTCATACTTTTTACAACTCTTATACTTTCATTGTACTTATACTCTGTTTAACGGCTAAAGGAGGTACAAACGTTACTGAATCTACTTAAGGTGTAAAGACAGAGTATTGTTATGCGGAAGGGAAACCTGGTAGGTAGGGTTCTTTGGCTAGGGAAAAAATGCCAGGCCCTATAGTTCTAGGCTTTAAATAGGGCCCAGGGCTTTTCCTGGTCAGGTCATGTGGTCAGGAAAACTCCCTTGGTCCGACTCATGGTAATGGTCTGTGCGTATTGAAGTGCAAAGTACAACAATGGGGACACACCTGACTCACAGCCTGGTTATTTCACTGGCCTAGCCTAGCACACTGTCACTGAACCCACTGACCCTGTGGTCATGTGTGTGTCAGAGAGAGAAAGCCAGAGTCAGAGAGAGTGAGCGAGAGGGAGATGAGTCAGAGGAACACTTGTCAGGTGATGTCATCCTCGGTGATCGCTGATGACTGGTCCCAGCTGTTTCAGTGCAGCGAGACACATGCTAGCGCACCTGTCTGAGGCTCAACTCATTGTACACCACAGTACAGTACCTCCAGTGAGACTACTCTCATAAGGCCCACTGATAAGACAGGGGAGTTCAAATGGGCACAGTGTGGCTTTAACAGAGCATGCCATGGTAACTGGACAAAAAGTATGCCATCGTAAGAGGGCCAAAGAAGCAGCCCACTAGTTACACAAAATTGTCTCAACTGAACAGACCTCTTTTCAGAGTACAGCATGTTTAGATTAGTGTCCTTTCACAAAGCATTATTTCCTGAAAGGCAGATCCTTAGTTTGATACTAAAGTATGGAAGGTGTAACACGTTTTCGAGAGATGCCTGTGGGATAATACCGTGACTGCATTTGTATGACTACATTAGTGACACATACAGCTAGGTCATTGTGATTATGCTCAGATGCAGTCACCCACGATGCCATCCCCATCATAATATCACTCAGATAAGTCACTTTACACTAGGAAACAGTCCAGGTTGATGTTATGCATTGCTTTATTGTAATAGAATTGTGGGTGGGGGGATTGAAAAAAAAAGTGGCATCCTGCAGAGTTGGGAATTCATTTCAGAACATTGAGTAAAGATACAGTTCGCTTGTACAGTACACTCAGTTCCTTCTCAGTGGTCAGATGCAGACAGTACAACAAGGCAAAAGCTTTTCGCATATTAAATCAAGAGCCATTTCACAGTAATAGCTGTACTTTGTAATGGCCATCGCAGCGGAATAACTCTGATTTATTCCGTCCAGCAATCAATATCTTTGAGGGTTAAGATTGATGAGCATTAAGTAGCACTATTAACTGTAGGGAGAAAAGTGTCTGAATCTGAATCCCACCACCCGGCTACACACTCAAAGTAATCATGTGAAAAGGGAACAATTTGACAGCCCAATTCACAAATACTGTAGATGGTAACTGCGGACACATTTTCTTAATGAATATGTGAATGACTCAGTGCATTGATTTCTATTGTGTGGATAAAATGGGAAATGTGCTAGCAGGACTGTCTGGTTGTCCGGGTTTTCAGTCTTCATTGATGTTTAATTTGTGAAAATGTTGCATATGCTGAAACCAGCAGATTGTATATATAATATTATAAATATGACCCTTTCAGAAGTGGCCGTTTTAGTAGGGGGATCATTTCAAACTGTCCTTCATCATATTAGCACAGACTTTTAATTGACTACCAATAAGGCTTCAACTGAGTTTGCACATCACAGCAATATTCCCTGATTGGTTCTCGACATATTAAAACATCAGCATTTGAGATGAAGGGTCTGATTTACAGAACTAGAGAGGTATAAGAGTGAGTCCCCTATAGATTGCATAAAGACATCTAAGTGACATACAGTATATACGACAGACTCTCCTTATGAAATGTTATTGGAGTGTAACAGTATGCTGTGATGTCTTGCATTTTCACTGTACTTTGGCTGCTTGCCTTTTTTTACTTCAGGGCTTATTGTACAGGCATGAGCCAACAAAAGTGGGAGTCTTTCTTGTATTTCATGCACACTCTGACATTAATCAAGTGTAAGCTAAATAGCATCCCAAAACTTTTCTAAAAACAGCTGCAAAAGCTCTGCACAACACTTGCCTCCAGTTCTGAATCCCCTATAAACCACTTCTAGTGGTGAAAATATTTCCTGGACGGTCAGCAGTAGTTTATCACTGGACTGCATCATTAAGAAGCGGATCCAGCTCTAAAGTATGCAGACTCTAACTCCTGCAGTGCACCTTAAGGCCTTGGAGACTGACATTCCTGTGCACAAAGGTACATTATGGCAGAGAATGACAGGCCTAAGTCCTCTCTGAGGGGTTTAAGACAGAGAATGAGAAAGATGATAAATTGCATGGTGAGTGGGGCTGAGTGCATGGTCGGAAGGGCCTCTCCTACCAAAGAGCACCATCTGCTGTAAGTTTGGGCAATTCCTTCTAGTGCACTGCTGACACGCTCACATGTTATTAAAGGGCCATGCTGGGAATAGATCACACTGTTGTTATGGCCTCACTGATGGAAGAGAGAGAGAGAGCTCTGGACTGAGATGTATGGTGTGTAGGTACGCAGTAAATAGGTCTTCGTTCAAAAAAATAAAAAAAATGGTTTTCTTTTTTAAATACTCCCTCTGTTACATTGATTAAAATGGTCCTGATAATGTTTTTAGCATGTTTTCTGAATAGTGCTATTGTTATAATGATTTTTTACCCCTCACGTAATAAACTGGGTGGTGTGTGGTTTCAGGGATTAGGAAACACAAATACTGTTTATGTGGTGGAGAGATTGGTAGACCAAACACATTTCCCTTCAATAATGGTCACTTCTGATTCAAAGTAAAAGTAGCAATGTGAGATGAAAGGCAGTAACTTGTCAATGTAGGAGTTCAGTGTGAGCTCTCTCCCTCCCTCAATGTAGAGCAGTGGTCTCCCCCTGCAGTAAGTGCTTGCCTTGTAGCGGGCAATATTAAATCCTCTGAACCACGTGTGCTACGAGAGTGAAGAAACAGGATAGCTAGGGGGCGAGATGCCCCGCCTAGTGCCGGTATCAAATGGCCATGTCTGTCCTCTTAAAACAATGAGCTGTTTATGGTCAATTTTAGCAAGCTAAAGTACCTCTGAAGGCTGAATTCTCCTGAAACCCCATACCGCTTGGAGCAACAGAGAACAGAAAGTACAAGGCAGGCTAGACTCAATACAACAACACATATGCATTCTACCATGTCCATCTGGGCCCTTCGGCACACAACCACATAAAACACAAGACTGTCTTGGCCCGCAATCATCTGCGGCTGGACACGACAGTACACTGCGGTGAGGTGAAATGATACCCGTAGTTCCTTCGTTCCCCCCTCTAGTAAACTAGGTTTATCCAAAGACTGATAGACATTCTGTGGTGACTAGGCCATTAGTGCATCCCCTGGGTTCAGAGGAATTACTTATTTCTAGGATGAGGTTTTGGGTCAATATCAAAGCCAAGGCGCCCTGTCATCTCCTATTGCATTCTGGGGGCCCCAAAGCAGCCTAATTGTCAATAAGAAGAGGTGGTATTGACACCTGTGACACCCTGCTGGTATTTTGTTCAGCTGCAGAGGGCCAGGATCTGTCTCAGAGAGTGACTGGCCATGCCAATAATAAAACTGTTGCAATTTATGAAATGCCAGAACCATCAAAGCACTGGTCAATGATGTCCATAGTCCTCCCATACAGCTTTGTGGGAATGGATTCCCATAGCCAGTATTCTTGAGGATCTCTGGGAAGAGGTGAATGCATGAAAGGGAATCTGTGTTCAAGGCGTGTCCAGTTAGAGACACATTTTCAATAGGATTTGTGTCAATCAGATTGGATGACTGGAAAGTGATGAGACCTCGTTGGCCCAACACACTTGTGTGTCAATCAATGGAAGATGGGCCAGGAGATGAGTGTCGATAAGGGCGAAACCCAAGGTGGATGTTGGTCAGCTGAACAACATTTCAGCACAAGTCATTTTATCACCAACAGTCAGGGGATGTACAGTACATAGGATGGATATAAGATAGCAAGGTAAAGGAAGACGAGTATTGAAAAGATGATCTATTCTAGACAGCTCTTGCCCAGAGGGAGCAAACTGAAGTAGGCTGCATTAGCGCACATCAATGCCAGAGTATAAGGCCTTGGACTATTGGATAGGCATTATGTAGAGATATACCCTCCGGTGACTCGGAATCACTTTAGAAGGTTATACTCCTCTTCAAGAAAACAAGCGCTCCCATTATATATTGAGAAGACAAATATTATCAAAATAAGTAGTGTGTCATAGCTGCATTATGTATGCTTTACAGCTTGACCTCTGGATAACAAATGCAAAAAGGCTCCAAATGTCCATTATATGGATTTCCAGGCTAGGCAACCTGACACAGTACATCCACGGGGAGACCTGACCTCAACCTCATGCTGACGCTGTAGTTACCAGCATCACTGTCTTTATGAAAACACAGGCAGAAACGGTGACAGTAACACAAAAAGAATCCCTGGAATGGGGGAGAACACTTAGGGGCATGATAAATATGTAACGTCATTTCCAAAACTGAGCATTGCATCGTGTTGTAATTTGTTGACGTGGCAACGGGGTGAGGACAAATATATAAATAAAGCTTGGTGGAAAAGTGCAAGCTGCTGTTCCGTGTGTAAGTAGTGTTCGCTCACTGTTTGAATGCTGTTGAATGTATACTTAACTACTCACAGCTCAAATGTATACTTTAGCCTGAAGGTGTACAGTAGGCTGTACAAATACTACTTCTGCTTGATGTGTCATCTTTTCATCTACTGACTGCATATGTGATGTACTGACTCAAACCGAACCGCTCCTAAACTGTTTCATATGTTTTGCATTTTCTAACCTATACTGAGTATACCAAACGCCTTCCTAATATTGAGTTGCCCCCCCCCCCCCCCCCCCCCCCCCCTCTTTTGCCCTCAGAACAGCCTCAGTTTGTCGGGGCATGGACTCTACAAGGTGTCGAAAGCCTCCCACAAGAATGCTGGCCCATGTTGATTCCAATGCTTCCCACAGTTCTATCAAGTTGGCTGGATGTCCTTTGGGTGGTGGACCATTCTTGATACACACGGAAACTGTTGAGCGGAACAAACCCAGCAGCTTTGCTGTTCTTGACACAAACCGGTGCGCCTGGCACCTACTACCATACCCCATTCAAAGGCACTTACATATTTTGTCTTGCCATTCACCCTCTGAATGGCACACATACACAATCCATGTCTCAATTGTCTCATGGCTTAAAAATCCTTTGTTAACCTGTCTCCTCCCCTTCATCGACACTGATTGAAGTGGATTTAGCACGTGACATCAATAAGGAATACTAGCTTTCATCCTGGATTTACCTGCACAGTCTATGTCGTGGAAATAGCAGGTGTTCTTAATGTTTTGTATATTCAGTGCAGGAAAACATTATCCCACATACACATCCCACCTAGGAAAAGTGTTACATTTATTTTAAATAATGTGCGTTTATAAATAAATAATGAAGAGTGATGAATAAATCCAAGACACCATGCAGAAAGTAATCAATGAATTAACCTGAGATTCAATACTAAACCAGCTTTTGGTCGACGGTGAGCACTCGTTTGGTTTAATTGCAACAGTGTTGGGTGTACAACCTGCAGGCAGACAATTGATAGTAGCCATTAGTGAATGATTAGGTGGACAGAGATAAACTATATTCCATTGATTTGGCCGGCTTACATTTCCAACTTTTGCCGGGGAATTAATACATTTTGTTGGAGATCTATAATGCATGACTTTATATTCATAATTTCCATGAGTGAAGCTTCTGGCTCTCTGCATTCTGTCATGTATAAAGAGAGCTGGCAGCTTGTCGATGTCAAACATTCTACACTGTATATGTCGTGTGCCAAATCATAAATAGTTGTTTATTCATCAAAACACAGCATCATTTAAATGTTTGGTGTGGGGATTTATAATGAGAGTGACATTTTAAAAGGCGAGATTTCAAACCCTTCGTATGGCATTTGAGACATGTTGAAGCCTTCATCATGTCAAAGCGGTTCTTTATAATTTCCATTTGTTGGAGAATATTGTCACTTGAGCCATCTGAACCAAGTCTAATTTGATTACTTGAAGTGTGTTGGAGAGGCTATTTCGTGTGTGATAGGAGATCCATGCCCTCTGGTTTAGCTATACATTGAGAAGCATTGATAGACTGGAGAAAAAACTACATTTTTCTAGAATTTCCCTGGATGCGATTTAATACAACTGTCTGTTTTGAGGCTTGAGATATGTTAACAATTCAATTTTCAGGATATATTTTAAGGGCATATTTTGCACCATACTTTGTCAAATGCATTGTATGATCACTTTCTATATCTAACTCTCATCTATCTTGAACAAGCCCTTGTTCCCATGTTCTTGAGGACACAGAAGCCTGTAATCAAATTGAGGAGAACTGGGCGCTTGGTGTCTCAACCCTAATTCATGCGCTTGCAGTGGTGACCTTTGACATTTTAACACAACTGGTTCGGGTTTGGATCCATTTATTTACCTTAGTCAGACATAAGTCAGATGAGGGGATTTTGCCTATAAGGAAATAATTCATGGAACGTTCAACATAAATAAAAGCAAAATTACATTGTAAACATCTGATGGCCATCTTTTAGGAAGTCTCAGTGACAAGAATCTACCGTTAAGACAGACCAGTATTGATCGCAGAACATGTATTTTGCTGCATGTATTACCTGTGATTTCATGTACTGCTTTCAAATAGGATTCACGGTATGTTGCCTGTAAAAACAAGTGGGCAAAGTTTTACGATGCGTATGATCCCCTTTCAAACAGCCCCAATTCTACGTCTTTCTCGTCGGCATTTGCCTTTTATAAGGCAATTGCTTTAGCCAGCAAGGAGCCAGACCCAAATTTGACTCTGTTGTTGTGACGGTTGTCGTGGTAACCTGACATGACAGCAGCAAATTGTTTTAAATTCCTCAGCCAGAATTTGATTTGATTTTTCACATTCACAACAGTAAGTTAGCGGCAGTAATTTTATGAGCTGGCTTGACAGCTAGTTTAAGTTAGCTATCAAGCTAGAAACAATTCACCATTTGGACCAGGCTGCTGCATGCAGACTGCCATTATGTTTGGACTTTTTTATAACGACAAGGACAAGTTTGATGTCGGACAACAATAATAGAATGTTTGTGCCAAAGCCGGTTATGTGTGTGGTTGCGTGCCGGCAAAACGTCTTGGTTCGAAAGGTAATATATTCAAGTCAATGAAATCAATGCATTCGCAGTAAAGTCAGAAAGAATGGTTTTACTGAAAGGAAGACCATCCTGTGAGGGTGTCCATGCAATATGTTCTATTCCACATATGACAACATTACGTGGGGTTAGAGGCGAAAAGGATAAGGGCCGAACCTGAACGACTCTTTATTATAATCCTTATGACAAAAGCAGAAAGCAGACCACTCTTTACTTGGCTCTTTTCCTTATCTGCCTTTCTGCTAATCTCTAACTATGTCTCAGGAGGGTTACCCAACGGAGGCTTGACACATATCCGTTTCCAGGGAAAACCTTCTTTGTTTAAACACTCAAGGCTCAAGACACTCCACTTAAAAACACGTTTTCGAACATAACCATAATCCTGTACGAGTTTACAAGTTAATCATTTTAAAAGTACCCGTTTCCTTACTTTCTATACAACACGACCTCTGTACTCGTTATGACTCTTGAACTGCTGCTACAGCCATGAGGTCTCGTGTTGACTCTTGAACTGCTGCTACAGCCACGAGGTCTCGTGTTGACTCTTGAACTGCTGCTATAGCCACGAGGTCTCGTGTTGACTCTTGAACTGCTGCTACAGCCACGAGGTCTCGTGTTGACTCTTGAACTGCTGCTACAGCCACGAGGTCTCGTGTTGACTCTTGAACTGCTGCTATAGCCACGAGGTCTCGTGTTGACTCTTGAACTGCTGCTACAGCCATGAGGTCTCGTGTTGACTCTTGAACTGCTGCTACAGCCACGAGGTCTCGTGTTGACTCTTGAACTGCTGCTATAGCCACGAGGTCTCGTGTTGACTCTTGAACTGCTGCTATAGCCACGAGGTCTCGTGTTGACTCTTGAACTGCCACTACAGCCACGTGCTGCTCAACCGCTAGCGGGACCCCCTAACTCCCTCCCTTCCGTTCCAAAAAACAGAACCCTTTTCTGGGCCTCCAAAATGTTTGCAGTTTCCTATTCTATCCACTCATCTAAGGAGGTTACAGCTGTTCGTTGACTGCCAACAGTTTCCATTGCTCATCACTGTTTAACTCTCCGTCTCTCCTGGAGTCCATTACCAGGTCTAACTTCACAAGCTTTATTAGCCCCCTGACCTCAAGCAACGTTCTGTATGAATGCTGAATGGGCTCTTCTGCAGTCCGCAGCCGATCGTTCTGCAGTCAGCAGCCGGTCATTCTGCAGTCAGCAGCCGGTCATTCTGCAGTCCGCAGCCGATCGTTCTGCAGTCAGCAGCCGGTCGTTCTGCAGTCAGCAGCCGGTCATTCTGCAGTCCGCAGCCGGTCGTTCTGCAGTCAGCAGCCGATCGTTCTGCAGTCAGCAGCCGATCGTTCTGCAGTCAGCAGCCGGTCGTTCTGCAGTCAGCAGCCGGTCGTTCTGCAGTCAGCAGCCGATCGTTCTGCAGTCAGCAGCCGGTCGTTCTGCAGTCAGCAGCCGATCGTTCTGCAGTCAGCAGCCGGTCGTTCTGCAGTCAGCAGCCGATCGTTCTGCAGTCAGCAGCCGGTCGTTCTGCAGTCAGCAGCCGATCGTTCTGCAGTCAGCAGCCGGTCATTCTGCAGTCAGCAGCCGGTCATTCTGCAGTCAGCAGCCGATCATTCTGCAGTCAGCAGCCGATCGTTCTGCAGTCCGCAGCCGGTCATTCTGCAGTCGTTTTTTTCTTGTATGTCTAAAAGGTCCAATGTCAGATATGTCAGAATCACGGAGAGGACAGAAGATGAATTATTTGTTTATACAAGTCAATTGTTTATGGACTGTCTAGACAGTGTTACCTCAGACATGTCCAGACAGTGGTGGAAAAATAATAAGGGTGCAGAATAGGAGTGTTGGCTTTAGAGTTCTCAAGGAAATGCTCACCGAGAAAAGTCTGTTCGAGGTGGATTGAGTAGTTGTATTTGTCAATTCAATTCCCTCTAACAGCAAAAAGTTCAACTGTATCAACAATTTAGAATTGTGGAGTTTGCAGTGTCAATTCTTACCATACAGCTATGTCAGCCTGGTCTCAAAGTCTAGACGTAATACAGTAAATGTAAATCCAAGACATTAATCAAATTAGTATGATATGTTCTGTTTGCTCTGCTTACACAAGACCAAATGTTACTTTTTGCAAAAATGAAAGAAGGGTGGTTGGGTAGGCTAACCCTTCCCCTAACCTTAACCCTAACCCCTAGCTTAGCTAACGTTTGCCACCTAGATAACATTAGCGTTATCCACCTAGCAACCTAGCTCATGTTAGCCACAGCAAATTGAAATTCATAACAGATCATACATTGTGCAAATTTGGAACGCATTGTACGATGGCAATTCCTAACATATTGTACGAATTGCAATTGGTAACATGTCATACACATTTGAATTCATAACATGTCATATGAAATGGATGATGGACATTCACAAATGAATACATAGCATATGAAACATAACATATCATGCTAACTGGATTTACTTTTACTATGTTACATCTACCCCTCAGTCCAGGTTGGCTATCTGTACAGTCGATACTCAAGGGGAAAAGAAGGACACAGAGTTATTTTCTGTGGCTATAGGAAAGGATGACTTCGCAACCATGTTTTGCCAGCCAGGGAACTATCTCAGCAAGGACCGGCAGCTAGGGACTATCTAGGGACACTGCAAGGCTAGATCCCAATGGACTCTCCAGGAACTGCTGGGAGATGGATGGTAAGTGGTAACGGAGGGGAGAGGGGTATAGTGTGAGGGGCTGGAGGAGATGTGGAAAGTATGGGCTACTGACATGTTTTCAAATGGTATCAAGAATATGCATATCCTTGCTTCAGGTCCTGAGCAGTTAGATTTGGGTGTGTCATTTTAGGTTAAAATGGGGAAAAAAAGGGTCCAATCCTTAAGCGGCTAAGAGATGTCACAGGTAGAAGGCGATATCATGGCTGTCACTCTATTAACATAATTGAGAGAGGGACACAGCAACTTTTACCACAGAAACAAATTGGCAGGTAAAGAGTCACATACAGTATGCCCCTACTAGAACGAACTGTGTGTGAGCATACTGTCAACGTCTCAATGTGTTAGCACATTGACACTGTATCTGTTCTGTGTCTCAAATAACATGTAACATTCCAGACCAGAATGTCAGCCTGCTCTGACGAACACGTTTTCAATGAGTGATTGTGTAGGCCTAGTTGTGCTGTTAAAATCACTCCGGTCGCTGGTCAATAGCTTTTTCACTCTGACCTCCTGAGTCGTTTTGCTTGTTTCCGTTACAAGGTAATTATTACCATGCATAATGCGTTTGGTTCTAATCTTCCCTGTCATGAATTAATCACACAGAGAGATCTGCATTATGCAGTCTGGATTATGCATCTTTAAAGAGGTTATGGAGAGACGAGGGCTGCGGCGGCGGTCTACAGTATTTTTGTTTCACACGATAGGCTTATTAATCACAGTAATGAATCATGAGACAGTTAGCAGAACATTGGAATCAGAAGGAAACAAGCGCAAGCGATAAACTCAGGGATAATGTCTTCCTTCTCAGCCTAGCAATGGCAGCCGGTGTGTTGATGTCAAACATGGAAGAGTTTGCCTTTCAATTTTTGCTCACTCGTTTGTCTGTTTGTTTCTTTATCTTTATCCTGGTTGTTTATTTGTTTGTTGGTTCATTTGATGACTGGCTTCACATTATGATAAATGCTAGTTGTGTAACTCCGTAATTACATTGTAATTGAGGAGCAAATAGACTTGTACATTTTGCAGTAGTGGTCTACAATGGAGAAGAGAGTGTGGAGCTATTGACGTGCAGTGTATAATTAAGCAATACGGCCCAAGGTACATGGCCAATATACCACGGCTAAGGGCTGTTCTTACACAAAGCGCAACGAGGATTGCCTGGATTACAGCCCTTATCTGTGGCAAATTGGCAATATACCACAAACCCCCGAGGTGTCTTATTGCTGTTATAAACTGGTTGTCAACGTAATTAGAGCAGTAAAAATACATGTTTTGTCATACCCGCGATATACGGTCTGATGAACCATGGCTGTCAGCCAATCAGCATTCAGGGCTCAAACCACCCGGTTTATAATTACAAACACCCAGCTAACTACTCTGTTCCTGTGACGTGATCAATTGAACAAAGTAGCTAAGATGACAGTAGAAATACACTCAATACAGTTGTTGTGTAGGCACAAACTTACCCCCAGCCTTTACCCTGAACTGAACCAATCACATGTATTGCCTCATCTTTAGCAATCATTTATTTCTTTTGAAAAACTCCAATATACACAATTAAGGGACATCAACAGATCCCCCAAGCAGGAGATCTACATCCTTTACCTTGGGGTATACTGTTTAATACACATATCTCTTTTAACTCGCTCGCATAGCTTTGGTAGCATATGCCTATGTGGTCACTTAGCTACCACTGGACTTTAATGGATGCGCTGTCCTCAACTCTTACCATCAAATTCTCCCCTGGATTTAGCTCGGGGACATACATTACAAACTGCATGTGCAGATTGTGCAGGGAGAACACGGGCAAACAACTACATAATTGAGGCAATATATCAAGAGCTTAGAAAATATCCCCAACGCTCTCTCATTGTCTTGACGATTGAATTCAATTATGGATTCCTAGACCAATACTGTAAGTATCTCAGCTCTGTCAATAACGATACATTTACACTGCTATTTAAAGTTTCTTCAGAAGTTTCATTTACCAAATAGGGATTCTATGTGCTCAGAAACATAATCAAGACTGTAATAAAAAGGGATGCATTTCTGTCTTTACATTAGTCAGAGTCTCTCAGACTTTACAGTTGCATTCTAGAAAAGTGAAAGGCCTCCAGTATTCTTTAAAAAGGGACATTTACAACAAATAGACATATAGCCACTTCTGAAAAGCCTTTACAACAAAACACGCTAAATCCTGATGTAGAACTCTACAGTAGGGATGGCACGAAGGGAGGCATAGGGAAAGCTTAATAGTTTGGGGCCCACATGCTGTTCCCACAGCCGGTGTCTCATTTCTGTACAGTAGATAATTACAGTATTAATCTTCAGCTAGCTCCCCTGCTTGCTGGCCAGTCTCCGCCTTATTAGCCCTCCCATGCCCACCTGAGATTTTGTCCCTTTTTTTTGTCCGCACACTGAGGTAGCCCAATCAGTGTTGCCATTGTTTATTGCAATAAGTCGCTCTAACGAACAAATGACCTGCCACATGGAGCACTAAGGGCTTGGTGTTAAACTCTGGTTATAAAAACCTCTTCCAACTCTGTTGATTTACTGGCAACATTTGATTGTACCCTCGGGGCAGGGGGCCTGCTAGGCCCCGACAGAGCTCTTACTATTTTACAGTCCTTATTACACCAAACAAATAAATCTTCTAACCATTAATTCACTGGGCTTTGCCCTCTTCCTGACTGTTACAGATAGGGCACCAGAAGAAAAAAAATTGATTCATATTGGGCGCCCTTCGGCTCGTTGGGCGCATTGTTTCTCCCATTGCCCTTTTTACATTAGATTAAGTCAGCACAGACAACTCTTGAGTGTTCTGGGAAGATTTTATTATAGCCAGAGCAAATGCATGAGGAAATGATTTGAGCGGGTTATCCTGTTTTTGCAAGCGATGGTCATTATTTCAATATCCTGCGAGGCTCTTTTATGAGGCCCCTGCGGCGCGCGCTGGCTACGTCTCCTGTATTTAGGGAGCTGAGACATTGCACCTCATGCTTAACACAAGCCAACCTCGGGATTGGAGGAGAGAGGGGTTTTTTTATAAGGGGAGGAAAGTGTAGAAACCCTCACAAGACCTGACATATGGTACTGGAGAGCGGTGCTGCAGAGGCCTCTGACCGAAGCCTAAATCATCTGTACATTCAGACCGCAGATGGTAATTTGAAAACAAGGCACCACCCTTGTAAAATGTTAATAAGGGTGCTGTCCAATTAAATCTGCACCAGCCGTTGATGATTCCCAACATTAGCCAAGGAATATCTGGGTTTGATGAGAACCTTTTCTCATCTACTCCATAAAAGAAATTCACTGAAATATTATGGCATGTCCCCTGTGTATCGTGAAATGGCCGATGTCCTGTTATTTATTGGAATGACACACACTGAGGTTATGTAGACGTACACTCATTCCCCATTCCCATTACAGCACAAAGCTAAACATATAGCTAGCAGCAAAAAAATTTGCATTGGTCCCTAGATCCTCAAAAACTTTTACAGCTGCACCATCGAGAGCATCCTAACCGGTTGCATCAACGCCTGGTATGGCAACTGTTCAGCATCCGACCATAAGATGCTACAGAGGGTAGTGCGTGCGGCCCAGTACATCAGTGGAGCCAGGCTTCCTCCCATCCAGGACCTACAGTATATACTAGGCGGTGTCAGAGGAAGGCCCAAAAAATTGTCAGACTCCAGGCACCCAAGTTATAGACTGGTCTACCCCCAAGCCATGAGACTGCTGAACAATTTAATCAAATGGCCACCCAGAATATCTGCTGCTACTCACTGTTTATTATGTAGACATAGTCACTTTACCTCTATATACATGTACAAATTACCTAACCTATATCCCCGCATTTTGACTCGGTACTGGTACCCCCTATATATAGACTCATTATTGTTATTTTATTGCGTTACTATTTCCATTTTGTCATTTTTAATTTAGTTAATTTAGTAAACATTTTCTTAACTCTATTTTCTTAAAACTGCATTGTTGGTTAAGTGCTTGTAAGCATTTCACGAATAAAGTCTATCTATACCTGTTGTATTTGGCGCATGTGACAAATACAATTTAATTTGATTTGATAGTCATTAACAAACAGCCTGCAACAGCATCAGATGAACATTACCAGTACCAGTGCTTATTCCTGGCCACCATGTTTACTTAGTTTTGAAGCGCTACCATCCCCTTTCTTGTAGCCTGACGTAACATAGGTTCAAATGAGTTTTTTCCAGCCCACTGCTATCCCAGCGGATCCGAGGTAATTGTGATCACATGCCGAGCACGAAGCTTCACACGCTGGCGGTCCATTGTCGGAATCTTCAGAGAGTTATGTCATCCTCAGAAGACGACTGATAGGACTCGGGATTGCCAAGACCCCCTAACCTCAGAGACTGGCTTAGATTATACAGCTGGGCCAACAAGCAAGGCAGGACGACATAGGAAGGCATGTCTGTGGTGTAGCACTGCCTTCAGAACTCGTCTTGATGTTTTCACCCGCGCAGGGCCACAGCAGCAGTGGTGGAGGCTCTTTTTTTCCACGTTGGCCGCATTGGTCACAGCAGGGTCATTTTTTTTTATAGGAAAGACGACTGACTTTGAACATTGAAGATCTGAAAGCATTACAGCAGAAGAGCATGTGTGTGCCTAGGAGGTGTACTGTAGCTACATGGGTCGGTGCCCATACTACCCTCACACATGGCTGTACTTGTTGAGGTTATGAATATGTGATTACCCAATGCTCAAAGACGTCCTCTATGGAGGACCAGTAATGACAGCCAATCAAGGTTCAACGCACAGACCATCAGGGGCACAGAGATTTGTGTGCGTGCGTGCCCACATACGTGCCCACGTGCCTGAACATATGTGTGCACGTGTGCAGTGAGTGGCAGCCAAGATGTGTGATATCAATCAAATCAAATCAAATGTTATTTGTCATATGCGCCGAATACAACAAGTGCAGACCTTACTGTGAAATGCTTACTTACGAACCGTTTCCCAACAATGCAGAGTTAAAAAGTAAGACGATATTGAGGTAATTGTGGTAATATGTACACTGAACAAAAATATAAATGCAACATGCAACAATTTCAAAGATTTTACTGGGTAACAGTACATAAAAGGAAATCAGGCAATTACATTAAATGAATTGTGCCCTAACTATGGATTGCATATGACTGGGAAGACGGATGCATCTGTTGGTCACAGATACCTTAAAAAAAAGTTGGGGCATGGATCAGAAAACCAGTCAGTATCTGGTGTGACCACCATTTGCCTCATGGAGCGCGACACATAGAGTTGATTGTGGCCTGTGGAATGTTGTCCCACTCTTCTTCAATGGATGTGCGAAGTTGCTGGATATTGGCGGGAACTGGAACGTGCTGTCGTACACGTCGATCCAGAGCATCCCACACATGCTCAATGTGTGGCAGGCCATGGAAGAACTGTGACATTTTCAGCTTCCATGAATTGTGTACATACCCTGAAACATGAGGTGATGGCGGCGGATGAATGGCACGACAATGGGCCTAATGATTTCGTCACGGTATATCTGTGCAATCAAATTACCATCAATAAAATGCAATTGTCTGTAGCTTATGTCTGTCCATACCATAACCCCACCGCCACCATGGGGCACTCTGCTCACAACGTTGAACAGAAAATTACTCGCCCACACAACGCCATACACGCTGTCTGAGAGGTCAATGCAAATGGTCACGGTAGCTGTTCAGCAGACTTATGGCATGGGGGTAGAAGCTGTTCAGGAGCCTTTTGGTCCCAGACTTAGCGTTCCGATATCGCTTGCCATGCGGTGGCAGTGAGAACAGTGTGACTTGGGTGGCTGAAGTCTATGACCATTTTTAGGGGCTTCCTCTGACACCGCCTGGTATAGGTCTTGGATGGCATGGAGCTCGGCCCAATTGGCAGTGAGCTCACAAATGCATATTGACGCCACACACACACTCACACATAAACACACTTTAACACCCTTCACATACGCTACTACTGCTCTGTTCATTGTCTATCCTGATTGCCTAGTCACTTTTAACCCTACGTACGTGTACATATTACCTCAATTAGCTCAACTACATCATACCCCTGCACATTGTCTCGGTACCGGTACTCCTCAATAGCCTCAATATTTTTTATATTTTTTTATTGTGTCACAATTTTTTCTTATTTGCTATTATTTATTTATTTTCGTGGTATTTTCACGGTAAAGTTTCCCTTTCACGTTAAAGCCCTGCCACTTCCAACGACGGTCAGTGCCAGTGTAGTAGGATTCGATCTTATTGACGCTTTGCCTGTTTGATGGTTCATCGGAGGGCATAGCGGGATTTCTTATTCTTATAAGTTAGTGTCCTGCTCCTTTAAAGAGGCAGCTCTAGCCTTTAGCTCAGTGTGGATGTTGCCTGATGGCTTCTGGTTTCGATATGTACAGTGCGTACGGTCACTGTTGGCATTAATGAAGCCCGTGACTGATGTGGTAAATTCCTCAATGCTATCGGATGATTCCCAGAACATATTCCAGTCTGTGCTAGCAAAACAGTCCTGTAGCTTAGCAACCGCTTCATCGGACCGCTTCCATATTAAACGCATCACTGGTACTTCCTGTTCCTGAGTTTTTACTTGTAAGATGGAATCAGGAGGATAGAGTTATGGTCACATTTGCCAAACGGAGGGCGAGAGAGAGCATTGGTTGAATCTCTGTGTGTGGAGTAAAGGTGATCTAAAGTTGTATCCTCTAGTTGCACAGGTGACATGCTGGTAGAAATGAGGTAAAACAGATTTCAGTTTTCCTGCATTAAAATCACCAACCACTAGGAGCGCCACCTCTGGGTGAACATTTTCTTGTTTGCTTATGGCCCTGTACAGCTTCTTGAGTGCGCTCTTAGTGCCGGCATCCATTTTGTGGTGGTAAATAGACAGCTAGGAAATACCTCTGGCCAGATCAAACCACCATTCTCTGTCATGGCCATGAGCAGGTGCTTAGTCAAGCCATACCAGTCCAGAGACGAGCCATCACTTAGCTAATCCCGTAGATGGCCCTTTATCTAACATGCCTTATGAAATAATGAATAAGGACGTCATCTACATAAAGAGATATCATAGGGGGACGATTAGGATCCTTTTACATGTGCAAGGTGGAAAAGACTTGGGCTATGACCACATTATTGCACTGTCTGTCTAGGGTGTAGTGTTCAGTTTCAGCAGAATAATTCATTCATACCCGGAAAACAATCGCATTGTGTTATATTGCAGGGATTTGAGGCCAGCTCAAACGAGAAGTTTTTCAGTTTTTTTACTGTAATTTGAACCCCTCTGATCACCAAGGCTGAACAGTGATGGTCATGAATGAAACATGAATACAAGGGGATTGTCACTGTCACAGTCCACAGGTAACTCAAGTCAACAGTGACGTTAGTCAATGGCTCTTCACGCAACGATGACTGTCCTCTTTGGACCATGAATATCATCAGGCTATATCTTGATGATTACAACATATATGTTTATGATTTCTGTACTCTAAAACTCTACCAATGGAGATTGATCATGATTTTTTTGTATTGAACTATGCTTAATCTGGGCATGGAAACCAACTATTCATCTAAAATGTCTAGATGACATCCCTAGTCAGAATTGCTGTTCAACGTAGCACCTTGTCAGATGGCTCAACACTAGAACCCCAAACTGTAAGGCTTTTTATATTACAGACAGATCTCCCTTCCCCCTCCCACGCTCTCTCATTCCATTTCCATCTGGGGCGGAGCCCAAGCGTTACCTTTCAACCCGCTACCCGTCACAGTGCACACATGCTACGCAGGCAGACATCCCGGATCGTGGTGCATGTGACATCTGTTCCCTCTCCAGTGGGCCCTTTATGTCCTAGACCTCCACCTGCATCAAGCATCTGGGGGCACATGCAGTGGACACAAACAGCAGAGATAGAGAAGGGGAAAAAAAGAGTAGAGAGAGCGAAATGTTTCCCTTGTTCATTTCATTTTTGTTTATTGTCTATTCTGTTTGCCTTGGCAATGTAAACAGATTTTTACCATGACAATAAAGCCCTTTCATTTGAATAGAGTGAGTGAGTGAGTGAGTGAGTGAGTGAGTGAGTGAGTGAGTAAACAGTCAAGGCCCCTCACCCACATCTCACACATGTCATGATCTTGACCTGACTTTGGTTCTTCCAGAACTGGAATATAATGTAAGTTGCAGTACGTTCGTGTTGGTCACTGGTTTGCTGTGGGCGTACAGCATTTGTATGGGGGTGTGGTTTAGAAATCAAATCATGGATTTGATTTACAAGGCAACTATTGTAGATTTGACATGGTGTTAATTTGGCACTAAACCACAGAAATACCAAAGAAACAAAGATAAACTATCTGGATTTACATTGAGTGTACAAAACATTTGAAACACTTGCTCTTTCCGTGAATCCAGGTGAAGGCTACAATCCTTTATTGATGTCACTTGTTAAAATCCACTGCAATCAGTGTAGATGAAGGGGAGGAACCGGGTTAAGGAATGATTTTTAAGCCTTGAGACAATTGAGACATGGATTGTGTATGTGTGTCATTCCGAGGGTGAATGGGCAAGACAAAATATTTAAGAGTCTTTTGAAAATGGTATGGTCGTAGTTGCCAGGCGTAACAGTTTGTGTGAAAAACTGCTGGGTTTTTAAAGCTCAACAGTTTCCCCTGTGTGTCGAGAATGGTCCACCGCGTAAAGGGCATCCAGAGCCAACTTGACACAACTGTGGGAAGCATTGGAGTCAACATGGGCCAGCATCTCTGTGGAACGCTTTCGACACCTTGTAGAGTACATGCCCCGACGAATTGAGGCTGTTCTGATGGCAAAAGGAGGTGCGGTGCGCGACTCAATATTAGGAAGGTGTTCATAATGTTTTGTACACACAGTGTTAGTATTCATTATCTGTAACTATAATGCAACAGATAAAGCTGCGTAGGCTATAGTGTGGACCTGCTCAACACATTGACTCAGAAGGGTCGTAGGCTGTCTGGCTCAGGCACAGGCCCATAACACAGGCCTTTTGAAATCATTAAGTAATGAAGTGGTGCCAATCAAATATAAACGTATCCATAAGCCAGCACCCTTTTATGTTGGAACCATAAATACTAAGCTTAGACGGCTTGGATATCCATCAGAGCCAATATTTCAAAGCTGATTCAAACATCTGTTATCGCAAAACGGTTCACACCGAGTGTAAACCACTCACGCTGCAGAGGTTGTATAATCCACAGGATATAAGGACGTTAAGGTTTAGTAGGCTATTATTCATCTGATTATCAATAAGTTCATCTCTTGATAGTCTTGGTCCTTTGTTCTGATGATGGGATGCAAGATCCCTTGTTTGGTGCTGATATGTTATATTTGACAGAGGTTAGGAAACGCACTGTACTATATAGAGCCATGAGTACATGGTACTCACTTCCGCCTCAGGTAGCTCAAGCTAGCAGTAAAATATTTTTTTAAAAACCTGATAAAACAGCACCTCACAGCACAATGAGGATTGTGAATACATTATTAGTAGTAATGTAGTGTTGTAATGTTGCAACATAACACACACACACACACACACACACACACACACACAACTAAATCCACAAACGCAAGTCTCTTGATAGCTTCTGCTTATTGGGAACACATTAGCCACCACTGACCTTGGCATAGATATCCATGGTGGGCTCCCCTTACACCCATCTCTCTCTGTGGAGTGGCCCCTGGCCTGCATATTTTTGTGGGGCCTATAAGCAATATCCCATCCCTGACAGATACTAATAAAACGATAAGGCTGAGGTTTAGAGGAGGGGCTTTACACACTCAAATTTGCTTTGAAAAGCGTTCAAGTAATCTTCAGGCTTATTTAAATCGCAGCAAGGCACTAGCATAGAAAAAATTGGGAGACAAAAATGCATGCGGATCCACCGCCAGTGCTTTCTCATGGTAGATCAAATCCCTGCCATAAATGAGCGAGAAATTGGATGGTATTGGCTTTCTCACACAGCACAGAAGCCTGTATGTGTATTGTCAATTGCATTTAATTGACTGAGAATCATTTTTCTCGACAGCCAAATAAAACTATCACGTGGGACAAAAGGGCCAGTCAAAAGTGATTTGTGGTTTGTGAAAAGGCCCACTCACAGGAAATATGAAGACTATTGGCATTATAGAGCTATGAGATTTTTTCTTACATTGAGATGTTTGGGGATGTATTTTTGCAGATCTATTTTCTTGTGATTATAACAAAGCCATTTGGGAAAAATGCTTTGCGCATGGTTATTATCAAACCCCATAATCTGCAATCACCTAACAGACTTTTTCTTTATTTTTACAATATCTTTTGTACCCTTCCTCGGAGTCATCATCATTTTTTGTTCAAAGGCATACAAGCTTTGTTTGTTATTTCAACATTTGTTGTCAACATCTGAGTTTTATTCAAGGACAACCAATGCCGGGAATATCAACAGTTAGAATAGGTTGCTAGCATGGGCTTGAAGTCTGTTTAACAAAACACTTTAGCCTTATTCTTCTGCTCAGTGCTCAGCTACTTGGAGTCTGTGTCAGGGCGCTATTTCCAGTATGGTGCTATATGGTTGCATCCTATACATCAAAAAGAGATTTGAAAGATGAATTTCTACCTTTTCGATTGGATGTATGTCGTTTCGTTTGACAAACACCATGCACCCCTCCAGGGACATCTTCTTCATTAATACTTGACAATGTGCCTGGCTTTCCAGAGTCTGAGCGATGCAGCGGTGTGACAGACCGGTGCTGGAAAGTGACCCAGATTCAATCTAGACTGGAATGCTGAGTAGCACCTGGGATACAATATCCAACTGCGAATGCTACTACAATGTGAACAGCCATTACAACAGAGTATACAGACGGATACCCGATAGGATTTCTTCTCAGGCGAACGGACACTGTTTGAATATAAACTAAAATATTTAGAGTGCCACGGGAGATGTTCTTCAAAAACATTTTTAGAAGAAATCATTTAAATTCACAAAATGTATTTTTCAGATCAAGACCTGAATGTGCACAATATTGCTTTTACACAATGTGAATGAACATGCCTCTTTTTGTTGAAGTCAAGATTCTACTAGCTTAAATCTCAGTCCTGGGAATTGCTATGCACTGAGTTGATGACGGCTAAGCTCCAACTGCAAAGCGTGACCAGAGAGGGTTGGTAGAATGACAAATTGATATTTTGTGGTCAAACCACGTTATCACACAACCTTTTTGACCATTCAGTTTGTACTTTCAACAAGGGCACAAGGGGGACAACATAGCGTAGCAAAAGATGACCTGCTTTCTACCATACTTGCCAGTCTGTCTGAATTTCCTTTGCAAAACACACTTCACAGATGGAAGACAGGTCAAATCAGCTTGATCCATATCAAAGCCGTAGCCCCGGGCTAAGATTTTACCAACGAGGATGACACAATGCTTGACACGGTGAACAAAAACACCACTGCTGCCAAACTACATTGGAGAAATATGAGGAGACAAGGAGGGAAGAAAATAAATCTAGACAAGAGCCCCCTCCATTTCCTAACCAAACCCTAGCTCACAGTCACACCAGCCCATGCTCACTCTTCCATAGTATAGGCCTACTTCCCTCATCTCTAAACAATGCCGTCTCCATCCGTACTGGCTGACTGCTTGACATAACCCTGTCGGTCAGAGCTGAGCCCGGGTCACAATTGACAGATGTGTAATTGCTGGAAGAGCACACTGACAGGTGGATGAGCTTAAAGACACTAGCTACGCTTTCTCAGACAAAGGCCCGAGCTGTCAGCATCTCACCAGGGTTTTTTCATGTCATTTAAGCAAGCCATGACACCCCTCAACTCAGATCGTTCTGAAATGGTTTCTGCCGTTAGAGACATGTAAGATAAGCACACCTACAACATTATTTTGTCAAATTAAGCTAATTGATTGCACACATGATGATGAGTACTGGACTGGATTTGCAGATGATGAAAACATGGACGTAAAAGGTGAAACACATGCATCTAAATTATGCATCCAGCAAGATATTTTTCTTGGCCAAACAGAGAAGGCACATATTATGTACCAAAATTAAGCATCATCTGCACCATTAAGGCACCAACCACTGTAGCTGGTCGATAATGTGGGATATAGCGATATAGAAGAAATTAAATGAGGACTGAGTAGTCCTCAATGCTGTTTTTTGTTTTCATATGATTTTTCTTTGAGATATATTTGGGCAAATACATGGCTCTAACTTTAACTCTTCACTCTAAATGTATTGTCACGCCCTGACCATAGAGAGCCTTTTATTCTCCATGTTGGTTAGGTCGGAGTGCGACTAGGGTGGGTAATCTAGTTTGTTTTATTTCTATGTTGGCCTGGTATGGTTCCCAATCAGAGGCAGCTGTTTATCGTTGTCTCTGATTGGGGATCATATTTAGTCAGCCATTTCCCAACTGTGTTTTGTGGGATCTTGTTTGTGTGTAGTGGCCTGTGAGCACGCCATAGCTTCATGTATCGTTTATTCTTTATTGTTTTTTGTGCGGTTCACTTATAATAAAAAATGTTGAACCGATTTCACGCTGCGCTTTGGTCCGAATGTTCTTACAACGATCATGACATTTATAAATCATTATTATTAAAAAATTCAGAACCTGGTATTCTAGTGGTCAGAACCTGGTAATATTGTATGACGGAACATAAACCTTAACTACTTCAATGACTAATTTCTCTGAACAGGGGAAAATATTCATCACAAAACTAACTGAGAATACATTACATAGTATGAAGAAACAATACTCCTAGCCGCAGCTTCATACTACTTGTCTGTGGGTGGCTTTGAGCATTTATTTGATTCCTTACATCTTAATATTTGTTAAAAATCCTGTTGTTTTGGACCGCTATATTATTGAATATTATATTGATCTTATAAATTGAAATGGCCAATTCGGGTGCAATTAATTTGCTTGATTTCAAATTGTGCCTCCCTTCAAGCCAATGAGCAGTGATTCTCATTGCAACATTTTGTAATTAATATATCTCTTTAATGCTATCACAAAAATATTTTGGTTGTGATTATAAAGGTAACATTAGAATGCTGTTTTTATTTTATTTCAAAACAACACAATAGCATTTTCATTAGTTTATGTTACTGTAGCATATATATATATATATATATATATATATATATATATATATATATAAAGTAGAACAACAAACTCAGTACAAGCAATAATGGCATTACAATGTACCGTACCAGTCAAAAGTTTGGACACACCTACTCATTCCAAGTTTTTTCTTTATCTTTACTATTTCCTACATTGTAGAATAATAGTGAAGACATCAACACTATGAAATAACACATATGGAGTCATTTAGTAACCAAAAAAGTGTTAAACAAATCAAAATATATTTTATATTGGACATTCTTCAGAGTAGCCACTGTAACGGTCGTTGTATGAGGAAGGTGAGGACCAAGATGCAGCGTGGTAAGTGTTCATCATTATTTTAATAAACTGAACACTAAATACAACAAAGAACAAAAGAAACAACCGAAACATCTCCGTCAGGTGCAAAACACACTAAACAGAAAACAACTACCCACAACCCATAGTGGGAAAACAGGCTGTCTAAGTATGGTTCTCAATCAGAGACAACGACAGAAAGCTGTCCCTGATTGAGAACCATACCTGGCCAAAAACAAAGAAATACAAAAACATAGAAAAAATAACATAGAACGCCCACCCTAGTCACATCCTGGCCTAACCAAAATAGAGAATAAAAAGCCTCTCTATGGCCAGGGCGTGACAGCCACCCTTTGCCTTGATGACAGCTTTGGCATACTCTGAACCAGCTACATGAGGTAGTCCCCTGGAATGCATTTCAGTTAAGAGGTGTGCCTTGTTAAAAGTTAATTTGCGGAATTTATTTCCTTAATGCGTTTGAGTCAATCAATTATTGTGATACGGTAGGGGTGGTATACAGAAGAAAACCCTATTTGGTAAATGGCCAAGTCCATATTATGGCAAGTACAGCTCAAATAAGGAAAGAGAAACAACAGTCAGTCATTGCTTTAAGACATGAAGGTCAGTTAATCCGGAAAATGTCAAGAACTTTGAAAGTTTCTTCTGGTGCAGTCGCAAAAACCATCAAGTGCTATGATGAGACTAGCTCTCATGAGGACTGCCACAGGAAAGGAAGACCCAGAGTTACCTCTGCTGCAGAGGATAAGTTCATGAGAGTTACCAACCTCAGAAATTACAGACCAAATAAATGCTTCACAGAGTTCAAGTAACAGACACATATCTCAACATCAACTGATCAGAGGAGACTGTGTGAATCAGGCTTTCACGGTCGAATTGCTGCAAAGAAACCACTACTAAAGGACACCAATAATAAGAAGAGACTTGCTTTGGCCAAGAAACACGGTGGAAATCTGTGCTTTGGTCTGATGACTCCAAATTTGAGATTTTTTGGTTCCAACCACCGTGTCTTTGTGAGACGTAGAGTAGGTGAACGGATGATCTCCACATGTGTGGTTCCCACCATGAAGCATGGAGGAGGAGGTGTGATAGTGTGGGGGTGCTTTGCCTGTGACACTGTCAGTGATTTATTTAGAATTCAAGGCACACTTAACCATTATGGCCACTACAGCATTCTACAGCGATACACCATCCCATCTGGTTTGCGCTTAGTGGGACTATCATTTGTTTTTCAACAGAACAGTGACACAACACACCTCCAGACTGTAGTAAAAGTTATTTGAACAAGATGGAGCGTGATGGTGCTGCATTAGATGACCTGGCCTCCACAATCCCACGACCTCAAGTCAATTGAAATGGTTTGGGATGAGTCGGACCACATAGTGAAGGAAAAGCAGCCAACAAGTGCTCAGCATTCTAGGTGAAGCTCATTGAGAGAATGCCAAGAGTGTGCAAAGCTGTCATCAAGGCAAAGGGTGGGTATTTTGAAGAATCTAAAATATATTTTGATTTATTTAACACTTTTTTGGTTACTACAGGATTCCATCGTTTTTGGTTACTACAGTGTTATTTCATAGTTTAGATTTTTTTTTACAATTATTCTATAATGTAGAAACTAGTAAAAATTAAGAAAAACCCTTGAATGAGCAGGTTTTTGACTGGTACTGTATAAAAGTGTCAATATGACAGCAGTCAAAAATAGTCAATTATTGTCAGTTCGTGCTTGTGTGCATCTTCACACAATGGCATCAGTTGGATTTTATTTGGCTGTTATCTCTTGTCCTAACATTTTATAAAATGTTCATAAATTGAACTTGTTTGACACTCAGTACTTCTGTTTGGTTGTAGTGCATAATGCTCTTCGGTTTTCTCTTTATTGTTTCCCGTAATCCGTTGTGGAATGCACAAGCTGTGCATGTGGCTTGTTTTGTGCAGAGGGAGGAAGCTACCGTCTCACTTTGTTCATGGTGCTGGCCAGACTTGTTTTCATTGCAAGCAACTTGTTTGCCAATGACATTGAAGTGCATGGTGACATTTCTCCCCTTTCCAACATAAGGTTCCACAAAGCTCATCACCACATTTTTCGACACTCGCTTACCTGCTGCCCGATAGTCCTGGTTGGCCACGGGTTTTAGTGGAGCATGTTTTTTGGTTGAGTGGGACAGAGGTGCACTGAGGAGAGGCACTCATCCACCACTGTTGTGGCCGCAATGGCTGTGCCCGCCGCTGCTGTCCCGGTGTGTGTAATGCGGGGCCTGGCGGCTGTGTAAGTATGTGTATGCTATATGGTGTCACTTCCTGAAGGGAAGCTGGAGGGGGATGCTGCTGAGAAGAGAGCACATCTCTGGCACCGAGCATTGGCTGCCTCTGACCGTGTTCCATGACATGTAAAGGGGCTGGGTTCAGTCGTCCCTGCGTTCGGCACAGTCCCTGGTCTGTGCCATGAGCTGTGAGAAACGTGTAAAATGCCCAGTTGCTACTCCCGGAAAAGGAGTGGGTGTGATGCACCCTGGCCGTGCCATGAGTGTACCCTTGTGACATTTTTGCATGAAATCTGTGAAGAATTTCTATTGGATAATTGATGAGTCAACTTTAGATTCTGTGTATGTTTTTATGTTGTAGACGTCAGCCCACAGGAAGTGAATGTAGTCTGGCGGCATGGTGGATCCCACATTTTGTTAGCGTATGTAGTGCTTTGTTTGGTGAGCACATGGCTAATGGGGATGAAAAGGAAGTTGATTCTAACAATTCCACAACAAAACCTAATATCTAACAAATTCCACAACAAAACCTAATACACGCAATCTAGTAAAGGAATGGGATAAGAATATATAAACATAAAATATATGGATGAGCAGTGACAGAGCGGCCAAGATGCAATAGATAGTATAGAATAGACAGTGTAGGATACAGTAAACATTATATACTGTACTAATGAGTTAAAACCTCTTACTTCTACCCCCTCCTTTTTCAAAAATTCTGTTAAAAATCGCGCAACTTTTCAGCGTCCTGCTACTCATGCCAGGAATATAGTATATGCATATGATTAGTATGTGTGGATAGAAAACACTCTGAAGTTTATAAAACTGGTTAAATCACGGCTCTGACTATAACAGATCGTGTGTTTCATTGAAAAACGCAAGAAAAACTGCTCTCTGAAAGCTAAAAATAATTTCCATAAGTCACTTCCACGAGTTGTTAAAAGAGAACAGAATTTAATATCGACCTGCCTGCAATTCATACAAATTCCATTGTCGTCATTTTCAATTGAATTAATTGTTGGAAAATCCATCTATCTGGCATCCATTTTCCCAGTCTTCACCCGGATGTAGTTGATGAAGACATTAGCAGCCATTGATTTGCAAGCGAAGACCTATTGAAAATACATCGCCCTGTAATCATTTTGATAGATTATAAACGTTTGCTAATACCTAAAGTTGGATTACAAAAGGATTTCGAAGTGTTTTGTGAAAGTTTATCGTCGACTTTTTTAATTTTAAAAAATTACGCAGCGTTTAAAAACGATGTTTTTTTCTGAATGACACAGCTTCCATACAAAGCTATTTTGGGTATATATGGACCGATTTAAACGAAAAAAAGACCCAATAGTGATGTTTATGGGGCATATAGGAGTGCCAAGAAAGAAGCTCGTCAAAGGTAATGAATGTTTTATATTTTATTTCTGCGTTTTGGGTAGCGCCGGCTACCGCAAAATCTGTTGTTTACGTGTCGTGCTGGCATTTTGGGGGGTGCATGCTATCAGATAATAGCTTCTCATGCTTTCGCCGAAAAGCATTTTAAAAATCTGACTTGCTGGCTAGGTTCACAACGAGTGTAGCTTTAATTCAATACCCTGCTTGTGAATTTTGATCAAAGATTGAGTTGTAACGAGTACATTTAGCATTTAGCGTAGCGCATTTGCATTTCCAGGGGCATACTTGAGACGTCTGCGTCTCAAGTATGGTCAAGAAGTTAAGTAATGCGAGATATGTAAACATTCTTAAAGTGGCATTATTAAAGTGATTAGTGTTCCATTTATTAAAGTGGCCAATGATATCACGTCTGTAGGTAGTTAGCCGCCTCTTTTTGCTAGTGATGGCTGTTTAACAATCCAATGTTCTTGAGATAGAAGCATCTGGATGGACCTTCTGGATGGAAGCGGGGTGAAGAGGCGGTGGGTCGGGTGGTTATTGTTGATTCTTGATGGTCTTTTTTGCCTTCCTGTGACATCGGGTGTTGTAGGTGTCCTGGAGGGTAGGTAGTTTGCCACCGGTGATGCGTTGTGCAGACTGCACCACCCTCTGGAGAGCCCTGCAGTTGTGGGCGGTGCAGTTGCCGTACCAGGCGATGATACTGCCTGACAGGACGCTCTCGATTGTGCACCTGTAAAAGGTAGTGAGGATTTTCGGTGACAAGCCACATTTTTCAGCCTCCTGAGGTTGAAGAAGCGCTGTTGCGCCTTCTTCACAACACTGTCTGTGTACGTGGACCATTTCTGTTTGTTGGTGATATGTACACCGAGGAACTTAAAACTTTCTACCTTCTCCACTGCTGTCCCGTCAATGTTTCTAGGGGGGTGCTCCCTCTGCTGTCCACGATCATCTATTTTGTTTTGCTGACATTGAGTGAGTGGTTAACACCACACTCCGAGGGCCCTCACCTCCTCCCTGTAGGCTGTCTCGTCGTTGTTGGTAATCAATCCTACCACTGTTGTGACGTCTGCAAACTTCATGATTGAGTTGGAGGCATGCATGGCCATGCAGTCGTGGGTGAACAGGGAGTACAGGAGGGGGCTGAGAACACACCCTTGTGGGCCCCAGTGATGAGGATCAGCGGAGTGGAGATGTTGTTTCCTACCTTCACCACCTGGGGATGGCCCATCAGGAAGTCCAGGACCCAGACCCACAGGGCGGGGTCAAGACCCAGGGACTCAAGCTTAATAATGAGTTTGGAGGGTACTATAGTGTTGAATACTTAGCTGTAGTCAATTAACAGCATTCTTACGTAGGTATTCCTCTTGTCCAGATGGGATAGGACAGTGTGCAGTGTGATGTGAATGCATCGTCTGTGGACCTATTGAGGCGGTAAGCAAATTGAAGTGGGTCTAGGGTGACAGGTAGGGTGGTGGTGATATGATCCTTGACTAGTCTCTCAAAGCACTTCATGATGACAGAAGTGAGTGCTATGGGGCGATAGTCATTTAGTTCAGTTACCTTGGCATTCTTGGGAACAGTAACAATGGTGGCCATCTTGAAGCATGTGGGGACAGCAGACTGGGATATGGATTGATTGAATATGTCCGTAAACACGCTCTGAGGACGCGGCTAGTGATGGCGTCTGGGCCCTTGCGAGGGTTAATGTGTTTAATTAAACGTTTTACTCACGTCAGCCATGGAGAAGGAGAGCCTATAGTAGCGGGCCGCGTCGGTGGCAAAGAAGTTGTTTAATTTGTCTGAAAGCAAGATGTCGATGTCCGTGACGGGGCTGGTTTTCTTTTTGTAATCTGTGATTGTCTGTAGACCCTGCGACATATGCCTCGTGTTTGAGCTGTTGAATTGCGACTCCACTTTGACTCTGACTAGACTGTTTGTATTCGGCCATATTCCCAGGGGCCTTGCCGATTAAATGTGGTGGTACGTGCTTTCAGTTTTGCGCGAATGCTGCCATCAATCCACGGTTTCTAGTTAGGGAAGGTTTTAATAGTCACAGTGGGTACAACATCTCCTATACACTTCCTTATAAACTTTGCTCAGCGTATATGTCAATGTTGTTCTCTGAGGTTACCCGGAACATATCCCAGTTCATATGATCGAAGCCATCTTGAAGCGTGGAATCCGATTCGTCAAACCAGCGTTGGATAGAACTAAGCAACGGCACTTCCTGTTTTAGTTTCTGCCTATAGGAGGGGAGCAACAAGATGGAGTCATGGTCAGATTTGCCAAAAGGAGGGCGGGGGAGAGCCTTGTAAGCATCGCGGAAGTTATAGTAGCAATGGTCGAGCGTATTGCTTGCTCGTGTACTGCAATCAATATGCTGATAGAAATTAGGTAGCCTTGTTAATACCTCTTAGAGCCAGGTGAGACGCTAGCGTCTCACCTGGCCAACAGGAAATGGAAATGCGCAACGCCAAATGCTAATAGTACTCGATAAAACTCAAACTTTCATTAAAACACACATGCAGGGTACTGAATTAAAGCTACACTCGTTGTGAATCTAGCCAACATGTCAGATTTTTAAAATGCTTTTCGGCGAAAGCATGAGAAGCTATTATCTGATAGCATGCAACCCCCCGAAATACCTGAAGGGGACGTAAAACAAAATAATTAGCGTAGCCGGCGCTACACAAAACGCAGAAATAAAATATAAAACATTCATTACCTTTGACGAGCTTCTTTGTTGGCACTCCTATATGTCCCATAAACATCACATTTGGGTCTTTTTTTCGATTAAATCCGTCCATGTATACCCAAAATGTCCATTTATAGAGCCCGTCTGATCCAGGAAAAAAATGCTTTCCAAAACGCAACGTCATTTTTTTAAATTAAAAAAGTTGCCTATAAACTTTGACAAAACACTTCAAACTTCTTTTGTAACCCAACTTTAGGTATTTGTAAACGTTAATAATGGATCAAATTGATCACGGGGCGATCTGTATTCAATAGCAGCTACTCTTGAAATCATGGTCCATATTCTCTCTTCCATAAACTTCCTCCTGTGTACTGGATGACAGGAAGTGCCTATTTCTCATTTCACCAAGGATTAATTTCAACCCAATTGCCAGTACTGGCGACATCGTGTGGAATCTGTAGGAACTGTACACTGGCCGCTATCTATTTTCCCTTGCCATAGACAATTCAGAGACTGGCGGATGGATATTTTTTTTTTTGTGACCAGGTTTTTCTTGGGATTTTGCCTGCTATTCACGTTCTGTTATAGTCACAGACATGATTTAACCAGTTTTAGAAACTTCAGAGTGGTTTCTATCCACACACATATATGGTTTCCAGTTTGAATAAAGTCCACTGAAGTTCCTTGATGGCCATCTTGGAATCCGCTTGCGGGGGGATATCCACGGCTGTGACGATAACCAAGGAGAGTTCTCTTGGGAGATAATACGGTCGGCATTTGATTGTGAGGAATTTTAGGTCAGGTGAACAAAAGGACTTGAGTTCCTGTATGTTGTCTCAATTACACCATGAGTCATTAATCATGAAACATACACCCCCACCCTTCTTCTTACTGGAGATATGTTTATTCCTGTCGGCATGATGCACTGAAAATCCCGTTGGCTGTACTGACTACGACAGCATGTTGTAAGCTAGCCATGTTTCTGTGAAACAGAGTATGTTACAAACCCGGATATCTCTTTGAAAAGCAACTCTTGCCCTGATTTCGTTGACTTTGTTAACTAGGGACTGGACATTAGCGAGTAATATACTCGGAAGCGGTGGGTGGTGTGTGCGCATCCGAAGCCTCACTCGAAGACCGCTCCGGCACCCTCTCCTCTGGCGGCATTGTTTTGGGTCAGCCTCTGGAATCAGTTTAAATGCCCTGGGAGGTGCAGATAAAGGATCCTCTTTGGGAAAGTCGTGTTCCTGGTCGTAATGCTGGTTGTACTGGTAAGTTGACGTCTCTCTGATATCCAATATTTCTTCCTGACTGTGTGTAATGACACTTAAGGATGTCTGGGCTAACAATGTAAGAAGTAACACATAAAAAAAATACTGCATAGTTTCCTAAGGACTAGAAGCGAAGCTGCCATCTCTATCGGTTTGAAATGGAAATATGGAAAACCGTGTCTTAATAAATGTTAAAGATGGTCCCTTTGGTGTCTGCCTCTGCTTCAATCTGCCTGCTCAACCCAGACCTGTCACCTTCCACCTTGTGACATTTGAGTGTCACAGGTGTGACTAACTGCCCCTGCTCATTCTGCTAACACAACAAACAGTTTCAATGGATGATTGACAAATCATGTGATCTGAGATGTGTATTTAAACCCTTATCTTTTTATGTTCAAATTTAAACATGTTTGAACCTTTAAACCTATCTTTCCCCATACTGAATCGTAAGGTTTCACCATCATCTGAGTGCACTGTCGTGTGATAGCTTTCTCTCTCAGGTCACACCAGGTCATATGGCACGGCGAGACAGAGATAGCACTCATCCGTATTAAAACAGAGGAAGTGAGATAAAGCCTAGCTCTGTTGATTAGGAGCATGGTTTTGGGATGTGGTGGTGCAATCATAAGGGTGGAACTGAAGGATGAGGGTGGAGGGGGTCGCCTTATGTCGGAACTGTAATGTAAATCCCTGTGTTACTTCCGTTGCAGAGCGCAAACCACAAAGCCTGTACACCTGTCCATCATTCAAAATCCACGTTCCGCACATAAAGAAAAAAATATGTTTACTTCCAGTCAATGCGGTGATGGGAAGAGAGGTGTTCTGAGGGCAGGGGACAGATATTCACTTCTCCCCCAACAACCTTGTGTTATTAGAACCAGGGTTACTAAATTGAAGGAGGGAGTCGTCTGCTTTCGGATGTGACCTCAATTGCACTGGCACACTATCTCAACACGTCTCATTTCAGAGAGAGAGGAATGAAGAGAGGACAGAGAAAAAAAAAGAAATCAACGATATCTTTGTATCGCCGCATCCATAGACATTCTATGGAGATCCAGCGATGATATAGCTGGGTTGTAGCCATTTGTACACCCTGAGATGGGTTAGTTCAGTGGGGGTATTTTCACTTATAATTGGGGTAGCTTTCATCTTGTCTGCCAAGAGGCGCAGCGAGGAAGAGAACCAAGAGGGAGCGATCACTTCCCCCCTATTTCCTGGCCTCAGACAAAACCATGCCGGGCTGCTGAAGATGATGTATTTGTGATCAAAGAGCCTGGAGTTGTCAGCAGCCCTGGCTAGCTCAGCAACCTGATTGCTCCTGGATAGATTTGTCCCTTTGATCAGGCTGGGTTCTGACTGCAGGCTCTGTTTATGCAAAGAAAAGACAAGGAAGAAAGAAAATATGCCTGGCATTATGTGAAAAAACATAGTAGGTTGGATAGATCATCTGCTGGGGGATATATGGAGGAGAGGAGGATATGTTACCTGCCTGAGTCTGACAATAATATGTGCTGACGTTTATAATTACAGATAATTAGATAACATTGTGACTTGTTGAGTCTGATTCTGCGCTATCAGCGTCAGCGATCACTTTCCTTTTTTATAGATTGTGTATATCAGGCTTGATTAGCTGCTAAAGTAGTGTGGCTAATTATCAACCAGACACATTAGATGAGACTTTGTGATACTGTATGTCTTTGGCATAGAGATCATAGTGATTAGAATGTGTTGTACACAATTAACAACAAACATCTCCTAGTAACGGAGAGTAGGCCTAACTGGAATATACAGTAGTTGATTAAAAGCACTTATGTCATAAGATATTGACATAAATTGAAACGGTTAACAATGAAGAGCTGTATTAATTAATGCCTAACAGTATTAATATATTGGTAATCTCTACTGTATGTCTGATGCGGTCTAGCAATGGCGAGCCCATCCATGTTTTGTCTAAATTGAATGGAACAGTCTGTCCAACCATCTTGTACTGAAGTACGCATGTTCCCTTACTACAATGTCAAACACAATTGACTACAAAGGATCTCTTGACGGTTGTGTTGGTGGAAGACCTCACAAGAGTCATTCCAGGAACACATTGTCGTAGGACTGCGAAACCCTACCGAAGGTTTGCCAAATGATAAATCAATGAATAAAGACTGAATTGATGACAAATAAATAACTAGCTGAAATTGTGTCAAATAATAATGTCTCAGTCTACTTTCCAGCCAAGGTCTACTGTCTGGACCAAACCCAAATAAATACATATTTAATTATCATTGGAACCCCTGTTTGCAACAGCGTACATTTCTAGAAACACAGGAAGGGAAAAGTGAAATGGTTGAAAAGAGACACTCCACTTGTTTTCCTTGCCTCTGCACATAGAAACAGTTCAGGTCAGAGTTTTCATGCAACATCATCTGTCTCTGTTCGCCCGTCTCTCCATTCATGTTAAACATTAAAAAGGTATGGCAACGCCACGCCGTTCCGCATCTCCCGCAGCGAGACTTCAAAGCCAAGGTTAATTTATGGATGCAAATACACTTATTTCAGTTTTTTTTTTTTTTTTTTTTTTTTTCCTCTCCTCAATCCATTCCAGGTGCTATTTCAGGGTCCGAGACACGCAAAGAAAACAGAGAAAACGGGGTTGAGCGGTTACATAAGCTATGATTAACATATCTGACGGCTGCATTTGGGTCAAACAGTGATGGAAATTCAGGTCCTTTCTGACAGCTGATGAAAACAGAAATAATCATGGTGCGGTGGTTGGCGTAATTATTTATTCATGAGTTGGAAGTGACCTTGGGGTAGCGGAGGAGGAGATGTGCACAGACAGAGATGTGCTTCCAGAGTGCTGCCGTTGCTCTGTAATGACATCTTATTTCACTCTGGGTGTTTTTTTCTGCTCGGCTATGGAGGCCTTTGTTAGTCCCACCAGCTTACTGTAACTACCAGCCAGGTCGTTTATGCACTGTACAGGAGGGTTAAATGTTGCATTATTAAGAGATGAACACTCACCAGAGACATGGGCCAGGGAAAAGGAAAACATGTAGGACTTACCCAGAGGGCAGCTTTGTAGCAGGTTGCTTGTGTTGTGAAAGAAACCACAGGCTTTTAGTCAGACTAGAAGATGTTTAATACACTGTTTAGAATCTTAAGAACAGGGGTAGGCAACTTGATTCAGCTGCAGGTCGATTTTTTTCAGAGCGAATGGTCGGGGGGGCCAGAACATAATTATATTCATTTGTACACTGCAAATTGACCACAACTAACCCAAAAAGAGATTGTATTTGAAAATAACAATAATTTCATACCTTGAATATATTTAGAAACAATCACGTCTCTTTTATTTAATTTTTTGTATTTTTTTCAAATAGGTTGTATAGGTTTTTTTTGGGGGGGGGGGGATTTAGTTTAGGATTTAGTTTAGTGTACTGGCTCCGTTCTGTAAGTACACTTGAATGGTAAACTAGTCAAAACAGTGCTTCTTTGGGCAGAGTTGACTACTACTCTGTCAATGTTTTATTTTACAGTGAGTGACGAATGAGGTTCTTCTAATGCAGGGATCATCAACAATATTTTTTTCTTCAGAGGATGGTCGGGGGCCAAAACATAATTACAAATCATTTGTAGACTGAAAATTGACTGCAAGAAGCCCAAACAGATAATGTTTGACTAAAACATAATCATTTCAAACCTTGCTTAAATTTGTATACAATCACGTGTCTCTCTATTATGCGTGAGAGACTTGAGAACAGATTTCCAAAATGATTTCCAAGTGTTTTTGCAATATTTTATGTCCAACAATGCAAATGATAAATAAATCAAAATATTTGAAAAAAAATTGGCTCAGAATTTTTTTTGGGGGGGGGTAAACCACCCGAGGGTCAAATTCGGTTGGGGAAAATAAATTATTTTAGTTACCTGATGACAGCTGGAAATGAGTACTGTGGGAATATATTTCATCTTATAATTATCCTATATTGGAGACCATTACATCCCTTTAAGTTATTTGGGCTTTCAACTAAAATTCCAACTGCATTGCTGTATTTACATACAGTACATGTAAACATGTATCTAACTTGTAATGTCACTCATGCGGCTATTGTTCCCTGTGCTCAGACAGACAAGGTGGATGCTGCACAATGCAACAGGGCCTGCTCCCTTAAATCAAAGCGAGCTACAGACCATACCACCCCCCCACCCCGCAGCAATCCCTTCTCTCTCTTATCCATCCACAGTGACATTTGTGATAGAGTGAAAAACGTCCAATATGGGCCTGTCTCCTGCATTGGCCATGTAAAGTTTAATGAGTAGCTTTTGTGGAGTGATATGAATAATGTGTATATTACTCTACTGTAAAGTGCCCGTGGTGCGTCTGTTTTCACAATGGACAGGAGCGGAGTGCCGGTCCGGTGGAAATGAAAAGCCAGAGGCAAAGAGAGAAAGAAAAGCTGAAGGCAGTACATTAATGTGAATGCATCCCTATGCCAGTTCCAATACAGAGCAAGAGTCATCAGAAGGAGCAAGGTAGGAAAACAAGAAAGTCTTTGAAAAGTCCGAACTTTTTTCATGTCCTGAATTAGTTCAAATGCATTATGTGACCAAAAGAACGTGGACACCTGCTCATCGAACATCTCATTCCAAAATCATGGGCATTAATATGGAGTTGGTTCCCCCTTTGCTGCTATTACAGCCTCCACTCTTCTGCAAAGGCTTTCCACTAGATGAACCTTGCTGCAGGGATTCCAATTCCTCACAAAGGTGTTCGATGGGGTTGAAGTCAGGGCTCTGTGCAGGCCACTCAAGTTCTCCCACAACAATCAGGACAAACCATTTCGGTACGGACTTCGGTTTGTGCACTGGGGCATTGTCATACTGAAACAGGAAAGGGCCTTCCCAAAACTGTTGCCACAAAGTTGGAATCACAGAACCGTCTAGAATGTCATTGTAAACAGCCCCAGGCCATTATTCCTCCTCCACCAAACTTTACAGATGGCACTATGCATTCAGGCAGGTAGTGTTCTCCTGGCATCCGCCAAACCCAGATTAGTCTGTTGGACTTCTATATGGTGAAGCGTGATTCATCACTCCAGATACTGCTCCTGAGTCCAATAGCGTCCACTCCAGCTGACGCTTGGCATTGCGCATGGCGATCTTAGGCTTGTGTGCAACTGCTCGTCTATGGAAACCCATTTCATGATGGTCCCGACGAACAATTAATGTGCTGACATTGCTTCCAGAGGCAGTTGGAACACAGTAGTGAGCAACCGAGGACAATGTTATTGTTTTTTACGCGCCAGGCGCATCAGCACTCGGCGGCCCTATTCTATGAGCTTGTGTGGCCTACCACTTTGCAGCTGAGCTGTTATTGCTCCTAGACATTCCCACTTCACAATAACCAGGACAGCTCTAGCAGGACAACAATTTGACAAACTGACTTGTTGGAAAGGTGGCATCCTATGAAGGTGACACTTTGAAAGTCACTGAGCAATGTTTGTCTATTAAGATTGCATGGCTGTGTGCTCAATTTTATACACCTGTCAGCAATGGGTGTGGCTGAAATAGCCGAATCCACTTATTTGAAGGGGTGTCCACATATTTTTGTATGCAGGTCATTCGGAAAGTATTCAGACCACTTGACTTTTTGCACATTTTGTTAAGCTACAGCCTTGTTCTAAAATGGCTTAAATAGTTTTTCCCCCTCATCATCCTAACACAATACCCCATAATGACAAAGCAAAAGCAGGTTTTTAGAATTTTTTACAAATATATATACACTGCTCAAAAAAAATAAAGGGAACACTAAAATAACACATCCTAGATCTGAATTAATGAAATATTCTTATTAAATACTTTTTTCTTTACATAGTTGAATGTGCTGACAATAAAATCACACAAAAATGATCAATGGAAATAAAATTTATCAACCCATGGAGGTCTGGATTTGGAGTGACACTCAAAATTAAAGTGGAAAACCACACTACAGGCTGATCCAACTTTGATATAATGTCCTTAAAACAAGTCAAAATGAGGCTCAGTAGTGTGTGTGGCCTCTACGTGCCTGTATGACCTCCCTACAATGCCTGGCATTGCTCCTGATGAGGTGGCGGATGGTCTCCTGAGGGATCTCCTCCCAGACCTGGACTGAAGCATCCGCCAACTCCTGGACAGTCTGTGGTGCAACGTGGCGTTGGTGGATGGAGCGAGACATGATGTCCCAGTTGTGCTCAATTGGATTCAGGTCTGGGGAACGGGCGGGCCAGTCCATAGCATCAATGCCTTCCTCTTGCAGGAACTGCTGACACACTCCAGTCACATGAGGTCTAGCATTGTCTTGCAATAGGAGGAACCCAGGGCCAACCGCACCAGCATATGGTCTCACAAGGGGTCTGAGGATCTCATCTCGGTACCTAATGGCAGTCAGGCTACCTCTGGCGAGCACATGGAGGGCTGTCCGGCCCCCCCAAAAAATGCCACCCCACACCATGACTGACCCACCGCCAAACCGGTCATGCTGGAGGATGTTGCAGGCAGATGAGCGTTCTTCACTGCGTCTCCAGACTCTGTCACGTCTGTCACGTGCTGAGTGTGAACCTGCTTTCATCTGTGAAGAGCACAGGGCGCCAGTGGCGAATTTGCCAATCTTGGTGTTCTCTGGCAAATGCCAAACGTCCTGCACGGTGTTGGACTGTAAGCACAACCCCCACCTGTGGACGTCGGGCCCTCATACCACCCTCATGGAGTCTGTTTCTGACCGTTTGAGCAGACACATGCACATTTGTGGCCTGCTGGAGGTCATTTTGCAGGGCTCTGGCAGTGCTCCTCCTGCTCCTCCTTGCACAAAGGCAGAGGTAGCGGTCCTGCTGCTGGGTTGTTGTCCTCCTACAGCCTCCTCCACGTCTCCTGATGTACTGGCCTGTCTCCTGGTAGGGCCTCCATGCTCTGGACACTACGCTGACAGACACAGCAAACCTTCTTGCCACAGCTCGCATTAATGTTCCATCCTGGATGAGCTGCACTACCTGAGCCAGTTGTGTGGGTTGTAGACTCCATCTCATGCTACCACTAGAGTGAAAGCACCGCCAGCATTCAAAAGTGACCAAAACATCAGCCAGGAAGCATAGAGAAGTGGTCTGTGGTTGCCACCTGCAGAACCACTCCTTTATTGGGGGTGTCTTGCTAATTGCCTATAATTTCCACCTGTTGTCTATTCCATTTGCACAACAGCATGTGACATTTATTGTCAATCAGTGTTGCTTCCTAAGTGGACAGTTTGATTTCACAGAAGTGTGATTGACTTGGAGTTACATTGTGTTGTTTAAGTGTTCCCTTTATTTTTTTGAGCAGTGTATTTTTAAACTAACTGAAATATTCAGTATTCAGACCCTTCACACAGTACATTGTTGAAACACTTTTGGGTGTGACGGTACAAGCTTTGCACACCTGTATTTGGGGAGTTTACCCATTCTTCTCAGCAGATCCACTCAAGCTCTGTCAGGTTAGATGGGGAATGTTGCTGCACGGCTATTTTCAGGTCTCTCCAGAGATGTTCGATCGGGTTCAAGTCTGGGCTCTGGCTGGGCCACTCAAGGACATTCAGAGACTTGTCCCGACGCCACTCCTGCATTGTCTTGGCTGTGTGCTTAGGGTCGTTGCCCTGTTGGAAGGTGAACCTTCGCCCCAGTCTGAGGTCCTGAGTGCTCTGAAGCAGGTTTTCATCTAGTCTCAACTAGTCTCCCAGTCCCTACCGCTGAAAAAGATCCCCACAGAATGATGCTGCCACCCCCATGCTTCACCGTAGGGATGGTGTCAGGTTTCTTTCAGATGTGACTCTTCGCATTTAGGCCAAAGAGTTAAATCTTGGTTTCATCAGAACAGAGAGTCTTGTTTCTTGAGTCCATTAGATGCTTTTTGGCAAACTGCAAGGGGAAAGGGTGTGAAAACAGAAAATAAAGGGACAGGATCTCAATACTTTCCGAATGCACTGTATATAGTGTATTTCAGGCTTAAGGGTTAAGTTTAGGCTTAGGGGTTTTGTGGTTAATGTTATGGTTAAGTTAAGTTAAAGGTTAGGGAAAACAGGATTTTGTATGGGGAAATATTTTACTCAGGTCGGATTATGTTTTGTCACCTGTTGAACATGCTCAACAGTGACGATGTGACAGTTAAGGAGTTAGCCAGTACCACTCTCCTTCTGGACCTACAGGGACACTGAGGATAATTTCCTGGGCTTCGGTGGAAAGGCTTTGGAGTCTGGTCAGACTTGCCAGACCTCAACGACCTGTGCAACCGGACTGGAGTGGAGCTCAGGTGGACACGGACTGATATGCAAACTGAGCCAGTGACTGCATTTGATGCAGTTGTGGCAGATTGCGGTGTTGTTGTGGAGGCTTCTGTCAACCATAATGGAACATCTCATCATACATCCAGGACAACACTCCTTGGTATCAGACAGATGTAGCTCCTGCAACACTGGACTGGCCTGAGGCTGCAGGGGAAACTCGCTGCTCTGGACTGTGCTGACCACTCCGTCTCCCATTCCATGTACCAGAATGCTGCCATTGGCGAGGACATTCTCACCTTTACGGTTAAGGCGAGGCTGCAAGTTCTACCAACAAAATATAATCTAGCACTCTGCTACCCTGCAAACCATGATCCATTTTGTATTCTACATGTCAAATGTAATGGAGTCCATTGCCTATGTTGTGAATGGCTGCTGTTCCTACAAGGATTTGTACATTGCTAGACATGACCCCCTTGTTGACCTGATAGCCAGCGAGGTGAGACAAGTGGTCTCACCAACAGCACACATGCATAAACATTCTTGTGTAAGGGGAAGCTGGTTTGATGTTGATGATGATGTGTTTTCATGTGGGCCAAATACGACAGATACTGTTGTTGTGGGGGGAGGCCAGGGGGAGGTGCTCCTTTTGGAAGTGGGCTGCTCATTTGGCAGCTACATGGAGCAAGCCTTTGGAGAGAAGCTGCTTAAATACCAGCCCCTCGTGGTACGCCTGAATAGCCTCGGGTGGAGGTGCAAGCTGGTAGTACTGATATTTGGCAGTCTCGGGCCACGTACACAGGCTTGCAGTGCGTGGCCTCCAGATTGCGGGCCTGACAAAAACTAGGGCAAAGCAATTGGCTAGGTACTGCTCTGTTTCTGCTGTCGTGGGCAGCCTAGCTGTTTGGGGAAGGAGGTGCTTTCTGCACCCTTGAGTGCCAGGCATGCAGGGACCTTTGTAATGTTTGGATCCTTTTTTTGTAAAGTATTTCCAATGTTTGTGTGTGTGTGTGTTTGCACTTGTGTTTGCGCGCGCGTGTGTATACGTGCGAGCGTGTGTGTGTGTGTCAAGCTGTTCCTCATGGTCAAGGAAGACTTTGGAACATGTGGTGACATGGGAAGGGGGATACTTTCCTGACAAAGTTTCTTGGAGGCCTCAGTAGGTGACGAGAAAGGAAAAGACAAGCATATCTTAGGAAGATATCAATTTTCTTAGAGCAGGCTCCTGAAGATGTCATTAGACTGTTTGTGTAGAAAGAGATGTCGTTGTAGATCAGGAGCTTATGGTCATGAAGACCGTGATCTTGTTATCCTCTCAAAGTGCTCTGCAGGAGCCTTCTATCAATGTGTTTCAAATACAAAAAGTGGTAAAAAAATAAATTATATATATATATATGCAAATTGTCAGCGATTTCGCATAGATTAAAAACCTAGGTAATGAGTTCAACAGCGGCAGGTAAATTCTTTAAGAAAAATGATATTTCGACCGAAGCAGGTCCATTGTCACCCACACTTGATGTTCATTTGTACCTCAGCATATGAGCTGAAAAACCTATCCAGAGAGAAGTGTCTGCATGTGTCTCTCATCTCTTTGATGGTGTAAATACAACCCTCCCCCTCTTCCTCCTATCGCTCTACCCCTCCCTCAACCCACCACTCATCCTGCCCCCTTCTGTCACACACAACTCCTCCGCCGTGCTCAGCGGCTAAATTACAAATATCCTGCATGATATAGCTGGAAGCTCCGGCTGAAGCCCCCATTCAAAAGATTGGTGGGCCTCCTATCTTCTGAGAGATCTATCTGCTCCCCTGTTGAATAAGCAATGAGAGAGTTGGTCCCAGTGGCCTGGTCTGTGCGACCCTCCCCTCCCTATCCCTTTTACCTCCCCCTTCCTGTCCCTGTCTCCATCTCCACAGATTGTCTTCCCCCCCAGTCCTCCCGCTCTCTCTTTTCTCAGTCAACAGGACCCTACACAGGCACACAAAAGAAGGCTCCTGGCTTAGTAGGCTGGTGATGGATGCATTTCCATAGCCATCTCCGTTATCTTGGCGTAACAGGTCTCAGGCTTCCCTTTTCTCTCAGGTCTTTACAGCTTTCTCTCTGGCCTTTTTCTTGTAGTCCCCCGTTTTTTCCGAAGGTCACTCATTAGTACTCCTGAGCATTAATGATGACCCCCTGATCACTGGCTTGAAAGCTGGGTTCTACCCGATATTGAGCAGCCAAGCCCTTGTCTCCGCCCCTCTCGGCACATCTCAACACGGGCTGAGTGCTGGGACCTGCTCGCCAAGGTCAAGGACTGAGTGACATAGGGGACCCAAAACAATAGGAGGCTTCTCCATGTCCTCCCCTCATCTCCATCGACACCCCACGGCTTGTCCACTCTTTAGATTGATTTGCTACGCAGCACATGTCGTAGTCAATCAAAGGATTTTATTAAACGGGAGAGCCATGAGAAAACATCGTAAAAGATAGATCTCCATTTCTTATCCCAATGGTCACCCAAAATCAAGATTGTCTCAAAACATTTTCAGGCCCAAACAAGGGAATAAAATGTTAGCCAAATGTTTCTGTTAAAAAGTATATTCTCTTTATAAGTCAGGAAAACAACATGCAAATTGTATGCAAAGCCGACAACAGAACGCCTCACTCTTTCAAATATGGCAAACAAGATTATTTTTCTTATTAATATACTAAGCAAAGCCTTTGACAATGAAATTAAAATCAACCAATATTTCCGCTTACAGCAGACCTTATTATTTATCTTACAGCAGGCCTATGCCGGAAACCTTGAATCACACAATAACAGGGATTGTGGTGGAAAATCCTCAACAATAACCCCCTTTCATTTATGCTCGCACTGCAGTTTCTGTTTCCACTTCGCTTCTCATCTCACAGCTCTGGATTTTCACTAGTAGTGGTCTTTTTTTTCCCTGTGTGGCTCTTTTTGGGCCTCTGGGTCAGGGGGCGAAACAAAGCAGAACCCATTTTGAGTCTGACATGGTCTCGACCCTCTGAACCCAAGGCAGTCCCCCCAGCCATGGCTCGACGAGAGGCTCGTCCACGACAAAGGTGCAGTTTGTAACAACCTTTGGGAGGGGGGAGTACAACAGAGAGGGTTATTGGGCATTACTTTCACCTTTAAAGCCCTCCTAAAAGGAATTTTTACTACACAAGTCACGAGGAAGTCCCAGCTCAGCACAGTGAGATTGTATGAGATTCAAAGCTCAACAAAACCTTAATCAGAGGAAAGTCATGGTTGTGTGGAATGTCTGAATCCTTGTTCTAATGGTACCATGTTGACATTTACAGTGTGAACTCAGATAGAGGTTCTGTGTCTAAAGAGAATGGCCAATAATAGTGCACAAAAGTACTTGTGTTCACAATCTTTTAAAATCATAACAATTCCGACACAAGAGTCCGTCAAATCATTGGTTGTGCCATGTAGCCAAGGTAAAAGCCTAATGGATATCGGTGTATCTGTCATCTTAAATCATGAGTTTGAGTCAAAATCCAACTGTTGCTAAAAACCGCATTCCGTCTCGTAAAAACACATCCATCGTTTACAGCGCGATAGCAAAAGAGAACACATGAGCACACCCTGCCCTGTTGTCATTTACCAAACATTTGATCAAATCTTACAAAGCCTGCTTAATATTTAAAGCCACAGCCATGCAGCCTAATGGTCTGGGGCCACAGCTAAACTCTGCAAGGGTCAATTGTTTTATGAAGATTAATGAAGGGGTGACACAGGCCACGTCGTATCTGTACAGTTCTCCCTTTGCCTGAGCACAGCCAGGGCACATTAAGAGGAGTGAGTAAAGTTTGCCCACTTAGCTTATCCACATAAGTGGCTTACGGATGTTTTTCCTGGGATGCTCCACGCTTACACCACCATTTTTTTTCACCAATTCATTTTTCACCATCTGATCAACTCCCCCTCGCAGAGAGGTGACATCAAGCAGAAGCCCAATGAATCCCCTTTACATCTACCCTTGGTGTAGCTTCACGGGGAATGCAGAGTTTGTATTTGGGTTAGATTTAATTACGCTTGAGTTTGTTTTGAGAAATGAGGCTCCCAGATATACAGCCAAAGGAAGGTGGTCCAGACAGACTGCCAGATGGAGGGTGAGGTTAGAGGACTTGCCACAGCGGGTTGTCCAACGCTGTAGACCCAACAGTTTTAGCTCCCTAAACGGAACCCTTGCGGATGTCAGTGGTAATTGCTTTGACGCCCCCTAATTTGGCTCTAATCCCGTTTGGACACCAATTTAAATCAGATGGAAAGAGGAACATGGGGCCACATCTGTCCCTGTCCACCTGGCTGACATCTGTACACTGCTTACAGTGAATGAGTGTTGGGCACGTGACGTAGGCCTTGATCCGAAAGGCATTACAGCTAACTTAAACAGACCCTGTTCCTATAGCCCATTTCCGTCCCTGATGAAAATCTGCTTTAATGTTACGAGACTGAAAGCCTCTGAAACTCTTAAGCCCTTTAAAAAAACTGCAGGCCAAAACATGTTTTAAAAAACATGGGTGGTATTTCTTATGCACACTAAAAATACTTTCGGCCCACGGAAAATAGTGTTGCATTGGTTGGTATGGCTTACATATGGATGATCCCTGGGTTTGGAAAACAAAGATGTCAAATGACAGAAGGCGGCTCAGAGGGATTGTTTCCACTGGACTGCCCTTTTCCATGAATTTCCATGTGGACAATCACTTGGAGGGCCATCCCCAATCACCCTATCCAACCACCATCTTCACGACAACAAACAGGTCTTTCATGTTGTTTTTTCTTTCTCTTCCCTCTGTCCTCCCTCTCCAAAGCACGCCTGCATGCACTCTGACACGTTGCAACTTGGACTCAGGGGTAGACGTACCATACAAAATGTAAACCTAGCACACTCCAATTAGTATGACATGTTAAATGTCATATTGTATGTATTAATTTGTGGATGTCTATCAATTGCAATTCGTGCAAAATGTTCTGGATTGCAATTCGTGGCCATAGTGGAGTTTGGAGTGTGACTGTTTGAGGTTGTGGACAGGTGTCTTTTATACTGATAACAAGTTCAAACAGGTGCCATTAATACAGGTAACAAGTGGAGGACAGAGGAGCCTCTTAAAGAAGAAGTTACAGGTCTGTGAGAGCCAGAAATCTTGCTTGTTTGTAGGTGACCAAATACTTATTTTCCACCATAATTTGCAAATAAATTCATAAAAAATCCTACAATGTGATTTTCCGGATTTTTTTTCTAATTTTGTCTGTCATAGTTGAAGTGTACCTATGATGAAAATTAAAGGCCTCTCTCATCTTTTTAAGTGGGAGAACTTGCACAATTGGTGGCAGACTAAATACTTTTTTGCCCCACTGTATGTTAAGAATTTGCAAAACGTATGATATGCTATGAATTCCGATTTGTTGTGGCTATCATGACCTAAGTGGAAAGATGGCTAACGCTAACATTAGCTAGGCTAAGGGTTAGGGGTTAAGTTTAGGCTTAAGGTTAAGGTTAGGAGTTAGATTAAAGGGTTATGGATTAGGGTTAGGGTTAAGGGAAGGGTTAACTAACATGCTAAGTAGTTTCAACGTAGCTAAAAAGTAGTAAGTAGTTGAAAAGTTGCTAATTAGCTCAAATTGTCCATCGTGAGATTTGAACACACAACCTTTGGGTTGCTAGACATTCATGTTATATTTCAACCCAACCACACTACTTTTGTTTTTGCCACGGGACCTCGATGGGAACCTCCTTCAAGCTAATGAGCAGAACAATTAACGTCATATTCTATCGCAAAAATTATTATTTGGTTGTGTTTATGAAGGTCTTAGGTAACATTAGACTACAATTCTTTATTTATTTCAACTAACGCATTAGCATTTTCATTAGTTTATGTAGCTGTGGGCTGTATTAAAAATATATACACACACACAAAGAAACACCACAATTCAAGTGTTCAATAAATATTATTTGAGGAGTGCATTTGTTACTGTATGATTTTCTGTTTCATAGTTGTATGTGTTGGAACAAGGTAACAACTTATTTTCATAACAACAAAATCAAAAAATACCCCAACCATGAAGATTCAAGGTTAGCAAGATGCCCTGTAAAATTATGAAAACATCTGTAGCCATAACATCATTATAAGTCCCAACTATGCTTGATAAATAGTGAAAATCAGCACAAAAGCAATCATGGCATTATAATTCATAAAAGTGTCAATATGACAGCAGTCAAAAATAGTTCATTATTTACACGTCAGATACTATGGCAAATTTGGTTCAAGTTTCCAGGCGTTGTGTTCTTGTTTCTTTGTCATCAAAATGGAGGTAACACATGATCTCTCTGAAGCGATCCCGTGACATGGTTTCTCAGAAGAAAGGCATCCCATACATGTCTGACCAGAAGCTGAACAGACATACAGGATTGAAATGAATGCTTGAAGCTCAGATCCCAGGCAGTGTTTCCTTGCTCCCTGTGTGTCGCAGCCACAGTACTGTCGCTGATGTGCTGTAGCATGTCCATGTCACATATAGGGCCTGCACTCTCAGTGATGACATTTTGTGGTGATAATCAGCCCATTGCATTGTCTCCAGTTTGCTCTTCCTCTCTCCTGTCTCGCCACCACCAAATGAAATGGCTCGGGCACCTCCTCAATGCGCACCGTTTTTTTGCGCTTAGGCGTCGGAGATGTAGGTTCAGGCTGAGGCTCAGAATCAGACGAATAATCATCAGAGATGTCATGATTAATTTCTTCCCCACCATCTGAATCGTTTCCATTCAGATCTTGTAGCAGCGATAAAAGCAGCATCTTGATCTTCTTGTCATTGTAAATTATGCACGCTCTCACTGTGTACTCCAAGTAGGCCAGATAAGACTGTTTGGGTTTGGTGGACTTTATGTAGGGTACATACCATTTATCAGGGTGACTATTAACTGGGCACGTTCCACTGTTTGGAGAATGAGCAGGCCCTACTGTTGGGAGATCCCTTTTAAAAAATGACCTCCCATCCTAAAACTGGTTATAACTCCATTTCTGTTTGTACGGGACAGAGGGAGGGATGACTCAATGGGATGACTTTTTATTTATTCATGAGCAGTCCAAATGATTGCTTAAGCAGTTCTAGTGTTAAGTAACCTTCTGCCTTATGTAACCATACCAAACCTAACATATCATTCCTGGATTTAGGTTTACTATGTTACGTCTAGCTCATGAGACCAGGCTGCACGTTGAAAATCTCCCTGAGTCAATGTCATGGTTCGGTTCATTGAGTAAGAGGTACACAACAAAGAGCAGTGAACTGAAATGGCCCAGTCCTTGCTACATCTGCAACCGCCAAGCAAGAAACACAAGAACGGTGGAAACGGACATGGAATAGCTGTCCTCCACTGTCAAGAGGATGACATTTACCAGAGCCAGCTTCTTCAGAACAGAGCAGTTCCTTTACAATTGTGTACCATTTACAGAACAGGATCTTGCCTTTTAATTTATAAAAATATACTTATCTGAAGAAACACCAATTTACAAGTCGTTTTATCTTCAAATGAAAAGAACTGATTGACACCTGCACACATTGGTTTTCCATGAATGCTTTCATAACAGCGGATATCCTGCTTAAATGCAGGGCATGCATGCTTAGGGCATGTAATTAAAGGGTAACAATTGACTTGACGCCCAGCGTCATCACACGTCATGACACGGTCATGACCATGTCATAATATGTCATAACAGCTGATATAACTTTTCATAACCTTTTATAATATGGTCATAACACTGTCACGACACATACATTTAGACCTGTTGTGACATATATTGTGTTGTTTTATGGTTGGTTATGACACCTACATAAGAGTGTCAACAAAAAAACAAAAAACCTACCTCAATGCTCTTTTGCTGATGACTGGGATGAATGCGGGACCAGATTCGAGGAGCAGGACATGACAACCTATTTTTGTCTGATGATTGACATGAGGACATGTACATGATAGGCCAATCTGGTTTATATGATTATGACAGTCACAACGCTTCTTGACAGTGTCATAAAGTTTATTTTCTTAGTCCAGGTAAAGTGACACAGGATGGTCATAATAAGTTATTTAAAATATGATGACAAACATTAATTAGAGCATCCACCAAGGAAACGTCTTGGCAGGGACAAAATGAATTTGAAGACATTTGAGTGTTTACACTCTTATGTAGGTGTCATGTGTAGGTGTAATAACCACTCCTAAACTAACGCAATATATATCACAACCCACGTAAATATATGGGTCTTGACAGTGTTATGACCATATTATGACAGGTTGTGTCCGCCGCTATGACATATTATGACACGGTTATGACACTAGGTGTCAAGTAAAAGTGTTACCAAGTAAAGTATAGCCGAGGCTAGGTATCCGTTTGCATCTAGCGCATAAGTTCATGTGTTAGTTTATGTTTAAGGAACCAAGCTATTTACCGCTTGTGTGCAAAGAAAACACAATTCAATTCAAATCCATGCACATTTCCATCGGCTTAGAAATGAGAGATCAACAGCATGCAGTGAGGGTAAAAATCGCATTGTAAACATGGCATAGAAAAACGAGATTGCTTATCTCCAGCACTAATTGAGAGACAAAATGATTGTCATGTTGACTCGTCAATTGTTCCACCTGTTGGGCATGAGGCAGACAATTTTCCATCTGGGTGTACATAAATCCTTGTTAAATGTAGAGCCAATGGAAAGTTTGCCATACACTGGCAGCAGCAACCTACAATTATGCTGCATCCTGCAATGAAATTAATGCTGTTTGAGAAATCAAGCTCCCTAAGGAGTTAGCTGTTTCAAAACATGTTTAACTGGTAAACCATCCACTTCCATTTAAATGGGTACTATGAACCCGAATACTCCAGCTGGATAGAAAATCATACTGCATGCATTAGAAGTGCTTGGAAAGCCATGGAGAAAAGACAATGTGATAAAGTTTGATTCAAACTTGTCTACATTCTTGTGCATCATCAATTCATAAAAATGTATAGTGTAGTGGGTTCCTCCAGTGGATACTTCAAAGGCTTGTACTGCAAAGGATGAGGAGAGATATTGATCCGATTCCTCAATGATTCCGGTATTTATACCTGCATGCTTCAGAATGCACTTTTATGTCTTTCACTTTGAAGCCCTCCATCTTTCCAGGGGGGGTGTTATATTTTTTTGGCGAGCGCCTCTTTAATATTTGAAAAACCCATTTCTTCCCCATTTTTGACATTGTTTTCCGGTCCCATTTGAAGGCCTCCATTACACTCAGACAAGTCACACGAGACAGGTTGGCCTTTTTTTGAGTGTAAATGTGAATGAATGGTGACTGCGACAAAGGCCAGCCAATCTGTCTTTTCTTTAATCTACCATAGACTTGAAATGCCTCCAAGGCTGGTTCAGGTGTAGTGACAGGCGAGTCCATGCCCTCGCTGTCTCTTCACTTTATTTTGCTCTCTGCCAAACAGTCAGTCTCCATGCGCTGTGGGGCCTCTCTCTCTCTGAGACTCAACATCTGTCAGACTTTACAATGCAGCTCGGGCATATTACAGTGATCCTACTGATTCAAAAACTGCTTCCAGATATTGAAAAGTACAGTTGTGGAAATGTTGTGGGCGCATTTATTAATTGCATTTGTTTGTTTGCAATTAACCTTAGAAATTAAGAGTGTGGTATTATTTAGCGCTGGGGAATTGGCTGCATTTGTAGAATAAGGAAGAAAAAAAAAAGACATGTAGCCTAGTTATTTGGTCTGGAAGCACAGAACTGAGGGGATACTGAGTCTGTCTACTTCATTTGAACAGTACCTTCATAACAGGTGCCTAGCGGCTGTCAGTCGACTACACTCATCATAAAAAGGAATTGGTGAAGAACACAGTAAGGATGAAAATACCATGAAACAGCATGTCAACCGACCTACTACAGTTCATACATTAAACTGTGAGTCCAAAAAAAAGCATGCTATGCCATATACTTTAGTACATCCCTGTAGGATGTTACGGGCAGCTGGCATATTATAATTGTATGTCTGTTTTGCCTCTAAAGAAAATTCCATTCTTCCTATGTGGCAATAAAGTCCACGCTTTCAAATGTCTAAAGAAACGGATACATTTACCCTTTAACCAGCCACAAGGGAATAGTTAGCAAAATAAGAAGTTATTCACCATCTAAAACCCGTCTGTAAACCATGGAAGTTTGCATGAGAGTCAGCATGAGCGGCAGAAAGCTTGTGTACATGGAGACTTGAAAAATAACTCAAAATGAAGTTATGAAGTCAGTTTTCTGACCAGTTGCAGGAACCTAGAAGATGCCCATGACGGCTTATTACTTACTATACACCATTCTACCCAGACACAGCTCAATACTTTTATTTCTGACCCAGTATAATAGTGTAGGAATAGAATACACAATGCAGAGACGCATGAGGTCCCATTGGTGTGTTTGTGTTTGTGGGCATTTGTTCCGAAGCTTAATAGTAAGAAGAGTGTGAACCCTGCACTTCACTTATCAACAATCAGCATGTATCCCTGTCTCTTTTACATTCACACCCGCAACCACAGAGGCACTCAACACAGCATGTAAGAGTGGGAATATCTGCTCTTCTGGATAGAACATTCATGGACATGAGAATTGAAATTCACTGCCGGTTTTGAGAGAGGTTTCTCTGCTGCAAACCATTGTAATACCCCATGTGAGCTATAATCAAAGTAATTACTATAATACACAGGTGTTCTGCGTTGCACTGCACGTCTCCGAACCCGATGCATGTGATCGACAGTGTATGAATTAACTGTTGCAGAGGAAAATGAAACAAATTTCACATCAAGTGTCATTACTGCTAATTTGTCTACAGAAACTAAGGGCGTAAACAACGAGCATGTCTCGTTGAGCGCTTAACATGGGCATTTTATGCTCCGTCTGTTTCTTTGTCATATTTGCCTCCACTTTTCAATGATGGTAATATAGGTGTGGTAGAGTGAATTGGAAATAATGGACATGCATACCACTACAGTAGAAAAAAGTGCACATCACTGGTTGACTTAATATACACACGTTGGCTCTGCAACCTCTTGCTGTTGTAATGGTCCATTATCAAAGTGCTACTGCTAATGCTTTGAAACGATCTCCACCATTTCTCCACAAATGTGAAACACGTGAAAACCCCAGTTGTTTGCATAATGGTTGTCGCTAGCTATATCTGCTTGCTATTCATTTCAGATCAGACGAGAGACGGAGGTGGAAAGGATCACAGGGAAAGCACCACATCTGCATCTTCCCAGTACTCTAGGCCCGCAGAAAGAGAGAGAGAGAGAGAGAGAGAGAGAGAGAGAGAGAGAGAGAGAGAGAGAGAGCAATTACCAGGAGCACACTCTGAAGGATCAACTTCACTTCAAAAGAGGCAGCAGCAGCACCCGAGTATCCCGCTCCACTACTCTACACAGCCACCTTGCAGTGTTGTAAGTGTGGGTAAACATGAGGAGATCACAAGCCTTTTAATAGCAGACAGATCTGAAGAGGTCCCCACCTTGTGCCTGCCTGCCTTTCAGATGCTCAGACAAGCCTCACGGAAAGAGAAGACAGGCTTAGCCTTTCAGGTATACCAGGCACTTGTGTACTCTCTCTTTCTGTGTTTCTCTCTGTGGGGAGGGGGTCTCTCTCTATATATCTGTGTTTCTCTACACACTCTGCTCTCTTCCTCTCCAGTATTATGCCAACATCATTCTCCCGCTGAGTGAAGAGGGAGAGTGAGTGGTAAGGAGAGGAGGAAAACTGACTACATTTGATTTTTATATGCATACAACTCTGGCAGGTTTAACACACTCGGAAACTTAAAACTTCCCCAAAGTACATGAAACCTGCAGCCATAATATGATATTTGTCAAAACATAAACTGAAAAGTCAGTTCGTTCCATTCATGTTCCATTTATTCTGCATAGCCTGATACAGTGCATTATCTCTGTTTTTGACTTTGAAGTGAAATAGCAACATTTCAGTTTTGATTTTAGACATGAGTCTGTGGATACCAACAATCTGAACAATCTGAATGGAAATTCTGAGGTGGAGGAAGCCCAGTAGTCAGCAGTGTATTTACCTTGAATATTTGCACTCATCAGACTTCTATTCAGTTTATGAGTATGTTGATAGGACTGTGTTAATTAAGATGATTGCATTAGCTACTCCAATGTACAGAGTAATGATATCATCTGGAAGGCTGACATCTGTTGGCTAGCCATTGTAATTACAGCTATATTACTGTACATTAAGCCTGGGCAAAGAAGACAACCAAAGAGGACTACAGTACACTGAGGTATGAGAAAGGACATGATGGGGTCCTAACCACGCAAGCAGAAGACAAGGGAGGAAACTCCATAGAGGTACAACATAATGGGTGGGTTGCACCAACATGGTTTATATTAATCTAGGTTAGACCTCATCTAGATTTGGTAAATCGAGGTTTTATAATTAATCTTAATCAAACAGTGGAGGCAATTTCATTGTGTCTAGCTAGCATTTTGTCTAAATCATCCAGCATTTTATCTAAATCAATTCTTATACAATAACAAAATGGTTGTGAAATCACAGTGTCATACAGCAGATGACATGGGGTGAGTATAGAATTCTCAAACAATTTGATAGAAGCAGCTTCAATTTGATTGGCTGTTGCATGCAATTTTAATTGTGTTTGAGTTGCGTCATGTAACAGCAAAGTTGCTTGAAATGATGTCACGTGCAACCTGTAACAGCAACACCAATTGGATCTGCCCCTTTTTTTCAATTTCGCCTGAAGTGAAATACCCAAATCTAACTGCCTGTAGCTCAGGCCCTAAAGCAAGGATATGCATATTCTTGGTACCATTTGAAAGGAAGCACTTTGAAGTTTGTGGAAATGTGAAAGGAATGTAGGAGAATAACACACAATATATCTGGTAAAAGATAATACAGAGAAAAAAACAACCATTATTTTGTCATTTTTTTGTACCATCATCTTTGAAATGCATAGTGTATTATTCCAGTCCAGGTATAATATACATTTTGGCCACTAGATGGCAGCAGCGTATGCGCAATGTTGTAGACTGATCCAATGAACCATTGCATTTATGTACTAAATGTTGTGTCAAGACTGCCCAAATATGCCTAATTTGTTTGTTAATAACTTTTTATGTTCTAAATTGTGCACTCTCCTCAAACAATAGCATGGTATTCTTTCATAGTAATAGCTACTCTAAATTTGACAGTGCAGTTAGATTAACAAGAATTTAAGCTTTCTGCCAATATCAGATATGTCTATGTCCTGGGAATGTTCTTGTTACTTACAACCTCATGCTAATCACATTAGCTTACGTAAGCACAACGGGACACCGGGACACCAATCCCACAGAAGTTAAATCAGCTAGCTA